>NC_064307.1:54089775-54734459 GCF_023373825.1 Bactrocera dorsalis
AAAGTGAAAAGATCAGTACAGAAAAACTTGCGTTAGCAACAGAAATCGAAACGGTGTCGCAGGATTTTCAAAGGCTCCAACGGGAGCACGAGAAATTAAGAAAGGAATATCAAAGATTTTCCGACAATAAAAATAGCGAAATTGCGGAATTAACAGTTAAAGCCGTGCAATTGCAAACCGAATCGGTGGCATTGCTTGAAAGTCAATTGAAGGTGGCTGAACTTGAAGGGAAACTCAATACAATGAATGATGCTTTCACTAAAACACAAATGGACCACTGTGTTATGGTAGAAGAATTAAAGAGGGAATTAGAAAATAAAAAGGACAATATAAGTGAGCTACAAACAAGACACGAAAGGGAGATAACGGAAAAAGTTAAAAAAATCAAGGAACTTGAGATGGGTTTAAATTACGTACAACAAAATTTGAGGGTGTGTATTTATTGAATATGCATTAGAAATATTTTTGCTATGAACATAAAAGTACAGTATAGTAGTAAATAATTAAGGGTGATCCATTTCGAGGTTTCCTACTTAAAAAAAAAACAGAAACTTCAAATTTAGTGGGAAATGTTTATATTCATTCGAAAGTATATGCTTTTGCCTTTAGTTTTAGAAAATAACTCTTTCAAATGTTAACCATGGTCAACATGATCTCAGATGGTTCATCGGTGGAGTCCAATTTTCGATGACTCGTTGTTGTTGTCTTCAATGGATCGTTCGAACATTTCGATTGGCAACTGGCGAATGATACGCGTGAAGTTTTTCTCCAAGTTCTGAATCGAAGCGGGATTGCCCGCATAGGCTTTAGACTTTACAACGTCGGTAACGGTGTGATATCACACGATCTTGAAAACGTGAAATTATATCACCGAAATCACGAGCTTCAATTTCAGCCATTAAATAGTGGCGCGTAACGGTCGCAATCATTTGTGAAGAAATATGATACCAATGATTCCAACAGCCCACATCGACTCCGTCTTCCACGGCCTTCCTGTGCACTCTCAGCTACGGCTGTTATATTTTCTTCACTGGCGGCTGGACGTGGTCTATTCGGTCAAATATTATCCGATAATGATTGCTGGTTCTCAATATGGGTGATGAGTACGCTCAGTAGGTTGATTATTTTGATCATAAGTTGAGCAATTTGTGCGAAACAGATTCTTTGCAGAGCGTGAATTTTGGTAATAAAGTTGAATGCTTTGTAAACTTTGCTCAGACGTTAGTGTTTCCATGATGAAATGCCAAGCAATACTGAACAAAAATAATATGACAGCACGACACTACTCACGGCTATTGAAAAAAGCACCTTTACTTGGATCACCCGATATACAAAATATTCGAATCATACCTTGAGTTTACAGAAACAGAACGGACGCGGATTTATAAAGCTCCTTAAAGCTAATTTGGGAATTTTTACTACTATTAAAACAACAACCATTTTATATATATAATGCCTTCAATTCTGTTTTTATTAATTTTCAGGAAAATGAAATATTTGTAGCAAACCTTGAAATAAAGCAACGAGAAAGCATCGAAAAACTACAAGATTACCAAGAGCAAAAAAGCAATTTGGAAGCCAAATTAATTGCAGCCAGTACGGCGATAGAAACGGAAGTTGAAGCAAGACGAGAAAGCGAAATGAAGTGTGAAATTAAACTTAATTCGCTATATCAAAAAGTATTAAATACCATCGAACTCGCAACAGAGGCAAAGGTCAACGAAGTGAATCAGCCAAATTTCGATAAGACAATAAAACTGGTAGGTGATATGGAAAAAATACTAGAGCAAACGAGCAGCATTTATGAAAAGTTTGTTGAGAATAAACAACTTATTGACGATGTCACTCAGCTGACAATATTTTTGGGTTGTGTATTTTTAATGCTACATGAACAGTGCCTATTGATATACAACACAACCACCGATATAGGCAAAGGCGAAGGCAAGAAAAAATAAAGACTAAATGCGCAACATATTTAATAATAAATATAAATTATTTTATATTTCAGATATATACAATCAGATCAATAGCGTTAAAGACCCGTTGCTCACGCTCTTCCAACAAATTAAAACTGTCGAAGATATAACAAAAACAAAACATTCCATTGTGGAAACAAAGCAGAAACTAAGTGCGTTAAACAAATCAGTGGCCGAACTCAATAAATCGAGCAGTAATCATATGGAGTTGGGTGATTTAGTAGAAAATGAGTTAGCCGTAATGGATAAGGCCATCGAGGAAGCTGCTGAGAAATTCGTAGAGCTACTCTCAAGTGCACGATCCAAAGATGAGGGTATCAAATTAGAAGTGAACGAGAAAATTCTTGACGCCTGCACTTTCCTTATGAAATGCATTAAGTTATTAATAAGAAAGGCTAAGGCTTTGCAAGAGGAAATTGTGTCGGCCGGACGAGGTGAGTCCGTATTATTGAAAAAATGTGCCCAATTTCTAATCGAAGTAATGTTGAGTAGCTCTTTCCTTATGTAACCTTTCAATAACTTTTACTGTAACCTCAAAATCTATATTTCATTTATCGAAGTGTTTCCTATAAGTGAGTATAGCTAATTTTATGTGCTCAACTAAAAAGACTAGTAATTAATAATTGTAGGCAGTGGCGTAGCTAGGGGGGCGAAGGGGGCCATCGCCACGGGCGCAACGTCTTGGGGGCGGCAAAACGATCTTCGCTGTTTTTTAATATTCAGAAAAATACTTCAACAAATTTTTTTACAAAATTTATTATAAAAGATAAAGAGTTGTACACACACAATGTAATAATCTGAATAACAATGAAAAATATTAATTTTTACTCGAATACTTTTCAGTCTTTGAATTTGTCTTATATCTTTCTTAAAAATAGTGATAGAACTTAAAGATGCACTTTTCTAGCTTCAAAATCACATATCATATCATTGTAATTTAAAGTTGAAGCAGTTTCACATTCTAATGGTATTTAAAAGCTCCAATTCGGGCAAAAATTCCTGCAAATTGTGTCAAAAGTGTACAAGATATAGGGCGAAAATGGTTTTTTTCTATGGCTTTTAATGAGATGTGTTGTAAATTTACTATCAATTTCCTCAAAAACAGTATTGTGAGAATTTTGGAACTTCAGAATTTGCGTGGCTTCTAGTTTCTAAATTTTATATACTTCATATCGACGATATTTTGTAAAAAATTCACTTTTGTTCGAACCACCTCATGAAACTTGTAGGTAAGTAGATAAAGGGGGGCGATCATCCTTGGCCCCGGGCGCCCGAAGTTGTAGCTACACCACTGATTGCAGGGAGCATAAATAATGATAGTTTGTTTTTTCAAAAGAAAAAAATGTCCTGGTATACTTATTTTATTGTTTTCTATGGATGTACTACTTAAAGAAAGACTTTATTGCTAAAATTAATTTTATATCTGAGTGACAACTATTTTTCAGTCAGAATTTTACGAAAAGTTCAAAGAATTCGTTTCTAAAGAGAACAATTGTTCATTAACAATTATTTCCAAACCTGATCAAATTAAAACAAAACTAAGAACATTATTTGACTAAATTATTAAATTGAAAAATGACTATTTGCCATAAAACAGTTAAATAATCTACTACATGGAATTAGAACGGATGTATTGACATTAAATCAAATATTTCAAGCAAATAGAAATTTTTATGATATTATGACAATTGGAATTAAGTTTTTATTTATTTATTTATTTTAAAATTATATCATTTTTATTTTTGTATATTTATTATTTTTTTATTATTAATAATTTTTGTATTGATTTTGTTATACATTTTTTTACTAAAATTATCAATTTATTTTTCATACTTTTTCTAAGCCAATATTTTCCAAGTTCAAGATTTTTAACTGAAACCGTATTTTTGGGACGTATTCAGCAATAATAAAAAAATTTCGTTATTATAAATAAATATATAGTACATCTTCCTGTAGGCACCACCTCGGTTAAGGAATTCTACAAACGTAATAGCCAATGGACGGAGGGTCTGATATCGGCCTCAAAGAGTGTTGCAAAAGGTGCTAATCTGCTCGTCGAAGCCGCTAACAAAGCCATTGTTTCGGAGTCAACACAAAACTTTGAATTAATCGTTGCTGCGCAAGAAATCGCCGCCTGCACTGCTCAATTGGTCATCGCAAGCAAAGTGAAGGCGCCCAAGGAGAGTCAAAAGCTCGGCGATTTAACAAAGGCTTCGCGGGATGTATCACAAGCAACAGGACAAGTCGTTGCCACCGTCAAGGATTGTAATCAGTCACTGGAACAGCTGCAAGAGGTGGACTTCACGAAACTAACATCGTCGCAAGCAAAAACCATGGAAATGGAGATACATGTTAAAGTTTTGGAACTGGAGCAAGCACTGCAAATGCAACGTTTGAAATTGGCGTCTTTTCGACGCAAGCATTACCAAAATTCCGACGATTAAATTTAAATGATTTATGTGTATATGTGTGTTTCTTTTTTTTATCTACTTTTGACAATTAGATTAAGTTGTACAAAATTGTTTATTATACTACTATTGTATACATATGTTTTAAAAACAAAAAAGTATTAAATCAAAGAGAAACAAACTAACATTCTTTTGTGTGATGGAGCTAAGTGAAAGAAATCGGACCAAAATATTGACAATATTGTGTCGCATATGAAAGTGTTTTGCCGTTTAATTTATTTATACAACATACTTACTTACAATCATATACAGAATCGCTGTTTTCATTCATACTAACAGTGTATAATGCAGTAGGCGATCATTAGAATATGTACGTTATAACCACATATTTATTATAAAATAGAACACGTTTTTATTATCATAATTACTTTCATGTTATTTCATATACATGTATATATCAGTTTATTTATTCAAGCAGAAAAAACTTAATTTGCGTGAACAAATTTTATTAAGGAATGAGTAAATAAATATTTTGTATGGTTACTTGTGTAGAAAAACTTAAAATATCTTTTTATTATATTTTTTTGGTGAGCTTGTGTAGCACACGTTGCTGACCGGCCATCACCGCTAAACCCTCTAAGGCTTGTGACCCTTCTGAAATTAAAGAAAATATAATAATTATTTAGAAAATAAATAGAGTACATAATCACTATACTATATACTAGATTTACTCTTATACATGTAGAGTACTTGTTCATATAAATAAGGGAATTAAATTAATATTCATGTATTTTACAAATTTTAAAATGTTGGTGATATTTCTTACAAGTGCTTTTAGATTATAGTTGGTTTTCAGTTTTAGACAAGTTTTATTACTATATTCCCTAACCCATGTAACTCTTTACTAATTTGAAGATAAGATTAAATAATTACATAAGCGTTCAAAAGGATAGTTATCAAGGGCCAACTCCAGCATTTAATCTGTCTCTCTGTATATGAGACATGATTGTTACTGTTTCGAATAATAACCAAAAGATTTTAAATTAATTTTTCAAGGGAATATCAAGGATATTTTAATATAATTATTAATATATTTAATCTTACATAGTCTAGACATTGTATGCTACACTTTTTTGCTTGATTTACATTTTCATTAAAACAAAAAGGCATTAATTAATTCAGTATAACTAACTATCTTTTACCGAAACGTTGAAATTCATGGAAATGGAATTGAACATCTCCAAAACATCGATTTATCGCATTTTGACCGAACATTTGGGCTTAAGAAAGGTGTGTACATGGTTTGTTCCGCACAAATTGACTGACGACCAAAAATTGCTCAGAATCCAACATTCGATTCGACGCTTGTGACCGATTATTTGACCAAAAATCACATTTTAACCATTAACCACTCTCCGTATTTACCTCATATGGCACCGTACGACTTCTTCCTTTTGGGAAAAATCATTTGCCGATAAAAGGAAAGCGTTATGCAGACGTAGAGTCCATTCAAAAGGCTTCGTGCAAAAAGCTGTATTGAAGCAGAAGGAGATTATTTTGAATAAAATAAATTGATTTTCCCGAAAAAACCATTTGTTTCGATTTTTTTTAAGACCTGTTTGCTTTGGAACACACTTTGTATATCAGAACTTGCTCAGTATTTCGGAAGAAACTTCGCGTGCAGTCAAGCAATGCTTTCAGGTATTAGTAGGCCAAAATATAATTTATAATCTATCTTCTATCTATTCGCTAGTTGGCGCTGAAAGCGCGTAGTTCTAGTTTTATTCGTCGCATCGGGTCATGCTATACCTTTTTGGAAAGCTCATTTCACGCGCTAACACGTGTTTGATTGATTGTCGTTTCTTTTAAGTCGTTCGTGACATGGAGCAAAATAAAGAGAAAATACGGCATATTTTACAGTACTACTACGACAAAGGCAAAAATGCATCTCAAGGCGCCAATAAAATTTGTGCAGTTTATGGACCCGATACAGTTTCCATTTCCACCGCACAACAATGGTTTCAACGTTTTCGTTCTGGTGTAGAGGTGGTCGAAGATGCGCCAGGCTCCGGAAGGCCTGTCGTCGAAAATTGCGATAAAATCGCTGAATTTGTCGAAAGAGACCGGCATAGTAGCAGCCGTAGATCGGTCAAGAGCTGGGCATGAGTCATCAAAAATTCATTTCAATTTCAATAAAAAAAAAAAATTCAATAAAAATACCTCAAGACTTTTTTAACAAACCAATATATAAAATAATTTCTGTCTGTTAGTCTCCAGTCCAGTCCAGACCTTTTTACAATCATTACATTACAATCACTACTGTTGTCGAAGGCGGTTTTCAGAGTCCGCGCGAGAAGCGAAGCGTTAATATTGGGCGAGAACGAGCGATGATCCACTGCATGTTTTTTCATATGCAATGGCGAAGCGAAAGCAAAGCGAGAGAGCAGTTCGCAACTGATGACCAGAGAGGGACAGATCAAGTAAATAGTCGTATTGCGTTCTGACAGTGAAGTAAATATCAAATCAAATACAACAACAGCGAGCTCGACATAATGAAATTGAGTCCTTCCGCAGACGCAGCGCTCCTGTAATCCTGGAGCCAGCTGCTTTTCACTATGTGCCGACGCTACGACCCTTTGATAGAAGCTGTGAACAGTGGATCTGGTGAAATTTATTTCTTCGTGCTCCCGGAAGAACCGAAAAAACGTTCTAAATTTTATTGCTTTTTGCGAGGATTAGATCGCGAAATGATGTAGCTCATCTGAATAGCTGCGAGTCTGAATGAAAGCAAGTGAACTGCACATTCTGTCTTGAAATTATTATTAAACGTGCAAACCACTGAATCACCAATTTGCAGCATCGCCAAAAATAGCTCAATAGCCAAGATCATATAAATATGCAAATTGGTTGTCTGGGATGAATGCGCAATTGCCCATAAAAGGTCACTGGGGGCACTGGACAGAATGTTGAAAGATCTTCGTGGCGACCAAAATATTTTTGGTGGTGATTCTGTTGTCATGTGATTTTCGTCAGACTCTTCCAGTTATTCTCCGATCAACTGTTGCTGATGAACTAAATGCATACCAAAAGTAATCGAATTTGTGGCAGTACGTAAAGACACTCCAATTAACCACGAAGTTACGAGTATTTTTGCAACGAGATGAAACTGCAAATGTGTTTGCGAAGCAGTTATTAGATATTGGAAATAGTAAAGTCGCAGTCACCTCGACCGGATTCATCAGATTACCCACAGATTTCTGTCACATCACATAATCAAAAGAGGAGCGCAACAGTCGACACCGTTATGAACTAGGATGACGTACTCAACTATTCCACAGAGTTTCTAAATTCACTGGAATTGCCTGGATTACCACCTCACAATTTGCCGTTGAAAGTATGATTTGTTGCCATCATGCGAAACATTAAGCAACCCCGACTGTGCAATTGTACAAGACTGGCTGTGAAACCGTTTCCACGACAGTCGGGTATACGTAACCGGAACAGTTTTATCCGACCAAGGACTGTCAACTCGGCAGAATTCTGACGCTACAACAACAACAACTGGCTGTGAAATAGTTGATTAATAACGTCATTGAGGCTACAATAATAAAAGGCAAATGCAAAGGAGAGTATATCTTGATCCTGTGGATACCAATGATTCCAATGAATTCACCATTCGATTTTAAACGCTTACAATATCCAGTACGCCCGGTCTTTGCGGTGACCATAAATAAATGGCAAGGACAACAGTCTCCCTGTTTCGTCGTCGCGTGTTCGCGCGTCGGAAAACACTCTTCTTTGTTTGTTTACGCACCACGTAATAAAACAAAAAATATACTTTATAACAAAGATTTTAATTGACTAACAGACTATGTGTCTGTCAATATAAAATTTAAACCTTATAAATATGTAGTGAGTATTTCAGGAAAACTCTGTTTTGTAAGTAAGAAACGTGAAGTGTCGAAAATAATAATAAAATTTCGTGCTTCATTCACAATATGTTTTTTTTTTATTAAGTACATATTCCTTTTTTTTCTTTTAAAATTATTTTATTATATACAAAAGTTTAGGTTTTTATCTATCAATTGAGACAGTACGAAATCTACGGGTCAACTAGTATAATATAATTTACACATGAATTCATTCAATAATTGTAAAAACAACTAGAAGAATGGAACTCATAAATGGGGATTAGAGCAAGGGATGCATATGTACCGAGTACGTTTAAAATCATATAAAGAAAAGAGAAGGCGATAGTTTTTGAATTAGATATATGATATGATTTCACTCACAACCGGAAGTTTTGAGTTATGGAAAGTACTGAACCGATGAGCGTAGACAATTTTATGGTCTGTATTTGGTACCAAGCGTGATGGCTTTTATAGCTTGTTATACAGGGAGAACATGCTCCTCTGAAGGAAACATAGAAGACCCTATTAAATATATAGAGTGAGCGACAAAACTTAAGTACGTAATCTACCTTACCAGGTATTTAAATGAGTAAAATCATGAAATAGCCATTAAATGATTTGTTTTTATTATTTTTTTTTTTTAATATTGGAAGATTCATTGTTCTTGTATGAAAAATTCCAAAATTTTGGTGCGACAAAACTAAAGAACGAAATGATTTTATGATTGAAAAGTTGTATCTTTCATGATTTGGTTGCGTATTCTTTATTTTTCAATACCTCTTTACATCGACAAGGCGTGGACACATTTAATTTACTTATTGTGTCGCCGGAAATGCTTTACCATGATTTTTTTACTTGTATGAATAAAACGTCCTTATTACACAAATTACAGTGTGTTTCGGGTCGTTGTTGATAAGTACGTTATAAAAGCCGTTTTTATAAATATTATTATTTTATATATAATATTATGCGGCAGCATATTTTTTACAAAAATCTGTCATATGTCCCGTTGCCACAAAAATTAAAAAGTATTGTAACCCCCAAAGCACCATTGTTTTTTACGTTGCTATTTGTTGTTTTGCAGAAAATATTTTACCCATTTTATGAATTTAAGTATACTAAGACAATAATCGACCCTATTTCCGTTATAGTTTTTAAGTTTTAGGGGTGGTTATCGCTGTTACGTTCCTCAATTTGAATTTTTGAAATCACCTAATAGCACCATTGTATCTTACGTAATTATTTGTTGTTTTGTTTTTTGTGAATTTAAGTAAAATTACAATAATCAGGTGTTGTGGAATCCAAGACAGAATTGCTTAGCTGTTAGAATTGCAAGCCAATTCTGATTTTCAATGATGTCACAGAATCTTTTTGGGTTTTAGTGTCTTCGAACATTCGCAAAACCAATATTCGAATCAGTTTACTAATGTGACAAAACTTGCAAATGAATACATTTTGGAAGCAATCCAAGTAAAGTGTTTAATCAGTTCCAAATTAAATGAAGATTTTAAGAGATAACATTTATTGAATAAATAGAGACGCATTTGAGTGTTAAATTACGTTTATTACGTTTTGTAAATCTAATAATTAAGACATTTCGTGTTTTATGCTTATGTTTTCCCTTATAGAAATTAAGATAAAGTAATTCGTAAAAATAAAATAACTTAATTTCTTGACTTACATTTCAAATCTGTGAGCGACTATCTTCTTGCTTTGTTTCTGATAGCAAAACCGATAAAATTGGTTTCCGTGCCACCCAAAACCGATACAAATTCTGTTTCGAATATCAAACCAATAATATCTGAATTCATGACAGCAATTTTTTATTTTATGCCACAATTTTTTATTTTATGCCAATCGTCACCGCCGCGACGTGATCAATGGTTTTTTCCATTTTTTTTACCTTTGGCATACGTATAATTTTTTTCCAATTCTGACACTAAAATTACCAAATTTCAATATTCACTTCAAATAAACGCGCTAGTTAATACTTTAACATGCAGCATGAAAATCCACCTTGAACTGTTCGATGTTGTATGGATCTTTGTGATATATTTAACAGTAATTGTCTTGCAATAGATGTTGCAGATATAAAATGCTTATTTTTTATTGCCCGAATTATTCTCTTATCGCCAACTAAAGAGCCTAATGTGCGAAATCGGTTCAAAATTCGGGAAACAGTATCATGATTTATTCCAAACATTTTTGCAATAGTCATAACCGATCTTTTCATTTTAGTATATAACCAGCCTGATTTAATAACCAATTGCAACTAAGTATGTACAAATTAAAAAAAAATAATAATAATTACACATATCCAACATTTGCTGATAATTAGAAACCGTTAGGCAAAAGTTAGAAATCATAGACATGTGCTTTAGTTTTATCTCACCAGAATTTTTGGTGTTTTTCATATTTGAATTTTTATCTTTTTTTACTAAGTTAATTTGTTTAATTTTATTAATTATTAATGGCCTAGTAATAAAAAATAAAGAACAAACCATTTAATGACTAATTTATTATTTTGTTAATGTAAATACCGACCAGGTAGATTCCGTGCTTTAGTTTTGTCGCACACTGTATATAAGTGATAAGCGTGACGACTGTCTCGTCCGTCTTTTTGTATATAAACGAATTACTATCTCAGTTTTTGAGGTATCGCTGTATAATTTTGCATATCTTGAATAATTGATGTGGACCTTTACTTTCGACATTCTTAAAATGCATTAAAAATGTTTTATACAACTTTTCGTCAAATAAAAAACACTTTCTAAGAAAGATAGTGTTAGAAATACTCAAGACATTTATGTAAATATGTATATACAACGCAATATTCGTAACTGTAAAATCCCGTTACCTACGAGCCAGAAGTTTCTCTTATCTATATTTCGACATTGGAAACGTCAAATACCATTCGGAAAGTGACAGATATTCAGTAAAAAGTCTAAAATTTACGAAATGGGTCGCTATTCACTATTCTACAGTTCGCAGATTGGGCAGAAGATCGTTTGACCGAGGAAGGTCAATTTTGCCGAAAACTCATCTTTTCGGACGAGGCTCATTTCCACCTCGATGGTTAACAACAAGCAGAATTGTCGCATTTGGGGCACAGAAAACCCGCACGTAATCGTCGAGAAGCCAATGCACCCAGCACGAACCGAACCGAATTTTTCTTTAAGCAAATTGAAGAGGAAGACTTGGACAACATTTGGTTCCAGCAGGCCGGCGCTACGTGCCATACAACAAACGCTACACTCAATCTTTTACGCCCTATCTTCGAAATTTAAAATTTTATATGGCCCACCCCATATACGAGTATATGTGTACACTCGAATTTAGCCTTCAGTCTGAAATAAACTGTACAACTAAGAGATAGCAAAACATAAAATTGTCTGACTGTCTAGATTTCTTTGTCCGCTACTGTTTATAACTGATAGTATAGATAAATATAATCAATATATAATTTTGATGAAGAGATGAAATTGCATAAATAAATATAGCATATTTAGACAAATTAGTGGAAGACATAATGTTTGCTGAATAAAATCAAACAATAATACAAAAAATAAATAAAAGTTAAAAGAATAAATAAATTTAAAAAAATTTAAATTGTTTTCGTGTTCAGAGCATTAGAAAGCGAAAAAGAACAAAAAATATTAAGAAATGATAATATAGTAAACGAAGAGTGAATTAATATTTGTTATAGGGATAATATGCGATATATGCTATAAAATTAAAAATAACTAATTATAGCAATAACCTTAAAACGTACGTGTGGAGATTGCAGATAGCTCTGCTTAAAGTTCAAAGGTTTGGTTTGAATACAAAACAAGCATGCAAAATAAAGAAAACAAAAAAGTAAATATGAATGGCAACTAAAAAGTAGACAACTTGATGATGTTATTCCGAATGAAGGAAAAAGCCGTGTGAAAAAAAAACAAAACATTAAAGGCTCATATAAGATGATGAAATAAAAAGAAAAAAACTGCATCCCATTAAAAAAAATTACCTCATCATTATCAGCATCTTCTTTAAAATGTCTTGAGCGCCGTTTTTCGCCGCTGGTGAGCAGTTGTGCAACTTTGGTTTGTTTAGCTAAATCTAATGCTTCTTTTTTGCTACGCAACGCACAGTCCTCCAATGTTTCGGCTGCCTCGAACATACCCTGTCGCCGGTACAGGGCGCCGAGATTCTTTAGTGTTGTCGTAACAGTTGGTGTATCGACTTTCGCCGCCTTATGCCAGCCACCGTATTCGCCGTATGGTGTATTATAACAATCATCATATTTATGTTCTTCTCGCTCCTCAGCAACCTAGCCAGAAACGATTTCAAAGGTATTGCAATACAAGACCATACAATATGTATAACTTATTATTCATAACTCACAATTGTAAAGTCAATCAAAAAAATATATAAATATGCATGACTACTGAAAATAAGTAGTTGTCTCATATATACATATATATGTATTATATATATAGGTAGGTAAGTATATAAATGTTATTCAAATATACGCTGTTAAGCGGAAACACGACTTTTTCCTTGTTTTTGGTTTATTTCTTTGTTCTTTTCGTTTGCAAAGCGCTGCTAAAGCTTTTTTGCTGCCTATTACATATTAGCTAAATAACCACAATTGATACTTACCTGCCAAATTGGCTTATTTTTGCTGTGAATGGCACCAAACTCACGTTCGTGTGCACGATTTAAGACTTGCTTATAGAGGACTTCGGCTTCTGTATATTTGCCCTGTTTCAGATAACAGCTGGCCAGGTTGTTTTTGGTTTTGGCGACATTCGAATCGTCTGGACCGAGTTTCGATTCGTATATTTCTAATGCACGTTGGTAATACTTTTCAACTTCATCGTATTTTCCCTGATTTTGACACAGCAATGCCAAATTGTTTAATTGCTTCGCCACATCGGGATGATCTTTACCGAGCACCTTTTCGCGTATTTCCAGTGCACGCTTACAAAGTGGTTCAGCATCTTTATATTTGCCACGTTTACCATACAAAACAGCTAAATTGTTTAAGGTGGCCGCTACGGCTGGATGATTTTCACCTAATGTTTTGCCCCGAATAGCCAACGCATCGTTCAGCAGGTTGGCTGCCTCTTTATATTTGTTCTAAATGTTAATTAAAGTTAAGGAAATTAGTTTAATAAAATCTCATATACATATGTATGAATTTCTCACCTGATCGCGATAGACTAAGGCTAAAATGTTTAACATCGTAGCAACATCGGGATGATCGTGGCCACTAGTTTTCTCCAAATCTTCGAGTGCTTGTTTGCAAAGTGGAACTGCCACTTCGTATCTAATTATAAAAAGTTAGTTTTAACAAAATAGAAAATAAATTTAGCTTACAGTTAAAAAGTTTTAATTTTCTTAATAAACATTACTCCAGCGAATGAGAAAATACAGTCATGGTCAGAAAAAAAGCATACTTTTAAAATAAATTATTCAAATCAGTTTTTAGTTTTATCAAATAGGCCGTTATCTCGCTTATTTTTTTATTGTTACTCTAATGTCGCAATATAACGAATTTTGCTTGGATAAAGAAATAGCACACATTTGGTTATTTGTAAAAATATTCGCTATTAACTGACAGTCGTGTAAAAGAGACTTTAACCGTAGCTGTTAAATTAATTTAAAAGATTTAAAAAATTGGTACAATATTGCATTGTACTCTGGGAAAGAGGAGAATTATTTTTGATCTACGTAAAAACTGCGAAAATAAATAATAAATTTTTATTTTAAAGTTATCATAACTTTCTGAAAAAATAATCCGCAATCCTGCACGTAAAACAACAGAACATGCTATGACAGATAACATGAAACAACTATCATCGCAAAAACACAGCCTAATCCTTTTAAATCTTCCCGAAAAATTATGGCATAAATTTTGAATTAACCCATCCAGTAAACTAGTACGACGGCGTCTCAATTAAACCATTGCTGTCGAAAAGAAACATAAATTCACGGCTGAACTTTGCCAAAGAACATTTAGAAATGGACGTCAAATTTTGGAAGAATATTTTAGAGAGCCCTAAGTACACCACAATACCGTTAAGCATGGCGGTAATAGCGTAATGATCTGTGAAGCGTTTTTCTGGTAAAATGTTATACCATTGGTGAGGATAGATATTTTATCATCGACCAATTTTCATCCCTAAAGATTCTCAAAAATTCTATGGAACCATTCGTGTTCGAAGCGATGCATGTATATTGGATTTTTATGCATGACAATGATCGAAAGCACGCAGCTAAAAATGTGAAGAATTAGCTCACAGCAGAAAGTATTGTCGTCCTGAGCTGGCCAACTCAAAGTCCCGATGCAAACCCCTTTTTTTAATTTTATGGACCGATGTTAGATACATATTGCTAAGAAATTATTCAAAAATTCTGAAAAGCTTTGGATTGGCATCAAGAAGGCGTAATACGTAATTCCATAAAATAGGTGCCAGAAGTTAGTTTGAGTTGGATTCGACGATGCCAAGCAATTTTGAAAAATTGTTGGCACACTTAAAAAACTTCTAATAACTTTTCTTAATTTCCGCAGAAGCGGTCTACTGTGCTATTTCTATGTCCAGAAATTTTTTAAAAACGACCTTTTGAAAAAATTTCTTTATTCCTCAATTTATGGTATGCTAAATTTGTTTTGTCTTTATATTAATAATATACATATATATTATATAACACTACTTTTATTTTCCAAGACAATTTTTCTATTAAATAAATAAATATGGCTAAAAACGAGTGCAAAAACAGAGTTAGAAATGATGCATTAAAACAAATATTTTTTTATATGAATTATTTTTTCTTTTTTATCTCCAAAAACTTGAGCAAACATTTTTTCATTCCAAATACTGGGTTGAGAATTAAAAAAATAAAAAATTAATCAAGAATGCCGGAATGAAAGTAAAAAATTTTCATTCTAAAAATCGTGAAATTAATACATAAAAATTTATTTTTAATCCTACGTACTCGATTGAAAAAAATTTAATCCTCAAATTATAATTAAACATTAAAAAAATAAATTGGGTTAGAATTTACATTTTTTCGCTTTGCGTACTTCGTGCTCTACTATTATTCTTAAACCATTATTTTGAAAATAAAAGCATGCTTATAAGAAAGTATCAACATAATTGCTCTGTTTTTCTTATGGGTGTATGGAAAACTACATATGTATAACCAGATAATTTAAAATTACTCTTTTTATGCACTACAACATATTTCTCTCAATTATTCGCATGTAAAGTTTTATATGCTAAAACGCATTCTGCAAGTGTCAACTCAATTGTTTTTATTTATAGACGTTGCTCACCGCTGTACATGTATATATACAAATCACATATACTTTAAGGATAATAAAAGTCCCTTTAACAATTTGTACAGAAACCTATTATGAAAAGTGCCAAATTAGTCTCCACTTCTTTCAGATCGGAAAGTTTGTGAAATAAAAAAATTTCGCCAATTTACCTTATTTTAGTCGATTAGAATCCATAACATTTAAATATGAAAAAAATATATATCGTAAATATGTATGTACATATGTACATTAATACAAAATTCAAAACTAGCACAACAAGTTTTTTTATTTGTAACTGACAACCCTATATGGGGCATATGAAATTGTGTTTTGATACAAAAAAGCCGGCAAATACTTGTTATATAAAAATTTCTGCAATTATCCTTTTGCTCAGCATGCCTATAAGCTCTCTTACCTACACTCACTTTACTCATTTATTGTTCTCACACTCTTAATTTCATTTTGAACTCAATGAACCCGCAGCCACATACAAAAATATGCACGTACATACTATATTTGTATTGAAACGCATACACACCTGCCTTGCGAAGCATATTGAATCACCAAATTATGCAAAGTACGTAGACGAGCTGGTATCTCATAACCAGCAGTCGAATTAGCGAATTGACTTGGCGGCGTTGGCGACATATTGTTTCGCTCATCATTTTCTTCATCAGGAAAGAGTTCAACGACTGGATCGGTGCGGGATTTTTCGCATGAATCCTCTTGCTCCTGATTATCATCGTATTTTTTAACAGATGCCATAAATTCGAGGTGTTTTTTCTCTTCTTCCAATTGTGCTACCAATTGTTCGGAGGCTTGGAATTTTTGCTGTGTATTGGCTAGCTCATCACGTAGCCACGCATTTTCTTGATGTAATCGGCGTACTTGTGTTTTTAATTTTTGTTTTTCGGCCTCGATATTTTGCAAATGTGAGGCTAGTGCCATCATCACTTGAGCCTCAGACAAACCCAATTCAATATGTTCAATATTTTTTCTAACTATATCGGATTTTTCATTTTCTCGATGAGCTTCGCCCATGCCAGTCATCAAGGAGACGTGTTCTACACGCAAGGCCTCGAGACCTTGCAGCACTGTTTTTGTATTGCTAATAATTTCGTCTTGTGTCATTTGAGTCATCTTGCCAATGCTTTCGATTTTTCGTCTGAAAATGAGCAAAATTGAAAAATTAAAATTTAATCAATCATGGCAGTTGTATGAGCGTGTGTATGTGCATATTAGAAAATATTACAACTCGAGTTTTCTGTATATATGCATATATATATCGTCAAAACCTCAAACTTTAAACTTAACTAAACATAAATACTTGATAATATTATGTTATGTTTGATAACAGTAAATTAATAGTACTTACATTCTATAGGTTCTTATTGCCTTAGATGCTATCATTTTGTAAAAAAAATATTTTTTTCAGTAGCCAAAATCCTTCTACGTCCGTAAGCGCGTACATTTCCACTCTCTCTGTGTGTACAGATGTCCAAAAATCAATAATATTCCTAGCATATTTACGAATGGTCTGCGCAAGCGCACGAAAAATGACGTCATTTTCAACCCCAAAACACAATTTAGACTCCAAACGTTACCATACACAAAACAACTTTTAACTTAAGGACATGAAAACAAAACCTATACGAAACTTGTTAGCAAATATCACTATAAAAATGAACTGAATAAATTACTATATCATATAAATGAAATGCCGCCGGTAAAAGTATATCAGTGGATTGCAATAATGTGAAATTAGCTATAATACCCTTCACAAATATAAAATATTTCATACATGGAATGACAAAATCACACAGCTTTGTTTATCATTTCAAAATAGATTAAACATTATTAAATGTCTCAATAATATAAAATTAGAAATCAGTACTAACACACTCATTCATATTGTAATAAAATCAGTTATTTTGTCAAAAATTTATTATGGTTTCCCAACATTTAGTAAAATTTCTAAAGGAAATTTGGCAAAAATTACATCCGTGTACCACATTGCAGCCTGACTGGCCATTGCAGCTTTCTGGACTACTCCAATAGTAAACATATTAGCTGAACCTAGTTTACCTACCTCAGAAAACAGGTTACTTTTCATCACAAAAAGCATGCCTACTAAACTGATCTTCGCAGAAGGATCACCCATCAAAGCTGTCCTAAAAAATATATTAAACAGAAAGCGTAAGCCCAAAAAAGTTCCAGCCTTACAAAAGCTAATTGATGCGGCAAAAGAAATGGATGTTCCTGTTACCATCCCAGCAATGCCGCGCCCTCGCGCTCCTCCATGGAATCAATCAATCTTGCGTTATTTTGGATTTGGTCAAATTTAAAAAAGAAAGCACACCACCTAACGTTTATTTACAACTCTTTTTCGAAGCAATAACAATAATTGGAAAACTCTCTACTTTGATGGTTCTATACAACAATTATGTCTGCTATACTACCTCTTTCGCTTCAGTTTTTACAGCAGAATCAACGACGCTTGAAAGATAGCAATAAAGAGTAAAGACAAGCATTTTATCTTCAGTGACTCCTTATCATCGCTCAAAGCTATCCTTAACGTAAATTTTTCTGACCAAACAATTTGCCAAGTCAGAGATATACATACTTACCGCACATATAGAAAAAACTAACTCTCATGGATACCCAGTCATATCAGCATACAAGGGAACAAAGCAAAATTAGCAACTACATCTCCCTTAAAATTTATAAATAACATTAACAAAAATGACATCAGAAATTTATCCAAAAAATTTTATCGTGAAGCCGAAAAAGAATATGCTGGACCAGTTATTCGCACTACTACAAAAACATAAACTCCTATCGATGTCCTTCAATCTTTCTTACAACATTTAGATTTATTTAATAAGTTATGAAGCTGATGGCCTTAGTCGCTAATGCTGATACTTTTTGTATTGTTTAGGTTTAATTCTATTATCCTTTTTCATTAATAATAATAAAAATAAATCGTTGCCTTTGAATCAGAATAGTTACGAAATTAATTTGAAATTGCTTTTTGTTTTTTCTTTTAACTTTTACATGTTTGAGTTGCTTACAAAAAATAAAACCGACAATCGATTAATTAACTCATCTATATATATAAAAGAAAGTTTTGTTAGTTACACCATTTATAATTCAAGAACGACTGAAACGATTTGGCTAAAATTGGTGGGGAGGTAGCTTAGAACCAGGGTAAGGCCATAGCATACCTTTTATCTCGTTATGTCAAAATTTAATAAAACTCATAAATACTAAAATTATATTTCAAATAATAAGCATTTGTTCAAAATTCATATTTGTAGGAATCATTTCAATATATGCGTACAATTTTAAACAGATTCTTTCAAAATAATAATAAAATTGCTAAGTATTTGGAATAGTAGAAAAGAAGTGCAACCAAATATGCAGTGAAATAGATTATAACTGGCACAGTAATCAGTCGTTGAGTGTGTTATATATCACGTGAATACTGATGTCATAATCTTTCCAGTCGACTTTTTCGTCTTTCCACACCTGAGAACCTGGTTCATCCTGTGCAGTCCACTAGAATGACTGTCGATTGGACTTCAGTGGGAAATGATTTCTATTGTCACACACCGACGCAAAAATTCGGTTTTACTACGATTAAAGAGCACTCAAACACTTCTCAGAATCAGTTATTCGTTGTTTTTATGGGATTATGAATTGCAAGACACCCACTTTGCACAGAGTCGGTGGATTTCTCTGAGCCCAAATTTTTAACTTATATCCACCGATAGTTCACTATTCGTTTCTACACATTATTTTTTGTATTAATAGTGTAAATAAATTAATATTTAACTTTAGTTTAAATCCATTTTTTCATACAAAAACCAAAATGGTTGCTTGTAAACAAATTGTTATTATATTTTGCAAACCGATAAAAATAAATGAAGAAGAAGGATTATACGATTTCATGTCGAAACCACTTAACCAATCATAATGTAACTTTCTACACTTACGAATAAAGACATTAGAAATGACACAGGATACTTATTATTTCATACGAATACATTTTTTCCGATTGTGAAAAAATAATAATTTGGCGTATATAAGTTAGCACCCCATACATTCAAAAAGTATCATATGATGCATTAATATCATATGATAGAAAGTAATATAATATGACACCACTAAATCGCTGAGAGTGCGACATGTGTAGTGGCAACCTGTGGGAACCGTAGCGTCAGCAGCTTCATACCCGTTGCAGCGGCAAACATAGGTCTAGAGTTAAGTATAATTAATTGTAAACTTTAGTTCTTAAGCGGAATTCAATAAAGGAGCATAGCTCCCGGAAAACATTTATTTTATTAAAACTAAGTAAACGTTTTTTAACTGGCGCCCGAGCAGGGACCAGCGCGCAAAAGTAGTAATTGCCTGAAAACCAAAAAGTAAGGCTAAGAGAGTGGCGAATGGTAGTGACTGTGAATAAAAAAGAAAAAAGGCCCGAAAATAAAAAAGTAAGGCTACGTGAAAAGTGAAAAACGAGAAAATACTGTGCTAACGAGCGGCTACAACGTACAACATGGGATTTGGAAATGTCGAGGGACCTCAGTACCGGTAGAGAAAAGGACTACCCCGGAACGCATAAGGACATCCTACGGAAAGCTGGAAACCACTAGTGTAAGCTTTATAAAATATTTTAAGATTATTATAAAGAACATTGTTACTATAAACTAACGGAAAAGAAATTTAAATTGAAGGAAATTAATTATCCGACACAAAAAGATAGGAAAGAAAAGTCCTAAATTAATGTAAGCTTCACAAAAATTCCAATATTGTCAAAGAAAGTGCTATTATAAAGGATTTTTTTTTTTAATTAACTTAAAACAAAAAGATTAATATAATGCCAGACACAGCCGAAGAATTAATTGAACAACTAAACCAAATGAGTTTAGATTATGGGCAAACCGCCCATTCTTCAAATCCTTCGACTCCTAACCCAACTCTAATAACGACAATAGTTCGAGAGGTACTCGAACGAATGAGTACGCAAACTATAACTGACTTTACCGAACCCGTGACACTGAACGCGAACAACATAAATGAAATAAATAAGATTCCGGATATGGTTAAATGCCTTAGAGAATTTTCAGGACGACCAGGAGAATTTAACTCCTGGAGGAAGAGCGTAGACAGAATTTTTAAAGCCTATAAGGGAGTCAAGAATACCCCTAAATACTTCGCGATACTCCATACGATCAGGCATAAAATAATTGGCGATGCCGACACCGCATTGGAATCATACAATATTCCACTTGATTGGAGTCAAATTCGAAAATGCCTTATGATGCATTATTCGGATAAAAGGGACAAAGGTACCCTTGAATACCAGATGACCACTCCGGTCCAACGCCATGACGACATTCCGATCTTCTACCAAAAAGTTTACCAACACCTTTCACTTATAATAGACAAAATTTCATTTCTCGAGTTAAGCGACGAGTCCATACGGACTATGACCAACTCATATAGCAACAAAGCTCTTGATACATTTATTAGAGGTCTAAATGGCGATTTACCTCGTCTTCTCAGCATGAAAGAACCGACAACCTTACCCCAAGCACTACATTTATGCCAAAAAACTTGACAACATGACATATCGAGTAAATCTGCGAACAATACACACAATGCAAATATTCAACCACCACCACGACCCCCCGAAATAACAATTTTAATAATTATAATAACAATAGAATTTTTTACCCCGAATTAACATATTCCCACTCCCCCAGACGAAATTTCGGCCAACATCTATTCGGTCGTTAATCAAACCGATATCCCCAACCCTCTCCCAACTATATGCAAAATAACCAAGGATTCATGCCGAGGTTCAACAATTACCCGAACAACCCCCATATTACCAGAGAAAATACCTCCTTTAATAACAGACCGAATTTACCACCTAAACCACCCAAGACCCAATACATTCCAGGACAATCGACCACTGAAACGTCCGATTTCCGCACAACTGACTGACTTTTTACTAACGCAGTAGAATTAGACCCGAACGGGATATACGATGACAATTTCTCCGATAGCAATTACGATAATGCAGGTAAACATGAGCCTGATACTATTCATTTTTTAGATTAGCGCCATCTTCGCTGCCTTATTACGAATTTAGAACATGGCGCGGAGACACAATAGATTTTCTTATTGATACCCGATCCAATAAGAATTACATTCAATCCACTAGAATTAGGAATCCAATTCCGGCACAATTCCGATTTCTTTGGCGCCGCGATTTGAAGGTATCGTTGGAAAGAGGAAGTCCTCCTGATTAAAAACATATAGGGTTATAGGGTCCGCAAACGCTTAGTTTAGGAGATATTCGGCCTTAAAGTTCGAAAATTCGCCAAATTGGACCATTTCAAGAAGTTATTTCACCACATTAAACACACTTTTTTCACATTTTTCACATCAAATTAATTAAATTGTTTTTTAATGTTTTTTAATCAGGAGGACTTCCTCTTTCCAACGGTACCTTCAAATCGCGGCGCCAAAGAAATCGGAATTGTGCCAATGTGCGAAAAGTGTGTTTAATGTGGTGAAATTGAAATTTTCGAATTTTGGGAATTTTTGAAATTTGAGGTCGAATACCTCGTAATATAATCAGGAGGATTTCCTCTTTCCATTTCCATTTTATACTCGAAATCCTTAGACAATATTCTAAAGTTTTCTCTAAAATTTAAACTTTTACCACTTTTTTACTTCTGACACAAAAAGTGTAGGACATACGGATGTATGGGAAAACATGGTCTATTATTTATTTTACATTTAAGGGAGACATACATATATGATAAAGAGGAAGGAATGTAACACTGAAAGAGCTTGCACTTTCACAGAAGAAAATATATGGCTGCGATTTTGAAGAGCATCCCTTAAACTAGATAGATAGATCTATAACTAAGGCGATATTAGTTTTGCTAGTATAACAGAAAACATACTTATGTACGGATGGATTAATATGCTATAAACATATGTGTACATATCTAACTTGCAACACACTTTTCTATAATATACATATACGTATATACACATATTTGCTAACGACACTTTGTTAAAAATACGTACATTACTTCACTAATGACTCATTTAATTTTATTAATTCATTTTCTCTATTCCAAATGGGCTAATTGCTGCTATCATAGGTAAAGCAGAATCAAACCGACACCAAATATTTATAGGTTCCATATATTTTTACCTGCAGCAAGAGTCGAATGATATCTGAGAGTCGATCGACTGTTGAAAACTCTACTTTTTTAATCGTTTAAGGCAGAATTATTTATTTGCGCTGAAAAAAACTTAGACGGTCCAAAAAAATTTCGACCGAAATCTATGGAACGAACAAAATACTTGACTGCACCTAAAATAATTCGAATATCACAGTAACGAGTAATGATTATACTTTATCTGAATACAGGCTGCCATATATTCAAAATTTTTATAAATAGCAAATACTAACGACGATTTCTATAAATTGTAACAAGCACAATTCAATTAACATTAAATCGTTGTTCTTATAAGAATTCGTTAATATAGGAAGTTTTGATCAAAAATTGTAAAAAGCAATATTACAATAATTTTATTCCGACTTTATTGGCAAAGTTAAGACTCTCGTCTTCCTGTTATGTTTCGTATTTCCAAGACCTGTCTTTGCAACATGACAACAAAAGCAAAGTAATTATTTAGTATTGCCGGTTTGAGAGAAGCGCTTCTAAAGATGAAGTTGGTTAGGTAAATAACATTACTTTTAGTAATTCAAACCATTATAATTATTTGTAATATTATTTAAAAAAAAAACACATAGGGAACATACTTGAAGTAAATTCTCATTGCAGTGTTTAAATGATTAGGGTGCTTAGACTACGGCGGGAATTACTATGAGAGTTGGAACACGATGCATTTCGCGGATATAATTATTAGCACGTTTCAAATGTTTATTAGTAAATATAAAATGGTTAATGAAATTCTTTTTTACTCATATTAAAATAATATATGTGGATGGTATGCACTGTTGTAAAATAAAACCATTCTTATGGGATTTACTGATAATATAATTCGTCATTGTAACTTTTTTTGTAAAATCACATTTAGGAACGGTTTGAACTAATTTTGAAAACTTAACTTTCCACGCCACATCCATATTTGAAAAGAAATGAATAATTTTATCTTTCAACTCGTCCATTATTAATTTATGAATATTATAGTGAAAGAAAATACAAAATTAATTTTAATTTTGGATATTATTTCAACCATGTTTTCGCATAAAAAACCATATTTAATAACTTAATTATATTTTTAGATTTCTTATGAAACTAAGTCACGAAACGGTGACAATCGAATTAAAAAATGGAACTCAAATTCATGGTACAATTACAGGAGTAGATGTAGCGATGAACACTCATTTAAAGTCTGTTAAAATGACTATTAAAAACAGGGACCCAGTTCAATTGGAATCCTTAAGTATTCGCGGTAACAATATACGATACTTCATACTGCCAGACAGCTTACCTTTAGAAACACTGCTCATTGATGATACACCTAAATCAAAAACAAAGAAAAAAGACAGCAGTCGTGGAGGTAACCGCGGCAGAGGACGTGGAGCACGCGGCCGTGGCGGACCTCGAGGTCGTGGTCGTGGACGGGCAGTTGGTAGACGTTAAGATTTTAAAATACTGAAATTAAATAAAACTTGAAGGATAAAACATGGAAATTGAAATTTTTTATTCGCAGTATATGTATATACCCAGCAGTACATTTGTATACATTGATGTTGAATATTATTTTAATCCCAAGCATAAAACAGTCTGTACATAGTGAATACTATCAATATAATAAATATTAGAATGGTAATTATGCCTATCTGTTGAGATCTGTCTTTGTGCAAGGTTTTAACGTTTTGTTTATGTTTCTCGACTTCAGCTTTCAGCACTAATATTTCATCTTCTAACACAGCGACTATTGTTGGGTCAATATTGGGATTGTCCAATGCATCTTCAAGTCCACGAATTTTATTTCCTAAATGTAGCAAATCGTGTTCAACGCTATCAACCTTAAACATTTATTTAAGTTAAGTGTCATGTAAAAATTTATATATTTATACATACTTGGTCTTTTAAGCTGCAATTTCGTGGGTATTGGAAAGGTTGGTGACGAAATACCATATTTAAAATTCGGTTTTAGCTCAACAAAATAAGTAATTCCAATAAGAAATAATATATATTATGTATAAAGCTGGTATAACAAATATATTTATTTTTTCCTAATGTTTTTAAAACTTGGTTTTAATAACAATATGTACTTTCATTAGTTTTACCGAATTTTGACATTAGTGTTTCTTTGCTTACATATTCTATTTTTTCTCAACTAGTAAAACCAGTAATAACTAATACGCAGTTCGTCAACGTCACTATTTAGCTTAAAAATGTGAAAAATGCATCACGATTTCTCAACAAGACTTACTGTTTCTATTCAATAATAAATAAACACACACTTGTAAATTAAAAAAAAACTAAATTTATATTTAATATAACTATAAAAAAATTTAGGACATACATTTATAGAAAGTATAATTATATATTGGTATTTAATTTACTTATGGTAAAACAAATTACTAAGTTTTTGACTAGATCGGAAAATTATGTCATTACATTTAATTTAATATTTGGTTACTCTATTGGCAGCGATTTCGTTATTATTCGGAAAGGAACGACAGATTAGCTTCGCTTAATAGCGTTTTCTGTTTAAAAAAACATTGGCAGTGGCGTACAAAATTCGAGAGCAGGCATAAATGTTCCCTAGAGCACACCCCAGTAAAGCTCCAACCACATTTGGTATGGGATATGCTTGCCAATCACGATCCCAGTCTAATGGAGCAACTACCGATCCGGCCCAAGCACCCATTATAGCGCCTATAGCATTATATTTGAATAACTCAAGCGCAGTGTTTTCACTTTTTGTTATGAAATCTGGTTTTTCACAGAAACATACTTGTAATGCACCACCACCTCCCAATAGCAATACTGTAGGTGTTGTTGTTTCTAATGCAAGTAAGAGCGCAAGTACAAAGGTCTGTTCATAGTTCTGCAGTACAGGTGCTCCTAGTATAATACATATAAACGCATAGAGAACCGTACATAAAAACTGTAAAAGCAATCCTCCACATATTTCACGTATTGAAAAGTAGGAAGCCCTCTTTTGACGTTGCTTTTGCGTTAACGAATTATCATCAGAGTGGCTATAGTATCTTGCAAGTAGTACCTTGAGCAATTCGCTGGTGAAAACAATAGGCACTACTAAGGACTTCCAAATGCTACCCACGTTTGTCCAGTTTTGTTGGAATTGCAAATACGTCATACAAATTAATACCGTAGCCAAACTAATGGACAAGTGGAAAAGCTGATGTTTTGTTTTTTGTTGATCAAATTTAGGTGCCATTTTTCACACAAAAGTTATATTATTATCAATAGTAAAACGCGCCAACACACGCCTTCAAAACTGTTTTGCTCTTAAAATCTATATAAGTTGCCAGACCTTACTAAATTATCTAAATTCTTTTTTCATGTTGGGAAAGATGCTGTTGTTTTTGTAAAAGTAGACTTTTGGTGAAATCACAAATCTCAGAACACGACCGATTTTATGGAAGGCATACACGCAACAATTAGTTGGTTAATTAAGTTGGGATAGAAATTGCCTTTGTCCCTACATACGACATAGCTTTTAACACAATTTTGAGGCCAACTTCATTTTGAATATTCACTTGCTTAAACATGAGTTCGGAAGTTGTTGCTTTACTTATTATAAATTACGTGCTCTCTTTGACAGCCGAAATAAAATGGCGAAATCGTTTGAAATCGCACGATCAACCCAAACACGATCCAACTAACACAACCAATTTGACAAAATATCAAAAAATTTGATTTTCATCCAATCAGTTGGTACAACTCATACAACTGCCCCACACGTATGTATATGTTTGGCAAACGAAAGGTGATAAATATAATAATAAAACTGAGAAAAATAAAAGTTGTAATAACTTATTAACGAAATACAAAGAAATCGATAAAAGTGCTACATTAGAAATAAATTCGAAGAAATGTTCCGCTTGCCTGTCGCACATGTTCACTGTGTGAAGAACGAACGCAAAATGGATTTGTGTGTCATGTATGGGCAAAACGAATTCACACAGATCCAACGCACTTGTATGGGCCCTATTAACGGGGCATCTCAACAGGATAGAATTTATAGAATACTAACTGTCAAACGTATCGCTATTGCCATTGCCAAATCTATATGTGGGCATTTGCTATCATGATATAATCATTTACGCAAAGGCGTAGGGTAGGTAGGTTTGAGCTGATGTAGCGCATGTTTTGAGCTCTTGAACTGTTTAAATCTTTTATGAGGAAAATAAAAAAGGATTACGATCCTTTTGTTTACAAATGTATTTCGGGGAAAAAGGATTACAATCCTTTTGTTTACAAATGTATTTCTGGGAAAATAAGAATACATATTATTGGACTACTATATAATAATTGTGGAATAAATTTTATATACCAATTGATTTATGCTTGTATAAGTTTATTAAATTTAAGACTTTGCTCATTCCTAACCCAATTTGCATAATTATTCTGTAAATTAACAATATTAAACTAAGTATTAATTTCTTTGAAAAATGTTATTTTGAAAATGTACTTTATTTTATTTTTATAATATAACACAACACAATCGTCTTAATATTCGCTCTTCTAAATTTCATATTACCGAAATGAAAATGCCGTCGGCATATGTGTAAATGGGATACTGCTGAAGTGACAGCTTATTGCTTACAATATATGGTAAGCTAATTAGTTTGCCATATATTGTAAGAAATAAGCAATATGGAGTCTCCACAGGCAATAGGCACGGAAAAACAGTTAGTAAGACATAGATTTTATCCTGTCGAGACGGCCCGTAAACTAATTAGTTTGCCATATATTGTAAGCAATAAGCTGTCACTTCAGCAGTATCCCATTTACACATATGCCGACGGCATTTTCATTTCGGGTACATTTTCAAAATAACATTTTTCAAAGAAATTAATACTTAGTTTAATATTGTTAATTTACAGAATAATTATGCAAATTGGGTTAGGAATGAGCAAAGTCTTAAATTTAATAAACTTATACAAGCATAAATCAAAATATCATTTCTCATTTTAAATTTATTATTTTAATTGGTATATAAAATTTATTCCACAATTATTAAGCTAATTAGTTTGCCATATATTGTAAGAAATAAGCAATATGGAGTCTCCACAGGCAATAGGCACGGAAAAACAGTTAGTAAGATATAGATTTTATCCTGTCGAGATGCCAGGTTAGTGAAATCAATAAAAGCTGTATGAGAATAGGTCGTTATTGTTTAGCCGGTTTCCAACAATTTTCCTATTATATTTGTGCACTAATTATAATAGTGCATAGAATTAAACATAAAATATGTCATCTCAAGTAAACCATCTAGGAGTTAGTAAGAGAAAGCCAATTCGCCCAAGTAATTTGGTCGAGTTTAATTATTCGGAAGACAACGATGGGCAAATATATGCATTTGAGGAAGAACATAGTGATAGTTCAAAATCAGCAAACACAAGCAATGAGCTATCATCAAAATTGGTTTATGATCCGGAGAGTTCCAAAGATATAAAGGAATATGATTATGTTGACAAAACATCTAACACATGTTTATGGATAACCTTGTTATTCGTAGTTATTTTATTATTAGCTGCCGCCTTGATAACTGTAAGTAATAGTAGTGAAAAGCGATGTTCATTTGAAATGCTGCGACAAAAATATAAAGACCAGCATTCCAAAATGTGGCATACTCTCTCTAGTGGAGTAGAAAATATTTTAAGAGACCGCACAAAAAATCCCGTTGTAAATCTTTTTGTACACAATGATAGCAAGAAATTGAAGAGCATGGTTGGGGAAATTGCTAAAGAGACATCCCGATGTTTTGGTAAGTTTTATATTCTAACCAATGAGTACATTCAAATAAAAGATGGTCCAATTTGAGGTGGTCAGTTAATTGAGATGAGCGAATTTGATTTCACATCCCCGAGAGCAATGGAAGACTACGGATATGCTATATTAAAGTTTAAAGAAAAAATTCAAAACGGACGTGTTGCTCTTATCGTTAACTTGAACGCCGTAAGATAGTTTAAAAGTAGTTTGAATTATTTATAAAAAAAATATGTTATTTTAAATTTCGACAGATTCCCGCAGAATCAGCTTGCGCTTTACACACTATATGTGATACACATAGTCCGGTAGCTGAAGATATAGTTATCTACCTAACTTTGGTTATACCGTCAACAATTGGTAATTAAATATAAATATATTCTATTTAGAGATATATTTGGACTTTGAAATTATTTTTCTAGGGAATGAAGTAAATATTGCTCGAGATACTCTAACAAATCTCTGGGGTTCAAAACTGAAGAATAACGTACTTGAGCCCTTAATAACTCGGGTCACGGATCAAATTTTAACGTTAATATAGTTTAACAAACCCATTAATAGCTGGAAATATTGTATTACAAATGTTTAAATTGAAAATATACACCTCGTTTACGTTGAGTCCTTATTTTTTAGGAAAAAGGGGCGTTTGTAAAAAATAAAAAACAACTTGGAAATAACGGACACCCTAATGTACATATTAATTTTCAGAAGCAAAAGTTGTATTTATATAAAAATACAAAAGCTAAATTATGTACACTTTCATCCAATTTTCTACTGGAATTGTCATAATAAAAAATACCTTTTAAAAATATGTTTCTAATAAGATTTATTTAGGGTTTTGCAATTTTTTTATTTTTTTTTTCCAAAAACAAATGAATTACATATGTATGCGTTCATATGCTTCTTTTGGGCATTTAGTATATATATAATTATGTTTTACGAGTATGTAAGAACAATGCGAAATTTGTAAGGTCACGATCTACTAACCCATTTGAAGATGAAAATTTTTCCAAAATATGTGATCATAACATTGTTATACCAATCAAATCAATATATTACATTGTTGTGTATTTGCCTCAATGGTTAGTTGTTGGTTTAATCTGTGGTAAGCACATTAAAATGTATAACAGTATTTTGTAAATAAAAAATAATGAGCACAAATAAAAATTTATATAATTTAATAAAACGAGCCTTATTTAAAATTAATATTCCGTCAGAATAGCAGAAATATATGTGAAAAAGTTGAAATGAACGAAAATTTAAACTTACTAACTTTATGCAGATTTTGTTTAAGAACGACGTTTGTTAAAACTATTTGTTGCATATATGTGAATAATTGTATTGAATGTCAAAAAGTTTTAAAGAAGGATAATTTGAGATAAAAATTACTTAATGAAAATCAAATTTAAAATTAGGCACACGTTTTATTAAATAAATATTTTATATATAATATAATAATAATGGACAAATATGACAATCATATGTACATTTTACAGATACCTATAAAAAATAATAATATAAAGAACCAAAGAGGGATCAAATTTAACAGTTTTTATCATCAGCCTAATTAGTTCACGAATATATATAAAATATCCTTAATCGTGAAGACATCTCATATGTTGTATTACAACTGATGTGTATAGCAAAAATAATTACTAATAGTACATGCGGACTAACATTTCGCTTCTAGAATTTTTCTTTTTTGATTAGAATTGTGTAATGCGTTCTACCACGTACATTTTTTCTTTCTAAAACAAAATTAATTTGGTTTTTTCTTTAATGAGCTGTTTTTTTTAATCTCTATTCCACTCCTGTTGCAATTGCTGTTGATTGATTTGTTGGTTGGTTGTTCGGTGTAGAATCGCATTATTGTCACCTAACCGATGGATTATGCTGTACTTTCAGTTGTGGTATTCTGCACTTCGTGACCAACGTCCTACCCGCATTTCATTTCATAGGTGAAAATTTTATTGGTTGATGATGGGATAATTGGTTATTGGATGTGGATAGTTGATAAAGTTGTAGATATCGAAGGCGTAGGAGGTATTACGGGTAAGATAATGAAATGTAATGCAGAATGAAAAATAAAATAAATTATAACATAACAATTTACTTTTTTTTATAAATTATTAATAATAATGCGATTTTAGTTAAATACTCTGATAGGACAAAATTCTGTTGATTAACAAGTCTTATTTATTAAGAATTAAAAAAAAAAAAAATAATTAAACATTATTGGAACAATAGCAGCGCTAATGAAGTTTCAATTTTTTTAGTTATATTAATATGCTTATTAATGTTAAGTGGTACAAGAGTATTGATTCACGATTTCATAAAATTAAAATTTACAGCTGCAGTTTGGCAGTATTTTTTATTCATATACTCTTGCAAATTAAAGTTTACCGACTTATGGTATTTGAAAAAACTTGTAAACTATAAGATTTCTATTATATGAAAGTGTTCTCGATATATGTATGTATATAATTAAGTGGTAGGGTTATGACGTGATGTTATACCACCAATTTCAATATTCTGCCATACTCGACAACTGCATCTTGTTCGCTGTATTTAGTGATTTAGTTTACCTGCTGAGACTGTTGATGTTGACCTTCGGCACCAGAGCCACCTCCAGCACCGCTGGGTTTCCTGTTTCGTCTTGGACGATTGTTGCGCGGAGGTCCTTGTCCACCATTGCCTGTAAAATATACCAGGTAATGTAAATTTGTGACAGACATAAATACAATGAAGAGGCAGTTGTACTATTTACCGAAAACTTCTGTAAAAACGTACCGAATTAATAAAATTCAATAAGAAAAAATTAGGAAAAAGGGAATTTACCATCATCGCGTGGACCACGTCTACCTCCGCCATTATTGAAATTGCGACGGACGAAACGTCTTTGGGGCCGTCGCGCGGGCAAACCTTGACCATCACCGCCCCTTTGGGTGGAGTCAGCGTTCTGGTCATTGCCGCCCTCGATCAATCCACTTTCGCTACCACCTGAACGTCTGCCTTGGTTTCGTGGATAATAGTTATTGAAACGACGACCGCGACCGCCACGACCACCAGGGCCACCGGCTGGACCACCTCCACGACGGTAGTTACGCTGCGGACGTTGCTGTTGTTGACCGTCAGATCTAACTTCGCCTTCAACACCTTGTTGAACATTTCCGTCTGGTCCTTGTCCACCCTGAGGCTTGCGGCGATTGCGGTTATTCCATGGCCGATAGTTTCTGCGTTTGTCAGCGGCGAATTGACTACCACGTACCGGTTCACCAGATGGACCAGTAACATTGGCGGCTTCATTTCCTTTTTCTCCTATGACAACATCAAATTCGACAACTTCACCATCGCCAACTGAGCGCACCGCCTTTTTTGGATTATTTCTTGCAATGGCGCTTTGATGAACAAACACATCTTCTTTGGTGTCATTTCTATTGATGAAACCATAACCGCTCTTTACATTGAACCATTTTACAGTACCAGTTACTTTGGTTGCTAAAAAAAAAATCATTTATTTCAGTTCATACATTTCAAAATTGTTACAAAGCTAAAGAAAGCCATAATAAATCAAATAAACAAAAAATGAAGTATATTGGCTGTATTATATTTTTCATAAACCACGTTGTTTGAGCCAAACACAGCTGTGACCGGTTAATAAACGAACAGAACTTTTACGCGCCGGCGACCGCGCACATTGCACCAACAAAATGGCGTCGGGTGTGTATTTAGGTAAAAAGTTTCTATTTTCAGCGCCGCTACATGCTCTCCAAATTTATATCATTAGAAAATTTGTTCCCTTTTAGCACACAAGTAATTAGTATTTCTGATTTAAAGTTAAAAAAAAAAATTTTGCAATACTCCACTTTTCTTTCCGTTTGTAATTCTACACTTTACATACATATGTATGTATGTATGTCACATCACAAAAAGATGCAAATGTTTTACTAATTACCAATGACTTCCTTTGGTGGCAGCGACTTCAATTGGGCCTGAACAGCATCACCTTGGTCGATATCCTGCTGGTGTTGTTGCTGCTGCTGCTCAATCGGTAGCTGTTTGTCTGAGTCTGCCATTTTCTAGCTTACAAAAATTTCGTATGTACTTATTTTTCTCTCCTTAAAATTCAGTATGCTGTATTCACGATATTTTGTTAGCTTTTTAATTTATTGGTGTTTTTGCTGATGTTAGAGACTCTTTCAACTACTCTGTTGTTAATTTTGAGTGATGGATGGTAAAAAATCACTCCCAATTCTTTTCTGCTGTATCGCAATGGTGTTCTTTCCAGATCTTATTCGATTGACAAAATGGCATCTTCCGCTGGTTACACAAGCCGCTGACAACATGACCCAATTATATCGATATATTTATATATCGTCTCTTATGTTATCGGTTGGCAATATTCACGGCGATTTATTTAACAAAAAAATCTCTTCTAGTTTCATTGAAAGCAGCCAAAATCATGTTCTGACATTAGATAGCAGCACTCATTAGTCGTTACCGTTATTGCATTTTTAGTTATTTGAAAGCCTGTTTATAAAAATATATCTTAACAAATGGTGCAATATACTCGAAAAATATAGGTAAGAATAGAGAAATATATGTATTTTGAAATAGGAAAGTATAATTTATTTAAAACAAAATTCACAACTTTTAAGATATTGCGGTTAAAGCGCTTAAGCAGCAAAATTTCAGTCAAACGCAATGCAAATTACAATGTCATAAAAATTAGTCAACAGTATATTTGTGGTTGTGTAAATTGGTTAAAAAATATGTGTTTATCATAATTAAATAATTATATAGAATTTGTATATTTATTAACAAGCTCTTTATAAGTTAATGTTGGCTTCAAATCTTCACCAATGTTTTCGGCGTCCATTATGTAAATTTGCTTTGACCTCTCGAACGCTTCTATTATACATTTTCTAAAAGTATGTAATTTATTAGTTGTCAATGTAATATTTATATGTTTTTCATAATATAAATAATATACCTGAATAGTTTCTGATGCAAAACGTAGGCGCTCACGTGACCTGCATCGAGATATCGCACTTCAACCCCCGGCCATATATCCTCAAGACTAGCGCAACCTTCACGTGGCACATAGGCATCATCTTTAGCGCAAACAGCTATTATTAAGGATGTGTCGAATGGCACCGAAAAATTTTTCAAATGCGTACATTCGTCCATCATGCCACGCATGAATTGTAAAGCCTCGCGTTCCCACCAATTTGTTTTTGTTATATCTATTTTCTTATTGTCACTTTGTGCAGCCATAGGTAATATGAATCTCATCAGTTTTGTTAACGCTGATTGCTGCTTTTCATCTTCCCGTTGCAATGCATTGTTCGACTTTTTATTATTCATCAATTGCAAACTACTTTTATTGCTATTAACATGACTCGCCAAGTTTTCTTTGAGAAAAATCGAATTGTTGATTTCTAACTGATTTTGATTATTGTGAACTTCTATGTACTTATTGCTAATCGAATCAGAAGGTTGCTTTGAAACGTGTCTATTATCATTAATATCATTTTTAAGCGCTTGCAGAGATTGATTGAAGTTTTTAATAAATTTCTGCCCAGCCGCAAAAGCATCATCTACCACTGTAACCATCTTTGATAATCGTTCGCTGTATTTACCATCCGAATGGTATTGAGTTTCAAGCATGTCCCAATTGATAGATTGACTCATTACTCCCTTAAAAATTGAAACTGTTAAATATTTCAACTTAAGGTTACAATACATACTGTCGTAAATACAGGTGCAGCAGTAGACCACGAAAGACATGGAACAAGCACAAGAGGCTTAGGCCAATTCGTCGCTGCTAGAGAAGCCATCTAAAAGAAAGTTATCAGTATAAAAAGTAAAGAAGATAAATTGAGATTGTAAAAAATTACATGTCCTCCCATAGATAACCCGGTTATTCCTAGGGGTCCAAGACCGTTCCTTTCGCACCAATGTAACAGTACCAAACATTCTAGTATTAAGCAACCTCCCATCACGAATATATCGGAAACATTTTGTAAATTTGAGCGCCTGTTGAAGAAGCAAAACTGACATATAAGAAAATATAAAAAAAAAAAATACTGAAAATTAAGAATATGTAAAATAACAAAAAAATTAAAAATAAAAAATTAATATATTATATATTTTATCTCGATTAAAAATGCGTAGTATAAGTTCATACATGAGTTGGTAGATACATTAACAACGAATTATGTAAATATGTTAATTACACTTGATGATCTGGTTTCCTTAGTCCATAAAAAGGATTTTCTAATATTATAGCTCCAATATTGGCATCCTTAAGTAAAGGTTTGGCAATAAAATTTCTTCTTCGCCAGTAAAACTGCAACAATAGAATGTACATACATATATACTTTATATTTTTTACTATGTTCATTTATATTTTTGAAATTTTTTTTAGTTAGCTTTTTTGTGAACGATAATTTATGAGATGTATTTCAGACTATAACACATAATTTCCAGAATGCGTTATATTATATACATATTTAATTAATATTACAGTGTAAAAAGTAGCATTGAGTTATTTTGTTTCGTTAAAGTAATTTTGGTTAGCAATATGGATTTATTAATTGACTTAAAACTTTATATAAGCTTACAAATTGAAAAGAACCGAAAACTATACATACGTGGTCTCCAGTGCCAGCTAAGTGAATGCACATTGGCTTGAATTTTTCTTCTCTCCATTTTTTGGGCAATATTACTTGAAAATGAGCTTCTTGTGCAGCTTTTGGCACTACACCGGGCAAATGTAGTTCCAAAGGCGAAATAAATTTTCCCTCCAATATGGAGCAATCAGAATATTTATTATTTCTAGTAATTTCTACCGGATAATCTTGAGGTATTAATTTATAACACGTCTCTCGCCGTGAAATGATTTTACGAAACTCGAATAGCCTAAAAATGTAAATAAAACATTAAAAAACTAAATTGATTTTAGTGGTAATATACCTATAGTCATATTTGTTTCCTGAAAAAAATTATGCCCGTCATCTCAATCCTTGAATATTAGTAAGTTAACCATTAAAATCGATTATGATGGGAAAAATGTTTTTTAAACAAATTCGACAGATCATAAAATGAAATAATGGAATACTCATATAATTCAGTTGCGATAAAAGTACTCTTTATTACCGAGAAATTAACGAACCTATTTTAAAAACTGTAAAGTAGGCGCACGATTTTGGTCACTGAAATATTAGATTACTTAATGAAAAGTACTTCACTTACTTAAATTATATTTTTTGTGTTTAACAATTAACATCAAAATACCAATAAGAATATAGGTACAAATTTACACATGCTACTAATCTTATATAAAGATACGCGTACCTTTGTAAATTTTCTGGTGTTCCCCATCCTTTTTCAAAAAACCGCGTAATTAACATACGACGGTAAATGCTGTCGAGTTTACTCGGTGGCATAATTCAACAAAAACCGGTATAAAATTTTGCAAAAATTTCCGCCAAAATATTTTTGTAAAACATTATAGAAATTTTGAATAAATTGTATTGAAGTTAAATGAAATGTGTAGAGACAAAACGTCACAGAGTGACAATCTGTCAATTGAAAGCCTTATCAATGCTGATAAACAGCTGTAACTCTTAACCTTTATAAAATTTATGGAATATAGCAGCTATTGATCATATTATATATAAAACTAATAAATTTTCGCGTAGCATAACGACAAAAATATTTTTATATGTGAAAAATTAATTAATTAATTTTATTAATAAAATGTTTATTTTTTTGGACTAAAAATTATTGGAATATAAATTTATACATAGTTATCATCGATCGTATGGTTTTATGGGAATAGATTTTTAATGGTAAAGAATGCATATTCCTTATTGTATCTAAATTCAGAAAATTATATTATATGTACATATATTTAGGAATGTATATGTTGTTAGATATAAACAAGAGCAAATTCATTAGTTTAAATATTGTTTTGGGAGTGGGAAACGTGTACAAGTATAAATTAAGGAATCAAAGGAATATCCTACGTCTCATTTTCAGTACCTTCAATTAAATATTGTCAAATATTACTGAAATTTCAATGACAAATATTTTACTTCTTCATTGAATTCACCCAGCTTCTTATAAGAATGAAAGATGACTGCATTTCAATGGCAAATATTTTACTTCTTCATTGAATTCCCCCAGCTTCTTATCAAAATGAAATATGTCTGCATATTATGGAATCACAAATTCATATCTCTTATTTAACAATCACTATCAATACACGTAAGACATTACGAAGAACATGTAATCAGTGATAAATTTGATTTCAATGTGCGAATAATTTTTATTTTAAACAACACTTTTGTTGAACTATCGAACAGAAGTGGATGCTAGCCACAAAGTTTCAAAAAATGTTATCAATACTGATTTTATTTAGCACTATACTTACACATACCTCCGCTCAAATACGCATTGTAAACGGAAAAGAAGGACGAATAGAAGATTTTCCATATCAAGTAACTATTACTTTCAAATATTTTGCACTTTTGTCCAAAATTCAGCATCACCTACAAATGTGTGTACGTATATGTATGTATATTTAGGTTTCATTGCGCCGTTATTCAATTCATGTTTGTGGCGGTTCGGTCATAGGAGCAGAATGGGTAGTAACGGCCGCTCATTGCATAGAAGCTTTTGAAAAGCAACCGAGAGTATATTCTTTACGCATCGGTAGCTCAAATCGGGGTAAGGGCGGGGAAGTTGTGTCGATATCGAAGATATATAAACATCCTTTGTACAATAGTGGCACAATGAATTTTGATGTGGCGCTACTACGAACACAAAAAAATCGTCTGCGTGGCGAATTCGTACATCCCCTCAAATTACCTTCGCAAAATACACTGATTATGGATAACAAGGAAGCGGTGGTTAGTGGATGGGGACATATGAGTTCGTCGGAACATGTTTTGTCGGAGCGCTTAAAGTATACAAGCGTTAAAATAGTAAATCAACAGAAATGTTCCGAATTAATGAAATCACAAGGGATTGTCACCGAAGCGTAAGTAGCGTATTTAAAGTATATTAACTAAGTATAATTTTTATATTTTAAAAACTCCAATCCAAATTATAAACGTAGCTTTGTCTGTTAATAACAATCGTTTTTACGTTTTAAGATAATATGATAGGAAAAATCTCCTTAAGCATAAAGAAATGCCTTTCTCAATTCTCAAAGAAAACAGCATATACAATTTTTCCAATGTTATATCACGTATGGATGTATGATTTTGGATTTGTGTTATTTTTATTTTGTCTACACGAAGTTTTATTTTAATATTGAAGTAATACTAGCTGGTGTTTAGTTATTAGACTAACATGATTAATATGTGTTACTTTTTAGAATGTTCTGTGCGGCAGCTAGAAACACGGATGCCTGTCAAGGAGATAGCGGTGGTCCAATACAAAGTAGTAACATTTTAATCGGTGTAGTAAGTTGGGGAGTTGGTTGCGCAGATCCCCACTATCCAGGCATTTATACACGTTTGTCTTATTCCGCTGTACGTATTTGGATCAAGCTGATGACTGGATTATGATTGTGTAAAAGTCAAAATATAACTATTCTATAATAAAAACGATTAACATATTTAGACATTTAAAAATACATTTAATATTTATTTAAAAAGCTTTTTGAATTGGGCTCGAAAGATAAAATTATGGTAATGGTAACATAAATTTTATATTCAGGTTTACTTACTAATATTTAATTAATTTTTAATTTATAAGAAAGGTTTTTTTCACAACAACCTTAGTTATAGGCACAGATCACTAAGTTTATCTTATTACAATTTTAAAAATATTTCTTTTTGTTAAAGTGAAGTTAAAAATAAACAAAATTTTTAGAAATATTACTCTACTTTATGGCTTATGCACCTACATAGTTTTATATACGTATGTATGTGACTCGTTTCATCCAAATTTTACACCCACAATTTTTATGTTCCATTAAATATTTTAAAGTTGTTGTGTTACACTAATTGTATTATTTTTTGTTGTTGTTTTTGAGTCTTAAAAGGTGAAAATTCTTAACTTCAGAATTTTTCAGGTTATATCGAAATAAAAAAAATATTTTGACAATATCTTGTCTAAAAAATCACAAAATAAAATGTTTTGCATAAGAAAAGTTCAATGTAAATTCAGGGGGGATTGATTCATGTACATATATTCTGCCAAGTAGTGACACTGCCAAAAAATTTTTCAAAAACAACAATGTATTGTTACGATTTTACTGCTTGCTAGTTTACTTTGTTAGGTTCGTATCTCTGGATTGACAAATAAAATCAACACTGTTTAATTTAATTCAACAACTCTTTATTTCACAACTCGTCTACACTATAGCAGTTTACTCTTAGCACTGATTGATTACGTTGGCGCTGCCACGGCTTATATAGCCACGCACTTCTCGCTGATGCCGACGTATCCTTCTAGAATATTGCGTCTGGAAATTACCAGAACATAATGCTATACGGCGCCAGACTCAGCAATTGTTTAACTAGACAAGCAGACAGTGCGGCGCCAGATGTCTATTGTTTCGACAAGCAGACAGCCGTGGCGCCAGATGTCTACAACAAGACAAATGCTATTCCATATACCTACAGCTATTGTTCATAATCAGGGATGCATATAGTAATACAAATACAACTTAATACTACTTTTGTAACACTGCCCTCCACTAAAGCCTAATCGTCCCGAATAGGCACAAATCCTCTTGAACCAAATGGGGCGAGCCTCTCCAAATGTACTACTTTCATTTTACATCGGGCTTTCCCATTTCTTTCTATGCGGTATACCACGTCATTAAGTCGTTTCATCACCATATAGGGTCCTTCCCAGGCTGTCTGCAGTTTCGGGGACAAGCCTTTCTTTCGAAGTGGATTGTACAACAGGACCAGATCACCTTCTTCAAAACCTTTTGAATTTTCCGCTTGATCGAACCGGTCCTTCATCTTATTGCTCATCAGATGCGTATGCTGTCTTACCATTAGATGCAATTCATTCATTTCTTCCTTTAAGGCAGAACAATAATCTCCATCATTTCCTACAGCTGTAGGATTTGTTCCAAACTTAAGATCAGCAGGGAGTCACAGATCAGATCCGAAAGTAATCTTTGCTGGCGTGTAACCAGTTGTCTCGTGCTTCGTGCTTGATACGCCAGCAGGAACATCTGGATGCACTTGTCCCAATTCCGTTGATCTTTATCAACGATTTTCCGCATATGTTCTTCGAGCGTTCGGTTGAATCTCTCCACCATTCCATCTGATTGTGGATGTAACGCTGTTGTCCGTGTCTTGTGGATGCCCAATAATGTACAGACTTCTTGGAAAATGGAAGATTCGAAATTCCTGCCTTGATCTGAGTGTAATTCGATGGGCACTCCGAACCTTGTTATCCAATTTTCTACAAACGCTTCGGCTACTGTCTTCGCTTCTTGGTTTGGTAAGGCATATACTTCTGGCCATTTACTGAAATAATCCATGACAACCAGTAGATATTTGTTTCCGGCCGTACTGGTTGGGAACGGACCTGCAACATCCATTGCGACTCGTTCAAATGGTGATCCCACGTTGTACTGTTGTAGCCTACCGCGACTTTTGGCTTTAGGACCTTTAGCTGCCATGCACTCTACGCAATTACTTATCCATTCTGCTATGGAATCTCGACAACCGATCCAGTAGAACCGTTGTTTAATCTTCTCTATAGTTTTTGTAATTCCAAGGTGCCCTCCACTAGGTCCATTGTGATATTCTTTCAATACTTTCGGGATCATGGACTTCGGTACTATGATCAGCAGACGAGAATGCTTGCCATCTTCGCTTTCCCAGGTACGATGAAGGTATCCATTAACGAGGTTTATGCTGTTCCATTGGGCCCAATATGCTTTTGCAGTTGGACTCTCGCTACTTATTTGTTCCTTTGGTGGTCGTACCCCATTTTCTTTGGCCATTACCAGCTTTGCAAGATCAGGGTCCTCCAGCTGATTGATTCTGATGCGGTGAGGAGTCCAATCATCTTCAGGTTCTATATTCAGTAATCGCACGTCGATTATACCTTCTCTTCCCTCTGATTTGGAGCAATGTTTACGTTCCAGTGGACAAGGGCGACGTGCTAATGCATCCGCATTTTTGTGGTGAATCCTCTTTCGGTGTTCTGTTGGTTGTTTCCATTTTGATGGGTTTACTTTTATCTTGCAATTTCCGGCAAAGTGACCCGCTTTTCTACAGTTGAAACATCTGCCTGTTGTATTTACTCGCTGTGCAGCAATTGTCTTCAGAGTCTTCAATATTTCTTCCATCAGCGCCGGTTGTTCCATTTCAACTCTTTGTACTTTGTGTGCTGGTTTACTTAGTAGCGAAGCTGTTTCCTGTGTGAGGGCGTGCGAAACCGTTTCAGCAAACGTTCTTTTTGGCAATGCATATGTGGCGCGTTTGGTGTCCACATCACGAATTCCATTTATGAAACATTGAATTTTTACCCTCTCAATGTATTCCACAGGTGCATCTGCATTTGCCAAATGAGCCAGTCGTTCGATTTCAGTTGCGAACTCTTGTAATGACTCGTTCATCTTCTGACCCCTATTTTGCAGTTCGATCTGGTATATTTGTTTCCGGTGCTCACTGCCATATCGTCTTTCTATCGCACTCATCAATGCCTCATAGTTGTCCCGTTCACAGTCTGGAATAGTCTGAAGGATTTCTGCCGCAGGTCCTTTCAATGATACAAACAAGGACGCTACTTTGTCCGCTGCATTCCAGTTATTGGCCATTGCTGTCTTTTCAAACTGAAGTTTGAAAATTTGAAATGGAATACTTCCATCGAATGTGGGTGCCTTCAATCTTGGATTATTTGTTGATGGTGCAGGGCCATGCAGTTGCAGTTCTCGCATCCGATTACTCAAATGAAGAACTTCTGATTTCAAATTTTCTTCGTCATTTTTTAACGTGCTTAATTCGTCTTCCAATTTTGAAACTTTCTCTTGCACTTGTGTATTACTTTCTGTAATCTGTTGTACCAAACGCTTTTCTAACTGCGTATTATTTTCAGTTATTTGTTGTGTAAGGCGAGACTCTAACTGTGATGTATTTTCAGCTATTTGCGTCATTTGCTGTGCCAGACGATTTTCTGTTTGCACTGCCTTTTCTGCATTTTCAGCTATTTGCTGTGCCAGACGATTTCCTGTTTGCACTGCATTTTCTGTATTTTCAGCTATTTTCTGTATAGCCACTAACAGCATGTTCATGTCCACACTCGATGATGTTCGTTGTTCTTCTACTTTTTCTTCTACCTTTGTAGAAGTTTCTGGCCCAACAAATTCGAACTCGTCCACATTAATTCCATCCGCTTCCATTGCTTCACGTAATCGTGCCTGCAGATCCGCCTTTTGCCCGCTTATCGGCAAATTACGCTCCTCCAGTTCCTTTTTTAATTGCTGAATTCTCAATTCTCCGAATTTAACCATCTTGAATTTGGATTATTTGACAATCCCACTTCTGACACCAATTGTTACGAATTTACTCTTGCTAGTTTACTTTGTTAGGTTCGTATCTCTGGATTGACAAATAAAATCAACACTGTTTAATTTAATTCAACAACTCTTTATTTCACAACTCGTCTACACTATAGCAGTTTACTCTTAGCACTGATTGATTACGTTGGCGCTGCCACGGCTTATATAGCCACGCACTTCTCGCTGATGCCGACGTGTCCTTCTAGAATATTGCGTCTGGAAATTACCAGAACATACGGCTATACGGCGCCAGACTCAGCAATTGTTTAACTAGACAAGCAGACAGTGCGGCGCCAGATGTCTATTGTTTCGACAAGCAGACAGCCGTGGCGCCAGATGTCTACAACAAGACAAATGCTATTCCATATACCTACAGCTATTGTTCATAATCAGGGATGCATATAGTAATACAAATACAACTTAATACTACTTTTGTAACAGTATATTAAGTGCAATGCAGTACATGTTACTGTTACACAACATGCTCAATACCTTCAAATATATTTTTTTCAACGTTGTAATATTTAATCTAAATAAATATTTAATCAAATTAAAATTTCTCTGACGTTTAAAAGCAAATGAAACTTATTAAGGGGTCAGTAGGATAATCTTAAGAAAAAGTTTTTTTACATTTTCTGTTCCCTTATACTATTGTTGCGAATTTACTCCTTGCTAGTTTTACTTTACTAGGTTCGTATCTCTGGATTGACAAATAAAACCAAAAGCCGTTTAATTCACTTCAACAAAATCTCTTTATTTTACAACTCGTCTACACTATAGCAGTTTACTCTTAACACTGGTTGATTACGTTGACGCTGCCACGGCTTATATAGCCACGCGCTCCTCGCTGATGTCGAAGTGTCCTTGGACAACACAGTTCTAGAATATTGCGTCTGGCAATTATAAGAACATAACGCTATACGGCGCCAGACGCAACTATGGTTTAGACGCCAGACTCAGCAATTGTTTAAGTAGACAAGCAGACAGCCGCGGCGCCAGATGTCTACAACAAGACAAATGCTATTCCATATACCTACAGCTATTGTTCATAATAAGGGATGCATATAGCAATACAAATACAACTTAATACTACTTTTGTAACACTATTATATCCTTAGAATTAATTAGAAACCCACTTTACCATTAGAAGGTTTCAAAAAAGGGCAAAAATAATAATACCGCTCGACGTTCGGAGCGCTCGGAGTGCACACCTTACACACTTTAAACGCGTTTTTCTCAAAACACACTTTTTTAAACTGGCGGACATGATTTCGGTCGAATTACTCAACTGATTTGCTTAATTTGTTTTTAATTGTTCACAAAACGCCTGGCTATCGTCCCTACTAGATTCATAATCTTTTATAATTTATTGACAATGTTATGACAAAATTTATGTAAAAAAACATGGGGAAAAAAAAATTAATTACGTTTTTATTTATCAACATTTTTTCATGATTCTAGTAGGGACGGGTTTTTGTGTTTCAGATGATCAAAACATGAGAAGTCGTTTCCGCCAGTGAAAAAAACGCCAGCCTTTTCTCCGACAGATTTCATCAAAAATTGTTTATACAAAAGTTCTATTGTAGAAAAAAAATTTCTATGAAAAAAAATGTCAAAAGACAGGCCAGATTACCCTACTGACCCCTTAAATATATTGTTACAAAAAGTAGTATTAAGTTATATTTGTATTGCTATATGCATCCCTTATTATGAACAATAGCTGTAGGTATATGGAATAGCATTTGTCTTGTTGTAGACATCTGGCGCCGCACTGTCTGCTTGTCTACTTCAACAATTGCTGAGTCTGGCGCCGCGGCTGTCTGCTTGCGTCTGGCGCCGTATAGCCGTATGTTCTGGAAATTTCCAGGCGCAATATTCTAGAAGGACACGTCGGCATCAGCGAGAAGTGCGTGGCTATATAAGCCGTGGCAGCGCCAACGTAATAAATCAGTGCTAAGAGAAAACTGCTATAGTGTAGACGAGTTGTGAAATAAAGAGTTGTTGAATTAAATTAAACAGTGTTGATTTTATTTGTCAATCCAGAGATACGAACCTAACAAAGTAAACTAGCAAGAGTAAATTCGTAACAATTGGTGTCAGAAGTGGGATTGTCAAATAATCCAAATTCAAGATGGTTAAATTCGGAGAATTGAGAATTCAGCAATTAAAAAAGGAACTGGAGGAGCGTAATTTGCCGATAAGCGGGCAAAAGGCGGATCTGCAGGCACGATTACGTGAAGCAATGGAAGCGGATGGAATTAATGTGGACGAGTTCGAATTTGTTGGGCCAGAAACTTCTACAAAGGTAGAAGAGAAAGTAGAAGAACAACGAACATCTTCAAGTGTAGACATGAACACGTTGTTAGTGGCTATTAAGCAAATGGCAGAAAATGCAGTGCAAACAGAAAATCGTCTGGCACAGCAAATAGCTGAAAATACATCGCAGTTAAAGTCTTGCCTTACACAACAAATGACTGAAAATAATACGCAGTTAGAAAAGCGTTTGGTACAACAGATTACAGAAAATAATACACAAGTGCAAGAGAAATTTTCAAAATTTGAAGACGAATAAAGCACAATAAAAAATGACGAAGAAAATTTAAGATCAGAATTTCTTCAACTGAGTAATCGTATGCGAGAACTGCAACTGCATGGCCCTGCACCATCAACAAATAATCCAAGATTGAAGGCACCCACATTCGATGGAAGTATTCCATTTCAAATTTTCAAACTTCAGTTTGAAAAGACAGCAATGGCCAATAACTGGAATGCAGCGGACAAAGTGGCGTCCTTGTTTGTATCATTGAAAGGACCTGCGGCAGAAATCCTTCAGACTATTCCAGACTGTGAACGGGACAACTATGAGGCATTGATGAGTGCGATAGAAAGACGATATGGTAGTGAGCACCGGAAACAAATATACCAGATCGAACTGCAAAATAGGGGTCAGAAAATGAACGAGTCATTGCAAGAGTTCGCAACTGAAATAGAACGACTGGCTCATTTGGCAAATGCAGATGCACCTGTGGATTACATTGAGAGGGTAAAAATTCAATGTTTCATAAATGGAATTCGTGATGTGGACACCAAACGCGCCACATATGCATTGCCAAAAAGAACGTTTGCTGAAACGGTTTCGCACGCCCTCACACAGGAAACAGCTTCCCTGCTAAGTAAACCAGCACACAAAGTACAAAGAGTCGAAATGGAACAACCGGCGCTGATGGAAGAAATATTGAAGACTCTGAAGACAATTGCTGCACAGCGAGTAAATACAACAGGCAGATGTTTCAACTGTAGAAATACGGGTCACTTTGTCCGAAATTGCAAGATAAAAGTAAACCCATCAAAATGGAAACAACCAACGGAACATCGAAAGGGGATTCACCACAAAAATGCGGATGCATTATCACGTCGCCCTTGTCCACTGGAATGTAAACATTGCTCCAAATCAGAAGGAAAAGAAGGTATAATCGACGTGCGATTACTGAATATAGAACCTGAAGATGATTGGACTCCTCACCGCATCAGAATCAATCAGCTGGAGGACCCTGATCTTGCAAAGCTGATAATAGCCAAAGAAAATGGGGTACGACCACCAAAGGAACAAATAAGTAGCGAGAGTCCAACGGCAAAAGCATATTGGGCCCAATGGAACAGCATAAACCTCGTTAATGGATACCTTCATCGTACCTGGGAAAGTGAAGATGGCAAACGGTCTCGTCTGCTGATCATAGTACCGAAGTCCATGATCCCGAAAGTGTTGAAAGAATATCACAATGGACCTAGTGGAGGGCACCTTGGAATAACAAAAACTATAGAGAAGATTAAACAACGGTTCTACTGGATCGGTTGTCGAGATTCCATAGCAGAATGGATAAGTAATTGCGTAGAGTGCATGTCAGCTAAAGGTCCTAAAGCCAAAAGTCGCGGTAGGCTACAACAGTACAACGTGGGATCACCATTTGAACGAGTCGCAATGGATATTGCAGGTCCGTTCCCAACCAGTACGGCCGGAAACAAATATCTACTGGTTGTCATGGATTATTTCAGTAAATGGCCAGAAGTATATGCCTTACCAAACCAAGAAGCGAAGACAGTAGCCGAAGCGTTTGTAGCAAATTGGATAACAAGGTTCGGAGTGCCCGTCGAATTACACTCAGATCAAGGCAGGAATTTCGAATCTTCCATTTTCCAAGAAGTCTGTACATTATTGGGCATCCACAAGACACGGACAACAGCGTTACATCCACAATCAGATGGAATGGTGGAGAGATTCAACCGAACACTCGAAGAACATATGCGGAAAATCGTTGATAAAGATCAACGGAATTGGGACAAGTGCATCCAGATGTTCCTGCTGGCGTATCGTTCAGCGAAGCACGAGACAACTGGTTACACGCCAGCAAAGATTATTTTTGGATCTGATCTGCGACTCCCTGCTGATCTTAAGTTTGGAACGAATCCTACAGCTGTAAGAAATGATGGAGATTATTGTTCTGCCTTAAAGGAAGAAATGAATGAATTGCATCTAATGGTAAGACAGCATACGCATCTGATGAGCAATAAGATGAAGGACCGGTTCGATCAAGCGGCAAATTCAAAAGGTTTTGAAGAAGGTGATCTGGTCCTGTTGTACAATCCACTTCGAAAGAAAGGCTTGTCCCCGAAACTGCAGACAGCCTGGGAAGGACCCTATATGGTGATGAAACGACTTAATGACGTGGTATACCGCATACAAAGAAATGGAAAAGCACGATGTAAAATGAAAGTAGTACATTTGGAGAGGCTCGCCCCATTTGGTTCAAGAGGATTTGTGCCTAATCGGGACGATTAGGCTTTAGTGGAGGGCAGTGTTACAAAAAGTAGTATTAAGTTATATTTGTATTGCTATATGCATCCCTTATTATGAACAATAGCTGTGGGTATATGGAATAGCATTTGTCTTGTTGTAGACATCTGGCGCCGCACTGTCTGCTTGTCTACTTCAACAATTGCTGAGTCTTGCGCCGCGGCTGTCTGCTTGCGTCTGGCGCCGTATAGCCGTATGTTCTGGAAATTTCCAGGCGCAATATTCTAGAAGGACACGTCGGCATCAGCGAGAAGTGCGTGGCTATATAAGCCGTGGCAGCGCCAACGTAATAAATCAGTGCTAAGAGAAAACTGCTATAGTGTAGACGAGTTGTGAAATAAAGAGTTGTTGAATTAAATTAAACAGTGTTGATTTTATTTGTCAATCCAGAGATACGAACCTAGCAAAGTAAACTAGCAAGAGTAAATTCGTAACAATATATATTTTTTTAATTTTCCCTGTAAAATGTAACTCTGTAAGAAAGTAGCCTCAGAGAACGTACATTCATTTTTCCACCCCTCTGTGTTGAGGCAGCTGCACAACTACATAACTGTGTCCATAAGAACGTGTGTATTTTAATATTTGACAGATGTCGCCTGCAGTCTGTCGCGCTCTATGTGTTCCGGCCGTCATTCTCATTTGACAGTTTAATGATTATCTGTTTATTTACTGTTTTCATTGGTATTGGTTATGGCTGAACAACATAAGTAAGTATTTAATTAATAATAAAGTATTACATGCATATCGAACATACGACCTACTTGTTTACTAGACTTACTATTGTTAAATAAATATTTCACAACAAATCATGCTTAAAACCATAAATCAAGTCAGTGTTGTCCTCTTCCTTACACTACTAATTTGCACATGGGACTATTATTATAGTTTATCTGTGTAGCTTTCCAAGCTATTACAACAAGTGAATTAGATTCAATCCAGAGGAACATATAACTGAATGATATTGATTATGTAAAAGTATAGAGATATGTTGTATATTATTGTGTGATCGGATGGTGTTAGATCAACAGTCTTCATTTAATTTATATACATATATTTTTATATTATTACAGGTTGATATATCCCATTAAACATTTTCGTGACTTTCTCGAGAATGAAATACGTTTGGATGGCCGAACATTTGATAAATATCGACCGATAGGTGTAAACATTGCATCTTGTCAACACTCTTTGGGGTCCAGTGCAACGAAAATCGGAAATTCGAACATTTTATGTGGCATACGGGCAGAGTTATCCAAACCACGAGCATCCAAACCACTTGCTGGTTATATTGTACCTAACGTTGACATGTCATTTACAGCATTTTCAAAAGCTTCCTCATCGTGTAATAATCAAAATGTGTCCGAAATATTGGAGTGTTTTATATATAGAATATTATATGAATCACATTGTTTGAAATTGGAAGATTTATGCATACATCCTGGAAAATTGGTGTGGTGTCTCTATATCGATATAATTGGTTTAGAAGTGGATGGCGGTGTTTTTGATGCTTCAGTTTTAGCTTGTGCCTCAGCGCTCAGCACTCTAAATTTACCAATAGTTACATACGATGAGAAAAGTGGTAAAATAGAGATAGGTGATGAAATGAAAAAGCTACATTTAAATATTTTCCCTGTTGTGAGCACTTACAGTATATTCGACAAGTAATTTTTGACTAAATATTTATATATACGCAATAACTAAACAAATCGTTTTCAGTGTTGTACTGGTGGATCCCACATATCGCGAAGAAAGTATTTCGAGTACGGTTTTTCATCTCGGCGTACATGAAGACACAATTGGACTTTTTCATAAAAGTGGCGGAGTACCTATCTCAGTAAAAGAAATACAACAATCGGTTAAAAATGCTGTACACAGAGAAAAAGAGATTACAAGTCTTCTTAATAGTTTGAAAACAAATCAATAAAAACGCCTAAAGTTAGTAATTTGATAGTTTAATTTCTATAGAGAACTTATGGTTTATTAATTTCAAATTCTAGTTTAACATAAATAGATAATTTTGGAACATTAATTTATTCGAAGGAACAATTACATACATACATATTTCAACCTCGCGAAATTGTGAAAACTTGCATTCTATTAAGATGTATTTTAATTTTATTTTAATTGTTTTAGAAGTATTTGTACATAAAAGCATATGTAAATTAACATTGTAGATGGATATTTAGGCAAACAATATATGCATTTATATGAAAACCTAAATATTAAGCAGATTTGCTTCATATTATAACATATGCTCAACAATTATTCTAGGTCGTCAATCATAACTGAAGATTGAGTGCCATCTAAACCAAGAGGCAAATCAGCTCCTCCAATAGAATTAGCTGTGACGATTTTGGGTGTTTCGTTCTCTGAACTTGCACGGTTACCAAACTCTTGCATTTTAAGAATCAGCATAGCAAATACTTGTGCTGGCAGCGATGTCTGCAGAACTTGGAGGAGGCGAGCTGGTTGTCCACATACCACTATAGCATTAGCAAGGTGCTCTACACCATTTTCAAATTCACCACGAGCAATTAAAGTTTCACCCAACTGAATTTCCTGAAGGAAATACCTGTAATATAAGTATATAATTTTAATACAATCTATGGGAAGGTCAATACAAATTATCGTATGTATGACGCATTGCTGCAAGTGTTTCACACCCTGTATACAGTTCTAGTGGATTACGAACTCTTGTTTAGAACTATCGCAAACAGTTTGAAAAAGCACGTTGCTTCGTTACATAAGGTATAAATAAGGCTTGACAATTACCTTTCAATTGCTTCATGATCATTGAGGTTTGGTATTCCACTGCGGCCAGCATTTCCATTTTTTCGGGTACGACGTCTGCCTAAAATATATTTTGTTGTAATTGTGCACATTTACACAAACTTCACGTTGTCTTAACTACAAAATACTTACGCTCACGGACTTTCTTCTTGTAATCGGGATCAGTGCGTCGTTTACTGTCGAAATAAATGCAATATCCAATGAAAATTGTGCCGGCGACACCGGCAGCTATACCTATCGCCGTTTTATTAATCGCATTCATATTTAATTACTTTGAAACTTAAATATAAGCGAAAATATTTTCTTCAGACACGAATGAAAAAAACTGCCTTCACCCAACTTGCTCAGACCAGAGAACTGCAGAATGAATGGGATGAGACATAATAAATGAAACACAGCATGTAAAAATATTGTAAATTATAAACGTTCTCTGCTCTGTACAGAGAACGTCTATCATAGAGAAGGTTCACGGCGCGGAGAACGTAAAAATATTTTTGGCTAACTCGGTCGCGATGGTCCGATTTCACCACATACAAATTATGAGCGTGTTTCACCATATTTAACAGCGATTGAGCGGTTTTTTGAGTCTATGAGCAATAACAAAAATAAATAAAAGAGAACCAATGCAGGGCACTATACATACAAGCGTATTTATATGCAGGTGATTTCTGGTAGGCGGAGAAGTTCCTGTATGCTACATACATATGTATGACTTTTTCTAAAGCTAACATATACTAATATGTATGTACATATGTTTTACGGGGGAAATTGCGCCAAAATGAAACATAATGAGACGTATGTGTGTTGCTCTTTTGCTTATATTTTTATAGGTTTACATGCAATCATATCAATTGATATGAATATCATTTTGCGAATTTTTGTGAATTCATGCAAAATTGATAATATTGTAATGAAATTATGCTATTTCAAGGTCATATTTGTATTTAATGTGTGAATAACAGTTAATTTTTAAATATTTCTTATCTTTGATAATATAATATAATTTCATATTCATGTACATAGTATATATGCTATATATGTGATATATTATTGTATATTACAATAATAATATATGTAATCACACCTCTTATCATTTAAAACTTTCATACGCATCTATTCTGCAGATATGTATGCAAGTACAAATCAATTTCAAATCAAGATATTATCATTTATCAGTAATATAAAAAAGCGCGCGCTTCTCTATATTTACGTACACACATGTATGTATACACAACCAACATACAAATATGTGTACACATGTAAATATGTCACCCGCAAAAAGTATAAATATTGTTCTACAAAAACAAGAATCGTTCAAATAGCATCATACATACTTATATGCGTACACATGTAAATATGTGCGTATGGCATTCCCTCACAAATAATGCATACACAACATACATACTTATATGCGTTCACATGTAGATATGTCACCCGCAAAAACTACAAACATTGCTTTACAAAAACAACAAACGTTTGAAATAGCATCAGCAGCGTCACAAGTCAATATGGCAGCCAAATAGTCGATAGACGTTCTCTGCTCTGTATCTACGTTCTCTGCAATATTCATGTAACAGGGTGCCACAGTGGCAAATGTTTAGAATGAATCAATAAGTGAATAAGTGTTGAATTTTTTAAATTAATTTTACTTTTATATTGTAAAGGTAAGGCAGGAGTGAAATTTACTGTATGAATTTTATATAATGTTTATAGTAATAATCTAGTAAAACTAAAAGTTTATATAAGTTCTTTCATAAATTTTATTCTAGAAGCAGAGAACGTATATTTATCTCTCTGCTAGAAGTATGTATCTTCTTAAAACTTAAAGCAGAGAACGTATAATATTGTACATTCTCTGCTTAAAGATTATCTTGCTATTATATCCTTTCATTTGCTATACAAAAACCAAAGAAAGAACAATATACGATATACGTTATATATTATACGTTCTCCGCACCAACTTCTTGTATGGGAACAGTTTTTGGGTGAGAATACAATTTTTGATATTATATTATCCATTTATGCCATTTTATCTATAAAAATAAAATTGTTGATAATATCCCAACTTTCTCTTGCAAATATGTATAGGTGCGTACATATATACTCCAATATAAAAACATTAGTATATTGAAAAAGAATAATATGTGGTATTTACCACACATATAATATATTTTATATTACAAAATTAAAGAATAGGATAGGCCATGTATTTGGTACTTGTTAATTATTTAATACGTTATTACTCAAGTGTAGATGGCGCACTATTAAACACAATTCCGTGCGATTAATTTGAAATCAAGTTCTAAATAGTTAAATAAGTTAATATTCAAATACATGTATAGAGAGTTATTGCTGTTCTCACACCAGAGGAATGCTGAGGTCCTTGTATGTTTATAGTATGTATTTGGCCATATTTATAGGCCATGTATTTGGTACTTGTTAATTATTTAATACGTTATTACTCAAATATAGATGGCGCACTATTAAACACAATTCCGTGCGATTAATTTGAAATCAAGTTCTAAATAGTTAATATTCAAATACATGTATAGAGAGTTATTGTTGTTCTCACACCAGAGGAATGTTGAGGTCCTTGTATGTTTATAGTATTTTTAGTTGTATCCGATTGAAGCTGAACATGCCGACATTTAGTCGAAAATTTCAAACCGGGTTATTTTGAGTTCCACTTTTAAATTCCGATTTTAACCTTCGTTGCCGCCATTGTTCAAATTCATCATACGAAGCTAAGACTTTTGTCAGAACTGTAACCTTTTAATGTTGTTGTTTTTTTTATTGGGAGTGTTTTTTTTACGTGTCGGGTCCCAAACCTAGCGCACAACCTTATGCAGGGGATGTTTCGCTTCTCACTTTAGCTCGCCTCCAAACGGATGTTCTTGCTTAAGTCATATGTAAAAGAATCGTTTCTGGCCACTCCCAAGTGAATGGCGATCAGAGAACTTTCCTCACTTGTGTGAACTTCTACACATGACTCCATCCTCTTGCCAACAGGTGCTACTTTGGACTGAGTAGGCAATTGAAAAGCAAAGTCCTCTCTCGACAAACAAAAACCAAACTCTATAAGTCGCTCATAATTCCCGTCCTGCTAAATGGTGCAGAGGCTTGGACGATGTCAACAACGGTTGAGTCGACGTTGCGAGTTTTCAAGAGAAAAGTTCTGCGAAAGATTTATGGTCCTTTGCGCGTTGGCCACGGCGGATATCGCATTCGATGGAACGATGAGCTGTACGAGATATACGACGACATTGACATAGTAGTTCAGCGAATTAAAATACAGCGGCTACGCTGGCTAGGTCACGTTGTCCGGATGGACGAAAACACTTCAGCTCTGAAAGTATTCGACGCAGTACCCGCCGGGTCTTATAGAAGATTGTATCTGCTCGATTAAGTTTTGCAGATTGAAGAACTCGCCTTGTCTGAAACCCCGTTTGGTATCGTACGGCTCGGATAGGTCCTTCCCGATCCTGACGAGCTTTTGGCATTGCTCAATGTCAGTTTACGCAGCCGTATTAGTTTTTCGGGGATTTCAATTCAGACAACACGGCATAAAGGCAGCTCCTCTTCCTGTTCTGTTAGTCGCCGCATTTTTTCAAAGAATTTTCGAGCATTACCCCTGTCGGCCAAATTGTCAAACTCTTAATACTCACGCATTTCGGCCTCTCTGATTTTTCTGTCTGCAAATGCGTCTCGCTTCCCTTTTCAAGTCTCGGTATCTATCCCATCCCGCAAGTGTTATGGTCGATCGTAACGTTGCGAGGTATGTAGGTAGTCTGTTTTCTCTCCGCTACGAACGGGGCTCCTCTTCGTACCAGCTGTTCTTTGCATTTACAGAAAACCAATGGTTTCGGTTGCAGCTGTACGTAAGGAGCTTGAAGTAATCCACCAACGAAGTAACGAGACTCGGAGTCGTTGCCTGGTTAAAGCAACCCCGACCGTTAGGCGAGGTAGCGAAAAGGCAGCGCCTTCAACCACCTAAATCGCAAAGCAGACAAATAAGGCCACAGGACTGCACAGGAGGCCGGAGGCCAACTATCCTACCAATTGAAAGGCTGCGTCTGCTGAGACCTTGAGAGCTCTTGGCGCGAAGACAAGCGTACAAGGATGGGTGCTACTCTCTACGCAGGAGGGTCTGGTCCTAACTCTTGGAGTTAGATTTCTAGGACTTCAACTGTCGAACCTGCAACGACTGGCCTGCATCTACGTCTACTAGTTCAGGTGGCCAAAAACACACTGCTTCAAATTACAGCCGAAGGTTTCAGCAGAAGTGAGTTAATCTCATCCCAGACAGTAACAGCAAAATAGTAAACTTCATTCAGAATTTCAGGGTTACCCTTAGCTGTAAGACTGAATGTGGTACACCGATGGCTCGAAAACGTCGTAAGGAATTGGTGCAGGAGGAAATTATCTATTCCTGTGGAAAGTTTGCGAGAATATTTCGAGCAGAGGTCTTTTTATAAGTCAGTGCGTAGAGATAAACCTCCAACGCAACTATCGCAACGAACGTCTAACAATACTCAACGACAGTCAATCGCCACTTAAAACGATCTCTGCCTACGAGATCAAATCGCTACTGGTGCAGGAGTGTATAGCACGGCTGAACAGTCTATTCGAACGTAACCAAGTGCAGCTTATTAGGGTGTCCGGTCACTAGGGTATAGCAGGGAATGAACTAGCTGATGTGCTCGCTCGCTCCGCAGCATCCAAATTGCCGGTTCTGCGACATGAAACCTGAAACTGCAGATTACATGCTGGGAAGACGCAGGATAAAAGCTTTGGATCCGTATTTCCAAATAGGAATAACGTCGCCTCAATACCTTGCGGTATTTTGGAATTTTTCAATATGCTGAGGCTGAGTCAGTCGCTGTGACTTAGGAGAGGGCACAAAAGATCTTAGGCCGCGGTGCAATCTTCATTTATTTATTTTATCTTATCCTATATACCATTTTCTTTGACCAATTCATAATTTTGGCAATCTGAGTTGGATTCTTCCACTTTTTGTGGAGATCAAAAACCGTTCTACTTCTTCCAGAGTAAAATGAAAATATCTACCCATTTTTAGTATTTTAATTTTATTTAACAGCTGCAGTTCCGTGACTGTAAATACTTAATTTCTGTAATTTCGAATTTTACTTGCATATTTTAACATTCGCAGTTGTTTTTTCAAACATCCTGTGATGCTACTTCTCCAAGTGTCCCATTCTCTGTTTCTATGCTGTTAATTCACTTGTACAAATAACAGCGGATAGCTGAATTAAACAGCCACGGTGAGAGCACAGAGATAGAAAACATACACTCACAGCCCAAAACATAGGTGCTCGCACCACGGCGAATGGCAAATGGCATGGACAAGATACGATTCGCATTTTTAGTTCAGTTCACCGTAGGCTTTAAATACGTTAAGTTTGTTGCAGTTACACACGCAGTAATATCATCTCGTGTTGGGCGTAGGTTGACAAAGTAGGCATTTATAAATTTGAAATAAATATACATACATACATATGTATATATTATATATGTGTATAGGCACGAGTAATTGCTTAAATTTACAAAAAGTAAAAAATAAGAAATGTAAGCAATAAAATATATTGTTGAAAAAAAATATATTGTCAGCTTACATATGTAGGTATGTGATTCAATGCTGCTGCAAGTTAAAGTTTAATACCTCACAGAAGAAAGAAGTTTCGCCACTGACTGATGTCAGCCAGTACTCGAACTACTGGTTTTTCTAGTATGTGTGTGTTTGTGAGCTTCGTCTGCCAACATTGCGCGAGAGAGAGTGTACTTACTTGCGTTCAAACCTCTTTAATGATGTTCTGGCTGAAAAAAGATTGCAGTGTAAATGTATATATATAATATATATACATATATGTGTTAACTTTGTGTGCGCGCGTGTATTTATGCACAGACATTACAAAAAATTCTTAATGAATTACAAAAAAGGAAAAGGTAATTCAATTAATATTTTTATTACAACTAAAAAATCAAGTGGAGAATATTGAGTTCACGAAAAGTCGTCGCCAACGATCAATTGTTTATACAACGTACATATGTACATATGTGATAAGACAAGAGCGCTGCATGGTTAATGTTATTAGTGCGTTCAGTATATTTTAACGGCGATGTTTAAATGTTGTCATTAATATTTGAGGTTGGGTAGATGCATATGTATGTACATACTTATATGATATACATATATAAATATAAGTAAACTGTACATACATACATATGTATGTATGTATATTTGTATACGTAAGTGCTTGGGTTTACAAGACGTCTACCTGCGCACGCAAATAATAGGTAAATAGCTAGTTGCTGGAAAAGTAAATGGTAAATGATTTTATGTAAAAAAAATAAAGATTAAAAATGAAAAAAGGCAAAGAAAGAAAATATAAAAAGATAAAAGTAAAAAATGTGATAAAAATATACAAACATATGTATGTATATACATATGCATACATACATATATGTATGTATGAAGAGTGGTGTCTCACAAAGCTAACCATGTAATATGCACACGTAATGGTTTAAATAAGTACCGAGCGTTTAACCTCAAAGGGTGTGATTAAATGTGCAGTTTATTGTAACGATTTCCCAACTGCGTGTAGAACGTGGCACATATTGGAGAAGTACTACTAGTATCAACAATTTAACTATAAAAAATACATACATATACTTACCGGAATCATTTAGAAATTTCGGTTTAATGAATGAACGTCGTTGCTCTCATCAGTGTGTGCACATTTCATTTGACGATCTAAATGCTACAAAACCATAAACAAGCTAGCAAAAAGAAAACACTAAATTCACATATACCCGCATTCACCGATGTACATACGTATATACATATGTACATAAATATGTAAATTCCTGCAGCAGCACGTATAATCCACGCTTGAAATCTTGTTAAGCTAAAACACATTTTGCCTTGTTAACAATTGTGAGAAGCGAAAGCTCCCAAAGTGTAACACCAATTTAATAAAAAAAAAAGTACCAAAGTGTAAATATAATATATGTGCTTGTGTTAAGTGATAAGCGTTACACCAGTGATAATAAGTGTATTGACAAGTTGGAACATACATAGATCTGTATATAAAGGTCTCTCATTAGGCACTAATAATTGTCTTAATTAACGAATGAATGCTACGCAAAACTAATGGTAAACTCTGCAAATGCATTAATTAAAATAATATTGCTTATTATGTTTTTCTAATTTAAGGGCACCCTTTGCGCTGCAACTTCTAGACATGTGTGAATCTATTAGAAGAGAAAATTTTTAATAACTAAAAATTCTTAAATTGTCTTAAAAAATTTATTGATTTGTAATTTAATTTGGAAAGCATGTTGTATATTACCGGATTGGCCTATATACTCGTAAATAGTACATTCATATGTATGTACATATATACATATGTACCACAGTTAAATGTGTATGACTTAAAACTGCGATTCGAGCTTGCTTCTTTCGCTCAGATTTCAGTGTAATCTATCGAACTTAACATTTTTCCTTTTCAAAAATTGCCTTTTTCATCCCAAATCGTCAATATTAGTAATCGTGGAAATATCAATTATTACATCGTATTTATTATGAATTTTGGGTCGGCTTTAGTATACCATCCCACGATTTCAGGGTTAAAAGTGGGTGGGGTGCAATAAAGCCATACGCAATAAAGCCATAAGGCAATAAAGCCATATTTTTTGGAATAAAAATTAATAAAAAATTGGTTTATACTCCAATTTATTATCCCTTTTTTTGCTATATCATGAGTAAAAAGCAAAAAAGAGAATTACTCAAAAAAAAACTTGACACACCCCGGTGTTGGATCGGCCAGAGTTATTTTTTTTGAAGCGCGGCCGAAGGCCGCCAACTCAAAAAGGAGTTTTACTCGAAAAAAAACCTAACACACCCCGGTGTTGCTTCGGCCAGAGTTATTTTTTTTGAAGCGCGGCCGAAGGCCGCCAATGCAAAAAGGAGTTTTACTCAAAAAAAATCTGATACACTCCGGTGTTGGATCGGCTAGATATTTTTTTTGAAGCGCGGCCGAAGGCCGCCAACGCAAAAAGGAGTTTTACTCAAAAAAAAAAACCTGACACACCCCAGTGTTGGATCGGTCAGTTTTATTTTTTTCCTGCATTTGAGTTTTTTTTTATTTATTTTTTTATTTCGTTTGGGAGATGGTAACATTTATTATTTGACAATACGGAACACTTATGTTATTGTGTATGTAGTGAAATTTGTGTAAAAAATAAAATGTTTATTTTAAGCAAATATCTAAGTAATAAATATAAAATAAATATGTACAAATATTGCAGTGAAGTGTAAGTGTATAAAAAGTGCATAATATGAAAGAAAAAGTTACCATACATCGAGAAATTGCGGAATTAAATTTGCGACATTTTCAACTTTAAATGTTAAAGTTTGGGGCGGCAATAATTATATATTTTCTTAATCTGGAGCATCAGCCCTATCCAACCATACAACTTTTAACCCTGAAATCGTGGGATGGTATACTAAAGTTTCCCCAAATAAAAATTATAAAATCTAATTAAAACTTACCTTCCTAAACAATTTAACGACGTAATATATCTTTATGTAAAATGTCAGATAAAACAGGGTTGCAATTATATTTTTGCGTGACATTTCACGCAAATATACATGGGTTATTTTACAGCCACTGCAAATAATTTTCTGCGTGTGTTTGTTGTTGTGCCCGTGTACCAAGAGGAAATATATGCAATTCTTGCACCATGCAAGGGTTTTGCAAGAGCAAGAGAATACCCCTATTATTATATTTAAAATATGAGTTTGAGTGCATAATAATTCGATATTCGATATATTCGAAATTTTGTTTCGATATGAGTGCATAATAACCAAAAAATATAACCACTTTATATCCAATATTGAAACAAAATTTAAGTTTTCGTTGAAAAATGGATAAATTTTGGATATTATATCTGTCAGCGATTTCCATTTATTTTTGATGATACATTGGTTTGTATTTTAGGCGACGATATATATATTATTTTATTTAAAATATGAGTTTTGGGTATAAAGTGGTTATATTTTTCGATTATCATGCATTCATATTGAAACAAAATTTGAGTTTTCCTACTGTACTGTAATATTATATAATATTACTTATACACATGTATATATAATATTACTAATTTGCTTAGTAAATCTAAAAAAGAAACTATCCATATGCATGAATAGAGGAATTTTTGCGAAAAAGAGGAATTTCAGCGAATTGCCTTACCATCACGAAGCGCTCTATTTCGTCGTAATTTTTGGTAAACGAGTGTAAAATGTAATTTTTAAAATAAAGATTTTTTAGGTAAAAAACCTGCTAAAAGTGTAAAATGTGGATTTATTGAAAAGATTATAGTGTAATTTAATTAATTTGAAGAAAAAAATGTGAATAAAATGTGTTTAATGTGGTGAAATAGCTTCTTGAAATGTTCGAATTTTGCGAATTTTTGAACATTAACGTAGAATATCTCGTAAACTAAGCGTTTACGGTACCTATAACCCTATATATTTTTTAATCAGGAAATCGCGGCGCTAAAGAAATCGTAATTGTGCCCTTGTGTTAAATCAGAAATTTAAGTGATGTAGTTTAATTATTTTTTAATAAAGACCACCTCTCGCGCCCTAAGTCCTTTCTTTAGAAAATAATAAAAATGTTGGATTTCGTGTCTGAAAATAAAATTGCTAAAAAGGATTCTCCTTAACTGGAAATTCACAGTTTCAGTGCGAAGCATTCTCCAAATAGTCATTGATTACAAATTCAAAATTACATCCGTTCAGCATACGTAGATTCGGCTGTCGTGGTAATGTGTATTTTTGGCCACAAATTTTTGCTTGCTCCTCCACAGATATTTTAACCTTTTATGTTATACTTAAAGATATATTTATTCGTTTTAAATATATGTATATATGAGTTGATGAATTTATGACCAATAACGGAGAGTACATACATACATACAAGTATTAGTAATATAAATAAGTCGATTGTGTCGGCTCCTTTACATTGTAGTTACTCCTTTGGTCCATAAATAAGATTTTTAGTAATAATTCGACTGGGGCACCATCTAGCGGAATAAATTTAAAAAATATTTTTTCCATTGCCAATATACAAATACAATGAAATCCCCCATTCTCATAGCCGGACATCTCTCATAACTGGGCAAACGTTTTCATTATTATTTTCATACAAAAACAATTCCTATAACCGGAAATGAGTAAGTTCTAATTACCGGACACGGTCAAATTTCGTTAAAATTATCTCTGATAAACGGACCAGCTTTTATAAAATTTGTCAAGGAAATTATATATATATATATGTATTTATAGTTCTCACTTTTTTAAATTCTTAATAGTTTTTGTTGTTTTGGGACAGTTTTTTTAAATACGATCACATCTCCGATCACATCAAATTTTACACTCACCTATGAAAACAATACTACATAGCTTTCTATTTGATTTTTTATTAATGCGAATATTATGTACTGATATGTGCATTGATAGAAAAAATTCTCATTCAATCTTTTCATTAAAGTACTCTATTTAAGCCTTTAAGACGGTCATATCTTTATAGTTTTTTAAACTCGTCATTGCCATGTTGCAAAATAACGTTTAACAAGCTCAAGAGTACATGGAAAGAGAAAACTTTCTGTTCTAAATTAATTTGGAATATTATGGATTATATACCTAAAAATATGAACTTATAATTGTGACGAGCTGTTCCTGTAATGATATTCGTCAATGACTTAACTTTCTTGTCCATTTTCGTAAACTGCTAAATCAACATATCACTTTTGTTTTTAAAGGCGAATTGAAATTTATATTTTTCAAACGAAAATTTGTAAAAGACCCTTGAAACGGGAATCCACACACACCATCTCTTCGTCGATTTCAAAGCCCCACAATACTAATACGGCTGTGTAAAATGACGTTGAGCAGCACCAAAAGCTCCGTCAGGATCGGGAAGGATCTCTTCGAGCCGTTCGATACCAAACGAGGTTTCAGACAAGGCGACTCCCTTTCCTGTGACTTCTTCAACCTACTTCTGGAGAAAATAATTCGAGCTGCAGAACTAAACGGAGAAGGTACCATCTTCTGTCAGAGTGCAAAATTGCTGCCGTATGCTGACGATATTGAAATCATTGGCCTTAGCAACCGCGCCGTTAGTTCTGCTTTCTCCAGAATGGTAAGACAGGGAAACAAATGAGTGTGGTGGAGAACGAGGGCAAGACGAGATATCTCCTGTCATCAAACAGACAGTCGTCGTACCCACGTCATTGTTGACAGTCATAACTTCGAAGTCGTAAGTAATTTCGTCTTCGTCTATCTTGGAACCAGCATCAACACCAACAAGAACGCCAGCCTGGAAATCCAACGCAGAATCTCTTGCCAACAGGTGCTAGGAAGAGGAAGACCTCCACTCCGTTGGAAGGACCAAGTGGAGAAGGACTTGGCCTCGCTTGGAATATCCAATTGGCGCCACGTAGCGAAGAGAAGAAACGACTGGCGCGCTGTTGTTGACTCGGCTATAATCGCGTAAGCGGTGTCTACGCCAGTAAAGAAGAAGAAGAAGTGGACCATGCAAATCAACTGTGAGGTACATAAGGGATAGGCAAGCAATCTAAGAAATGGTGGCATAGATTCTCTTGGGGGCTTTTGGGAATAATGTTCGTTAATTCTTATGTCGTATACTGTCAAACACATGAAAAAATCACTCTGCTGGAGTATAGACGGTCCGTGCAAGGCTTAATGTCGCAAAAGGTTATTGGTGTCAATAAACGGAGCTTTCTTTTTTTTAATTACACAACTTAAAAAAAATTATGTTAGCAAATGATGATGTTTTCAAATGTCAAGATTACGAGTTTATTATGAATCGATATAACGATAGTTTTCTTTTTGAAATCGACTTACCTTTTGCTGGTTTCAATTAATGGATTTTGGCTTTGTACACTTAATTTTTATGAAATGATCTTTTATTTTCTTATTTTTGTGAAGGAAAATATAACAAAATCATTAAAGTTGGATATACAATTTTTCATGTTATTGCATAAACTGCTACTGGAGTTTACGCGCTATAAAAATATAATTTTTTTATACATTTACTAACATAATAGGAAATCCAGGTATTCGTACTTAAAATACGTTTCGGTAGAGTACTTTATTTCTCAACAATCCACTTGTTTTTGTTTAAAACTTGTAATTTGTTAAAGTTTTTCGTCTTTAGTGCTGTTCTCCTATCAGACATTAGCGATTCTGTCCCGCTTAACATTCTCTCCCACTCTGTAAAATTAAAATGTATTAACCTGATATTCGTTTACCTAACATATAGGCACTGTAAGCAGGCTAATAATGCCTTTGAAAATGAAATTCGAATTTTGTCGGGAGAATGTTCACATAATATGTTTCAATTCCAAAATAAGGATTACTAAATAAAATATGTAAATATTTTTATACTCTTGCAACTTGTTGCTACAGAGTATAACAGTTTTGTTCGCCGAACGGTTGTACCCATCACTTAAAACTAAGCGAGATATAAATAGAGTTATATGAAAATAAAGGATCGGGATGACGATAAAAGTAGATATCCGGCTGACTTTATATCTGTCATAAGTTTAATGCACATATTCCCTACCCAAAAAACTAAAACAACCAAATTCGCCCCGAAAAAATATTATATCAGCCAATATGTGAGTTATCTTAATAAAACGAGAGAACGTGTTTTTCTTATATCGGTGCATCTGTTAACTTAGAATGAATAAACTCGTTTGAAAACTCGCCTTAGAGCCCATGTAACTAGCAAGTACCGAAAGGTAATTCCCGGTGTTTGATCTTTGCAAGTTGCAAGAGTATAAAATGTTCGCTTGCACCCGAACTTAGCCCTTCTTTACTTGTTTTACATATACATTTTGAGATTATGTGAAAACAGTCTGTATACAAAAATTAGAGATATTTTCTTTGCCTAAAACATTCCCAGATTTCGACAGATTGGTTTATTTAAGATGATTTTCTAAAAAAAATGTTATCATTTTCAAACTGAGAGCAGAACCATCACCTTCATCATCAAAATCAGATGATATTGAGGTGCTGGTAACGCCTATATTCGCGATAGAAAATCCAGCATGCTTGAAACAGTTGGAAATCGTTATTTCATAAACCTTGTTCCAAGCATAATACATCATAAGAATGACATCAAGTATTGTAATCTTCACTTGCCCAACCTTGTTATTTTTATTGTTATCGTGGTCGTTGATTAGTTTTAGAACAAGGAATTTTCGAAAATATGATTTAAACGCACGAATTACTCCTTGATCCATAGGTTGCAATATGGATGTAGTATTCGGTGGTAGAAAAACTAGAGCAATGCTTCTCAAGTCATCGACTTTAGGGTGTGCTGGACAATTATCAACCAAAAGTAGGATTTTTTTTTTCGTTTTCTTGAGTTCACGATCCCAATCACGCACCCATTTCGTAAAAATATCAGATGTACCACACATGTTTGCTGCAATTAGCACAGTTAGTCTTTCTTTCGACAGTTTTCCGCCTAAACATTTTTCTCCTCTAAATTTTAAAGTTTGATTTGGTGTCAACTTATAAAATAATCCCGTTTCATCAGCGTTAAAAATCTCATCATCGCTAAATTGGGCTTTCAAATTTGGCCAAACTTTTGCTAACCAGTCGCTCACATCACTCTTTTGGACTGACAGAGATTTACCAGCAACTTTGCCTGCAACAATATTGTGTCTTACTTTGAATCGGCTGATCCAACTTGTTGAGCATTCGAATCCAGAAATGTTAAGTTTCTTAGCAAAATCATTTGCTTTTTCTTGTAGTATATAACAACAAGCCTCGGATGAGTGACCCCCCTTTTGATGACGACCATGGCAAACGAAATAAGGACTACGAATTGAGGGCATGCACCTGGAATGTCCGGTCCCTTAATTGGGAAGGTGCCGCTGCCCAGCTGGTTGATGTCCTCGTGAAAATAAAGGCTGACATCACCGCCGTCCAAGAAATGCGATGGACGGGACAAGGACAGAGACGAGTAGGTCCTTGTGACATTTACTACAGTGGCCATATAAAGGAGCGCAAGTTTGGTGTTGGATTCGTGGTGGGAGAGAGACTCCGTCGCCGAGTACTATCATTCACTGCGGTGAATGAACGTCTAGCCACAATCCGCATCAAAGCGAGGTTCTTCAACATATCGCTGATTTGCGCCCACGCCCCGACGGAAGAGAAGGACGATGTGACCAAAGATGCCTTTTATGAGTGCTTGGAGCGCACTTATGAGAGATGCCCCCGCCACGATGTCAAAATCGTGCTTGGCGACTTTAACGCCAGGGTGGGCAAAGAAGGTATCTTTGGCACTACGGTCGGTAAATTCAGCCTCCACGACGAAACATCCCCAAATGGGTTGAGGCTGATCGACTTCGCCGGGGCCCGAAATATGGTTATCTGTAGTACTAGATTCCAGCATAAGAAGATACATCAAGCTACCTGGCTGTCTCCGGATCGAAAAACCACCAACCAGATCGATCATGTTGTGATAGACGGAAGACACGTCTCCAGTGTTTTAGATGTGCGTGCGCTCCGAGGTCCTAACATCGACTCGGACCACTATATTGTTGCAGCCAAAATTCGCACCCGCCTCTGTGCAGCAAAAAACGCACGCCAACAAACACAAGGAAGGTTCGACGTCGAGAAGCTGCAATCACAACAGACAGCCGAACGTTTTTCTACTCGGCTTGCACTCCTGCTCTCTGAGAGCACTCATCAACAATTCGGTATAAGGGAACTGTTGGACGGCATTTCAAACTCCTTACGTACAGCTGCAACCGAAACCATTGGTTTTCGGAAAGTGCAAAAGAACAGCTGGTACGACGAGGAGTGCCGTGTCGCAGCGGAGAGAAAACAGGCTGCCTACCTCGCAACGTTACGATCGACCACAACACGTGCGGGATGGGATAGATACCGAGAGTTGAAGAGGGAAGCGAGACGCATTTGCAGACAGAAGAAGAAAGAGGCCGAAATGCGTGAGTATGAACAGCTCGATAAGCTGGCCGACAGGGGTAATGCTCGAAAATTCTACGAAAAGATGCGGCGGCTTACAGAAGGTTTCAAGACCGGAGCATACTCTTGTAGAACCCCCAAAGGTGATCTAGTTACCGATGCCCAGAGCATACTTAAATTATGGAGGGAACACTTCTCTAGCCTGCTGAATGGCAGTGAAAGCACAACACCGGGAGAAGGCGAACCCGATTCCCCAATCGATGACGATGGAGCAGACGTTCCATTACCCGACCATGAAGAAGTTCGAATAGCAATCACCCGCCTGAAGAACAACAAAGCGGCAGGGGCCGATGGATTGCCGGCCGAGCTATTCAAACACGGCGGCGAAGAACTGATAAGGAGCATGCATCAGCTTCTTTGTAAAATATGGTCGGACGAAAGCATGCCCAACGACTGGAATTTAAGTGTGCTATGCCCAATCCATAAAAAGGAGACCCCACAATCTGCGCCAACTACCGTGGGATTAGCCTCCTCAACATCGCATATAAGGTTCTATCGAGCGTATTGTGTGAAAGATTAAAGCCCACCGTCAACGAACTGATTGGACCTTATCAGTGTGGCTTTAGACCTGGCAAATCAACAACTGACCAGATATTCACCATGCGTTAAATCTTGAAAAAGACCCGTGAAAGAAAAAGTGACACACACCACCTCTTCGTCGATTTCAAAGCTGCTTTCGACAGCACGAAAAGGGGCTGCCTTTATGCCGCGATGTCTGAATTTGGTATCCCCGCAAAACTGATACGGCTGTGTAAACTGACGTTGAGCGGCACCAGAAGCTCCGTCAGAATCGGGATGAACCTCTCCGAGCCGTTCGATACCAAACGAGGTTTCAGACAAGGCGACTCCCTATCGTGCGACTTTTTCAATCTGTTGCTGGAGAAAATAGTTCGAGCTGCAGAACTTAATCGAGCGGGTACAATCTTCTATAAGAGTGTACAGCTGCTGGCGTATGCCGATGATATTGATATCATCGGCCTCAACACCCGCGCCGTTAGTTCTGCTTTCTCCAGACTGGACAAGGAAGCAAAACGAATGGGTCTGGCAGTGAACGAGGGCAAGACGAAATATCTCCTGTCATCAAACAAACAGTCGTCGCACTCGCGACTTGGCACTCACGTCACTGTTGACAGTCATAACTTTGAAGTTGTAGATAATTTCGTCTATCTTGGAACCAGCGTAAACACCACCAACAATGTCAGCCTAGAAATCCAACGCAGGATAACTCTTGCCAACAGGTGCTACTTCGGACTGAGTAGGCAATTGAGAAGCAAAGTCCTCTCTCGACAGACAAAAACCAAACTCTATAAGTCTCTCATAATCCCCGTCCTGCTATATGGTGCAGAGGCTTGGACGATGTCAACAGCGGATGAGTCGACGTTGCGAGTTTTCGAGAGAAAAATTCTGCGAAAGATTTATGGTCCTTTGCGCGTTGGCCACGGCGAATATCGCATTCGATGGAACGATGAGCTGTACGAGATATACGACGACATTGACATAGTTCAGCGAATTAAAAGACAGCGGCTACGCTGGCTAGGTCATGTTGTCCGGATGGATGAAAACACTCCAGCTCTGAAAGTATTCGACGCAGTACCCGCCGGGGGAAGCAGAGGAAGAGGAAGACCTCCACTCCGTTGGAAGGACCAAGTGGAGAAGGACCTGGCTTCGCTTGGAATATCCAATTGGCGCCACGTAGCGAAAAGAAGAAACGACTGGCGCGCGGTTGTTAACTCGGCTATAATCGCGTAAGCGGTGTCTACGCCAATTAAGAAGAAGATAGGCCCATTTATAGGCATACCCTTATTACGCTGCACTTTAAACCACTGCAATAATGCTTTATCTACATCATCTTGACTCGAAACTCTCACTCGTTTAATTTTAAGAACATTTTCATTGAATAGAGGTTCTATACTATAATACTGTAGGGGTGCTTTGTGACATTTTTTTCATATATGAAGCATGCCACGCTTTTCTCACAATAATGCAGGAATTTTTCCTTCATTATTATTGTTAGTTTATACAAAGAATTATTTTTCACTTTTTAGTTTGATATGCTTTAAAAGCGTGTTTTTTAGTTTTTTTAAACTATATTTATTTTAATTATGTATATACTTACATATGTATATCACACGTTGACCAATATTCGCTGTAAAAAGACAACAATAAGCACTGGGTCCACATATTCAGTACCTAGAGGGTTAACAGTTTTGGTTGGATTTATGAAATTTTTAGTCATAAAGTTGGTCACCGTAAATGCACTATTCGTGCAATATTTATATATACATATGTACATGGCAATATAATATCATTCATTATTGATTACATAAGGGAAGAATGAAGTAAATTTTAACGTACAAATGTCAGGGAATTGTCACATACCAAATTTGGTTTAAATCAGTCGAGAGGATCTCGAGATATGTTTTTTCGCCTAAAAGTAGGCGGTGCCACACCCATCGTCCAATTTGTTTTAATTATTGTGTTATCGCCCTTTTAGTAGTTTTTAACAGTACCGTGATATGGGAAGTCAGCGGTGTTACCATCCGATGTCATACATTTTCCCACTATCGGTAGGAGCTCATATAGTATTTGCGCTGGACGCATTTGATTATTATAGCTTAAGTGCTTAAACCACTTATGTATGTACATTAAACTTATTAGAGGACTACAGGGGTCCCTTGCTACTGCGACCCCCTGTGCCAAATTAGTTTTCTACCTTGATTTAGTGCTTAGTTATGGCGCTTTATAGGTTTTCGGGTAATGGCGTGTTATGGGCGTGCCAGTGGACCGATTGCACAAATATTCGAACTTGTACATTGTTTTTGCCGAGAAACGCGCATACCAAGTTTCATCAAAATTTCACAATTTTGTACTGAGGTTATAACTTGCACAAACGAACGGACAGACAGACAGACAGTCATCCGGATTTCAACTACATCTATCTCGCTTAGTTTTAGGTGATATCTACAACCGTTAGGTAAACAAAGCTATTATTGCTCTGTAGCAACATGTTGCAAGAGTATAAAAATTATACATCATGGCGTATTAAAAATGGGAAGACAGGTATTTCCGCGAAATTCCTTTAACGCATCCAACACCTAATTAAAGTATAAAGAAGCAAGGAAGGGATAAGTTAGGTTAGGTAGTTAGTTATAACCGAACATCGTATACTCTTGCAACTTTATATTACACAAGTAAGTACACAACTAAATTCGGATGCAACCGAATATTTTAACTCTTGCAACTTGCAATAATCAAAACCAAGAAAATACTTTAAGGTGTAAAACCAATCATATGGAGTAAAGTCAGTCGGATGTGCGAAAATCTCGATATTAGTTATATAGGGTCTAGAAAGTTTTCGCTCACATTTCTCTATTTTAAGCACAAAGATACACTGATATGAGCAAAACACGCTCTCAAATTTTCATTGGGATAACTCACATATTGGACGATATATGCGGAACAAAGGCACCCGGCAGTTGGAAAATCTTTATATTAAGTACAAGGTCTGTCGCAAAAGAAACAAAACTTTTTAAATATAACTGTTTCTGGTTGCGTCACCTATTGGTGGGTATATGAAATAAAAATTTTGATCTCTTGTTGACATTTCGTAAAAAATTTAAGACAATTGGATAACTACAATCGATGTTATCGATCAAAAAGTGACAGCAGCTTTTGGTCATCGGTCGTAAAATGCATTTTGAAGAAAGAGCAGATATTAAATTTTGTTTTAAACTTGGGAAAACGTTTACTGAAACATTTCAAATGATGAAAAAAGCTTATGGTGATCAGTGTCTATCCCGTAGTAATGTGCATGAGTGGTTTAAGCGATTCCAAGAAGGTCATGAGGACGAGAGCCATCACCGAAAAAAAGTCGTCTTCAGAAGTCAAAAATAAAGACAATGCTGATTTGTTTTTACGATTCGGAGGGTATTGTACACCGAGAGTCCGTCCCACCTGGCCAAACGATTAATGCTGTGTTTTACCTTGGTGTTATGAAGCGTCTTTTGTCACGCATTCGTCGTGCTCGACCACAATACCGTGAGGCAGGGTCCAGGCGCATGCTGCACGATAATGCGCCGTGTCATCGGTCCACGCTTGTCACTGATTTTTTGACAAAAAAACTCCATATTAACCATTAATCCCTCACCCTACTCACCTGATCTGGCACCCTGTTATTTTTACCTAATTGGAAAACTTCATTTGCCCATGAAAGGACACTGCTTTCAGGACATTTCAGCTATCCAAAAGGCGACGACCGATATTCTCAAGAGAATTCCGAAAAATTACCTTAAACACTCATTTGAAATGCTAATTGACCGGGCTAAACGCTGTATCGGAGCACAAGGAAACTACTTTGAATAAAAAAATATAACTTTTGAAAAATATTAATTTTTTGTTTATTTTTTTTAACAGTCCTGTTTCTTGTATATGGGGGCCAAAGGAAGTATTGGCCCGATTGAACCCATTTTTGACATACAGACATAACATTATAAGATAATGATTATCTCTTAATTTAAGGTATATATATATAAAAATTACAGACATTTTCGATCAAAAGTCAACTATAGGTACCGGGGTCTAAATATTCGGTACCTTGGGGCTTGAACAGTTTTTATTCGATTTCAACAATTTTTGTTCATCAGGCATTATTCGTGCATCACTAAAGACATTATTCGTGCAAAGTTTTATCCCGTTATGCTAATTGCTTTTTGATATGCACACTTGAAAGTGAAAGAATCTAATGAAATTTAAAATTGTATTATATTATATAATAAGTCGGACGATTTGACCAATTTTTGCACTGCAACATGGGAATACGAGAAGAATGTTGTGCACTAAATTTGTTCGGTCTCGAGATATGTAATTTCAAATAAAAGTGGGCGATGCCAAGCCCATTGTCCAATTTTTACCCGGCTCCTAGCCCTCTTTTAACATCTCTGTTGTAAAATGTTAAGTCTCAATCGTATTTACTTACTGAGTTAACGTACTTTTTATCAGTATCGTTATATGGGAAATGAACGGGGTTATTTTCCGATTTCATCCATTTTTACAGTGCAGGTAGGATTGCTTAAGGGATTTTTTTCTAAGAAAATTTTGAAGTTTTTGAAAGTTGTTATATATATTGTAAGTACATACATAAGTACAAGAATAAAATTTTTTATCCAAAAGGCATTTGTGAACTATTAGTTGAATCAATGCATGGATAGTATTTTTAAGTAGTTTTAATTAAATCACGTACAAAAACACTACCAACAGCCTCATCAGTATTTAAATATATCTTTGTTTTGTTTGTTTCAATTAGCATAAAACAAATACTAGAAAATTCGTGAAACTAGAGCGTAAACCAAGCCTTATTTTGCAAATAATACCGTCCAGTTTTTTTGTTTTAAATTTTTTACTTGTATGCTCCGTAATAACTCAAAATATATTACAATTCTTTTGACAATTTTACGATTAAGATATGCTCAAAAAAGAAACTCCTGTGAGTATACTTGGTTAACTGAGTCTTCACTTAATATCATCCAATCTAAACTTTCAACTACCGGTAATAAAACCTTTAAAGTGTGATGTATTTGATCTTCATAAAGATTTTAGTTTATTTACAGTATCGGACAAATATTTACAACTGAAATACGATAATGAAAACACTGTCGATTGCACAGAAAATAATTGCCGGAGACCTACTAATTTAATTTTATTTTAAATATTGGATGTTGATTAAGGTAAACAAAGTGAATTTATTAAAATTTTTCAGTTTATTTTTTTATTTTATATTAATGTACAATATCTTAAGATTATTTTGTGAAAATTTGAGAGCAATTAACGGCGATATACACTTGTAAGTCTCCGCCCTCCGATTTGATTGTGAGCGTCTGTGAAACTTTAAACGTGTTTTTCCCACAACTCACGTTTTCAAAGTCGGTGCCCCTCATAACTTCAAAACTACTGCACCAATCCTTTTGAAATTTTAAACACTATTTCTGTACATATTTTACGAGGTAACGCTGGAGAGTTTGTTTTTTGTTCATAATTTTGATTTCGCAAAACAAATTAGCCGATTTTTTTCCGAAAAATTGTGTTTTTCACTTCAAAGTCTTCGAAAAAATTTAAAAATTGGAATTTCAAAAAAAAAAACCCTTACAGTGTTTTCCTGGGAAAAACCATTATCTAACGAATGAACTTTCATTTTTCGGATGATCCAGCAACGAGTTATAAGGGGCACCGCAATTCAACTTTTTTTCGAGACCCGTTCGGACAATTGCTGCCATTGCCGTATTTTTTAATATTTCTTTTTAAAAAATTGATAAGACATTTTTCGAATGTCATACTTCAATGTACCATTGGTTGGATAAATAAATTTTAACTGTGTCGTCAGAAAAAAATCACATCTTTCGTCGCCATTTTTCAAAATTTTTTTTTTTTCGTGTTCCCTGCGATAGGGACTATAACAGCATCCTTAATGATTAAGAGTTTCTTTTGATTTTTTTTTCAGACCACCAGGAGAGTCAGGATCAATGACACCAGGATGCGTCATTTTTTTCTACACCTGTCTCTAATTATTTTAATTTTTAATATTTTTTGTAATATTTTTTCTGTATTCTTAAGATATCAATAAAAACACCATAAAAAAATGGATAGTAAAAATATTTTTTACTTTTCTTTTAAATAAAATTCAAAAAACTGCCCAAAATTTGATTTCTAGACTAGAATACCCCCTTAAAGAACGTCTTTGTCGTTTTCGCTACATGGATCGGTGCATTGTCTTGCTGAAAAATCCATTCATCACCATGTACATACATCACCAACAAACCATGAACGCCATTTGGCAGTTCCCATGGGAGTCTCAAATACCTTCAGTATTTATGATAATGACTTGGTCCGTCCAAATTAAATATACTTTCGTCTCTGAAATCACAGATTCGAATTATTTGAACCAAAATTTATATCCTTCTTAAATACAATTCATGCATTTTTTTACGTTGCTAGCTTTGATGCCCGAGTGACTCATATACCTTCCATGTACTGTATTTTAAAATTTTATCTCAGTTGGTTTCACCGGTCAGAACAAACATAATTAATTTTGCATATACATATAAATATGGTTTTATGTAAGTTCCGACTTACTTCATAAGAAATAACCGTACTATGAATACTGTATTAATGAATTTTTTAAATGATGCTAAACCATAAGATAATAATAATATACTTGTTCATATGTATCAGAGAGCTGCAACGAGTATGATTAAATTAGAACAAACACTCGTGCCAAAAACACAATCAAATCAAATCAGTTCATCATAGACAACATTGTTGATCGATTCGAGTATCCTGCAGCGTTAACTGATTTCATGCAACATGAACAATCTGTTCTTCGGCAATCACGATCGAGTAAACGGTATGGCTGGCTTCGGTTCAAATCGTATCATTGTCAGTTTATAGTGTTGCGACGGTTCGAATTGTGTACATGAATCGAACTGACAGAACAGAATAACAATATCCGATTATGAACAAACATTTATTGCTCGTTGCAGTTCTCTGATATGTATGTATGTATAACAATGTTTGCTGTGTCGTAAGCAAATCACAAATTATAGAGGAAAACAATTTAAAGTATTTATTTGACTGAGGTATACCATTACCAGACCGTTCGCCTAGCGAACATATGGAATATAGATATTTTCGAATTATTCTCTTTATACACTAAAGGGTTAAGATAATAAGAGAAAGGAAAGATTGAAGAGGTATATTTTTATTATAAACCGATATTTTGGAATATAATATTAATATTATTAATTTTATATATATTCGGTTATAAGGAAATGCTAATAATTCAATTTATTGTTTAAATTTATTTATGTATGTATGTATGTTCGTATTTTTTTACAGGATTATGCAATGTAACTTGTTCTTATAGTATTTGTAATATGAAGATCAAACGCTATGCAGTGTTCGTGACTCCAAAACAGCCCATGTCCTTATGGACAATTCTAATAGTTTGGTTTTGCCTATTGCAACCTACTTATCTGAAAACGGATATACCCGAACCAACAGAGCAAAAACATCAGCGCATACACCATCATCAAAGAAGTGAGGCGACATCACTGCATGTCACAGCAAATTATATCACGTTAAATAAGTACAAATTCCGACACAAATTGTACAATGCCACCATACCCGAGAACAGTGTGGGCAAAACATATGCGATACCATTGGCGCGTGAAGACATTATGGGTATTGCCATTATACCGGGTGCCGAGGTTAAGTATCGCATCGTAGCAGGAGACCGTGACAAGCTATTTAAAGCTGAGGAGCGTTTAGTTGATGATATTGCATTTCTAGCGATACGCACAAGAACTAGCAATGTTGTGCTAAATCGAGAAAAGAATGAGGAGTATTTGTTGAAAGTGAGAGCGATGATCAAATATAATCTAGGTGATGATTATATCAGTGATGAGACGGAAACAACTGTACATATACGTGTATTGGATCGCAACGATTTGAGTCCGCTCTTCTATCCCATTGAATATGCACAAATCGTTCCGGAGGATATGCCAATACATAGAAGTATATTGCGTGTTACAGCCGAAGATGCCGATTTGGGTGTTAATGGTGAAATATACTATAGTTTTCTTATCGACAATGAATACTTTTCGATACATCCCACGACTGGAGTAATTACATTAAATAGGCAGCTAAGATATACAGAAAATTCTCATTATAACTTAACAGTGCTTGCGAATGATCGCGGTTCAGCCATTAATCATTACAATCATCAGTCGAGTAAAGCGAAAGTTTCCATAACCGTAGAACAAGTAAGTAACTGCATACTCAAGTATATATGACCTGTTATAACCCAACTTTCATAGAATACATGGTTAAGACAACCGTTTGGGTCATAGAACCAACACCGTCATACTTACAGTGAGACAATTTTGAAAAAAATTAACTATGTTATTTTTTTTAATATTTCGTATTTTGTTGAACTCATTATCTGATAATTCTCTATTAAGAAATCAAATTTGAAATACATAAGTAAGGTATACATACTTGCTAATAACTATTTAATAGATCAATTTTATCTGTATATTTATGTATTTCTGTGATATACTTACATACCTGAATTTAGCTTGTTACTGTTCCACTATATTAGTTCCCTCCGCCTTCACTTTGGCAATATATCGTCACCTGAAATGCAAAATAACATATCATCAAAAAAATCGAAATTGAGTGTCTTATTGATTACGCTTCACTACTTCAAATTATATACATAATATTACATATGCTCAACATTTTCTGGTTCTGCGGTCAAATATAAACCAGTCTTAACCAATATTAATATTTTATTTCACCCATGTTCGATTTTATTTCGTGTTTCATTCATGCCACTGTAAATTTCTGAAAATGTTGTTACGTTATATTGCATTTCAGGTGACGATATGTAAGTATATATACAAACATACATATATACATGTACATACATACATATATTCATATTCCTCACACAAATTTCGTGCATATTTTTTGCTTTAAAGCGATTTTAAAAAATGTAAGGCTTTACCACGTCATAAACGCACTTGATTTCATGAAAAATGTGTATAAATCGATTACGAATTTTCCAATTTTATAACGGGTTTAACTTATTACTTATGTCTGACATCCGTCATCAGACAATTATGCTTGCTATGTATGCATACAATTTTTTTGTGGAAAATAAAACAAACGGATTTCAAAGTGAAATATTTTTGCAAGTGCATTATCACTTTATATTATATATATTTAATATTTTAACTTTTCAAGGATTATTGGGTTATTGTTAGCAAAAATATGGACAAAATGTTATGAATAAAATTTAAATTTCGCCCAAATTTTCCAAACCAAAGGTGGAATGAACTCAATATGGATAAATAGATATTCATGACATTGATTTTGTATTAGTATATCACAGTATTACCCATATATAGGTATTGAGTGTCCCATAATTAACGCAAGATTTGAATTAAGTGAAAAACACAGTTGTTAGTCTTTCGATTGTATTTTTTATTGAGTTATATAGTACAAAAAATAAGGCTATTTATGGAATAACACATTGTGAAAATAGCCTACACGCCTTTCCATGTACATACGCTCTCGTTTGTCCCAATTTTCCATGACTATTCTGCAAAAATGCATCTGAAAACCTCGCGTAGTTGTGGGCTTGTTGCAATAGACCTGTGATTTTAAATAACCCAATAAAAAGAAATCTAATAGGGTTAGATCAACTCATTTTCAAAAAAGGACAAATTATGTCTACAACTCAAAAAAACAGACACGTTGTGAATGGGTTTTGATCTGCGGCCACCAAGCTTAATAATAAAGACTTGTTGTTTAACCCAGCCACTACTCTTCTTACACTAGACCATCTATTATTGCGGTGTTATTGAACCATGTTTTTGACTTATAATATGTATCATTCTTGCCTTTGTCCAATAAAATATTTGGTGATTTTTTTTTTTAATTTATTATTATATATCAAATTTATTTAATTAAGTTTAAATTATTTTAACTAATTAATTAAAATATGACCTTTATTTTGTATTCTCGACCGTCGTTTTATTATAAATCGTAGACGTGCGGGAATCTTTCGAAAACTTCTTCTGCAGTGACTTCAATATCATGATGCGTGTGCAGCAAGTCCAGGTCGTGCAATCTGTTTTGAAGCATGTTCGTTTTCATATGGCGAAGTGTCCAAAAAGAGCGTTCAGAGCTCGCATTCGTCACAGGAAGTGTGCAGAATATGTGAAAAAACTATGAATTACGGGGTATAAGTCTACATTGCAGTTTTTCAACGCTTCCGATGGAGTAGTCGGAAACTTGTTTTCTTTGACTTTTGCTTCTGTCCCCAATGGCACTGCCAGTAATAAAGTTCATATCATATCCTAAAGGTCTTTGAATCTATCTATCAAGCGGTCAAAAAGGTTTCCATTTCTTTGGTTTTCAAAGCACATCCTTTTTCTGGAAGTAGCAAACTCAGTTGAAATCCATCCAATACTTCTCTAGAAAAGCAAATCTTGGCCGATTGTATCCAACAGATAATTGTACTCTGAGACTCTGTAGTATTCTTCACAAGTTCTCACGTAGAAATTTTCGTTTTTTGTTTGCCGGCCACAGTTTCTTGGTTATTATTCGTCAACTTTCAGCTATGCCGCCATTTTTATCGTGCTTAAATAAATGGATCGAACATGTTCTTCGCTTTTTTGTCTTTGATTTGGAAACGTTACAAGTTGACTTTGCCAGATCAATCGATTCTTTCTGAAGAATCACGCTGAGTGAATGAGTTGGAGATATTTACATAGGCAAAACATTCCAAGCATAAGTTCAAATTTACACACGGCTGCGATGAGTATAGTTGCTTTTCCCGCTCTTTCCTTACTTTTATAGTTACTTATTGTTCTTTCTTCAAGATAAGTTGCCACAGTAAAGAACGCGCCTTAAAATGTCAGTAATAATCGAACAGATCACAGATGGAGCTGAATGCAGCATCTATTTCAACTTCTCTATCAATCAGCGTCGTTTCAAATTTAGCACTTTCAGTTACAGATCTGATTGGATTTATTAACTACTACCTGACCTCGCAGCTGTTGTCTTGCGTTAAATTATGTGTGTTTGAAATGAAAAGAATGTTGAATTTATATTGTGTTGAAAATCATTTATCATATGATGCGGTGGCATACCAAGCCTCTCCAAAGAATTTAGAAATTCCACTGGATAATTCACGGCGTCGTCTTCATTGTCAAGACGATCTATTTGTATGAGCGCAAGTTTCCCGGAATTTGACTTTGCATCTTCCAGTTTAAGTCAACAACATCGGTATTTTTGGCAGCTAAAATTGGTTGTTACTATTCATTGGGGGTGTTTTTTTACCTGGCGAGTCCCAAACCCAGCGCACAACCCTATGTAGGGTTGATATCTCGCCTTCTCACTTTAGCTCGCCTTCAAACGGATGTTCGTAGGCTACCCAGAGGATACTTGGTCAAAGACCGGACGTGAGCTGCTTGAGTCATATGTAAAAGAATCGTTTCTGACCACTCCCAAGTGAATGGCGATCAGAGAACTTTCCTCACTTGTGTGAACTTCTACACATGACTCCATCCTCCTGTCGACGTTGCGAGTTTTCGAGAGAAAAGTTCTGCGAAAGATTTATGGTCGTTTACACGTTGGTCACGACGAATATCGCATTCAATGGAACGATGAGCTGTATGAGATATATGACGACATTGACTTAGTTCAGCGAATTATAAGACAGTGGCTACGCTGGCTAGGTCATGTTGTCCGAATGAACGAAAACACTCCAGCTCTGAAAGTATTCGACGCTGTACCCGCCGGGGGAAGCAGAGGAAGAGGAAGACCTCCACTCCGTTGGAAGGACCAGGTGGAGAAGGACCTGGCTACGCTTGGAATATCCAATTGGCGCCACGTAGCGAAAAGAACTGACGCGCTGTTGTTAACTCGGCTATAATCGCATAAGCGGTGTCTACGCCAATTAAGAAGAAGAAGAAAATTGCGCGTGCACTCAAGGATCACAGTTACGATAATTTAACAAATGTTCGGATAAACATTCGAGATGGGTTCATCTTTCGTTGAAGTGAATTGACAAAAGGCAGATGAATTGATATCAAACCACTGGAAGTATCAACTGGAATTTGCCCATTTGCAATACTTAGCGAATACGATGTAAATTATTTTCGGCAATGTAATTTTTGTTCGTATCCCATAATATGATATGTGATATGACAAAAGTGTGCGAACTTCAGTGACATGCGAAGTGGCTATCGCATCGTCCATCATTTGATTCCAGTGATTATCATGTTCCAGCAAATTGTAATTGCTGGCATGCTTTTCAAAAAGTTGCACACACCTTATCATTCACAGTACGTAATGACTCAAATGAAATTGAACCACGTACATTTATCAATTGCAGCCGAACGTAGAAGCAATCGTCGTTTTTCGGGTGGATTGGCATTAGTTGAAAACACACCTGAATGTCCATCTACTGCTTGGCCTTGCTTTCTATGTTTTTTCAACAATACGTTCCATGTATAATATCAAGGCGTTTCCGAATAAAACAATGCAAACGGATCACTGACACAAGTTGAGAAAAAACTCGTCAAGGTCAATTTTGTTGCTGGCGGTGTTTCCACTGCTGTACCGTATTCTCTGGGTTGAAATATACTCTTTGGCCATTCACCAAATTAACTGCGAGACGCACAACAGTCACAAAACATTCATGAATTGCAAAAGTAAAAATCCTACTAAGCGCTTTATTCCAGTTCACGTATCGACCCATTTGATACTTGCTGATCTCATCCCCTTCAAGACCAATAACCGCCATGCTGCTTCCTTTGGACAAACGTATTTTTATCGATTTCACCAAGCTGCAATACTCAACATTGATATGAGTTTTGAATGTGAATTGGACAATAGTGGTGAATATAGTACGATCCATGTGTTGTCAACTTCGATGTTCTGCCATTGTCGTCTGGTGAGCGATGCCGATAGAGTGGATATCTATCATTTCCAGTTTGTGTTTCCGAAAGAAAAGCACGTGTATAGTGTTTCCAGCATTTATTGACAGACATACAGTCAGTGGGATTGTGGTGTCCGCAAGGTCCATGAACCATATTGGTTTTCACCACTTCGTACAATACTGGATCTTTCTCTAGTTCTAGTTGTTTGAAAATTAGTGCTTTGACATCGTGACGATCCCTTGCTGATGGACCGCGATCCATATTTCGACACGTATGTCATCGCATGCTGGGAGTACTGGTCATGTGCCTTAGGCTGCCAATGTATGTATATATGTATGTTGATGACAAAAGAAAACGGCGACCGATATTACCTCGACTTTTTCGTGGTATCGTACCAAATTTCAATCAGTAATTGATCACTTTGTGTGAAACACACATAACGTTTTCACTGAATAATTTTCAATAATATTTCTTTTGAATAGCCGGAATAAAGAAAGCAAACGACAAATTTGAACAATTCAAATAATTTACAAATCAAAATGTTGAAAAACAAAACAAAAAAAAATTTATTGAAAAAAAGTTACTTTTTGGAATTGTCCAATTTTCCGACTTTTCCTCACGAAAATCATACGGTTTTTTTTATTTCTAAACCTTCCCCGATTCAGCCGTTCTCGGACTTTAGCGTTACTAACAAACAAACATTCATTCGTTTGTATAGGAAAAAGGGCTGCTTTAGGGTTTATCCGACATTAAAAACAAAGAATTGGCCAAATTGGTCTAGGCGTTGTTGAGTTATGCGCTTAGCAACACATTTTGCGATTAATTTTTATATTATAAACTAGCTGGCCCTGCAGCCTTTGTCCTGCGTGAAATTATGTGTTTTGAAATGAAAAGAAAGTTGAATTTTTATAGGCCTTGGTCCAGTCCTTAATGTTAATATTAAGAGCTAAAATTTTCAGAGAATTTTTTTTAGGGTGTTTTCAAGGAAATTTCGTGACGGAACTGAAAAACATTAATAGTTCAATAAAAAACACCCTAATATATACAGATAAAAAATAATGCCACTCTTATAACTTAAAAACGGGCTCTCCTATCCAAACCAAATATTTAGACTATGTTGTTTATGTGAAGTTTGCACAAAATCGGTCAAGCGGTTCTTCATTTATCACATTTTTTGTTGGCAAATTTGATTCTTAACTGCTAAATCAAAAAGAGAAAGTTTTTTGATACCGCGTATCCCTATGATTCCAACTGATATGCCATTTCAATTCAAATGATTACAATTAAGTTTTAAAATAGATATCAATTAGTAAAATATTTTTTTTTATTTCACTTTACACGTAGCGAAGCACGTACCGGAGCGCTATTACTCTATATAACTCATTCACTGACCGACAAATTCGGTATAAAATTTGTTAAAAATATGGGAGTCGGGAATTTTATCTATATACTCGTATTATTATTATGGCACATACTAAAAAATTGTTCCCTGGGTTTCATTAAGGTATCTCACATACAATGAGCAATCATATGGAGGAAAGTCAGCCGGATGTTCGAAAATTCTGGTAATAGTTATATGGGGGCAAGGTCAAGTTTCCGCCCAATTGTATCTATCCTAGACACAAACATATACTGTTATAAGTAAGATATGTTCTATAATTTTCATTGAAATAACTCAAATATTGGCCGATGTATCCGGCATAAAATAACCTGGAAGTTTAAAAATCCTTATATTAGGTATATATTCTTCTTCTTCTTTACTGACGTAAAAACCGTTTACTCGGTTATAGCCGAGTTAACAACAACGCGTCAGTCGTTTCTTCCTTTCGCAAGAACAGCTCATCGTTCCATCGAACGCGATATTCCCCGTTGCCAATGCACAAAGGATCATAAATCTTTCGCAGAATCTTTCTATCGTATACGCGACTCGTTGCGTCGACTCATCAGATGTTGTCATCGTCCATGCCTCTGCAACATATAGCAGGACGGAAATAATGAGTGACTTATAGAGTTTGGTCTTTGTTCGTCGAGAGAGGACTTTACTTCTAAATAGCCTACTCAGTCCGAAGTAACACCTGTTGGCAAGAGTTATTCTGCGTTGGATTTTGAGGCAGACATTGTTATTGGTGTTAATACTGGTTCCAAGAGAGATGAAAATATCTACGGCTTCGAAGATGGGAAGAATGGGAGCCAAATCGCGTGTGCGACGCCTGTTTGTTTGATGACAGCAGATATTTCGTCTTGTCCTCATTCACTAGCAGACCCATTTGCTTTGCTTCCTTATCCAGTCTGGAGATAGCAGAATTCACGACGCGGATGTTGAGGCCAGTGATATCACTATCATCAGCATACGACAGTTGCTGTACACTCTTATAGAAGATTGTAACTGCTCGATTAGTTTCTACAGATCGTATTATTTTCTTCAGCAGTAGATTGAAGAAGTCGCACGATAGGGAATCGCCTTGTCTGAAATACTTTCAGTTTTCGGGGTTTCAGACCCCGTTTCGTATCAAACGGCTCGGAGAGGTCCTTCCCGATCATGACGCAGCTTTTGATATAGCTCAACGTCAGTTAACACAGCTGTATTAGTTTGACGGGGATACCAAATTCAGACATCGCGACATATAGGCAGCTCTTTTTTATTCTGTCTGGTAGTGTGTGACGATCCTCTTTTCACGGGTTTTTTCTAAGATTTGGTGTATGGTGAATGTCTGGTCAGTAGTTGATTTTCCATGCCCAAAGCCGCACTGATAAGGTTCAATCAGTTTGTTGACGGTGTGCTTTAATGGGTCACACAATACGCTCGATAGAACCTTTTAAGCGATGTTGAGGAGACTTATCCCACGGTAGTTGGCGCAGACTGTGCGGTCTCCCTTTTTGTGGATTGGGCGGAGCACACTTTAATTCCACACATTGGGCATGCTTTTGTACCATATTTTATGATGAAGCTGATGCATGCTCCTTCTCAGTTCTTCTGTAAGTAAGGAGCTTGAAATGCCGTCCAACAGTTCTCTTATACCGAGTTGCTGATTAGTGCTCCCAGTGAGCAGGAGTGTAAGTCGAGTAGAAAATCATTCGGCTGTCTGCTGTGATTGCAGTTTTTCGACGTCTAGCCTTCCTTGTGTTTGTTGACGTACGTTTTGTGTAGCATAGAGGTGGGTGCGTATCTTGGCTGCAATAAGATAGTGGTCCGAGTCGATCTTATGACCTCGGAGCGTACGCACGTCTAAAACACTGGAGACGTGTCTTTCGTTTATCACAATATGATCGATCTGGTTAGTGGCTTTTCGATCCGGAGACAGCCAGGTAACTTGATGAATTTTTCTATGCTAAAGTCTAGTAATACAGACCATATTTCGAATTGAACCTGCCTGGCGTTAAAGTCGGCAAACACGATTTTGACATCGTGGTGGGGGCAGCTTTCATAGGTACGCTCCAAGCGCTCATAGAAAGCATCCTTGGCCACTTCGTCCTCTTTCGTCGGGAAGTGGGCGCAAATCAGCGATATGTTGAAGAACCTCGCTTTGATGCGGATTGTGGTTACACGTTCACATTACCGGGGCGAATATTAGTATTCTCTCCAACCACGAATCCCACACCAAATTTGCGCTTCTTTATGTGACCACTGCAGTAAATACCAGAACCTACTCGCCTCAGTCCGATTGCGATAAGTGGGGCGCATTTCTTGGGCGGCGGTAATGTCAGCCTAACGAGGTCATCAACCAGCTGGGCAGCGGCACCTTCCCAATTAAGGAACCGGACATTCCAGGTGCATGCCCTTAAATCATAATCCTTAACACATTTGCAGGGGTCGTCATCAAAAGGGGGTTCACTTATCCTAGTCCGTTTTTTCCTTTTCAAACACAGCGCACAACCCTGTGGAGAAGAGAGAATACCCAGAGAATACTTCCCAGTGGGATATGGTAGACATTGGTAAGCGAGCAAGGTTAACGATTCAGCATGATTGTATCGCTTACTCCGACCGATGAAAATTAACACGGCGATGTCCTACGAAAAGTAACAGATCACCCCTTTCGCTTATCATAGGGGCGAAGAATTCTTCGATGCCGCAGTTAACGGAAAATTCTTCTATGCCAAGATCAATAGTGGAATATAAAAAATTCATACTAATTTTGCTTTATTTACGAAAATACATGTATGAAATTTGTTATGAAAATAAGTATTTATGTATAAAAAGGAATGGTTTTCTTTTGATTTTGTGGCTGAGTCTCTTTTCGTTTTTTCCAAGCAACGAGACTTAAAGAAAGGGCCTTCGGCGAGTCTGATGCTTTTTTGAGTTTGGTGAACACATCCGATTCAGTGAAGCCTTCTACTTTTACACATTCTACAAAAAAAGATGAAACCGTATGTAATTGTAAATTTCCATCAACGATAAAAACACAAAAAGCTTACCAAATAGAACTCATTAAAGTGCTTCACTTTTTTCATTTTCGATTAGTCTTCTCATAAGTATGTCTTTTCGAGAATAATGTAATATTATTTCTTTATTCAAAGTTTAAACACAAAATTAACAAAATTTTTAATTAAAATAGCAGCTCACCTAAACACAGTCAACTTTCTGCAAATTTTCTTCAAATGCTTGATGATTTGACGAAATAATGAAAATATTTACTTATACATTTTATTTCATCAACTTGTATTTGTTGTTTACATATTGTATTGTAACGTTTTTCATGCACTTACTTGATTGTAAATATGAGCGTAGTAGAATTACGCCGCATAGCTTACTTTTATGCATTACCTAGTATTGAATAATTCTACATAAAATTTTCTTCGGAGCATTCTTCAAAGAAAAATGTAAGCTGTGAACCATTATCCCGCTGGGTTGTTCTTAAACCGGATCTCGTGAGCGGCTTGAATCGTTTTTAACCACTCCCAAGTGAATCAGAGAATTCTCCTCTTTTGCGTGAACTTCTACACATGACTCCATCGTTCTAAGTTACTTATGTATGTACATTATATTGCTTCTAATGGTACAGAACTCAGGTACAATAATTGTTTTTATTCAATGACCATTGTTTGGTTGATTTTGTAAGAAATACTACTAATTATTCCTGCTTGCGGACACATTTTTCAATTCTCTTGATTATAAACATCGCCGTTTTATTGAGAGATTTCCTAATAAATTTCTTATTTCACTGTAAATAGTACATCTAGTACTGAAAACAATCTAGATTTCGGATCGAATATCTAATTATTATAACAAGTTATATAACAACATTTTATTCAATAATATCTTCTTCTGCACTGACGTAGACACCGCTAACGCGGTTATAGCCGAATCGAAGCGAAGTTAGGTTCTTCTCCTCCTGGTCTTTCCAACGGAGTGGAGGTCTTCGTTTTCCTCTGCTTTCCTCGGCGTGTTCTGCGTGGATACTTTACTTGAGTAATATAGAAATAAATTATCTGCCCTCTTATTACCATACCTACGTCTTCCGTTTTATTAATTATTGGTTTAACGTAATAATCCAACTAACATTTGGTTGTGAAGAAAAATAAAGAAGCAATCTCTTACTTCCTTTGAGAGTAGGTAGTTTGTCTAAAAAAAAGCTAAATGAGCTTCTTAAGCCGTCTTGGAACCAACTCCATTTTATCAAATTTTTGTAATTTGAAAGCAACCATGCCGCTCCGAAAAAACATGAATCATGCGCTAGTTTTTAGTGAAAACTTGAATGAAACCCTAAAGGCTTTTATATAGGTCTACAAACTTCACTTTATTTTATACCCTTTGTTAATCCGAATGCCGTGATATACTAGATTCCAGCCTTAACATAAATTAACAAATAATGTTTTTGTATTCCACTTTCAGGTTAATTTACACACTCCAGAAATATATTTTAAGACTTTTTCTAGTATAACCTCGAATTTTAGTTCGAATATTTATGGTATAGTTAAGGTTAGCGACAATGACACTGGTAAACATGGGGAAATAAACAAATTGCAAATTGTTGATGGTGATCCCGATGGAAATTTCATTATAACACCAACACATAATATCGGTGAATATTTCATTGAAATAAATAAATTTGCAAAACTAAACGATTCCATAAAATATAATTTAACCTTACGTGCCGAAGATAAGGGAGTGCCCATGCGGCATTGTTACAAAACCATTCCAGTACACTTTATTAAGGAAAGAAATAACGCACCAGTATTTACTAAGCATTTATATGAAATCTCAATACCCGAAACATCACCACCAAATATGCCAGTGATCAGGCTGAAAGTGACAGACCCCGATTTAGGTAAGAATGCCATGGTCTATTTGGAGATAGTTGGCGGAAATGAGGGTGGTGAGTTTCGAATAAATCCCGATTCAGGCATGCTGTACACACAAAAGCCACTCGATGCCGAAAGCAAATCCTTCTACACACTCACCGTATCTGCAATTGATCAAGCTAATCTCGGCTTTCGTAAGCAGTCATCGGCGAAGGTGAAAGTTAATATACAGGATATGAATGATAATGATCCGTTATTTGAGCCGATGAACACGACCATCGAATTAGATGAGAATGAATTAGCCGGCACTTTTGTTGTAAAATTAACAGCGCGTGATAAGGATAGTGGAGAGAATGCATACATATCATATAGTATAGCTAATCTGAATGAGGTTCCCTTTGAAATAGATCACTTTTCGGGGGAGCTTAAAACAACAACATTAATTGATTACGAAACCATGCGAAGAACGTATGTGCTCAGCGTACGCGCATCAGATTGGGGCCTGCCATATCGACGACAAACTGAATTGGAGCTCTTAATCAAAATTAGGGATATAAACGATAACCGTCCACAGTTCGAGCGTGTCAACTGTGTTGGAAAAGTTTTGCGTAATATACCCGTTGGTACGGAAATATTCACGCTTTCGGCCATAGATTTTGATGCTGGTGATTTCATTACCTATCGTCTTATATCGGGCAGCGAAGATGGCTGTTTTAATCTTGATCCAACTACAGGAGTACTATCGATTGGTTGCGACTTGGCTGATGTTTCAGCAACAACGCGTTACATAAATGTATCTTCCACTGATGGCACACATTTCTCGGACGAAATGAATATGGTCATTGATATTGTTGGTGATGAGAAGAATGTCTTCATGGAGCATATCGATATGTTCAGTGGTTATGGTAGTTTTGAATGCCGTGAAACCGGTGTTTCCAGACGACTAGCTGAGAACTTGGCGGCGGCGGAACGCAATAATGCAAACGTACATGAGAAGACCTACATAAATGACCTGGGGTTGACGCCTAGTCGTTATGGCGAGAATATGCATGCGCCAGAATTCATAGACTTTCCGCGTGAACTACGACTGAACGAAAGCATTGAGTTGGGCGAAACTGTGATGTGGATAAAGGTTAGAGATCGTGATTTAGGTTATAATGGAAAATTAGTTGTGGCTATTTCGGACGGTGATAATGATTCGGTATTTCGCATCGATCCTGATAGCGGTGAACTGCAAATAATTGGGTATCTAGATCGTGAACGGCAGGATGAATACGTGTTGAATGTAACTGTTTACGATCTAGGCCAGCCGCAAAAGTCTCAATCGAAATTGTTACCCGTTTTCATACTCGATAGCAACGATAATCGACCGGTTTTCCAAAAGTCGCTAGCAACATTTCATCTTCCAGAGAATGCTTTTAATGGCACTTTGATATTTTGCTTAAACGCTTCGGATGCGGATATAGAAGAAAACGCAAAAATTGCCTACTTCATGCAGACGGAAACGAAAGATTTCTTCGTGAACATCAGCACCGGTTGTATATATTTAGCCAACGCGTTGGATCGGGAGAAGCTGGACAATTATGAACTGCACATACTAGCCAAAGATAACGGTGAAATAGCACTCACAGCCGAAGCTGTGATAAACATATTGGTCGAGGATATCAACGATAATGCGCCCATTTTTGGTGTACAGGAATTCATATTTAAAGTGCGTGAGGATATACCTCGCGGTACAGAGGTGGCGGCTATCGAAGCAACAGACATCGATATCGGTCCGAATGGTGAAATATTCTTTTCAATAAAGGAAGAGCTCGCGGTTGAAGAACTGTTCAAAATTGACAAATACACCGGCGTCATACATACTTTAGGTTATTTGGATTACGAGAAACGACAAGTGCATAATTTAATAGTGAGTGCGATAGATCGCGGTTCACCATCTTTAACAACCGATATGCCTGTGGTGATCGAGATTATCGATGTGAATGAGAATCGTTTCGCACCTGAATTTGACGATTTTGTCTATACAGGCCATGTGAAAGAAAATCTGCCGTCACGCAGTTTTGTAATGAACATAACCGCGAAAGATGCCGATATAAATGGACCAGATTCGAAGATCTCCTATAGTATACGCGGTGGCGATGGTATCGGTGTTTTCACAGTAAATGATGAAGGTAAGCACTGGTTTGTTCTGTGGAACGGATTTGTGTAATAAATTTGCTTCCTTTTAAAGGTGTCATACGCACATTATCCCATTTGGATGCTGAAACAAAATCCAGTTATTGGCTTACGCTTTGCGCTCAAGATAATGCTATAATACCTTTGAGCAGCTGTGTGCAGGTAGAAATAAAATTTAAACTTATATTTCATAATTTAACATAAGGTAATTAAAAAATTTAAGGTTAGAAAAGAATATGTTCAGCAATAAGCGCTTATACTATATAATTTAAACAAAGAATTTGGTTCTTTTCTCCCCACAGGTCAACATTCAGGTGGAAGATGAAAACGACAATGTGCCGTTGACTGATAAACCCGTCTACTACGTATCTGTCTTGGAAGGTAGTCCAGAGAACACACCCGTCATACAATTAAATGCTTTCGACAGCGATAAGAATCCAGCACAGTTTTTTACTTACCGGATAACTTCGGGAAATCCGGAAGGATTTTTTGATTTAAATTCAACAACAGGTATAGTAAAATATTGAAATCTATAATAACATGTAAGAAAGGCCTAAGTTGGGGTGTAACCGAACATTTTATACTCTTACAATCAGCAAGGATCAAACACCTTCAGGTGTTGGCAAAACTTTTTATCAAACTGAAGAAAGTATCGCCATGATTTCATCCATTTAAGACAAGATGATATCCTGTTATTAGAGAAATTTCTTTATATTGACCGATAGATTCGTTATAAAATGAACTGGAAGTTTGAAAATATGTATTACGAGGGTTGCTATATATATTTCTGGCCTAATAATGTAAATGGGCATATTTATCAACGAAAATGGTTTTATTGTTTTTCAAAATATTCTCCATCAAGATTTATACACTTTTGCATGCACTCAAACCAGTTTTCGAAGCACTTTTTCCACTCCCATTGAGACATGGTTTTTAAATGCTTCAACAGCATCTTCTGGCGACGAAAATCGTTGACCACGCATTATTTTCTTGATGTGTGGGAATAAAAAGAAGTCATTGGGTGCCGAGTCAGGGCTGTACGGCGGATGACCCATCAATTCGACGTTTTGGCCGGTCAAAAAGGCGATGGTTTGAGCCGATGTGTGAGAGCTCGCATTGTCATGGTGCACAATGATTCATCTTCTCTTGTTCGTTTTTCGAATTTCTCCGAAGACTTCAGGCAAACAAATGGTGGTGTACCACTCAGAATTGACCGTCCTACGTTGCTCAAGCGGAACAGTCGCCACATGACCAGTTTTGCCGAAGAAACAGGCGACCATTTGCTTCGAAGTGCTTCTTCCACGAACAACTTTCGTTGGATTTTGTTTCGGGCTCATACGCATAGATCCATGATTAGTCACCTGTGACGATCTTATAAACGTCTTTTGAAGCACCGCGATCGTATTTTTTCAGCATTTCTTTACACCAATCCACACGAGCCTTTTTTTGAGCGAAAGTCAAATTGTGCGGGATCCAACGAGAACAAACCTTTTTTACGGCCAGGTGTTCATGCAATATCGATTGTATGCTGGTGGGAGAAATGCATAGGCATGCCTCTATCTGAAGGTATGTTACATGACGGTCTTGCATTATCAGTTCACGTACGGCATCGATGTTTTCTGGCACAACGGCTGTTTTTTGACGATCTTCACGGAATTTGTCTTTGAGCGAGCGTCGGCCACGATTGAATTCGTTGTACCAGTTTTTTACAGTGCTATAGGATGGTGCTTCATAGCCATACAAAGATTTTAGTTCATCGATGCACTTTTGTCGTGATAATCCACGTCAAAAGTTGTGAAAAATGATCGCGCGAAAATGTTAACGAGTTAATTCCATTTTTTGACCGAGATGATTTTTTTAATTCCCTGTAAATAAAACAATTCACGATTAAATGACAAAACGTTCTGAGTGATGTTATGCTAAAAAATGTCAAACTTTCCAATGGAAATGTCAGATTACACCTGGCAACACTTAGTGTTGCCTACGCCAGAGATATATATAGCAGCCTACGTAATGTTTGGTATATAGGGAAGGCGCCGTCGCCCTGGGCGCAACGTCCTGGGCGCGGCAAAACGATCTTCGTTGTTTTTTAATATCCAGAAAAATACTTCAACAATTTTTTTTACAAAATTTATTATAAAAGATAAAAAGTTGTACACTCACAATGTAATAATCTGAATAACAATGAAAAATATTAATTTTTACTCGAATATTCTTCAGTCTTTGAATTTGTCTTATATCTTTTGGTTTATATCTTTCTTAAAAATAGTAATAGAACTTAAAGATGCACTTTTCTAGCTTTGATCGTAACAGTATCTTTATTGTTACTCTGTCGTCGTGACGTGTCGCTCTCACAGTTACCCTATGCTTTGAATGTAATAAATACTTTTATTTCTCCAAATTTTCAAAAATGGTATTTAAAAACTCCAATTCGGGCAAAAATTCCTACAAATTGAGTATTGTGAGAATTTTGGAACTTTAGAATTTACGTGGCTTCTAGTTCCTAAATTTTATATATGTACTTAATATCGAAGATATTTTGTAAAAATTCACTTTTGTTCGAACCACCTCATGAAACTTGTATGTAGGTAAATAAAGGGGGGCGGCAGAAAATCCTTGGCCCCGGGCGCCCGAAGTTGTAGCTACGCCACTGCATATTTAGAATGTACCAGTTATTCGTGCAGAATTTCATCCCGATACATTCATTGGTGCTTGATTTGCATACTGGAAAGTGAAATAATCAGATGGAATTTATACTATAAGTGTGTAATATGGGAAGTAGGATAATCTTATTTACCTGATAGACAAACACTCGTATTTCAAAACATCTCATCATCCTGATCATTTGTGTACTACTGTGATTAAATTGAATGGTGAATTTTGTCATTTTAAATTTAGACATATGTAGTAAAAATTGAAGAATTCACTTTTAGAACCTCACAAAACGACGCGTATCTCAAATGCTAATGAATACTTTGACGTGAAATTTAACATAGATGTCACTAATAGTACTATCAACTTACAGAAAAAAAATTACCGAGTCGAAAAACACGCGAAGTATAAATTAAGAATTCACCTTTCAATTTGATCACAGTAGTATATATAGCCCTGAATGTATCTCTATTAGGTATTACAAAGAACCCTGAAGTGGAAAAAAAACTATTATTATCTTTAGCAATATGTCGCATAAGAAAAGATCACTAAATATTTGTTGATATCTATTACAGGGAATTTGATAACTACGGAGAGAAAACTAGATAGAGAAAATCAAGCAGAGCATATACTAGAGGTATGTTTTCACTTACTTCTTTTCAGATACTTTTTAAATACACACATAAATAACATTTTCAATAACCAATCAATTCCCTCAATCCCTACTGTAGATCTCAATTACCGATAACGGCACTCCAGCACTTACTTCAACGACGCGTGTCGTTGTTTCAGTCGTAGATATCAACGATCACAGTCCTGAATTTGAGCAACGCTTCTACAAAATTCAAGTACCTTCTACATTAGACATAAACGAAACAGTTTTCCAGGTATTCAAATACTTTCATTGACAAGCTTTCAAAGTTATATTTTTTATTTTTCTTAATTCATTTACTTGCTAGGCACGTGCCATTGATAATGACATCGGTGAAAATGGGCGCATTACTTATTTCATAAAATCTGGCAAGGGTAAAAACCGTTTTCGCATGGACCTAGACACTGGTTTTATATACTTAATGAAACCATTGGAAGTGGACGCCGAATATGATTTGAATATACGTGCTGAAGATAATGGAAATCCGAAACGTAATCAAAATGCTAAATTAAATATAGTTGTCGTACCAGTTTCGACAAATTCTCCGCATGCGCCTCTTATAAAAGAGGAAGATAGTCGTATTGATGTAACTGAAAGTGATCGGCCAGGATTTTTAGTAGCACTAATACAGGCGACCGATGAAGACAACGATCATTTGTGGTATAACTTAAGTGGTAAGATGAACAATTGAAGTGCATGATCAATGGGCGATCTGCACTTGCCTAATCATTTTTAACGATTCACACTTTTTAAGAATTATTATTGAATTATTTATGACAAGAAAAAACCTTCACTTCGACTGCGTTTAATTTTTTTATTAAGATATTGCAACTAGTTCAGATAAAAGAAAGGACTTATAAGCAACTTGAATATGGTTTAAACTTATAGTTATTTAAAAATTACAAAACTACTCTGAGATATTGTTTTGTTTGAGTTGTCTTGGTTGTCCATCTCTAGCAATTAACATGGCTACTTCTTCGTTACAATGCTGTTACAAACTTGCACTATGCGATGCTGCAATTTTCAATATTTCTGCGTTAACCGAGTTTACATCTAGATCACCCTCTATATCAGCACATCTACAATGCCAAGGCGCTTTGACAATTAGTCTTAATACTTTGTTTTAAAATTGTTAGATGAATATCTTATTATTTGCGTTACTACATCCCCAGAGTTGTGCACCATAGCTATGTATAGCATATCGGTTGGAGTATTTGTTTGTAGATAAGTAACTAATTTTCGATGGATAACACTGATTTGTTACCAATTAACACATTCATATTTTTGAGTCGCATGTCTAGCTCCTTCAATTTGTTTTTTACGTGAACTTTCCGCCGTAGCTTAGAGTCAAACAACATTCTTAAGTATTTTGCGGAGTTTAAGTACGATTTTCATGCGGTATCATCTGCAAATGTTGCTGTTGTATAATTGCAATCTACTGGCAGGTCGTGGGTGAATATAATATTGAGAAAACACATTATCTTGTGGAACTCTTGCTTTTATTTCCCTAAGGATGGAATATTGTCTCCTTGTTTTACGCCGAAGTAGCGACCTGATATATATAATTTTATGATGTGATAATGCTCTTTCGGTCAAATCAGTTTCAGTTTCGAAAGCAGTCCTTTGTGACAAACTTTATCAAACGCTTTTGCAAAATCCAAAAATACGGTAAAACGGAATTTTTTCCTCTCAAAGGTTTTTTCAATAATGTGCGTAATTCTGTGGGTTTGATCAATTGTAGAATGGTTAGCTCGAATGCCAAACTGATGCGCTGGAATTATGGTTTTTCGTTCTACGATTTTATTAAGACGTTTTATTAGAATTTTCTCAAAAATCTTCGATATTATCGGTAGAAGTGATATGGACCTGTAAGAAGTTACACCATGTCCTGATTTTCCCGGCTTTTGAATAATGATAACTTCAGCAATTAAATTATCTCAGCTCGTCACGCTGATGGTTATATGTATATACATTTTATACGGTTTCTGATGTTTCCTTTTGGTGTTACAAACATCGTGGCAAATTTAATATACCCTCTTCAGGATATAAAAATAGTAAATACAGTTCAATGTAATATTATACTAAATACTAAATAAAATAAAATAAAACTGTTTATTTCGCAGATGGCAACGAACGCAATGAATTTTACATCGGCAAGGAAAATGGTCACATTTTACTCTCGAAAAGTTTGGACCGTGAAACCCAGTCATCGTATAATTTGACAGTTACCGTTACCGATGGCACACATATAGTTAATACAAATCTTTACATACACGTTGTCGATATCAATGATAATCGTCCACAGTTCACACAAGATATATACTATGTAAATATATCCGAGAATATCGAAGAGGAAGCCATCATAATGCAATTGCATGCCACCGATAAGGATGAAGATAATAAGATTTTCTATACTTTACATGCCGCACAAGATCCAACATCACTGTCATTATTTCGCGTAGACTCCATCAGTGGCAATGTCTTGGTCATAAAACGTCTGGATTATGAAAAGAACAGATATCACACACTGATAGTGATTGCTAAGGATCAAGGTACTCCAGCCAAACGGAATTATGCTAAAATCGTAATAACTGTACACGATCATAATGATCATCATCCAGAATTTATGAGCAAAATCGTACAAAGTAAAGTACCAGAGAGTGCGGCGATCGGTTCAAAAGTGACCGAATTGACAGCATTAGATTTGGACAGTGGAGCAAATGCTGAAATAAAGTACTCCATAATAACTGGTAATGTTGGCAATACTTTCGAAATAGAACCCACAATGGGTGTGGTTACGATTTCAAAAAATTTGAATATCAATAAAATGCAAGAGTATATGTTGCAAATTAAGGCCACAGATCACGGCGAGCCGCCACTCTCCTCACAAATGCCACTTCATATCATCGTAACTATGTCCGAAAATGATCCACCTATCTTTATGGCACCACTTAACGTGATTGAGATCTATGAAAATATTCCAGTGGGTGCATTTGTTTGTCAAGTGGAGGCACGCTCTTCCTCATCTGTGTTCTACGAGGTGGCGGGAGGTGATGAAGGCCAACGTTTTCGTATCAATCCGTCAACTGGTGTGATAACAGCGAATGACATCATCGATTATGAGAAGAATAAGTAAGTTAAATAGACTTTTATTACTAAAAGGCTCAAGTTATTGTAGAATTTTATTTCGATTTTATATACACAGATACAGTTTTTTATAACTGGCGGTACCATTTATAGATGTTTGTGTTAAATTAAAATTTTGAATTTTCATCTTTTTCAGATCTTTCAATCTCACTATTATTGCAACAAACATGGCATCAGCTACTTCCACGCACAGTATTATCATACATATTTTAGATATTAACGACAATGAACCATACTTCGAGAAAAATTCATATAATGGAACTATTTCAGAGATTGCCAAAATTGGTTCTTTCGTTTTTCAAAGAAACGATCCACAAAACAGGTAATTTTTTTCTAGGGATATGGTTAATTATTGTTTAAGTATTTAGTTGAAATTACAATGAATTGTAAAATATTTTAGTTTTTTGTTCTTCAGGCCTAAAAGCAAGAAACTTAGTAGAAATAAGTAAGGAAGAGCTAAGTTTTAGTGCAACCAAATATTTCATACTCTCGTAACTTGCAAGTATCAAAGCCGATCAAATATCTTTAGGTGTTGGCAAAGCTTTATTATAAAAAAAAATTGCGAAATAATTTCAATATTAAATTTCAACATCCATACGTGTATCTTATAAACTTACTTAATAGGTCATATGTATACTCAATTAGTTTTACAGCTATATCAGCAAAAATTATATTAAAATCATCTTCAAAAAAGATATATCTGACATATGGGGTTTGTCCGCAAAGTAATAAGTCTGATTCGATTTAAAAAAATTTATTGAACCAATCGTTACAATTCTTTATAAACTTTCAAAATAGGCTCCTTCTGCGTCGATACAGCGCTGCCAGCGCGATTTCCAAGCATTGAAGGCGTGACGGAAGGCCTTCTTCGGAATAGCCTTTAGAGCCGAGGTGAATTCTGCTTGGATCCCTCTGTCGTCACAAAATGCTTGCCTTTCATCGGCCTTCCATGACTCATCACCTGTGATTACGTTATTCAAAAATTGGGAGTCACTTTCACACATGTTCAAATTTTTTTGGCACACTTCCATTCGTTGCAATTTCTGGTCGTGAGTAAGCACTTTTGAGACTATCTTCGTGCACACCTTGCGCATGTTTAAGTGCTGCGTCACAATGTCATGAAGCTCAGATTTCGATGAATTTAAGGTTTGGGCAATCAAAACTTTGCGAACACGAGTCACATTGTCGGTGTTCGAGCCGCAGGTCTCCCAGCACGGTCTTCATCAGCGGCCACTTCCTAGTCCTCGAAAAAGGCCTAGGGCCACCGAAACACACCACTTCTTACTAAAGGAACATCTGGGTAAGCCTGCTTGATCATATCAAACGTCTTTGTCGTATATTTACTGAGTTTCACACAGAATTTAATCGCGTACCTCAGCTCTAACGAACAGTGCATTTTCGGCTTGCACCACTCACAGAAACACGTCGAGCGAAAATATTTGTCCAGACTCTCCAGATTTTCGGAATTTATTAAATTGAGTTGCAAAATATCAACCATACATCTACATTAATTCTATTAACATTCAGCGCTAAATAACATAATTTGTAAGAAATTTTATGTACTTAATTTTCTTAAAATATCATGTGTGATGGTGAAAATTCGGAATTCACTATACAGTATATATTGGGGAAGGGATAAAAAAAGATTGTTCTAAGCAAACTTGGCACGCCCACTTTTTACGAAACTTTCAAGCCTTATTTGTCCCTTACTAATGCGATTCATTGTACTAAATCACAGTTTAATGTCTTATTGCGGAGCTTAGTTATAACACTTCATAGGTTTTCTATTAATGGCGTTTTGTGTGCGAGCCAATTGTTCGATTCCGCCCATCTGCAATACCTTCTCTCTTATACCTGGCTTTCAAATTGGATCGTCTCATCATCCTGATCATTTATATAAACAAATACGGTTTGCACAGACAGACATTTATATTTATATTTATACATATAGCCCTATATACATATATCTCGATTAGACTTCTTCTTTCTTCTTCTTTACTGGCGTAGACAACGCTTACGCGATTATAGCCGAGTCAGCAACAGCGTGCCAGTCGTTTCTTCTCTTCGCTACGTGGCGCCAATTGGATATTCCAAGCGAGGCCAGGTCCTTCTCCACTTGGTCCTTCCACCGGAGTGGAGGTCTTCCTCTTCCTCTGCTTCCCGCGGCGGGTACTGCGTCGAATACTTTCAGAGCTGGAGTGTTTTCATCCATCCGGACAACATGACCTAGCCAGCGTAGCGGCTGTCTTTTAATTCTCTGAACAATGTCAATGTCGTCGTATATCTCGTACAGCTCATCGTTCCATCGAATGCGATATTCGCCGTGGCCAACGCGCAAAGGACCATAAATCTTTCGCAGAACTTTTCTCTCGAAAACTCGCAACGTCGACTCATCGGTTGTTGTCATCGTCCAAGCCTCTGCACCATATAGCAGGACGGGAATTATGAGCGACTTATAGAGTTTGGCTTTTGTTCGTCGAGAGAGAACTTTACTTTTCAATTGCCTACTCAGTCCGAAGTAGCACCTGTTGGCAAGAGTAATCCTGCGTTGGATTTCCAGGCTTACATTGTTGGTGGTGTTTACGCTGGTTCCAAGATAGACGAAATTATCTACAACTTCAAAGTTATGACTGACAACAGTGACGTCAGTGCCGATTAGATTTAGTTTTTATAAATTACCGTTAGGTAGAGATGCACGCGAGAGTATAAAAATTGTACTCTTTAGACTTTTTTGTAAGAGGTAAGAAGCGGACTATTAATGAACACTGGCTCGGTGTGATTGTGCGGATAAAAAGTTATCGACATTCATCTACATACGTCACCAACGTTAATGTTGTCATCGTGGTTTCTTTTACTCTCTTCTTCTTCTTCTTCTCTATTGGCGTAGACACCGCTTACGCGAAAAGGAGTCGCCTTGTCTGAAACCTCATTTGCTATCGAACGGCTCGGAGAGGTCCTTCCCGATCCTGACGGAGCTTTTGGTGTTGCTCAACGTCAGTTTACACAGCTGTATTAGTTTTGCGAGGATACCAAATTCAGACATTGCGGCATAAAGCAGCTTTGGAATCAACGAAGAGGTGGTGTGTGTTGATTCTCCTTTCACGGGTCTTTTTTCTAAATTTGGCGCATGGTGAATATCTGGTCATCTTTTACTCTTTCCTTACATAGTGGATTATTATTGTAAATTTCTGTGTAACGATTTGTATTTGTAAATTTTAATACCATACATCCTTTCCTTTGAAACAATTCCAGTCCATAACAGCTGCAAGTACTCTCATATATCCCGTGGCGGATCCAGAGTAGAATTTTTGGTGGGGTGGGGGTGTTAACTATATAATTTTGTACTTGCAACTCAAAGTTTTTTTCTTCGTGGAGTGTCGCTTTTGATGCAAATAATGTATAACTTTTAACTTTTGGGGAGGGAACTCCCCGTTTTCCTCCTTTCCTCCCGTGGATCCGCGTCTGCATATATCGATCACCGACAATTTCTGGCATTACAAAACTTTTTATAATTTCTTTTCTTTAATTTCTTATATTAATCAAATTTTCAAATTTTTGATTTGTATTTATATACTTCAGAATAATCAAAGAAAAAATTATAAATAAAAGAAACAAAATCAAAATATGCTGTTTGTTCCACACAAAAGACTGAGAAGACCACGACGGATTTTCCGCAAACGTAACGTGTCACGTTCAATGGCAACACAAGTGAACGAACTGGATATCGATATGACATTTGAGAGCATGTGCGAAGATCCCGATACGAGTTTCGATACCTATAATAACAATGCTCTGATTCGCAAAAAACAGAAGTATAAAAATTTGTTTATTGCAGGACACGTGCCAAAGACTTCCCGTGCAACGCTTTGCAAACCAATCTCATATATTTTTGCGCCTCAAATTATACATAAAAATTCCAGATACTTTTGAAATGGATTTACATACATATCTTAAAAATTAATTGAAATATATGTACTGTACTTATATATGTATACACATACATATGTACATGTTAGAAATTACAAAAGTGGAAAGGGAAGCATATTATTATTATTATTATTATTAGTATACCCAGCCCGCGGGTGAATTTTAGAATAGCATCCCCCGATTTCGGAATTAAAATGTGTAAAATGATGTACGGATAGAAGAAGTGCTCCAGATTAAGAAAATATATATTTATAGTTGTTTGTGATTTATGGTTTTTGATATTTGCATTAAAGTTCGAAAAGTTCAACTATTTAAAGTTCGTGGGTCTCCGATTTCTAATGAATTTTACACTTATGTATATTTTTAATTTTTACACCCAATACCACTTCACTAATTCGTTTCTATCTATTTATTTTATATTAAACTAGCTGACCCCACAGGCGTTGCCCTGCGTGAAATTATGTGTTTTGAAATGAAAAGAAAGTTGAATTTATATAGCGTTGAAAATCATTTATTTGATATTTTTCTACATTTCTTTTTTTTTTCAATGTAGCGTAATTTGTTTCGGTGTGTAAGTGTACAGGGAGGATGGTTTTTCAACTTGTGAACACGCCACGTATAGCTGGCCGTGTGAAAAACATGGCATTTCCAGATTTATGCCACACACTTCTAGCGACTTTCCTTGTGTTCTGTTGATTGCCATCCCAAATGCAATTTTCCCTGAAAACTGAATAGGTTTGAACTGAAATCGCAAAGAAATTCGTGAAATCAAGCATTCTGCCCCCTTGTATTCGATAGCTGCGGCGCATGAAGATTGGGAAACATAATAATGACAGATCCGGCGGTATACCAAGCCTCTCCAAAGAATTTAGAAATTCCACTGGATAATTCAGGGCTTCGTATTCATTGTCAAGACGATCGATCGATTTGTATAAGCGCAAACCTCCCGGAATTTGACATAGAATCTTCTAGTTTAAGTCATTAAAATCGGTATTTTTGGCTGCTAAAATTGCGCGTGCACTCAAGAAATCGTAGTTGCGATAATTTGGTCAATGTTCGGATAAATATTCGTGATGAGTTCATCTTTCGTTGAAGTGAATTGACAAAAGCCAGGTGGAATTGATATCAAACCACTGGAAGTATCAACCAGATTTTGCCTATTTCCAATTCTTATCGAATACGATGTAAAATGTCCTCGGCAATGTCATTTTTGTTCGTATACCATAATTGACGCGGATTTGGAGACAGATATGTCGAAAATAATGTCATCGCGAAAAGTGTGCGAACTTCAGTTTCATGTGAAGTAGCTATCGAAGCGTCCATCGTTTGATTCCATTGATTATCATGTTCCAGCAATTGTAATTGCTGGCATGCTTCTCAAAAAGTCGCACACACCGTACCATTCACAGTACGCAATGACTCAATTGAAATTGAACCACGTACATTTATCATTAGCAACCTAAAGTAGAAGCAATTGTCGTTTTTCGGGTTGGATTGTGTAAATTCGTCCTAAGGCATTAGTTGAGAACACACCTGCCTGTCAATCTACTGGTTGGCCTTGCTTTCTGCGTAACTGTTTCTTCGACGATGCATTCCACGTATAGCAAACGGATCACTGACGCAAGTTGAGAAAAAATTCATCAATGTAAATTTTGTTGTTGGAAGTGTTTCCGCTGGCTATACTGTATTCTAAGGGTTGAAATACATCCATTGGACTTCTCCAAATGAACTGCGAGACCCACAACAGTCGGAAAACGTCCATGAATTTCAAAAGTAAATCTATACTAATATTATAAAGCTGAAGACTTTGTTTGTTTGAACGCGCTAATCTCCGAAACTACTGGTTCGAATTGAATAATTCTTTTTGTGTTGGATAGTCCATTTATTGAGGAAGGCTATAGGCTATATAGCATCACGTTGCGACTAATAGCGAAGAAACAGTGGTAAATGTGTAAAAAACGCGGGAAATTATTTATCTTTGAGGGCTTCCGTTCCTTGCGCTGCGAAAGCGGTTCAAGATACACAAAAGTTATGTATGAAAGAATTATTTATCTTTTAATGATCTAAAAAAAGTCCGTGAGTACCGTTTTTGTGATAACTAATTTGTAGAGTTTAGAGTTGTATTAACATAATAATATTAATTTCTCTATATTTATTGTTATTTTCTTCTGTCGTTACACGCAGTATAAAACTCTTCAAATTTTTTAGGTAATCCGTAATTTTTTGTGGTTAGCAGTCATTTTATTATTTTAGATCTTACTCGCTGATTTTAATTCATACTCTGCTTTTCTTAGAAAATGCCACGGAAGCGGAAATCTGGTTTATCCAAAATGGCATGGTAGTTTTATTGACTGGTGATTTCCGTCAAACCCTCCCAGTGATTCAGAGGGGAACACCAGCAGATGAAATTCAAGCGTGAATTAAATCATCACGCTTATGGTCGACAGTTGAAAAACTCCGCCTGAAAACGAATATGAGAGTGCATCTTCATAATGACGTGGATTCAGGACTTTACGCAGAAATGTTGTTGAATATTGGTGATGGTTGTTTAGATGTTGACGTTGAAGGCTACATATTACTGTCAAGAGAATTTTGTAATTTAGTAGAAAGTGATGTGGATTTCATTACTAATGTTTTTCCGGAATTGCGACAAAGTTTGTGTAGTGATCAGTGGTTGTGTGCAAGAGCAATATTAGCACCAAGAAATTAAATTTTTAATAGGATCAACACTGATATTTTAAACGAGGTTCAGGGAAAAATTAAGGAATATTTGTCAATGGATACAATTATAGATACGGAACTAAGTACTTCATATCCTGTAGAGTTTTTAAATTCACTTGAACTATCGGGTGTACCGTCACATAAACTTCAATTGAAACTAAATGTACAAATAATGCTTATGCGAAATCTAGATGCTCCTCTGCTATGTAATGGAACAAAGCTTCGGATAACAAAATTGGGACAGAACATACTTGGTGGCACTATTATAACAGGTGTCGGTAAGGGAAATAGTGTTATAATACCTCGGATACCAATTGTTCCCACTGACTTTCCATTCAAATTTAAAAGGGTTCAGTTTCCCGTCAAGCTTAGCTTTGCTGTTACTATAAAGAAGGCACAAGGACAAGCATTACAGGTAGCAGGAGTGCATTTAGAAAACCCATGCTTCTCTCATAGTCAACTTTATGTAGCCTGTTCACGTGTATCTAATGCCCAGAATTTGCACATATTTGCACCCGACGGGAAAACTTATAACATGGTCTACAAAAATATACTAGATTAACACTCTGTATTTTATTTTTTTAAATTGTTAGAATTCAGAATTATTTATTTTTGTTACGGTGAAATATATTTTAACATTTTTTGTTGCATTTCAATACGCATATTTTAAGGTGTTGAAACTTCATTGTCTGTAGTAATTTTTAAAAATTGTTGATCTCAGCCAAGCAATGAAATTTAGTTATCATTTTGACGCATTTCTATTATTATACCCTTACCCTTTATCTCTCATACTTATTTAATGGCTCCACTGCGGGCGAAGCCGCGGGTAAAGAGCTAGTCTTTTATAATACTCATGTCAAAAGGCTACAGCTTGGTTATGGTGTTGGGTGGCAAAAACTCAATACAATTATCTATGAATAACAATTCCATTCTATTATTAGGTGCAATGGAATCATTTAGTATTTGCAACCATTCGTTAAATATAGTTGCTGTTATCCACGCTTTCTAATTATGTTGACTTGGTTTTGTTGACTTTACGATTAGCAGGGGCTTAAGTTTTTCGGTGCCGTCCCTGTATATTCTTCTTCTTTACTGGCGTAGACAACGCTTACGCGGTTATAGAAGAGTTAACAACAACGCGCCAGCCGTTTCTTCTTTTCGCAATGTGGCGCCAGTTGAAGATTCCAAGCGAAGCCAGGTCCTTCTCCACCTGATCTTTCCGACGGAGTTGAGGTCTTCCTCTTCCTATGCTTCCCCCGGCGGGTATTGCGTCGAATACTTTTAGAGCCGGAGTGTTTTCGTCCATTCGGACAACATGACGTAGCTAACATAGCCGCTGTCTTTTATTTAGCTGAATTATGTCAATGTCGTCGTATATCTCACACAGCTCATCGTTCCATCGAATGCGGTATTCACCGTGGCCAATGCGCAAAGAACCATAAATCATCCTTTCGCGCGAAAACTTGCAACGTCGACTTATCAGGCGCTGTTATCGTCCATGCCTCTGCACCATACACTGGAGAAAGCAGAACTAACGACGCGGATGTTTAAGCCAATCATATGAATATCATCGGCATACGCCAGCAGCTGTACACTCTTATAGAAGATTATACCTGCTCGAGATCTGCATCTCGAGTTATACTCTCCAGCAGTAGATTGAAGAAGTCGCATGTCGAAGTCGCGTATGTCTGAACCTCGTTTGCTATCGAACGGATTGGAGATGTCCTTCCTGATCCTGACGGAGCTTTTGATATTGCTCAACGTCAGTTTACACAGTCGTATTAGTTTTGCGGGAATACCAAATTCAGACATCGCGGCATAAAGACAATCCATCGGCCCTACCGCTTCGTTGTTCTCCAGACGGGTAATTGCTATTCTAACTTCTTCATGGTCGGGCAATGGAACGTCTGCTCCATCGTCATCGATATAAGAGGTTCAACATTGTTTACGTTGCGAAAAAGTACGAATTATCGAGAGAACTAAAATATATGGAATTTTTACGAATTATTGAGTTTTCCGGTGATATTAAAACGACATCAAATTTATTCATAAGGATCGAGCGCGTTCTGCGAAGTCGAGTGCGTTTTTCTTTTTTCTGCTCGCCTGCTCAATCACAATTCTTTTTCATTTAGAACTCCTCCTCATACTTGGGGGTGACAAAAAGAGTTTTAAACAAAAGGAATTGAATAAAAAAAGTTACAATAAAATTGAAGAACACAAACAGCGTGGAAACTGGAAATCCTTCCATTCCTCCGCATTGGCATGTTGATCAAAAATTGAAGCATTTTGGATTTAGCTCATTTTGTATAAAAAACAGAAAATGAACTAAAGTGTCAGCATAGCCGACATTGTAGCGAGATGTCGGTTCATTGAAATTTGGTCTACATCGCGACGTTGCGCTCAATTTAGCGTCAATATGTATACGAGAAATTGTTATTTGTGTTTTTTACATATATACAAAATTTCTCTTATGTATGTATATATATGAAAACCACTAATATACGAAGTTTATTTAATTTACTACATTCTGTATTTTTTCTCTTAGGCCACTGCTTGTCACAGTCAAGGACTTGGACGAGGGTGTAAACAGTATGATTGAATTCAAAATTTTAAACAATCAAGCAAAAGAATATTTTGAAATCGATTCATCTACGGGCGCCATTAAGCTTCTAAAGCAAGTTGACTACGAAATGAATAAATATTTTCGACTTGACGTAATGGTAAGTTTATTTTCTTTAAAGAAGAATAGGAAAACATAAAATTATTCTTCAGGAAATTCAAGCAGTAGTAACCCGTTTTATCTTAGTATAATAATCATGTTTTACACCCCACTTTTTACAGAACTAGTAAACTGTTTCCCTTTGGATGAAAACCACTGGCCGGTTACGTCTTTAGATTTACTTAAACACATAGTTACTGAAAGAAATGCACCTATGAAGTGTATATTAGCTTCAGTGCAGCCGAAGTTAACGTTTTTTATTGATATATATGTATAAGATAATAAAAAATATGTACATACATATCTATTTAAAGCTGTCAAATAGTTCCGCATAATGATGTCTTTTTAAACTATCCATCACTAATGACCAATTTCATACAAACTTACATTTCTTATGGATGTTATCATGCTGGGATAAGAGGTTTTCAAACAATAGTGACTAACTGTTAAGGAAATGTAAATAATTTTTATTCAATTTATTATAATCGATACAATGATGTTCTGAATATAAAATCGTTCAAATGGCCTCCACGATTTGCAGGAACGAATTCGATGAATCCAAATTTTGATTACTTTTTTCATTAAATCAAGACGTACGAGTATGTCATGAAAAGCATTTTTAATATTGGTTTCTAAAGATTGAGGAGAGTCTGGTTTATTGCTAAAGACCAATGACTTCAAATAACCCCTCAAGAAGTAGTCTAACCATTAGTTAAATCACAACTTCTTGGAGGTCATCTAAGAACACAATTTCTAAAAAATGGACGAAATGACACTTAGTAATCATCCCTGCATCCTGCAAGAGAGAGAAAATGAGAGCGATCAATATTAAGCCTACAAAAGAATAACGAAAAATGGCGATTTAGTTCTCTTTTAGCTCGATTTACTTGACGTAGCTTTGCTTCACGTTTTTTTTATCTGTAACAATAAGAGGTGTGTAAAATAAGCCGCAATGGTAGTTTGAAAATAAAAATAATTAGTACGGTTTAAATCTGTAGAATACGTTGGATGGGGTTGAAGTTCATAGTCTGGTTCAACCAGTTTGTTTCTGACGACGAGGGGAATGTGACCTCTACTAAGGGCTAGAGCTGAACGTAATAATACACGAATTTCCGAATTAAATTTCAGCTGTAACACTAACTACGAGGGCTGCTATATATATTTCTGGCCTAGGCAACACTAAGTGTTGCCAGGTGTAATCTGACATTTCCATTGGAAAGTTTGACATTTTTTAGCATAACATCACTCAGAACGTTTTGTCATTTAATCGTGAATTGTTTTATTTACAGGGAATTAAAAAATTCATCTCGGCCAAAAAATGGAATTAACTCGTGAACATTTTCGTGCGATCATTTTTCACAACTTTCGACGTGGATTATCACGACAAGAGTGCATCGATGAACTAAAATCTTTATATGGCTATGATAGCACTGTGAAAAACTGGTACAACGAATTCAATCGTTGCCGACGCTCGCTCAAAGACGAATTCCGTGAAGGTCGTCAAAAAACAGCCGTTGTGCCAGAAAACATCGATGCCGTACGTGAACTGATAATGCAAGACCGTCATGTAACATACCTTCAGATAGAGGCATACATCTGCATTTCTCCCACCAGCATACATTCGATATTGCATGAACACCTGGCCGTAAAAAAGGTTTGTTCTCGTTGGATCCCGCACAATTTGACAATCGCTCAAAAAAAGGCTCGTGTGGATTGGTGTAAAGAAATGCTGAAAAAATACGATCGCGGTGCTTCAAAAGACGTTTATAAGATCGTCACAGGTGACGAATCATAGATTTATGCGTATGAGCCCGAAACAAAACAGCAATCGATCGTGTGGGTCTTCCAAGACGAGCCAAATCCAACGAAAGTTATTCGTGGTAGAAGCACTTCTAAGCAAATGGCCGCCTGTTTCTTCGGCAAAACTGGTCACGTGGCGACTGTTCCGCTTGAGCAACGTAGGACGGTCAATTCTGAGTGGTACACCACCATTTGTTTGCCTGAAGTCTTCGAAGAAATTCGAAAAACGAACAAGAGAAGATGAATCATTGTGCACCATGACAATGCGAGCTCTCACACATCGGCTCAAACCAGCGCCTTTTTGACCGGCCAAAACGTCGAATTGATGGGTCATCCGCCGTACAGCCCTGACTTGGCACCCAATTACTTCTTTTTATTCCCACACATCAAGAAAATAATGGGTGGTCAACGATTTTCGTCGCCAGAAGATGCTGTTGAAGCATTCAAAAACCATGTTTTGGAGGTGTCTCAATCGGAGTTGAAAAAGTGCTTAGAAAATTGGTTTGAGCGCATGCAAAAGTGTATAAATCTTGATGGAGAATATTTTGAAAAACAATAAAACCATTTTCGTTGATAAATATTCCTATTTTCATTATTAGGCCAGAAATATATATAGCAGCCCTCGTATACTGTACTAACTCCCAACTGGCACCTAATTGGATTACAGATTTAATAAATATTTTTAATAATAATTCTTTTAGGTCAATGACTTGGGCGCCCCAAAATTGTATGCCAAATGTCATTCAACTATACATATCAGTGTTGAAAATATCAATGATTGTCCGCCGGTTTTCGCCAAGAACTACACAAATGTCACCCTGTATCACCCCACATATGAGAATATCATAATAGCCGAAATGAATGCTACCGATGCCGATTTGGATGAAAACACAAAAATCCGTTATGACATTATAGATGGGAATGCAGATGGTTGCTTTGAGATTGATGCGGTAACGGGAATCATGACCACCAAGTAAGACATATCATAGGACTACATATATGTACAAATACATACTAATAAAGAGTTATATAAATGTTTTTTGAAAATTGAAATGTTATTTTTTTAGGGACATAACGCATTTAGATACCTTTTACACGCTTCACATTAGAGCTTCCGATGGCCTATACTCAGCCATAGCACAAATTGACATTAACATTGAAACCTTATCTACACCGGGCTTTGTATTCCAAAAACCTTCGTACACATTTTCAACAATCGAAAATTCTTCCAAAATCGTAACCGTTGGACTAGTTAATGTTGTGGGTAATCTGTTACACGAGAATGTCGAATTTAGCATTTTAAGTCCAACGAAGATGTTTGTTATCGGAAAGACATCGGGTGCAATCAAAACAACAGGGCTACCTTTTGATCGTGAGAGTCAAGATAGTTACACAATAGTAATTGAGGCACGTTCCTTACTGCTCTACGAGAAATTCAAGCAAATGCGTCGTGCTATTGTGCGTGTAGATATTTCCATATTAGATGTTAATGACAATTGTCCTATCTTCGTGAATTTGCCTTATTATGCTACACTATCGATGGACGATGCCAAAGACACCATCATAACGAAGGTTAAGGCTGTTGATCTTGATAGCTATGAAAATGGTGAGGTGCGATACGAAATGAAGAAGGGAAATGGTGAACTCTTCAAAGTTGATCGTAAATCTGGCGAATTAGTGTTGAAGCAAATTATTGATGGTAGCACTAGAGTTTACGATTTAATTATTGCTGCCTATGATGGTGCGATATCACCTTGTTCCACTGATGCAGCCGTTAACATAAAGGTGAGTAAATTAACATGAAGATCAAACCTTTTCGAGTTCGTCGTCTTCCGTGAAGACCCCAATAAATTCGATAAATTTTTGGATGTATCTAATTTTCTAGGTGGTTGATCGCTCTATGCCAATATTCGATAAGCAATTTTACTCTGACGTCGTGAAAGAAAATGCAGAATTGTTTTCAGCGCTCTCCATTGCAATACAGGCGGAAAGTCCACTCAAGCGAAAACTAATTTACACAATATCAATTGGAAATGAGGATGAAGTATTCGAAATAGATTACAGAACTGGTAAGTCAAATTCAGTTGTATATATGTACGTAGATGTTGGCATGAAACTTATAATTGTGCGATGAGTTATTAAAGTAATCTTCTTTCTATTTAGGCGTTATTTACATTGTTAACGAATTGGACTATGAGACGAAACAAAGTCACGAATTTCTGGTACGTGCAACGGATTCATTATCTGGTATCTTTGCCGAAGTTACAGTATCGATAATAGTCGAAGATACTAATGATTGCTATCCAACAATTGAGCAGGACAATTACAACATTACCATATCGGAGAATTTGTTAATCGGTTCCCAAATAATGAAAGTGAATTCGTCTGATTGTGATGCAAATGCAAATAGTGAATTGTCGTATATCATTGACAGTGTTGATGGTAAAAATAACTCGGCATTATTTTATATAGATATGGCAGAAGGTTATTTATATCTAAAAAGTAATTTAGACGCCGAAGAAAGCACTTCTCATCACATAATTTTAATTGTAAGAGACCATGGCACGCCGTCTTTGAGCTCAAAAGCAAATGTTTGGATAACTGTGAAGGATCTCAATGATAATTTCCCCAAATTTACGGAAGCTTCATTTTCATGCCGGTTGTCAGTAAATGCGCAACGTGGCCAATTCGTTATCAATGCAAAGGCATACGATCCCGATCATGAAGACAACGAAAGGCTTAAATATCGAATTATCGACGGCAATGAGTTGCAAACTTATACAATTAACGAAAATAATGGAGTTATCACACTGCAAAATATGCAAAATTTCACTGATCACCATCAGACTTTATTAAATGTATCCGTTAGTGATGGCGTTCACACGACATTTGCCAGAGTTAAGATTATATTAATGCCAGAGAATAATCATGCACCTAAGTTTTTGAAATCGGTTTATGAAGCAAGCGTGAAGGAGAACGAAGGAGCTGGAAAGAATATTGCTTTGGTACGTTGTATGTAAATTTTGTCGATGTATTCAAGATCGATTTATTTTTGTAAATAAACCGAAATTATAAAATATTTTCTTAGAATAATTAAATATATAATTTTGTCTTTCAAGCTTCAAGCACACGACGCTGACTTCGGCAGATTTGCAAAACTCACCTATGATCTTGTTTCAGAAGAATTGAAAGAGTATTTTGAAATCGATAACAATAACGGTTCTATAACAACGAAAGTCGCATTTGATCGAGAACAACGTGCTTTCTACGATGTTTTGGTGAGGGTATCTGATGAGGGTGGCAAAGCCGATTTCACTCTATTGAAGATTAAAGTCGAAGATGTCAATGACAATAGTCCGCGCTTTATGGTCAAAGAATATAAACTCGTGGTTAAAGTCAATACCACAATCAATTCCACATTGTTGAAGGTGAGTAAGTTATTACACTAAATATTTATAAATAGTTATTATCGAAATTTATTAAACAATTTTATTTTTTCGATTATTAAATATGGTCCAAAACGAACACTGTATAACTACTATTATAACATGAACAGTGATGTGCAATCTTTATTTACTAAACAGACATCACCGATTAAACTTTTATATAGGCTCCTAAGCAGCACTAAAAACTATATATGCTGGGCAATATTTATATAATGGCATCTTCAGGGTGAATTTTCGAAATCACATTAGTAGGGACTTGTTAAAAAAACACACATTTTTGACCGAATATATGAATTGTAAATTTATCCTAAAAATGTTGCAATTATAATAAAAAGAACGTGTGTAGGTTACTAGATAATGTACTGTGAACCTTTAGTTAATATTTCAAGGTTATGTGTGCGATGGCCTATTATCGCCCGATTTGAAATATTCCCCGTAATCTATCAATTGAATGTGTTTAGAACCTTAAAAGCCAAAAAGCTAGCCTAGCTCTTTAATATTGAAATAGAACTAATTTCGTTCATTGAAAAAACAAATATTTTCATTAGCGATAGTCGCTGTCTGAACTCTTTTTCAAACTATTATAAACATCTCATTTTCCCCAATATTCACAGGTGAAAACAATTGATATGGATCAAAATGAAAATTCGCAGATAAAATACATAATTGATGAATCAACGGTATCCGAAACCTACAAAGATACTTTCACGATCAACGAAGTCGACGGTAGTTTGAGCCTAATCAAAAATGTCACTGAATTCGCCAACAATGTTGCACAGTTCTTCGTACGCGCCATGGACTATGGTAGTCCACAATTTCATAATGATGTGCCTGTTACAGTACAATTTATCAGTGCCGATGTAGCAGTGCCAGAGTTCGAAAATAATGCTTTTGAACTGCATGTTTCGGAATCAACACCTCCTGGTTCGGTAATAACAAAACTACGCATTTCTGGCAATTATTCGGTGAAATTCACGATACCTATTGAAAGTCGAAAGTTTTCCATTTCGGAGAATGGTGAAGTGATACTGATGCAGACGCTCGATCGCGAGGTTAACGATATGCACTATATGATTGCTTTGGCGGAAACGGAAACAATACCGCCATTATATACATTTTGCGAAATTTATATACACGTGCTGGATGAAAACGATAATTCACCCAAATTTGATAGTCGCGAATACAATGTGAACATAGGTGAAAATATCGATAAAGTCGCATCAATCATTAAAGTGACCGCCACCGATATGGATATAGGTTCAAACGGTGATATACGTTACTATCTAGAGGATGAAACGAATACGGCATCGAACGTGTTTGATATCGATATCTACACCGGATGGATAACACTGCTCAGTATGTTGGATCGCGAAACGCAATCGGAATATCACTTTAATGTACTGGCCACCGACAACGGGCAACCGAAACATGTTTCGAAAGTACCGGTGTCTATAAAGATAATCGATTATAACGATAATCCCACCTCTTTCAATCAGGAGAAATGCGAGATATCGGTGCATGAGAACGCACTGCCCGGAAAAATTTTGAAATATTTCCTCATTACCGATCTAGATTCGGAGAAAAGCACAACTAGTTTTTATATTATGTCTGGCGATATATATTCACAATTCCAAATTGGCAAAACTGGCGAACTGTTTGTGGCGAAATCTTTGGATAGAGAAGCCATACCAATATATAACTTAAATGTGCTCGTTACCGATGGCAAATTTGTAGCCACCACCGAGGTTACCATAACGGTGCATGATGTAAATGATAATGTGCCAGTTTGCATGACGCCGCGTTACAATTTGAGAATAAACGAGACGGTGATGACCGGTACGTCACTAATACAAATCGAAGCACTAGATATCGATGAAAATGGCAACAGACAGTTGCGTTACTATCTAACTGGAAATCGATCTGATGATTTCTTCATCGAAAAAGATAGCGGCATATTGCGCGTGGCCAAAACTATTGACCGTGAAACACATGCTAAATATATTCTAACGGCACATGTGCAGGATGGTCAAGAACTGTCACAAGAATGCACTTCCGAACTGATCATCAATGTTAACGATCTCAACGACAACCGACCAGAGTTCTCGATAGCACAGTATATTGTAAGCATACCAGAGGATGCTCCTATAGGCACTATTGTGACAAAGGTGCATGCAACAGATAAGGATTTCGGTTTAAATCGTAAGATTGTTTACTCTTTTGTCGAAGAACAGCCGAACTTCAGTATATCGCGAAGCAGTGGTATTATAAAATTAACGAAGAGCTTAGATCGAGAAAGCATTTCGATATTCAATGTGTCCATTAAGGCAGTGGATAGTGGTAATCCAAAACAGTTATCTATTACAAGACTTATACTCAATGTTCTCGACATTAACGACAATCCACCGGAGTTCAATACAAGGGAGTACAAAGCGTACGTATACGAGAATGCCACTGTCAATACAGAAGTCGTGCGCATTTTCGCCACTTCCAAAGATATCGGCGTCAACGCGGAAGTGTTGTATTTCATTATGGGTGGAAATGAGCTTAACAAATTCAGCATCGAACCAAAGACGGGCAGCATATTTGTAAATGACGATTTGGACTATGAACGCACAAAGACATATTTCTTAACGGTACAAGCAATCGATGGCGGTACTCCGCCCCTCAGTAATGTGGCTTCGGTAAATATCTCCGTATTGGATGTCAATGATAACGCACCGAAATTCACACAGAATATGTACCGCGCGAAGGTGCGTGAAGATGTCTCGAAAATGCAAAATATACTGCAAGTACTGGCAACTGACGAGGATGCGGGACAAAATGGCATTATACGTTATAACATAGAGCGCGGCGATCATTTGAATCAATTCGCCATTGAAGATTTCTCCGGCCATTTAACTGTGATAAATGCATTGGATCGTGAACTGAATGCCAATTATTTGTTGGAGATCAAAGCCTGCGACAACGGTTTACCGGAACAGTGTAGTTATGTACGCATTTATGTAGACATTTTAGATGTGAACGACAATCCACCACTTTTCCGCCTGCAGAACTATAGTGTGGTGTTGCAAGAGAACAAACAGTTGGGCTACAATGTGCTGCTCTTCGAAATCAGCGACGCCGATGAGGTGCCCAATACTGCACCCTACACTTTCGATTTGCGCAGAGGTAATGAAGGTGGTTTCTTTCGCATCGGACAAGATGGCTGGTTGCGGACGGCAGCACGTTTCAATCACAAAATTTGCGATATCTATACCCTGCAAGTGCGCGTCTTCGATAACGGCACACCGCCGCTCTACTCTGACGCCTGGGTGCATATACACATTATTGAAGAGAGTCAATATCCGCCGGTCATAACTCCTTTGGAGGTGACAGTGAAGTCATATGATGACGATTACATAGGTGGTTTTCTCGGTCGTGTGCATGCGAGCGATCAGGACAAATATGACAATTTGTTGTATGCACTGGCGCCAACTCATGGTGAATTGTTCGTGACAAAACAGCTCTTCAACATATCACAAAATAATGGATCACTCTATGCAATCAGCAATCTGGATATTGGCATGTATCGAATTAACGTAACCGTTAACGATGGCAAATTTACAGCACATGCGTTGGTCAAGCTGAATGTGGAACTCATAACAGGTGACATGACGCGTAATGCGATTGTCATAAGTTTTCGTAAAATTACACCCGAAGCATTTATATTAAGTCACCGTAAAGGTTTCATTCGGGGTTTACGCGCTATACTACGCTGCCGTCAAAAGGACATCACAGTAATCTCTATACAAACATCGAATAGCCACACGGCGTACAAGGAGCCACAAGAATCGGAGAGTGTCATGCTGGAGCGTAGTAAGCGCCAACAACCCACATCTGTTGATAATCTGAATATTTTATTTGCTGTACGTAAGCAACAAATTACGCCCAGCTCCGAGGAGTATTTCACCACAGCCGAAGTGCGTGCAGTGCTGGTGAACTTCATCGATGACATTGAGGATGCTACCAATCTGGTGGTAGAGGAGATTATGTCGCCCATCTGCGCACACAACACTTGCGTACAAGGAGACTGTTTTAATCGCATACGCCTAAATAAACGGCAATTGAATACTTATTCGACAGATGTCGCCAGCTTCGTTTCGCCCACATACAAGCATGCCAACGAGTGCCAATGCAAGCAAGGTTATGGAGGTCGCATTTGTAATGAGCCAATTAATGCTTGCTCTTCCGATCCATGTCCGCTGGAGAAAACCTGCTGGCCCGCTAACACAACTACTGGCTACCAGTGTATATGTCCACAAGGTTTTACGGGACATGCCTGTGAGAGCAAATCGACATTGACGAAATGTCAACACGGTAACTGCAGCTCACGTTTCACTTCGGTTTCGTTCAGCGGTAAGAGCTATGCGCATTATAAAATTAATAAGGCCGTTGCAAAAACTATACTGGAGCAAGACTTTGTTTACTCGCTGAAGATACGCACAGTTCAGCAAACGGGAACTCTACTATTTTCCAGCGGGCGAATTGATTATCACATACTAGAAATATTTAATGGTGCTGTGCAATACCGTTACGAGCTGGGTTCGGGTGAGGGTAAAATATGCGTCTCAAGCATTTACATCGCCGATGGCGAGTGGCATACAATCACTCTCGAGCGCATATTGAATAGCGCCAAATTGACAGTGGACAACAAACATGTTTCGCAGGGTAGCGCGCCGGGTATTAACGGCATACTCAACATACAGTCGAATGATTTATTCGTCGGCGCCGAAGTTAAGCCACATCCCACCATAATCGGCTTCGAGGATATACAGAAGGGTTTCATTGGCTGCATGTCAGACATTAAAATCGCAATGGAGCCTTTGCCGCTATACATATCGGGTGGCAGTTCAGTGGCGGCGCTCAAGCGTTTCACGAACGTCGAGTTCACTTGTGATCCAACAAGTGTGCTCGTACAATTAGGTATTTGTGGCGCACAACCATGTCTTAACGGTGGTATTTGCATTGACTTGGGTGAGAATAAATTCAAGTGCACTTGCCATGCGCGTTTCACCGGTCAAACGTGTGAAATTGATATGGATCCTTGCGCATCTGCTCCCTGTCTCTTTGGCGGACGCTGTGATGTGCATGAGTTCGGCAATTACAGTTGCACGTGTCCATTGCACTTATCGGGTCGTCGCTGTGAGTATGGCAAATATTGTTCACCGAATCCGTGCAAAAATGGTGGTGTCTGCGAGGAGGGTGATGGCACACCACATTGCATGTGTCGCGGCTACACGGGACCCACATGCGAGATCGACGTAAACGAATGTGATAATCATCCGTGTGGCAATGGGGCAACATGCATCAATGAAGCGGGTAGTTTTCGTTGTATTTGTCCATCTTATCTGACGGGTGCCAGCTGCGGTGATCCGCTATATTCCAATTCGATATCAACAAAATTGAGAAATCTCTCAATGGAACAGTTAGCTGGCATTGTTGGTGGCATTGTGTTCATTATTTTAGTAGTACTTGTTGCTTTCTGTTGTATAGTTTTTCGTAAGAGCAACAATACGAGTGTACAAAATTCAAGTAATAAAGATCCATACAAAGGTGAAAATTTGAATTCTCTAGTTTGTAAGGAGAAATACGCCAAGAATATAGCTAAAATGAGTAATTTGGAAATAAATCAACGACCGATGAGTTATACGGCGCCGACAAATGATAATTTATACTCGGGTCATACAACCTTCGTAAATAACTTGGACATATTGCGCAGTTACGGATCAGCGGGTGATGAACTAGAAAACATACCATTCGAATATCAGAAGATCAATCGAAACAATGAACATGTGAATCTAAATGATTCTGATCCCATACAGAAACGAGACTGGGTCGAGCAAATGCATTTAAAGACGTTTAGTGAAAATAAGCTTAACAATGGTAAGTAAATATTGTATGTATGCAATAAATATTATTACGAAGGAATTGGAATTGTGTTCTTTTTCTCGCATTTTTGCGTAATAATGTTATCTAACAAAAAAAAAAACATACAAACATACATTACAAATTTCTAAAGAATGATGATTGTTTTTCAATTTTAAATTTTCATTTTTTATTTCGTAATACTTTATTAGTAATTATTCTTAATCATTTATCTTGCTTTTTCCGAGAACATACTACTATGAGCAAAAAATAGTAAAACTTTGTTTATATTGTTTAAAATCCTAATTTATTCTATAAAATCTATGTCGCCCCCCTTAAAGTAATCTCCGTTGATCGCAATATTTACGCTTGTGCCAACGTTTTTTTCCGAAACAGTTGTTAAAATCAATTTCTTATCGTTCTTGAATTAAAAACCAGATTATTCCATATCATTTTTTTTTTTTAATTCGATCTAATCAAAATAGATTAAACGTCTGAAATTATATAAACCTCTATTTGTTGAATACTATCACGATCAGGATGTTTAACATTTTGGTTTCTTTAGAAAAACTAGATTATACAGCTTTAAAAACCGGTTGTAGCAAAATTATGCAGGTAACAGTGCCAAATGTTTGCCACTCACCATACACGGATTATCCAACGACCAATCATGGGCAATACCATTGGGATTGTTCAGATTGGGTGCGGAAGAGCCATAATCCATTGCCGGATATAACTGAGGTACCTGGTGCTGAAATTGCTGATTCGTCGAGCTTCCATAGTAATGATAGCAATGAGTCTAAACCACGACGTACCTATGCAGGGCAAAGTAAGTTCCAGTTGAAGTCTTGAAAACTTGCTTACAATTATGAAATCAAAATCGATACTAATAATCAAGTTATTATAATAATTTTAATTTTATTAGATACGTACATTGGTGTTGATCCTACACGAGATATTGTGACTTTAAATGAAGACTTAACATCCGAATGCATCGACTCCGAGTTAGAGAGTTGTATGCGACCTTTCGAACTGCCGCTTTTAAATCATGATGATGTTTCAAGACTGAGCCCCCAAATTAACTTTGAGAATGAAGACTTCATTACAAATCCAGGTAATTACAAATTTATGTAACCTAAAATTATATGAGAATAATAAAAAGTAAGGAAAAAAGTGGGGTTCAGAAACTTTATTCTTAACCTCATTCTCTTCTGCCAATTACCACAATTTTAGAATCGTCAAATACTAGTAGTATGGTATGTAGGAAAATTATACATACGTATTATATATTATTGTTTGTCTAAGGGAAGCTGTATCCAAAAATTCCTTTCGATGAAAATTGTAGATTATAAAATTATCTGTAAACAATTACGGAAGACCTAAGCTGAGGTGTGACCTAATATTTTATACTCTTGTAACAACAAAGGTCAAAGCTGGCTAATACTATTCATATGGTAAAATTAAACCAATTTTTCTTAAAATAAATGAAATATAATTTTAATAAATTGAAAGATCAGAGCCTACTGTCCCGGTTTTTTCTCTACGACCCTTCGAATACATTAAATATTATTATACACGTGGACTTTAATATATGAAAATACGTTATTTCCGGTATAAGAATCCAAAGGATTGTACTTGAGGTTTAATTTTGAAAATTATTAATTGCAAATATTATGAATTTTTCATTGGAATTTTACTGAAAATTTTATTTTGTTTTCTTGGTTCTTAAATTTTGAAAACATGCTAATGTTTACAAATATATTTTTTTACTCTTGTAAAATTTTGCTACAGAGTATAATAATTTTGTTCACCTAACGGTTGTTTGTATCATCAAAAAATAATCGAGTTAGATATAGGGTTATAGGCCGTCGGTGCAAGCTATAACGTTACTAAAAAATTAGATTTATCCATGAAAAATTAATACACGCATTCCTTGCCAAAAAAAATTAAAGTTCTTAGATGGGCGTAATCCTACCACTGCCACGCCTACAAATTGCCATTAACCGAAAACGTATAAAATGCCATAACTAAGTACTAAATATCATCGCATTGAGCAAACATGTTTGAAAAAGTGGGCATCGCCCTCTAATAAGTTTAATGTACATATCTCCTTAATCGCCCAGTACGAATATTATAAGAACTCCTATCGACAGTGTAAAAATTGATGAAATCGGAAGATAATCCCGCTCACTTCCTATAATATAGCATAGTACCGTTACTGTTAAAAACTACTAAAAGTGTAATAAATCAATAACAATACCCCAGAGACTTACATTTTACCTCTGAGATGGTATTAGAGAGCTTTATGGAACCGGTGTGAAAATTGGACCTTTGGACGTGGCATCGCCCACTTTATGGTAAAATTCTATATTTCGGGACTCCACCGACTGATTTGGACAAGATTCAGTTTTTTTTTTTTAATTCCATTGATTCTTTCACTTTCCAGTACACAAATCAAGAAGCAATTAATATAACGGGATAAAAATTTTCACTAATAATTCATATGAAGTAACCTTATGACCGACATTTTCAAATCCAATAAAGAGATACCGAAATACCTAAAGCTGACTTTTGATACAAAATATCGGTCAATGTGTGAGATATATAATGGAAATTCATAATATAATCCTTCTCTGGCAATGGTATGTCTGAATGTCAAAAATGGTTTGAATCGGGCCAATACTTCTCTTAGCCCCCATATACCTAATATAAAGATTTTCGAACTTCGACTTTGTACCGCATATATCGGCTAATATTTCAGTTATTTCAAGTAAAATGAGAGAGCGTGTTTTACTCATTACAGTGTGTCTTTGTGCCTAAAATAGATAAATTTTGACGAAAACTTGTCCTATTGTCCTATCCCCTATTTAACAAATATTAGGATTTTCGAACATCCGGCTGACTTTATTGTATATGATTGCTTGTTTAGTATGTGGCGTTTTATGTATGTGGTATTGGAAAATATCGATAAAATCGGTTGGGTACTACCCTAAATTATATATACTACTTTATATTGATCTTTGTTTTTCTAACCTTATGTGTCTGTTAGTGTATGAGTTATGTATAAAATATGTACATATATATTAACTTTCTTTGATTTCGATCCTCTGGTTGACGATTTACACATTAAAGTAATTCCCCTTTGATTCTTGTATGTTGTAAGAGTATAAAATGTTTGGTTGCGAACTTAGCTCTTCCTTACCTGTTATATACATAGATAGATCTTCCCGTCAACGAAAATTATATTAATTTGAAATTGGTCGAAAATATGTGATTTCACACTAATGTGAGCGGTGCCACGACCATCGTCCAATTTTGACTTCGACTCTTTTTTAAAGCCCTTTCACCATCCAAGATGTAAATTAGGGTAATACAGCTTTAACAGTTTGAAAGATATCGTACAGTAAACCTATTAGGGGGCGGAGCCAGAAACACAGGTATCCCTTGTTATTGTATCTCATTGTACCAAGTCACAGTTTTGTATAAGCAGCAAGGCTTAGTTCTTTTCAATTTCCTACTGAGTCCAAATTAGCACCTGTTGGAAAGAGTTATTCTGCGTTGATTTCGAGGCTGACATTGTTGTTGCTGTTAATGCTATATCCAAGATAAACGAAATTATCTACAATTTCGAAGTTATGACTGTCAACATAGCCGTGAATGCGGCGACTGATTGTTTGATGACAGGAGATATTTTGTCTTGCCCTCGTTCATTGCCAAACCCATTTGCTTTGCTTCCTTATCCGGTCTGGAGAAAGCAGAACTAACGGCGCGGGTGTTGATGCGAATATATCAATATCATCGGCACACGCCAGCAGTTGTACACTCTTATAGAAGATTGTACCTGCTCGAATGAGTTCTGTGGCCCGATTAAAGAAGTCGCACGATAAGGTGTCGCCTAGTCTGAAACCTCGTTTAATATCGAATGACTAGGAGCGATCCTTCCCGATTCTGACGGAGCTTTTGGTATTGCTCAACGTCATTTAAACAGCCGTATTAGTTTTGCTTGAATACCAAAATCCGATATCGTGGCATAAAGACCGCTCCTTTTCGTGCTGTCAAAAGCAGCTTTAAAATCGACGAAGAGGTGGTGTGTGTCGATTCTCTTTTCACGGATCTTTTCCAAAATTTAGCGCATGGTGAATATCTGGTCAGTTGCTGATTTTCTAGGCCTAAAGCCACACTGAGAAGGTCCAATCAGTTTTTAGTTGGTGGACTTTAATCTTTCGCATAATACGCTCGATAGAACCTTAGCGATACTGAGGATCCTTATCCCAGGGTAGTTTGTAGATTAAGCAGCGCACACTTAAATCCCAATCTTTGGGCATGCTTTCGTCCAACCATATTCCACAAAGAAGCTGATGCATGCTCCTTTTCAGTTCTTCGCCGCCGTGTTTGAATAGCTCGGCCGGAAATCCATCGGCATCCATCGCTTCGTTGTTCTTCAGACAAGTAATTGCTATTCGAACTTCTTCATGGCCTGGCAATGGAACGTCTGCTACATCGTCATCGATTGGGGAATCCGGTTCGCCTTCTCCTGGCGTTGTGCTTTCACTGCCATTCGGTAGGTTGGAGAAGAGTTCCCTCCATAATTTTAGCATGCTTTGGGCATCGGATACTAGATCGCCTTCGGGGGATCTACAAAAGTATGCTCCATTCTGGAAACCTTCTTTTAGTCGCCGCATTTTTTCGTAGAATTTTTGAGTAGTAGCCCTGTCGGCCAGCTTGTCCAGCTCTTCATACTCACATATTCCAGCCTCTCTCTTTTTCTGTCTGCAAATGCGTCTCGCTTCTCTCTTCAACTCTCGGTATCTATCTCATAGAAAACATCCGTGGTCACATCGTCCTTCCCTTCCGTCGGGACGTGTGCGCAAATCAGCGATATGTTGAAGAACTTCGCTTTGATGCGCATTTCTTGGACGGCGGTGATGTCAGACTTTACTCTAACGAGAATATCAACCAGTTGGTACCTTCCCAATTAAGGGACCGGACATTCCAAGCGCATGCTCTTAAATCGTTATCCTTAGTGCGTTTGCCATGGTCGTCATCAAAAAGGGGGTCTCTCATCCGAGGCTTATTGTTCTTTTTCATTGGGGGCGTTTTTTACGTGGGTGTCCCAAAGATACGCCTTCAGCGGGATGTTCTTAGTGTACCCAAAGAATACTTGATTTAGGACCGGAAGTAGTGAGCTGCTTGAGCCATATTAAAAAGAATAACTTCTGGCCACTCCCAAGTGAGTGGCAATCAGAAAACTTTCCTCACTTGCGTGAACTTCTACACATGACTCCATCCTCTCAAGGCAAGTTTTTGTTATTTATAGGTTTTTGATTAATGTCGTTTTGTGGGCGTGGCAGTGTTCCGATTATGCCAATTTACGTCCTCCCGATTCGACCAAGAAACACTTGTATAAATTTTCATGACGATATCTTGATTTTTACCGAATTACAACTTTACACCAAATTACAACTTGCACAGACGGACGGACGGATAAACATTCTATTAGTTCTATTAGTTTCGACATCCTGATGATTTATAGCCATTTATTGCCAAAATTAACCAACTAGAAGCGGAATTCGTAGTTGCTGTTCGAGTGGCGATGTTTTGGTAACAATCGACTATATAGGGGCTGCCGGATTATGCAGGAGCAACAGTTATAATTAGAGTGCTGCTTAGTAAAGATCTTCAAGCAAGAATTTGTATACCCGAATAACCAATAATAAACGTTAAGTCAATCCAGTGATCGAACTCAAGAGAAGTTACGCGATAGATGATTTATCGTAAAATCCGTTACAATTGGTGTCAAAAGTGGGGTTGTCTAATTAATTTCCGAAGAGATAATTGTTAAAATCGCTAAGTTTAAGGATCTGAAGAATCTACAACTGAAAACGGTAACTGGAGCAAAGTGTGTTTGCAACTAATGGAATAAAAGCCGAATTACAATCATATTTGGAAGAGGCTATGAAGGCGAAAAGCATTAATGCCGCGGAATATGTCTTTAAATTTGAATAAGAGGAAGAAGCTCAGTGTTCATTAAAAGTTATGAACATGGACACGTTTTTGGCGCAGGAGTTAAGGAGTTACATGGGTTTCCTAGGGCAAAAAACGGCCTTTTTTCCATAATTTTTTTGACACATAAAAAATGGAATATTTTAATGATTTTTTTTTATTTAAAAGACTCATATTTAATAAACATTTTGTAAAATTAAAAAAAAATATCAAAATGGCAGTCATTACGACGCCATTTCCGGCAGTCCCTCGGAAAAAAGGTGCATCCGCGTTGTCAGCAGAACTTCTTTCAGGATCATCTGAAAGAAATAAAAAATACATGTTTTAGTAAAGACAATAAACTAGGTATTGGACGAAGGAAAAAAAAATAAAATTGGATTTTTGGCAGACGTTTTTATAAAAAAATGCAAATTTCAATGAAAATTTCTCGTCAATTTTTATTTAAATAGTTGTAATTAAAAAAAAATCCTTCGTTCCAGAAAATTTCATCAAGATCGGTTTAGTAGTTCGCGAGAAATCTTGACAACCGACTTTGAAAACATATTTTTGAGAAAAACGCGTTTAAAGATGGCGCAGTTAGCCTAGCTAGCTGCAAGCGCACAAGTTCTCAAAGGCTGTATCTCCGAAACTATTAGTCGGATCAACTTGAAAATTTAGGTGAAACCCATGTAACCCCTTAACGCAAATAGGAGAGTCTGTTTCCTCATGTTTAGAAACACGATTGCAAATGCAGCATGCACGGATATCACAAGTAACCTCACTAATATTGTCACAACAATCCTAGTAAGAAAGACGGTTGTCAACAGCGCGAGGTTCGCAGCGCTCGATGCATGTACATCATCACAGGTATTCTCACAGTGGAAAGAAGATGGGATAATGCACGGATATGACAGATGACCTGCCAAATACCAGTAGTAAAAAAAGAAAAGACGGTATCTGCAAATAATTGGAACACTGAAGATAAAGTAGCTGAATTGCTCGTTTCATTAAAAAGATCTGCAGCCGAAATATTACAAATCATTCCAAATTGCGAGTCAAGTAGTTATGAATTGTTGAAGGGTGCATTAGAAATACGGTGTAGTTGTAAACACAGATCTTCCAAACCGAATTGCAAAATCGACGTCAAAAACTCAAGGAGTCTCTGAATGAGTTTTCTACAGAGATTGAGAGATTAGTTCACTTAGCTTGGGATATGAGATAACACGCTTTGCTGATACGTCACATCCATAATTCAATCTGATCTAGTTAATGATATTAGTTATATAGGGGCTAAGAAATTTATATGTTTTTCGCACAGAGATACCCTGTTATGAGTAAAAACACGCTCTTTCATTTTCATTGAGGTAACATACATATTGGTCGATTTTGTGTTACAACGTCATCCGGAAGTTTGAAAATCTTAATAATAGGTATATGGGGACTGAGGGTGGTATTGGCCTACATTATTCGTGCAAAGTACAATATTATCCCATTATATTAATTGCTTATTGATTTCTGTACCAGAAAGTGAAAGAAAGGTGAATTGTGTCCGTTTCATATCCTTTAAAGTTATCCCCAACCGCTGTAATACATTTATGCCAACGAATTTTCCAGTCATCATAGCACTGGGAAAAATCCTCCGTCGTGATGGCCATCAGAGCCTTATTTGATTCAGCTTTTATATCCTTAATTGAGTCAAAACGGTGACCTCTGAGTGGTTAAGTGAATTTGCTGAATACCAGAAGTTAAACGAAGGTAAATCAGGCGAATGCGTAGTTGATATTTGTTGAAAATGTGGCGAAATGATCACGATTAACCAAGCAGTATGATATGGCTCATTATCGCACTTCTTTGTTCAATAAATTCAGACCTAGTAAAAGTCGAAGAATTCACTTTTAGAGTCTCACAAAACGATGCTTATCTCAAATACCTATGAGTGTTTTGACGTGAGATTTAGCATAGATTATTACCAACTTACAGAAAAAACATTTACCGATTCGATAAACACGTGGCGCATAAATTTAAAATTCACTTTTCAATTTGATCACAGTAGTATAACGATTGAAAACTACCAAAAATGCGATAATCATTGAATTTTCCAAGATGGTGAGGAAGAGAGTTATAGAAGAAAGTGTAAAAATTGGCTAATAGAAATGGCCCGCACACTTTTATGATGAAGTTACGCAACCATTCCTATCCTACACTACAAAAATAATCAAATCGGCTAACAACCACGCCAACTTCCAAAATACGAGAACTTTAAATTAAATCTGATTCTTTCCTTTCTAGTATACAAAAAAAAAAATACCAAGCAATACTTGTATATCGGGATAAAACTTTGCACCTTACTTGCTTTAAAAATTCCTTTATCGGTTACGCTGCGAATTTTAATTTTCATAAAAGCTTCTATCTAAAAAAGATATTAATACGATAAATCCGAGATTTTTTATTTTTAAGAACGGTTTCGTTTTTTTGTCTCTTCTGTCTTCTCAAAGTGGTAAAATAATCAATTAGATCTTAGCAACTAACTTCAATAAGTATGTGCCTTCATAACAAAGGCAATTTTTTAAAGGCCGTAATTAATTATTTATATGTATATTATTCTAAATATTGATCCATTCATATTTTACAGTGCCTTCAACATATGATCCTATGAACTCATGTAAGTGAAAATAAATATTTTTTTATTGAAAAATATTATTTCGGACACTTTTTATAAAAATATGTACATATTAACATACATAAATGTGTAATCCTTTCTTTACACCTATACCCGAATAGGTAATGCATACTTACGGCATCCAGATTCATATTTACCTTCATTTAATGTACCCAGTGAAACTGAAGGTGAAAGCTCAAGCACTGAGGTATTTTCGAAAGCCACCAGTGAAATGCTACCCAGAAGAAAGTTAAGTGGTAAGTAAAAAAACAGCATTTTACAAAATTTTTGCGGGTTATATTGTATCTAATTTTTTATTGTAAAAAGAAATTATATTTATTACTACAAATTATTTATAATATTAAAAAGATGAAAAGTTTTTAATGAATCTTCTTTGTATTTTTTTAGACAAATCGGAAGAAATGTATCTGTTTAGAAGTCTTCACTCGAAAAATGGATCAAATAGCGACCTCTCGGTTCACTTGTGTGAAATTGAAGATTCCGAGTTAGAGGAGTTTTTACCAAGCTCATCAAAAGACGTTAATAATAGATAGATAAAGGGACATTCTTCGATCGTAAAAACATTTAATTGTATAAAAGAAATATTTTTATAAGAACTTCATACTTAAAAAACACGAAAAAAATTACCGAAAAATAAATAGCGGTTAAAAGTTCATCAACTATTTTTTTTTGTATACTTTCTAATGTCTATAATTGCCAGAGAAGTTTTAAAATATTTTTCGCAAGTACAAATAAGGGTGAATATGAAAGAAACCCAAATAGTGGAACGCAATTGTAGACATGTGACGCGTGTTTCGTTGTTGATTCTGCTCTTATTTGTTGCATTGCTATTCTTTTTTATAAAAAGTATTTTTCCAAAATGAAAAGATATCACTTATATTCAAAATATGATTCATGATGTTCCAAATGAAACCGTTGTATCACCTTTTTTTTTGAGGTTTCTGACTACATTGTAACAGATAACTTAAAAAAAAATTTACACGACTGTCGATTATTGGAGAATCTTAACCAATAACAGCTAACACATGTTAGGTTAGGTGGAATCGATGAGAGTACCATAAAATTAGGAAATAATAACTGGTGTGTTGGAATATGTTTTATGGAAACCTTTAAGGTATAATGTGTGTTATTAATTAAGCTTAATTTTTGTGTTAATAATTTAGCTTAATTTTTGATGTGTTATAGAATTCATAACTCATAAATAAACTTATTAGGAGATAGTATGACGGCTTCTTAGCATCTTGTTGTGGCAAAGTTCTGTCGAGTTGCCACACCATAAAACTCATTCCTATTTCTGAGAATGACAATTTGATTCGTAGGTATGAGAGGAACTGAGACTATGTAAGTGAGCACAGACCTAAAGAAAATTTGGAAATATTATTCACTCTCTGTTTAAACCAATACTTTCTTGCTTCCAGATTTTTTTTATATATACATATGTACTTTTATAAAAAATTCGACCTTAAAAACCTTCATTTTATTGTCTTTAAGTAACGTAAAACACCATATGTTATGCGTAATCTCATAGTGTATTCATAATGACAAAAAATTTCGTGCAGGGAGCATTTCAGGAACGTACAGTCTCGACAACGATGAACGTTAGAACGTAAGCGTACGTCAGAGATCTTAATCTTAAGCAGAGCTGAGCATGGAATACAAATTATGCTAAAAACTACTATACTATATTGCTATTACAGGCGTATGTTAGCTTTTTAATTTATATTTTTATGCGTTTATATGCAAACATGTGTATTCATGTCTATGAGTATACTTCATTACATATACATAAGTATATGTATATAACAAACATAATATACTAAAAAAACTTAATATATTACAATAGTGATAAATCGTATCTTTGTCTCATTCAAAGCTTTTATGCATATGTATGTATGTAGCATGACCATATACATATATATGTATATGCGTTTTCGCGAATTCAGTAATAGCATGTGCGCGCTGCTCATACATATGTACATACATAAATTTGCGCGTATGACACACCCACAAAAATTACAAACATTGTTCTACAAAGACAACAATTGTCTCAATTAGCATATGTACCGTCACAAGTCAATAGACAGCCAAATTTGCCAAAACCCAAATGTAGTAAATCTTACAACAAAAACATTTTCATTCATGAACGCATATTCAGCAAGCAAACTCGTTTCATTCATAAAAGCAGTCAAAAACGTCTATTCGTGCTAAAATAATAAATTGAAAAACTTTCTGATGTTTCTTCTAGAATGGAAAGCTGGCAACCCCGCAAAACACAAAAAAGAGTGACAAAAGTGGTTTGTCATTTCTAAAATATTTGCATACAAGCTCGTACATAAACATACATATTGTTACGAATTTACTGCTTGCTAGTTTACTTTGTTAGGTTCGTATCTCTAGATTGACAAATAAAACCAAAACTGTTTAATTTAATTCAACAACTCTTTATTTCACAACTCGTCTACACTATAACAGTTTACTCTTAGCACTGATTGATTACGTTGGCGCTGCCACGGCTTATATAGCCACGCACTTCTCGCTGATGCCGACGTGTCCTTCTAGAATATTGCGTCTGGAAATTACCAGAACATAATGCTATACGGCGGCAGACGCAAGCAGACAGCCGCGGCGCCAGACTCAGCAATTGTTGAAGTAGACAAGCAGACAGTGCGGCGCCAGATGTCTATTATTTCGACAAGCAGACAGCCGCGGCGCCAGATGTCTACAACAAGACAAATGCTATTCCATATACCTACAGCTATTGTTCATAATAAGGGATGCATATAGCAATACAAATACAACTTAATACTACTTTTTGTAACACTGCCCTCCACTAAAGCCTAATCGTCCCGATTAGGCACAAATCCTCTTGAACCAAATGGGGCGAGCCTCTCCAAATGTACTACTTTCATTTTACATCGTGCTTTTCCATTTCTTTGTATGCGGTATACCACGTCATTAAGTCGTTTCATCACCATATAGGGTCCTTCCCAGGCTGTCTGCAGTTTCGGGGACAAGCCTTTCTTTCGAAGTGGATTGTACAACAGGACCAGATCACCTTCTTCGAAACCTTTTGAATTTGCCGCTTGATCGAACCGGTCCTTCATCTTGTTGCTCATCAGATGCGTATGCTGTCTTACCATTAGATGCAATTTATTCATTTCTTCCTTTAAGGCAGAACAATAATCTCCATCATTTCTTACAGCTGTAGGATTCGTTCCAAACTTAAGATCAGCAGGGAGTCGCAGATCAGATCCAAAAATAATCTTTGCTGGAGTGTAACCAGTTGTCTCGTGCTTCGCTGAACGATACGCCAGCAGGAACATCTGGATGCACTTGTCCCAATTCCGTTTATCTTTATCAACGATTTTCCGCAGATGTTCTTCAAGCGTTCGGTTGAATCTCTCTACCATCCCATCTGATTGTGGGTGTAATGCTGTTGTCCGTGTCTTGTGGATGCCCAATAATGTACAGACTTCTTGGAAAATGGAAGATTCGAAATTCCTGCCTTGATCTGAGTGTAATTCGACGGGCACTCCGAACCTTGTTATCCAATTTTCTACAAACGCTTCGGCTACTGTCTTCGCTTCTTGGTTTGGTAAGGCATATACTTCTGGCCATTTACTGAAATAGTCCATGACAACCAGTAGATATTTGTTTCCGGCCGTACTGGTTGGGAACGGACCTGCAACATCCATTGCGACTCGTTCAAATGGTGATCCCACGTTGTACTGTTGTAGCCTACCACGACTTTTGGCTTTAGGACCTTTAGCTGCCATGCACTCTACGCAATTACTTATCCATTTTGCTATGGAATCTCGACAACCGATCCAGTAGAACCGTTGTTTAATCTTCTCTATAGTTTTTGTAATTCTAAGGTGCCCTCCACTAGGTCCATTGTGATATTCTTTCAACACTTTCGGGATCATGGACTTCGGTACTATGATCAGCAGACGAGACTGTTTGCCATCTTCGCTTTCCCAGGTACGGTGAAGGTATCCATTAACGAGGTTTATGCCGTACCATTGGGCCCAATATGCTTTTGCCGTTGGACTCTCGTTACTTATTTGTTCCTTTGGTGGTCGTACCCCATTTTCTTTGGCTATTATCAGCTTTGCAAGATCAGGGTCCTCCAGCTGATTGATTCTGATGCGGTGAGGAGTCCAATCATCTTCAGGTTCTATATTCAGTAATCGCACGTCGATTATACCTTCTTTTCCTTCTGATTTGGAGCAATGTTTACATTCCAGTGGACAAGGGCGACGTGATAATGCATCCGCATTTTTGTGGTGAATCCCCTTTCGATGTTCCGTTTCGAAGTCGTAATTCTGTAATCTTTCGATCCATCGTGCAATTTGGCCTTCCGGATTCTTAAACTGTAATAACCATTTTAATGCTGCATGATCAGTCCTCAGCAAGAATCGTTGTCCATACAAGTACTTGTGGAAATGTTTTACACATTTCACCACATCTAGTAGTTTTTTTCCCGTCACACAGTAGTTTTTCTCTGGTTTCCCGAGCACTCTGCTGTAATACCCAATTACTCTTTCTTGCTCGTCGATGAGCTGAGACAGGACACCTCCAATTCCATAAGCGCTCGCATCTGTATCCAGGATGAATTTCTTTCCAGGTATTGGATAAGCCAACATCGGCGCCGTACAAAGTAGTTCTTTAAGCTGCTCAAACGCTTTTTCTTGTTCCAACTGCCATACAAACGGGCGATTCTTCTTTGTTAAATCATGTAAACTTCTAGCCACGTTCGCAAATCCAGGTACAAAACGGCGGTAATACGTGCATAAGCCAAGGAAGCTGCGGAGTTCATGTATGTTGGTGGGTCGAGGCCAATCTTTGACTGCTTTTATTTTTCCTTCCTCGGTGTGAATCCCCTCAGGTGACACTTTATGTCCGAGATATGTGACCTGCTTCTTCCATAATGAACACTTTTTGGGATTCAAGCGTAATCCGGCTGATGCTATTCGCTGAAAGACTTCCTCTAGATTTTTCAGATGATCATCAAAACTTTTTCCCATGATGATAATGTCATCAAGATACACCAAACATGTCTTCCAGTTGAGTCCTTTTAACACATGTTCCATCAGTCGCTCAAACGTTGCAGGCGCATTACATAACCCAAATGGCATCACAGAGAATTCCCATAGCCCGTCGCCCATACTGAAAGCGGTCTTTTCTCGGTCACGTTCATCAATCTCGTCTTGCCTATTTCCTCTTTGTAGATCTAATGTAGAAAACCATTTCGCTCCTGACATGGATTCTATTGTATCGTCGATTCTCGGTAGAGGATAACTGTCTTTCTTTGTGACATCATTCAACTTCCTATAACTACGCAGAAACGGGTGCTACCATCTTTCTTTTTAACTAAGACGATAGGTGAGCTCCATGGACTTATTGAAGGTTCGATTACACCGTTTTTGTGCATGTCTTCAATAATTTTGTTAGCATCCTCACGTTTTGCTAGTGGAACCCTGCGCGGAGCTTGTCGGATTGGTTTAGCGTCTCCGGTATTTATGCGATGTTTGACAATGCCGGTTCTTCCTGTGTTGTTTCCTTCGTTTGCAAATATGGATGCGTATTTTTCTAATAGTTTTTCTGCTTTTAATTTTTCATTTCCATGCAGTTCGTTCAGCAAATTGTTTAGGAGTGTAGGACTTATCTGCTGTGGCTCAATAGGCTTCCGTTCGCATCTTGCTATTGCACTTATATTCTGGCACTGTCCAATTACCGCTCCTTTCTTCAGACTTATAGGCGTGTTGAATTCATTCACTACTCTGACCGGAATGGTGGCGTCTTCTCTAGTTTTCACAAGCGTTCTTCCTACCAATATGGGTGTATCTATTTTTGTTGGTTCCACAATCCACAATTCTTCAGTCCCACCTCCTCCATTCACTTTAGCCCATACAATCGCCTCAGATTTTGGTGGAATACTCTGATTATCATCAACAATCACCCTCTTACTTTCAACGTTGGTCACATATCCGGTGTTTATAGGCATCTCCATGTTCTGGCAAAACAGCATTTGCTTGTTTAAATCCAAAGTAACCCCGTGATCAATCATGAAATCTACTCCCATTATAATTTCATCCGTGATTTCTGCTACGATGAAGGTGTGATTAACTTCCAGGGTACCAATCATCACTTCGCAAAACACTTTTCCCGCGACAGCTGCTTCCTCCCCGGTGGCCGTTCGAATCTTGCAACCGACTAATGGTTCAACCGTTCCTCTCACCACATCCGGTCGGATAATTGAATGTGTGGCACCAGTATCCAAAGTAAGCGTTGACAGTCGTCCATTTACGATACCGTTGATAGTAAGATTGTTGTCGTGGCGACCTATTTGTGATATCGAGATGGCGGGGCAAATAATTGTGGGAACCAGCTCACGCCCCTTTGAACTGTTCCGTTTTAGTTTAACGACTTGAGATGTGGATGCTCCGTCCTCGTTATCTGTTGGTTGTTTCCGTTTTTATGGGTTTACTTTTATATTGCAATTTCGGGCAAAGTGACCCGCTTTTCCACAGTTGAAACATCTGCCTGTTGTATTTACTCGCGGTGCAGCAATTGTCTTCAGAGTCTTCAATATTTCTTCCATCAGCGCCGGTTGTTCCATTTCAACCCTTTGTACTTTGTGTGCTGGTTTACTTAGTAGGGAAACTGTTTCCTGTGTGAGGGCGTGCGAAACCGTTTCAGCAAACGTTCTTTTTGGCAATGCATATGTGCCGCGTTTGGTGTCCACATTACGAATTCCATTTATGAAACATTTAATTTTTACCCTCTCAATGTAATCCACAGGTGCATCTGCATTTGCCAAATGAGCCAGTCGTTCTATTTCAGTTGCGAACTCTTGCAATAACTCGTTCATCTTCTGATCCCTATTTTGCAGTTCGATCCGGTATATTTGTTTCCGGTGCTCACTACCATATCGTCTTTCTATCGCACTCATCAATGCCTCATAGTTGTCCTGTTCACAGTCTGGAATAGTCTGAAGGATTTCTGCCGCAGGTCTTTTCAATGATACAAACAAGGACGCCACTTTGTCCGCTGCGTTCCAGTTATTGGCCATTGCTGTCTTTTCAAACTGAAGTTTGAAAATTTGAAATGGAATACTTCCATCGAATGTGGGTGCCTTCAATCTTTGATTATTTGTTGATGGTGCAGGGCCATGTAGTTGCAGTTCTCGCACACGATTACTTAATTGAAGAACTTCTGATTTTAAATTTTCTTCGTCATTTTTTAAAGTGCTTAATTCGTCTTCGTCTTCTGTAATCTGTTGTACCAGGCGAGACTCTAACTGTGATGTGTTTTCATTTGCTGTGCCAGACGATTTCCTGTTTGTACTGCATTTTCTGCATTTTCAGCTATTTGCGTCATTTGCTGTGCCAGACGATTTTCTGTTTTCACTGCATTTTCTGCCATTTGCTTAATAGCCACTAACAGCATGTTCATGTCCACACTCGATGATGTTCGTTGTTCTTCTACTTTTTCTTCTACCTTTGTAGAAGTTTCTGGCCCAACAAATTCGAACTCGTCCACATTAATTCCATCCGCTTCCATTGCTTCACGTAATCGTGCCTGCAGATCCGCCTTTTGCCCGCTTATCGGCAAATTACGCTCCTCCAGTTCCTTTTTTAATTGCTGAATTCTCAATTCTCCGAATTTAACCATCTTGAATTTGGATTATTTGACAATCCCACTTCTGACACCAATTGTTACGAATTTACTGCTTGCTAGTTTACTTTGTTAGGTTCGTATCTCTAGATTGACAAATAAAACCAAAACTGTTTAATTTAATTCAACAACTCTTTATTTCACAACTCGTCTACACTATAACAGTTTACTCTTAGCACTGATTGATTACGTTGGCGCTGCCACGGCTTATATAGCCACGCACTTCTCGCTGATGCCGACGTGTCCTTCTAGAATATTGCGTCTGGAAATTACCAGAACATAATGCTATACGGCGCCAGACTCAGCAATTGTTGATGTAGACAAGCAGACAGCCGCGGCGCCAGATGTCTATTATTTCGACAAGCAGACAGCCGCGGCGCCAGATGTCTACAAGACAAATGCTATTCCATATACCTACAGCTATTGTTCATAATAAGGGCCCTACAAGAACGCTGACAGTCAGCTGAACGTACATTTGACTGTCAGAGCTGAAAGAAATTCAGTCAGCGCGAAGAACAAAGTTTCTATCATTTTCTTAAGGGCCTAGTGAAAAAACTGATGTAAACAAACGTTTGCGTGTGAGCTTGCATCTCTCTTTAACACACTGGTATTCGGAATTAATTCAGTATATATCTCTACTGCTTACTCTCATGCTTTTTCTTGGTTCATTGCTGACCACAAATCTGTCAAAGCTGAAAATTGTCAATAATGACTGAAAAGCTAACATAGCTGCAATTTGTCATTTATGACTGTAAATCTTTCAATGATGACACATTTTTTTGTTCAAATTAGTTTTATCTTTATTCATTTATAATTTGAATATTAAAATAACATTTATGTCAAAAATGTTGTAAAAAATTAATATAACTCTATATAATAAAATTAATTACATCAGAATTAAATTCGATATCTTATAAAATTTCTTTTTAAATCTATTTAACATTATAATATATTAAATCATAATAATTCATATTTTAAATCACAATAATTCATGTTTCAAAAGTTACATATTTACATATCTTATTATTAAATCACAATAATTCATTAATTTTAAATCATATAATTCATGTTTCAAAATCATAATGGTAATAAAATAAAATTAAATTATTGAAAAATTATATTAATTGCTTCTTTTCCTATTAATATATTGTTACAAAAAGTAGTATTAAGTTGTATTTGTATTACTATATGCATCCCTGATTATGAACAATAGCTGTAGGTATATGGAATAGCATTTGTCTTGTTGTAGACATCTGGCGCCACACTGTCTGCTCGTCTAGTTAAACAATTGCTGAGTCTGGCGCCGCGACTGTCTGCTTGCGTCTGGCGCCGTATAGCCGTATGTTCTGGTAATTTCCAGACGCGATATTCTAGAAGGACACGTCGGCATCAGCGAGAAGTGCGTGGCTATATAAGCCGTGGCAGCGCCAACGTAATCAATCAGTGCTAAGAGTAAACTGCTATAGTGTAGACGAGTTGTGAAATAAAGAGTTGTTGAATTAAATTAAACAGTGTTGATTTTATTTGTCAATCCAGAGATACGAACCTAACAAAGTAAACTAGCAAGAGTAAATTCGTAACAATTGGTGTCAGAAGTGGGATTGTCAAATAATCCAAATTCAAGATGGTTAAATTCGGAGAATTGAGAATTCAGCAATTAAAAAAAGAACTGGAGGAGCGTAATTTGCCGATAAGCGGGCAAAAGGCGGATCTGCAGGCACGATTACGTGAAGCAATGGAAGCGGATGGAATTAATGTGGACGAGTTCGAATTTAATGGGCCAGAAACTTCTACAAAGGTAGAAGAAAAAGTAGAAGAACAACGAACATCATCAAGTGCAGACACGAACATGCTGTTAGTGGCTATTAAGCAAATAATAGCTGAAAATACATCACAAATAGCAGAAAATGCAGTGCAAACAGAAAATCGTCTGGCACAGCAAATAGCTGAAAATATATCACAAATAACAGAAAATGTAGTGCAAACAGAAAATCGTTTGGCACAGCAAATGACGCAAATAGCTGAAAATACATCACAGTTAGAGTCTCGCCTTACACAACAGATTACGGAAAATACTACACAACTACAAAAACAAGTGCAAGAGAAATTTTCAAAATTTGAAGACGAATTAAGCACTTTAAAAAATGGCGAAGAAAATTTAAAATCAGAAGTTCTGCAATTAAGTAATCGTGTGCGAGAACTGCAACTACATGGCCCTGCACCATCAACAAATAATCAAAGATTGAAGGCACCCACATTCGATGGAAGTATTCCATTTCAAATTTTCAAACTTCAGTTTGAAAAGACAGCAACGGCCAATAACTGGAATGCAGCGGACAAAGTGGCGTCCTTGTTTGTATCATTGAAAGGACCGGCAGCAGAAATCCTTCAGACTATTCCAGACTGTGAACGGGACAACTATGAGGCATTGATGAGTGCGATAGAAAGACGATATGGTAGTGAGCACCGGAAACAAATATACCAGATCGAACTGCAAAATAGGGGTCAGAAGATGAACGAGTCATTGCAAGAGTTCGCAACTGAAATAGAACGACTGGCTCATTTGGCAAATGCAGATGCACCTGTGGATTACATTGAGAGGGTAAAAATTCAATGTTTCATAAATGGAATTCGTGATGTGGACACCAAACGCGCCACATATGCATTGCCAAAAAGAACGTTTGCTGAAACGGTTTCGCACGCCCTCACACAGGAAACAGCTTCGCTACTAAGTAAACCAGCACACAAAGTACAAAGGGTTGAAATGGAACAACCGGCGCTGATGGAAGAAATATTGAAGACTCTGAAGACAATTGCTGCACAGCGAGTAAATACAACAGGCAGATGTTTCAACTGTAGAAAAGCGGGTCACTTTGCCCGAAATTGCAAGATAAAAGTAAACCCATCAAAATGGAAACAACCAACGGAACATCGAAAGGGGATTCACCACAAAAATGCGGATGTATTATCACGTCGTCCTTGTCCACTGGAATGTAAACATTGCTCCAAATCAGAAGGAAAAGAAGGTATAATCGACGTGCGATTACTGAATATAGAACCTGAAGATGATTGGACTCCTCATCGCATCAGAATCAATCAGCTGGAGGACCCTGATCTTGCAAAGCTGGTAATGGCCAAAGAAAATGGGGTACGACCACCAAAGGAACAAATAAGTAGCGAGAGTCCAACTGCAAAAGCATATTGGGCCCAATGGAACAGCATAAACCTCGTTAATGGATACCTTCATCGTACCTGGGAAAGCGAAGATGGCAAACATTCTCGTCTGCTGATCATAGTACCGAAGTCCATGATCCCAAAAGTATTGAAAGAATATCACAATGGACCTAGTGGAGGGCACCTTGGAATAACAAAAACTATAGAGAAGATTAAACAACGGTTCTACTGGATCGGTTGTCGAGATTCCATAGCAGAATGGATAAGTAATTGCGTAGAGTGCATGGCAGCTAAAGGTCCTAAAGCCAAAAGTCGCGGTAGGCTACAACAGTACAACATGGGATCACCATTTGAACGAGTCGCAATGGATATTGCAGGTCCGTTTCCAACCAGTACGGCCGGAAACAAATATCTACTGGTTGTCATGGACTATTTCAGTAAATGGCCAGAAGTATATGCCTTACCAAACCAAGAAGCGAAGACAATAGCCGAAGCGTTCGTAGAAAATTGGATAACAAGGTTCGGAGTGCCCGTCGAATTACACTCAGATCAAGGCAGAAATTTCGAATCTTCCATTTTCCAAGAAGTCTGTACATTATTGGGCATCCACAAGACACGGACAACAGCGTTACACCCACAATCAGATGGGATGGTAGAGAGATTCAACCGAACGCTCGAAGAACATCTGCGGAAAATCGTTGATAAAGACCAACGGAATTGGGACAAGTGCATCCAGATGTTCCTGCTGGCGTATCGTTCAGCGAAGCACGAGACAACTGGTTACACGCCAGCAAAGATTATTTTCGGATCTGATCTGCGACTCCCTGCTGATCTTAAGTTTGGAACGAATCCTACAGCTGTAAGAAATGATGGAGATTATTGTTCTGCCTTAAAGGAAGAAATGAATGAATTGCATCTAATGGTAAGACAGCATACGCATCTGATGAGCAATAAGATGAAGGACCGGTTCGATCAAGCGGCAAATTCAAAAGGTTTTGAAGAAGGTGATCTGGTCCTGTTGTACAATCCACTTCGAAAGAAAGGCTTGTCCCCGAAATTGCAGACAGCCTGGGAAGGACCCTATATGGTGATGAAACGACTTAATGACGTGGTATACCGCATACAAAGAAATGGGAAAGCACGATGTAAAATGAAAGTAGTACATTTGGAGAGGCTTGCCCCATTTGGTTCAAGAGGATTTGTGCCTAATCGGGACGATTAGGCTTTAGTGGAGGGCAGTGTTACAAAAAGTAGTATTAAGTTGTATTTGTATTACTATATGCATCCCTGATTATGAACAATAGCTGTAGGTATATGGAATAGCATTTGTCTTGTTGTAGACATCTGGCGCCACACTGTCTGCTCGTCTAGTTAAACAATTGCTGAGTCTGGCGCCGCGACTGTCTGCTTGCGTCTGGCGCCGTATAGCCGTATGTTCTGGTAATTTCCAGACGCGATATTCTAGAAGGACACGTCGGCATCAGCGAGAAGTGCGTGGCTATATAAGCCGTGGCAGCGCCAACGTAATCAATCAGTGCTAAGAGTAAACTGCTATAGTGTAGACGAGTTGTGAAATAAAGAGTTGTTGAATTAAATTAAACAGTGTTGATTTTATTTGTCAATCCAGAGATACGAACCTAACAAAGTAAACTAGCAAGAGTAAATTCGTAACAATATATTTTTTTTGGTTATTTCGGTGGTGACCCCGTTCAATAGACCTCCGTCTATCCGATGTCTCTTTAAGTTTGTGGACATAACTGATCTGTAAAAAAATAATATATAAATGTAAATAGTAATTTTTAAGATGTTGATATTATAAATAATGTTTTTTACCATAGATTGTGCGAACTCAGGTTTCTCTAACATTTCTTCCACTTCCAAACATCCCTCAAAGTTTTGAATAGGTAAAAGGCTTGCTACCTGGTCGAGAGCCTCGTCTTTTTCCTCTCCGGTCATGAGGCACCCCGATCGCTCAATTTTTTTTTAAATGCACCTTACATTTTTTGAAATGGCGTTTTTTTTCATTTTTGTTTATCTTTTCTTGATAATATAGTAAACTGTAGATTTAATCACAAAACATAAATCACTTAAACAACGCACGAAATATAATAATTCGATTTAGAATTCACTGAATTAACGCGCAACATTTTATAAACGTACATATATGGAATTGTATGTATCTCTTTTTACAGGGTTGCTTTTCTGCATACAGATCAGTGTTGATAAACGATATTTAGTGTTGAAAAGTGTTTATTTAAAAAAAATCAGTATTGACAGTCATTTTAAATTTCATTTTACTATCAATGATGACAGTGTTGAATAATTAAGCTATTTCATTCTTACATATATAAGCAATATCACTCATAGGTTTCTCTTTTTAACATAAGCATTGATAATCATTTGAGTGTCATTTTTTCGTAAGCTCAGACATAAAAAATGTGCGTGTATTAGTGAAACGATCAGCAGTTTCTTGTAGGGGGATGCATATAGCAATACAAATACAACTTAATACTACTTTTTGTAACAATATTTACGCTGGTTTGTTGGCAAAGCTGTTAGAACGGCAAGGGAAGCTTATATTTTCGGCACAGCTCGAATTTTCTACCAACAGCATAATGTTGTGATAGCAGAAACAGCCAAAAACGTAGAATCGTGGTCCGTGTCAACTGACTGACTGACTGACGACCTATCTTATGGGCGCACAATGTAAGTGAACAGCGAGAAACGCTACTCCTTTCTCCATCCGTAGGAATCCACGGCATTTTGGTTTTTGACGTAGAAACGTGTCAGCTGATTGCTCTCTCACAACGCAGGGTTGTCAATCTCGATATACTGTAGTAATAATAAAAGTTGTCTTCAATATGTTTGAAATTTTCTTAAAATAGCTCAAAATCAGAGTCGAATGCTATTATTGATAAATATATAAACTATTTTTAATACTTTGTTGTCAGTTTAGATATTTTATATTAGTAAGAATTGTAATTGAAAACTTAGATGTGTACAAAACTATATATGTATGCGTACTGAGCAATGACAACATTGTTCAAATTGAAACAAACAATGATGGCTGATTTCTGCGTTTTTACCGCGGGCTCAACTTTTAACACATTTTGCTCGCTAAGGAAGAAAAAGGAAGGAAGGGAGTAGCGTTTTTGGCTGTTTCTGCTATGACGCTTTGATGTCGCGTCGGTCCTTCGTCAGATTGACTCTTTGACATGAAAGCAAAAAACGTAAGCTCCGCCGTTAGGCATTCATCGCAAGACAAGCGTAGCCTATCGGCTCACGTAATTAAAGCGCTATTCGCTGATCTAAATTCACTCTTTCCTTTACAAATTCCAATCGCGCTTTTCGATTATTGTGTGTAACTTTTGGCGTTTTTAAACTTTGACATCCCCGAAGGTTGTTTTCCGGAAGTCGTTGTCTAACAGTCCTACTGGCAATGTTTTCGCCATATATCTCGTGCATTTCATCGTGTATTTATGAGGAATTTGCAAAAAGATCTATAAGCGCCTGACGCCTTTTTCTTGTTCCTTTTATTTTCAAACATGGAACATGTTTCATATTAGGCGCCTTTCCCCTTCACTGGAGCTCTTGCAACGTCTCATTTTAAATTTTTCACACTGCTGTCTATTAAAAGTTTTGCTTACATATAATTAAAATGCCGGCTTGAAATTAAAAGCTTTTATGAAATAAAGGCATACTTCTTGGAAACGCACCCCAAAATCTTTACTGATGGGTGATTTAAAACGGCAAAATAACAACGTGTTAATAAAGATTTCCTAAAAAACCGTTATCTTCAAGTTTCAAGCAATACTATTGGAATATGAATGGAAGGGTGTGCTAATTAGTGTGCCACCGGCTATACACCAGTGGTTCTTTATAAATTATTGCGGCTTTATATATCCGATTTTTTTGCATAAAATGGGAAATAATATTAAATGTAAAATCATTTTTTCATTTAAAAATACTAATTACTATATTTTTTCAATATTAAATTCATCATACCATACGGAGGATATAATCGGTCTAATCCGGTCCGATATTAAAGCAACAATTTTTTCCAAAACTTCATTTGAAATTTCTTCCTCCCACACATTTCCAAGGTAGCGGTGGCCCACATCACTATATTTTTTAGTGTGCTATAGATGCTGAATCGGATGAATTTCCCCGGAACAGCATATGTAGTATTCCGTGATCTTCAAACAATGTCTGTATCTGGAAAAAAGATGAGTCGCTCTGAAAGATGACCTCGTTAGTATATTCATATTGCTTTTCAATAGTCGGTAAGATAAAATTCAATACAACTGCTCCGAATTTCTGCGCATTCACCATACATACTATAACAAAAATATTGGAATGCATCCAACTTTTTCTTGCGATCCGATTTTCTTCTTTCTTCAAAGTAATTATAATCACTTTTAGGTCAACGGGTTAATTGTTTATATTTAGCGCGCATGGCTCCAATCCTACTCTTTATTATTAAAATGCTCACGAATAAATGTAATATGTATGTGTGTCAATACCAAAGTGTATTTAAGGTATTCTGTCGCCAAGAGTACGTTCACCTTCCGTCATCATTAAGTAGGTGTGGTAGATGCAGGTTGAGGACTTCTTTTTTACGCTGATCGGCTCTGAATCCTTCCCTCATAAGGGTGTGCATTAACCTTCGCCTTGGAACAATAATCAAGGGTATCGTGGAATCCAAGACAGATTTAAATAGTTATCGGAATTGCAAACCAATTCTAATTTTCGATGGTGTTACAGAATCTGATTGGATTTTCATATTTTCGAGCATACGCAAAATCAATACAGTAGAAACTCGATTAACCGGACTAATTGTTGTCGATAGGCATTCGGATAATCGAAAATCCGGATAATCGAATGTATGAAGAAAAACAAATAGATATTCATATCCTGCAACGAAAATCAATGTATTAAGTGTATATAACACTTACTTATGTATGTATGTACATATTTTCTTAGATTACACCAAAACAACAGTATTTTCCTCCAAAAAGCAATGATTTATTAACACAAGAAATGCTCTATGATCCATTTTTTTTGTAAACTAACACAAGTTGCTTCACAGAAATGCTATATCTCATTAACTAATAATTATAATCCAACTAATAGAAATCCTAAAGGTGGTAGTAGTAGTATTATCTATGTATCGGCCACAGTGAAGCGTGGACGAGTCCTCTAGTAGTTATACTCGTATATATGAAAGAAAGTTGTTGTTAGTTACACCATTTATAACTCCAGATCGGCTGAACCGATTTGGCTGGAAATTGGTGGAGAGGTAGCTTAGTATCAGGGTAAGGACATAGGATACTTTTTATAAATACATTAATTAAATAAGAAATAAGTAAAATAATTCGAGATATACAGAAATATATACGATGAAATACATATATGCTTCCTTCCTAAAAAATAATTAAATTGCTAAATATTGGGAATGGTAGAATAGAACAATAAAACAGGCTGCCTACCTCGCAACGTTGCGTTCGACCACAACACGTGCGGGATGGGATAGATACCGAGAGTTGAAGAGAGAAGCGAGGCGCATTTGCAGACAGAAAAAGAAAGAGGCCGAAATGCGTGAGTATGAAGAGCTTGATAAGCTGGCCGACAGGGGTAATGCTCGAAAATTCTACGAAAAAATGCGGCGGCTTACAGAAGGTTTCAAGACCGGAGCATACTCTTGTAGAACCCCCAAATGTGATCTAGTCACCGATGCCCAGAGCATACTTAAATTATGGAGGGAACACTTCTCCAGCTTGCTGAATGGCAGTGAACGTACAACGCCAGGAGAAGGCGAACCCGATTCCCCAATCGATGACGATGGAGCAGACGTTCCATTGCCCGACCATGAAGAATTTCGAATAGCAATTACCCGCCTGAAGAACAACAAAGCGGCGGGGGCCGATGGACTGCCGGCCGAGCTATTCACACACGGCGGCGAAGAGCTGATAAGGAGCATGCATCAGCTTCTTTGTAAAATATGGTCGAACGAAAGCATGCCTAACGATTGGAATTTATGTGTGCTATGCCCAATCCATAAAAAGGGAGACCCCACAATCTGCGCCAACTACCATGGGATAAGCCTCCTCAACATCGCGTATAAGGTTCTATCGAGCGTATTGTGTGACCCATTAAAGCACACCGTCAACAAACTGATTGAACCTTATCAGTGCGGCTTTGGGCATGGAAAATCAACAACTGACCAGATATTCACCATGCGCCAAATCTTGGAAAAGACCCTTGAAAGGAGAATCGACACACACCACTTTTCGTCGATTTCAAAGCTGCCTTTATGCCGCGATGTCTGAATTTGGTATCCCCGCAAAACTAATACGGCTATGTAAACTGACGTTGAGCAACACAAAAAGCTCCGTCAGAATCGGGAAGGACCTCTCCGAGCCGTTCGATACCAAACGAGGTTTCAGCCAAGGCGACTCCTTATCGTGCGACTTCTTCAATCTGCTGTTGGAGAAAATTATTCGAGCTGCAGAACTTAATCGAGCAGGTACAATCTTTTATAAGAATGTACAGCTGCTGGCGTATGCCGATGATATTGATATAATTGGCCTCAACACCCGCGCCGTTAGTTCTGCTTTCTCCAGGCTGGACAAGGAAGCAAAGCAAATGGGTCTGGCAGTGAACGAGGGCAAGACGAAATATCTCCTGTCATCAAACAAACAGTCGTCCCACTCGCGACTTGGCTCTCACGTCACTGTTGACAGTCATAACTTTGAAGTTGTAGATAATTTCGTCTATTTAGGAACCAGTATTTATACCACCAATAATGTCAGCCTGGAAATCCAACGCAGGATTACTCTTGCCAACTGGTGCTAATTCGGACTGAGTAGGCAATTGAAAAGTAAAGTCCTCTCTCGACGAACAAAAACCAAACTCTATAAGTCGCTCATAATTCCCGTCCTGCTATATGGTGCAGAGGCTTGGACGATGACAACAACCGATGAGTCGACGTTGCGAGTTTTCGAGAGAAAAGTTCTGCGAAAGATTTATGGTCCTTTGCGCGTTGGCCACGGCGAATATCGCATTCGATGGAACGATGAGCTGTACGAGATATACGACGACATTGACATAGTTCAGCGAATTAAAAGACAGCGGCTACGCTGGCTAGGTCATGTTGTCCGGATGGATGAAAACACTCCAGCTCTGAAAGTATTCGACGCAGTACCCGCCGCGGGAAGCAGAGAAAGAGGAAGACCTCCACTCCGGTGGAAGGACCAAGTGGAGAAGGACCTGGCCTCGCTTGGAATATCCAATTGGCGCGAAGAGAAGAAAGGACTGGCGCGCTGTTGTTGACTCGGCTATAATCGCGTAAGCGGTGTCTACGCCAGTAAAGAAGAAGAAGAAAGAGTTGCAGTCTGTCAAATAATCAGTGTTGCCTTATCGGCAATCGACATCTTTTGTAAATGAACTAAAAGCAATAAAGAAAATAGATTATACCCAAAAAAAAAGGATTTTTGCAGTTGTCTATCGCAAAAAATCTGTTTACTACCCACCAATGGGGTGTGTCAAGTTCGGCCCCGCTTCGAAAAAATAACACCACCCAACACCATTGTGTGCCAAGTTTTTTTGCGCAAAAGTCCTTCGGCCGCGCTTCAAAAAGAAATAACCCTGGTCGGTCTAACACCGGGGTTTGTCAAGCTTTTTTCGCGTTTAATTCCTTTTTGTCAATCTTCATGTCTATTATATTTTTGCTAGTTTGTTCAAATACTATATTAGTATGGCAACACTGATTTTTTGACACTTTGTAGCTCTTTCGTTATTGTTAAATAAATAAATTTTAACAATAAGTTAAATATTGAATTAAAACAGCAAAAATACTCAAATGAGAAAAACAAAAACTACATTGTCATTACGGAAGGGTGGCACCGCTCACTTTTTGGTGAAATCACCTATCTCGGGACCCAACCGACCAATTTCGTTTAAACTGAATACGTGGAAATTTTCTCATATTCCTATGTCACAGTGTGAAAATGGGCGAAATCGAACGCCTACTTCCCATATAGCAAAATTTTCAATTCCATTTAATTAATTCCTAAAAATATGCCATATTATGACCAAAAATTGTTTAAATAAAACCAAAACATTTCAAACCCTCACGTACCGAATATGGGGAACCAGTTGACCTTTGACCGAAAATATCGATTAATGTGTGAGATATACAATTTGAATTCAGAGAAAATCCTTTCTTGATAGTAGTATTTCTGTGTATCAAAAATAGGTAGAGACGGATCAATACTTCCCTGGACATAATGTAACGATTTTCGAACTGACTTTATGATGGATACATCGACCAATATTTGAGTTGTCTCAATGAAAATTACTGGAATTTTTTTACGAGTATATCTTTGTGACTAAAATAGATATAATTGGGTAAAAACTTGGCCAGGACTTTCGAACATTCGGCTGACTTTGCTAAATTTGATTGATGATAGCATGTGAGGTACCTTAAAGAAACCCAGGGAACATTTTTTTAGTATGTCGCTTGATAATAGTTAATAGACAAAATCGGGTCAATACTACTCTAGGTCCCTTATAGCATGTATAATTATTTCCGTTTTTCTGTATATGAGTTGATAAAATAGCTTAGATTCCAATCCTTTGGTTGACATTTTACATCTTAAGGTATTACCCTAGCGTTAATCCTTGCAAGTTGCAAAAGTATAAAATGTTCCGTTGCGCTCAAACGTATCCCTATCTTAATTGTTAATAATTGGATTCTAGTTTTGATTTTTTACAATATGAAAAATTATAACTGAAAACTAGATGTGTTCAAAACCATGTATAGAAATTGATAGGATTGACAACATTGCTCCAATGTGATGAAGAGAGAACAACACCAAATATGTTTTCACTATTAGAGGGGGAGCATGCTGTGGACTAAATGAAGCATAAAAATCTGAATTTGAAGAATCTTCTGACGTTCACTTTACAAAAGTGAAGTGGCAACGTGGTTAAATGCCAACTCACATTACTTTTTTTTTAACTTTTCATGTATTATACTATATAAATTATACAATCTTTACAAAATTACAATTACTCCCTTGATATCGGAGTGAGGAGTTCTAGAGGATCGTTCGTTCTCCGATCACAGAAAGATTGGTAGTGTCAAGAATGCTAGACCTGTATTGCAGGAAGCTTTGATTTTCTCTTCAAATGGGCACGACAAAGGCACAATCTTATCCGCTTCTGCGATTGATAACCTCGTCAATGTCTTCAGCTCTGTGTATGGGACTATCTATGAAAGATCCTGTCTTCTGAAAATTCCTACTTAACGGGGATCAGATCTTCGAGCAAAGGACTCTTCAACAAACCCCGTAGAAGTGGTGACTAGATCACTGTTGGGCCCTATACAAAATAGGAATGGCTATATGCAAGTCTGAATTTAGGCGCATTCTAACTTTTTCCATTGGCATATCTGAAAAATGTTTATAGTGGTTGGAGGTGAGCAGCGGGAAGTCGTTGAAACTACTCCTGGATGCTCATTTTCCGTTGAACAATTCCACTAAAACTTGCCACTGAGAGAGCTTAGCGAAAGCTTTACAGCCTTCATAGACCTTTTGGATGAAGGTCACCTTACCTAGTTGTTAAATTCATTTAATACTTTTCAGTCCCCGTTCCCTGATGGTTTCATAGCTTCGCCACTGCAGCGGACGATTAAGGTATAATACAGCTGCCTGGCCTGGCCCCCATCTACACAACCTATATAAGATTAGAACACGTTCCAAAGGCCAGGAGACTGGTTAAGGTTGCGTTTATACCGAAACTATCTTTATTCAACTGCGTTCTTGAAAACTTAGCTCACTGTTTACAGAGACTACTCTTGGAAGTTTTTTTCAGCCAACATATGGACGAAACGATATGTGGATGGGGAAGAGTCGCTGAAGAATAGGTGCAGGGGTTTTGGTGATCCGACAGAATCCCTGGATCTCGCTCTTCAAGGTGTAGACTCTGAATTCAGAAAATATTTTACAGATATCGACAGTTTAACATGCTGATACGATATTGAAGGACGAATAAACGAATATGATATATCCTATGTCCCTAATGACTGTTGATTCTTCAACACGAAGTTTACAAGCAGTCTTGCTATACAATGGCAACTTAGGCCGCTTAGGAAAACTTTTACTCCAGATTCTAAAAATGTCATAAAGGAGAGTCTAATACCTGGAAGTAAAGTACTTCATCCACCACTCCATATTTTTGACACCTATAAAGCATTTTTGTACCATCTCGAGTGTAAAATTTAATGTCTCGGGCGTATTTAGTTATTGATTTATCGCACTTTTAGTAGCTTTTAACAAACCCGTTATATGTGAAGTGGCTTTATCATCTGATTTCGTTTATTTTCATATAGTCGTAAGAAGGGTGAAGCCCACTTTTTAAATTTTTTTTTAACTACATGCGCCCTCTTTAATGTGATTCGTTGTGCCAATTTCTGTATCTTATTTTACGGCTTTGCTATGGCACTTTACACGTTTTCGAATAATGCCGTTCTATGGGCACTTCTACGAACCCGTACTATTTTTTTTGCAATGGGGTAGGGTTTATGGTGTTAAAAACCCCCGCCAAAGTAATTGAATTTTTAAATAATAGCATTTAATTCTACATAGTCATTTGAAAAATTGTAATTTGTTGTTTTCAAAGCAATCTTTCTGCCGACGATGTATGAATATGTAAAATAAATAAATACATTAGTCACTAACAGCGTTGCCGTTTTGATGCAATTGTATCTTTTTTGATACTTTTTTTTCTAAATTTTGTGATTTGATGCTTTTTTGTTCACCAACGGCCTATTTTGATACTTTTCTGCTGATAGAATTTAATTTTTTGAAACTATAAATGTTAATCTAAAAACAAACCTATTGTATCTGGCTAGTATTAAAAAGTTGTGGGAATGTAGGCCAATTAAAAAACCCAGAAAAATATAACTGACTCCTTTTGAAAATTAGTTCTGAACTGAAAAGTCACCAATAAGGTTTCTATTATTTTTTTTAGAGTTTATTGTTAATCATAATACGGGAAAAATAAAAACTCATTTATTATGACTTTCAGTTTTCGTTCCATGAGCAAACTGTTGTGAAATAAATTTATATTAAAAAAATTATGCTATTTGCAAAAAAATACTTGAGTGTCTTAACTAAAATGTCTATATTTTTAATAAAAACAACCAGAAAAACTGGTCTGACTTAGATACACAACTTTACTTATTATTTGTTTTTCAAATGAAAATTTTTAAAACAACGGTTGTGCTTTTGATACTTTTTGATACTTTTTTTGCTTGGCAACATATACTTAATTTTTTGCTCGCGGCAACACTTGTCACTAATGATTAGAGCGTGAATGAGAATAGAACAAATGAATTATGTGCGTACGTGTGTTTTGTTCTTGTGCCGTTTTTGCATTTTCCTTATATTTTTGCATTCGTATTAATCATTGTAACTCTTTTGAGCATCAGTAAACAGAGATGAAAAAGCCTCTGATTTCTCTCTTAACTGTCGATTCTCCCTCACAAACGAATTTTTTGACTGTTAATGTACCGTTATCGCAGTAGCGTCAATGAAATGTATTTGCTTATTGTACACAATGCGTACTATACAGTAATTAGCGTGATTACAAAGTGGTCGTTGAAGAAAGTACTAAGTTGTAAAAATGAGTGAAAATTCGATTAAAAAATATTTTCAAAGTAGTGTTTTAAAACGCGTAAGTGATTCTCCCGTTATAATTAATGAAGAAAACGCTGCACCTAAGGTCACCCGAGTGGCAGTAAGTGTTTACTTTTATTTTCAATAAAAAAAATTTTTCGTTTACCTATGTACAAATATCACGTTAATTTTAGGAGTTTGCAAATGATATATGAGCTTTTAACGAATGTGTGGCAGCCTGATTTATCATTTATTTTTCCGTCGTCTGGTGATCGAAACTTAAAATTTCAGTTGTCGTGGCTGAAGTCTTTTCCATGGCTAGTATATTCGCCTAGCCAAGATGGTGCCTACTGTCTATATTGCGTTGCTTTTGTTTGGAAAAACGTTGGAAATGGTAGTCACCAAAAGGCAAATGCTTTTGTTCAAACTGCTTTTAAAACTTGGAAGAAGGCACTTGAGAAATGCAAAGAACATCAGCAGAAGGATTATCACCGCAGAGCAGTGGAAGACGCAGCCAATTTCAAGCTGATTTTTGAAAATAAAAGAAACAATATATTAACAGAAATTGATCATGGCCGCAAAAAGCAACAGCTTGAAAATCGAGCAAAATTACATCCTATAATCCGTGTTTTGCTTGTCTGCGGGAGGCAAGGGCTTGCGTTAAGAGGCCATCGTGACGAAGGAAATCTTTCTTTAGAAATGCCTGCTGAAAACGACGGGAACTTCAGGGCTCTTTTGCGTTTAGCAATAGATAGTGGCGACGAAAATTTAAAAAAACATGTTGGAACTGCAGCGGGTAATGCTAATTATTTCAGTTGGCGCATCCAAAATGAAATTATTGAAATAGCAGGACAAATAATACAAAAAAAATTATTAACCGTATTAATAAATGTCAATGTTTTGCAATAATTGCTGATGAAACCACGGATGTTAGTGGCATTGAGCAATTTTCAATTTGTATACGGTATGTTGATCGTTTTGAGAATGAGGAAAAACTGAGAGAGGACTTTTTATGTTTTGTTCCTGTTGAGAATACAACTGGAAGTGGTCTTGCGAATGTGCTAATTGATAAATTAAAAGAACTTAAACTTAGTTTTGCACACATAAGGGGTCAAGGTGAGTTTTCAACTCTTCTGTTTTTGGGACAATTAAATTATACTTTTTTTTCTTTCTAAAGGTTATGACGGAGCGCGGTCGATGAGTGGACATGTCAAGGGTTGTGCTAGTGTCATCCAAAATTTATATCCAGCGGCTCTTTATGTGCATTGTACTAATCACAGCTTAAATTTAGCCATCGCAACGACTTGCAAAATACCTGCTATAAGAAATTGTATTGGTTCCATGAAAGAGACCGTAAATCTTTTTCGGATGTCAACTAAAGCAGACACACTGCTCAAAAATCTTATTCTTGAATCCTTTCCAAACTCAAAGCAAGTGAGGTTACTTAAATTCTGCGAAACACGTTGGGTGGAGCATTTAGAATCTCTTTCTTTATTTAACGATTTATTCCCATTGATCTGTACAGCGTTGGAAGAGCTTGATACTGAAAATTTAAGAAGTGATTTATCAAAGCCACATGCTTTGTTGACTGCAATCCAATCACCTCAATTTGTGATTGCTATGGCGATACTAAAGCCAATTTTTGCATTATCAAAACACATAAGCCTATGTTTGCAGCAAATAGACTGTGATTTGAGCAGCTGCGTTGCTTATGCAAATAATTTGTATGCTGAAATTAGTGAAATGCGTAAGGATTCTGAACAATCGTTTAAACTAATTTTTGAATCAGTTAAAACAATAGCCGCAGAATTAGATTTAGAAATCAAAATTCCGCGTTTGGCGAAACGGCAAACTAATCGCGACAATTATGAAGGCGAACCGGAAGAATATTACCGCAGATCAATTTATATACCGTTTTTAGATCATTTTTTGGACCAAATCAATGAACGATTTTTAAAACATCGAGAGCTGCTTTCCAAAATTGAAAACATTTTGCCAAATAAATGCATAAATCTTGACGTTATTGAGATGCAGGAGACTGTTCGTGTTTTAGAAAAGCAATGGTCCGCTGATGTAGAAGATCCCGATGATTTCGTTTCTGAATTTAGAATGTGGAAAAGGTTAAAAATCTTTTCTTCAGATTATATTTTCTAACTAAAATTTTAAATATATTTTCAGGAACTGGTTAAATCAAACAAAGAGATCCAAAACTTTTTTAGACGCGTTGAATTGTTGCGATGCATAAATTTTCAAAACAGTGCATCGTTTTTTAAAGATTGGAGCAACAATCCCTATATCTGTCACTTCAAGTGAACGCTGGTTTTCCTCACTTCGCAGGCTTAAAACATATTTAAGAAATAAAACTGGAGAAACACGCCTGAACGGAATGGCTCTCTTGAATATCCATAGAGATATAGACGAGACGGAGGAAGAGATTTTAAATGTTATGGCCCAAAATAAAAGAAGATTAGACTTCAATTTGTGAATAAAATAATGAAACATTGTCTTTTTACCTAAATCTGTCGCTTCAAGTGAACGCTCGTTTTCCTCACTTCGCAGGCTTAAAACATATTTAAGAAATAAAACTGGAGAAACACGCCTGAACGGAATGGCTCTCTTGAATATCCATAGAGATATAGACGAGACGGAGGAAGAGATTTTAAATGTTATGGCCCAAAATAAAAGAAGATTAGACTTCAATTTGTGAATAAAATAATGAAACATTGTCTTTTTACCTAAATCTGTCGCTTCAAGTGAACGCTCGTTTTCCTCACTTCGCAGGCTTAAAACATATTTAAGAAATAAAACTGGAGAAGCACGCCTGAACGGAATGGCTCTCTTGAATATCCATAGAGATATAGACGAGACGGAGGAAGAGATTTTAAATGTTATGGCCCAAAATAAAAGAAGATTAGACTTCAATTTATGAATAAAATAATGAAACATTGTCTTTTTACCTAAAACCCCCCCACAACCGCGCACCAGTCGTTTCTTCTTTTCGCTACGTGGCGCCAATTGGATATTCCAAGCGAAGCCAGGTCCTGCTCCACTTGGTCCTTCCAACGGAGTAGAGGTCTTCCTCTTCCTCTGCTTCCCGCGGCGGGTACTGCGTCGAATACTTTCAGAGCTGGAGTGTTTTCGTCCATCCGGACAACATGACCTAGCCAGCGTAGCCGCTGTCTTTTAATTCGCTGAACTATGTCAATGTCGTCGTATATCACCTACAGCTCATCGTTCCATCGAATGCGACATTCGCCGTGGCCAACGCGCAAAGGACCATAAATCCTTCGCAGAATTTTTCTCTCGAAAACTCGCAACGTCGACTCATCCGTTGTTGACATAGTCCAAGCCTCTGCACCATATAGCAGGACGGGAATTATGAGTGACTTATAGAGTTTTTGTTCGTCGAGAGAGGACTTTACTTCTCAATTGCCTATTCAGTCCGAAGTAGCACCTGTTGGCAAGAGTTATCCTGCGTTGGATTTCTAGGCTGACATCGTTGGTGGTGTTTACACTGGTTTCAAGATAGACGAAATTATCTACAACTTCAAAGTTATGACTGTCAGTGACAGTGAGTGCCAAGTCGCGAGTGCGACGACTGTTTGTTTGATGACAGGAGATATTTCGTCTTGCCCTCGTTCACTGCCAGACCCATTTCTTTTGCTTCCTTGTCCAGTCTGGAGAAAGCAGAACTAACGGCGCGGGTGTTGAGACCGATGATATCAATATCTATTTCGATTAGTTTTAGGTAATACATACAACAGTTAGGGGAACAAAACTATTATAGTCTGTTGCAACATGTTGGAAAAGTATAAAAAGATCACTAAATTTCTTAGGAAGACTAACATAAATCGATTAATTTGGATTTAAAAAGTTTTGACACGCGTAAAATAACTTAACAGCCTTTTCTGAAAACCAGTTGTGAGGTATGCTGTGAGGTTGTTCCTGCTCAAACCTCACAAGAAAAAAGCACAAAACACTCACCACATGAGGTGAAAAGCATTTTGCTGTGAACCAGTTATTTTACAAAAACAAACAAGACGAAATAAGAAATGGACAACCAAGAAAAGTGAATAATTCTGTAAATCTATTAAATTTGGTGCATATATAATAATTTCATTTCTTTTCAGGATTTCAAAATGTGAAAGAACAACTCAGGAGCAGCTGCAGCATTACAGAGTATTACTTCAACATAAATATCTTTTTATCCACACATATGTATATTAAATACATAGGTATATACAAATAAAATTTTGTCTGAATTATTTAAACATACATTTAATACATTCCAATAAAATCTTCGTACAGCACCTAATAAAAAGATAAAAATCGGTAACACATTTAAAATTTTCTCTAAATTTTTAGTGCGTATTTGTTTATGACATATTTCATTTTATATTAAACGAAAAATAAATATAATATATTTCATTGTTTCAAAACTATACATAAGAATTGAAAAAAATTCACTATTTAAACTCCAATAAAGTCTTCGTACATTTCGCTTTTGTTGGCAACTTCTTTTTCTAAATAATAACACTGTGATAGTCAAAAAAAAAGACAAGACCACATTCGACGGTTTCCCCCCATCTCGGGTCCTACGAATCGAACTGCATCATTACTTTTTTGAGTTACAATCATGGTTTCATACAAAAATTTTTGTTGAAGTTTTTCATCAAAGTGGCCCATTGTAAGAGAAAGGCACATTTTCTTCGGTCTCTAACTTTTTTAATGTTGACTTTTTTGGTAAACTTTCTTTGGCAAAGCTTCTCAGAATAAGTCCGTCTTTAAGTTCTTAGATGACTGTAAACCCCAAAATCAATGTTTTTTGCGTCCTTATAGCCAATATGTCGAAAAAACTGAAATTTAATTCATTTTTTTTAATGTTTTTTCCCTCACGTTTCGTCAATATTTTAATTTACCCTTTGATACTTATACATTAAGTGACATCTTGTAATAGTAAGAAACTTAAGCAAAGACAACGTTCTGAGCAAACCAACCATTAGAAAAAAAACTTAACAAAATTTGTATTTTTTAAAAAAGCTACACTAACTATGTTTGTCTGCTGTTTTATTTTTTTTGTATCTTATAAGTGTTATCAATAAGTATCATAAATTTATACACAATATTTAAATTAAATTTAATAAGACTCATCTATCAATGTCCAACACAAATCAGCAAGCAACGAGTCAAGCTTTTAACCACTGCACTCATAAGAAATAACAACAAGTATCGTTTGAAAGAAACGTTAAATGCTTGCCTAAGAGTCAAAATTTAAGCATAGATTGCAGTAGTTAATTTGACTTTGACTTCGCGGAAAGAACATTGTTTTAGTGCCTTGTATATTAAGAAAATAAATTAAAATGAATAAGTGTCCAATTGGCCTATCGTTGTTCTGCTACGTATGTGGAAAATTTACAAGCCCTCGGAGTAGACGCAAAATATCTTCGGGAACTGCCGGCATCTACGAGGAATAGTTCGATTTGCCCGTTATAAGAGACGTAGATTGGGTGCCAAATACCATTTTCACGCAATGCAACAACAACCTGCATAACTGGTCAAAAAGACTGTGCCTAAAAATGGGGTTCGGCATCCCAATGATTTGGATAGATCCACAAGGGCATCATTACTGGTAACTGCTACGCGTGCAAGAACAAATTTGCAAGACTCAAAAAAAAAAACACAGTTTACAAAAGTGTTCAATCTGCACAGCTACCAGTATCTCACTCAGAAAATATTCCAATACCAAGACGTCCAAGTCCAACTGACAGATATATTTCGCCAACATTTTCCACCGAGCCTACAGATCTACTCTCAATGTATAACCCAACCGAAGTTGAAAGCCCATGTTGTCACTTGGAGATTTCCCAAGCCCGTTTGAATACGATGGTACGACAGCTGAAATTATCGCAAAGACAAGCGATTTACCTTGCACATCATCTTCGATCGGTAAATATATTGTCTAAAGATGTGAAGGTGTATGGATACCGCAAAAGACAGCAGGAGCTTTTAGATTTCTTTGAGGTTAATGGCGACAATACTTTTTCGTATTGTAAAAATATTCCTGGTCTTATGCAATACATGAACTGTGAGTACAAACCAGAGCAATGGCGCTTGTTTATTGACTCGTCGAAAAATAGTTTAAAAGCAGGATTGCTGTATGTGGATAACACAATCCAATTGCCATAAGCTCCAACATGGCCCCGATATAAGAAAACTTATGAAAAACGCAAAATTCGGAGAACTTCTAAGGCCAAATGAAAAAATTGCCTGGAACTCCGTTATGACCGTTATAAACCATTGCTTAGGAGTGCACCGGTCTGAAGATTGGAAAAAATATGTGGATGACATGGTGGACGCTTTTGAAGAAATAGGTGTGAGTATGTCCTTAAAAATTCATTTCCTTCACCATCACAAGGACCATTTTGAGCAGCAAGTTCCGACAGAATCCGATGAGCATGGAGAAAGATTTCACCAAGTCGCCGCCCCCCTTGAGCATTGGTACAGCGGCAAAAAGCTTGACTCGTTGCTTGCTGATTTGTACACAATAATCATGTATCAAAGGGTAAATTAAAATATTGACGAAACGTGAGGGAAAAAACATTAAAAAAAAATGAATTAAGTTTGGCGACATATTGGCTATAAGGACACAAAAAACATTGGTTTTGGGGTTTACAGTCATCTAAGAACTTAAAGACGGACTTATTCTGACAAGCTTTGCCAAAGAAAGTTTACCAAAAAAGTCAACATTAAAAAAGTTAGAGACCGAAGAAAATGTGCCTTTCTCTTACAATGGGCCACTTTGATGAAAAACTTCAACAAAAATTTTTGTATGAAACCATGATTGTAACTCAAAAAGTAATGATGCAGTTCGATTCGTAGGACCCGAGATGGGGGGAAACCGTCGAATTTGGTCTTGTCTTTTTTTTTTTTTTGAAAAAACTATCACAGTGTAATAGGTACTTTGTTAAAGTGAATGGAGTAAGCTAGCGGGATATTTCAGTGACTCATTTGAATCGTAAAGGTTGTGAATTTTAACAAAAACTTTCGTGATTATAAAAAAGAAGCAGAAATAGCCAAGATAGGGTCCCGTAGCCTAAAAATTAAGCGAATGGTTACTGCAGATCTATTCATTAGTGCTCAAAAAATCGCTACAGAGCTTCACCAATTCAGCCAAAACAAAGTTAAATTAAGGCTGGGTTTAAGTCACAAACGCCTCGCCGAAAGCCACTCGTAAACGTGATAAACCGTAGGAAGCGCATTGCCTTTGCTCAGAAATACCAAAATGCATCTCCTGTGTTTTGGCGAAATGTTATATTCTCTGATGAATCGAAATACAACATTTTTGGATCTGACGGAAGGATTAAAGTATGGAGGAAATCGGGAGAAGCATACAACCCCCAAAATACAATTAAAACAGTAAAGCACGGAGGTGGTGGAGTGATGGTATGGCTGCTAATGGCGTTGGCAAACTCGAAATAATTGAAGAAATTGTGGACCACCGAGCTTATATTGACATTTTGAAACGAAATTTAAAGCCAAGCGTAAAAAATTGGGCGAATCTGAAGCATTTTATTTCCAGCAAGATAACGACCCCAAGCACATGGCTCATAATACAAGGATGTACTTGTATTTACTAGAGACACCATATTTGGAACTTGCTCGAAAACGGATCAGGACTCATCATATAAGTTCAAAAGCTCACCTAAAAGAAGTCCTTTAAGAGGAATGGATGCAAATAGATGTACGATATACACAAAAGCTTATGGAATTAATGCCAGATCGCCTTAAAGCTGTTATTAAAAACAAGGGCTATCCCACAAAATATTAAAATCATACACATTTGGATATATTTAAAATTTATTTTACTTTTAATAGAATGTACGAAGACTTTATTGGAGTTAAAATAGTGAAATTATTTAAATTTTTATGTAAAGTTTTGAAACGGTTTAATGAATTTTGTTTATTTTTGATTTAATATAAAATGAAACAGGGCGAAAACAAATACTCATTAAAAAATTTTTAAATATTTTACTGATTTTTATCAATGAACTTTTTATTAGGTGCTGTACGAAGACTATTGGAACACTGTATGTATACGTCTTAAATTTATAATAGATAACGTCTTGGGAAGAATAGGTCATTCATTCTTTTCCAATAAAATAATTGCAAATTTCTTTAAAAACATTGAAATTATCAAAACAAACACAACCGATTTTGTATCATGAGGTTTGCTTTCACACATCACAAATTTGTGAGGTAATTGTGAGCATTTGAGATTTGAACCCACATCACGGGAAACCCCAGAAGACAAATTGTTTTCCTCACTACCGTTGATGATTTCCTTTTTTTTTTCTTATTAATACAAGGATTAAATACTATTCAATGAGCAAAGGTAGAATGTCAAGCCGTGGAGTTGTACCTAACATATATTTGGTTTTATTCATGGATTCCCGTTCTCCTTTTCAAAAATAGATATTTACACTATCACTATGAAAAATTTAAAACTTCAGTATATATCTGAAACATTTCGTTTACTTTTTTTACTTTTGTCCACTTATGAGGAGTTCGCGTCCTTCCAGGGGAGGTTTTGGCTAGATTTGAAAAAAATATTTCTTTGTTTGTCGAGAAGAGGGCCGCAAATAATTGTTCGCCCAGAGCTATTCCGCATTAGAGAGGGTAATTACTTCTGAAAATTGCACATTCAATTTGGTGCATGGAAAACTGTTCGCTCAAGGGAGGTGCCAGTCTGATAAAGGTGTGCGTTAGGATACTAAATATCATTCGATATATAGTATTCGTTAACATAATCCGCAGATGCTTTGCTAAGACTGCTATCAGACTATGGGAAAACCGAACACATTAAGGGTCCCAGAGATGGGCATTCCGAAATGCACTCAATTCGACTGCATCCCTGATAACTTGAAGCTCAGTGCAACCGGGGAGTCTTATGTCGGGAGCTCTCAATCAACACTTCTTTCAGACTGCCAGACCACTGTAGTGAGTACTGCCTACGTCCTTGAAGCTAGTCAAGGAGTGATTGGCCTGATTATAATAGTATCATACTTCTTCTTCTTCTTCTTCTTTACTAATCGCTTGCGTGATTAAAGCCGAGTTAACAACAGCGCGCCAGTCGCTTCCTCTTTTCGCTACGTTGCGTCAATTATGCAGCGAAGCCAGGTCCTTCTCCACTAGGTCCTTCCAACGGAGTGGAGGTCTTCCTCTTCCTCTGCTTCCCCAAGCGGATACTGCGTCGAATACTTTTAGAGCTGGACTGTTTTCGTCCATTCGGACAACATGACCTAGCTAACGTAGCCGCTGTCTTTTAATTCGCTGAGCTATGTCAATGTCGTCGTATAGCTCATAGAGCTCATCGTTCCATCGAATGCGATATTCGCCGTGGCTAATGCGCAAAGAACCATAAATTAGAACTTTTCTCTCCAAAACTCGCAACGTCGACTCATCAGATGTTGTCATCGTCCATGCCTCTGCACTATATAGTAGGACGAGAATAATGAGTGACTTATAGAGTTTTGTTTTTATTTCTCAATTGCCTACTGAGTCCGAAGTAGAATCTGTTGGCAAGAGTTATTCTGCGTTGGATTTCCATGCTGACATTGTTGTTGGTGTTGATATTGGTTCCAAAATAGACGAAATTATCTACGACATCAAAGTTATGACTGTCAACAGTGACTTGAGAGCCAAGTCGCGAGTTTGATGGCAGGAGATATTTCGTCTTGCCCTCGTTCAGTGACGACCCATTTGCTTTGCTTTCTTATCCAGGCTGGAGAAAGCATTACAAACTCCTTACGTACAGCTGCTACCGAAACCATTGGTTTTCGGAAAATGAAAAGAACAGCTGGTACGACGAAGAGTGCCGTGTCACAGCGGAGAGAAAACGGGCTGCCTACCTCGCAACGTTACGATCGACCACAACACGTGCGGGACGGGATAGATACCGAGAGTTGGAGAGGGAAACGAGATGCATTTGCAGACAGAAAAAGAAAGAGGACGAAATGCGTGAGTGCGAAGAACTTGATAAGCTGGCCGACAGGGGTTATGTTCGAAAATTCTACGAAAAAATGCGGCGGCTTACACAAGGTTTGAATGAAGACCGGGGCATACTCTTGTAGAACCCCCAAATCTGATATAGTAACCGATGCCCAGAGCATACTTCAATTATGGAGGGAACACTTCTCCATCCTTCTGAATGGCTGTGAACGTACAACGCCAGGAGAAGGCGAACCCGATTCCCCAATCGATGGAGCAGACGTTCCATTGCCCGACCATGAAAAAGTTCGAATAGCAATTACCCGCCTGAAGAACAACAAAGCTGCGCGGCCGATGGATTGCCGGCCGAGCTATTCAAACACGGCGAAGAACTGATAAAGAGCATGCATAAGCTTCTTTGTAAGTTGATAGATTGAATTTTAGGTGTGCTCAGCCCAATCCACAAAAAAGAAACCCCACAATCTGCGCCAACTACCGTTGGCTAAGCCTACTCAGCATCGCATATAAGGTTCTATCAGGCGTATTGTGTGGAAGATTGAAGTCCACCGTCAACAATCTGATTGGACCTTATCAGTGTGGCTTAAGTCTGGAAAATCAACAACTGAACAGATATTCACCATGTGGCAAATCTTGGAAAATACCCCGTGAAAAGAGAATAGACACAGACCACCTCTTCGTCAATTTCAAAGCTGCTTTCGGCAGCACGAAAAGGAGCTGCCTTTACGCCGCGATGTCTGAATTTGGTATCCCCGCAAAACTAATACGGCTATGTAAACTGACGTTGAGCAACACAAAAAGCTCCGTCGGAATCGGGAAGGACCTCTCCGAGCCGTTCGATACCAAACGAGGTTTCAGCCAAGGCGACTCCTTATCGTTCGACTTCTTCAATCTGCTGCTGGAGAAAATTATTCGAGCTGCAGAACTTAATCGAGCAGGTACAATCTTTTATAAGAATGTACAGCTGCTGGCGTATGCCGATGATATCAATATCATCGGCCTCAACGCCCGCGCCGTTAGTTCTGCTTTCTCCAGACTAGACAAGGAAGCAAAGTGAACGAGAGCAAGACGAAATATCTCCTGTCATCAAACAAACAGTCGTCGCACTTGCGACTTGGCTCTCACGTCACTGTTGACAGTCATAACTTTGAAGTTGTAGATAATTTCGTCTATTTAGGAACCAGTATTTATACCACCAACAATGTCAGACTGGAAATCCAACGCAGGATTATTCTTGCCAACAGGTGCTACTTCGGGCGTAGGCAATTGAGAAGTAAAGTCCTCTCTCGACGAACAAAAACAAAACGCTCTCCCTCGTCACTCATAATTCCCGTCCTGCTATATGGTGCAGAGGCTTAGACGACGACAACAACTGATTAGTCGACGTTGCGAGTTTTCGAGAGAAAAGTTCTGCGAAAGATTTACGGTCCTTTGCGCGTTGGCCACGGCGAATATCGCATTCGATGGAACGATGAGCTGTATGAGATATATGACGATATTGACATAGCTCAGCAAATTAAAAGACATTGGCTACGCTGGCTAGGTCATATTGTCCGAATGTACCAAAACACTCCAGCTCTAAAAGTATTCGACGCAGTACCCGCCGGAGGAAGCAGATGAAGAGGAAGACCTCCACTCCGTTGGAAGGACCTAGGAGAGAAGGACCAGGCTTTGCTTGGAATAGTATCATACTACTTCTATAATTAATTTGCATGCCGATGAACTAGCAAGAAAAGTCACCCACGTCCAAATTAGCAATGAGTAGAGTTTCCTATATACATACGTGCATTCGGGCGCTGGATCTATGGGCTTTGTTGTCCCAAGCGTTGCTCAGAACTCAGGATTTGTGGGGGGGCCTTTTGGCCCAGAGTGGAACCCAAGTTTTACGAACCCGGTGAATTGGCTGAAATTGATATTATTCGCCTCAATAAATTTGTGACAGGCTGTAGGCTTTTAGTCGATAGAATTTATGACAAGAATACATATGTACATATAATCTCAAAATCAATTAACTTCGGCTAAAAAATATTAATTAATAATGATGGGTCTAGAGCAGAGGTGGGCACTCACACATATTGTTACATTTGTGCACGCATACTATTACTATTTGTGTGTGAAGCAGCGAAAGCACGAATTTGAGCATGTCGTTCGGCCCAACAACAGTGAACACTGAGTCTTGCAAGTTAACGTACAAATGTGCTATTCATGATTATTATTTATTGTTATTACTTTTTATTCTTATTATCTCATTATTATCTTATTATTATTATTATTATTTAATAAGACTATCTATGTCTATTTCTCCTTCGTAGGTCTTAATCCGGAGGAGGTCTGCTAAATGCTGGTCCGTCATTCGATTTCTTTGTTTGTTAAGTATAAGTTTCATCGACGAAAAGGCAGATTCACAGTTGTATGTCGATCCAAACATAGAATACAGTCTGTAAATCTGATCCTTTGTCTTTGGATACTTCCTTTCGTCGATTGCCCTCCAAAATTGTTCGCCAGTTAGCAACGGAATTGAGAAATCTTGTCTCATATTAACTAACTCTGGTTGCAGTTCAGGGTCTTGCTTTTCAATATCGCAGATAAGGGTATATTCGTGCAGATCTATTATATTCTTTATAATTTCAAAATCTTTAAATCTTAAATGATAATCTGTGTATATGTTTTCTAGTATGCTGCAGTATTCTATGTTCTTATCAAATGTTTTAAATTGGCTATAGATTTCTGTAACTTTTTTCAAATTTAAAAGATTTCCATTTTTTATTTCATTTATTAGAATTTGAATTTTCCGGCTGAAATGGTGTACTGTGGTTACTAATTGTGTTATTATCTTGTGTTTTCCTTGAAGCTGTAAATTTAATTCATTGAATAATTCTGTTATGTCGCACAAAAAGGCTAGATCATACAAAAAATTTTTGTTTTTTAGTTCTAAAACGAAATCCCCATTATCTGCAGACATATTTTGTTCAAAAAATGTTAAGATTTCATTCCGTAAATCGAACAGGCGCTGAAGGCTTCTCCCACGGCTTAGCCAACGAACCTCAGTATATAATAGTACGTCACCGTATTCCGCTTTTAGATCCTCAAGAAGCGTTTTGAATTTTCGGTGGTTTAAAGAGTTGTGGCCCCCTTTAATTTTATTTATAATTTTTATTAATATATTCATTGCCCTTTTCAAATAATCCCCTTTTGCGAATAACGCTTGCTGGTGGATTATACAATGGAAAAAAAGAACCTTGAAATGATTTTTTAATAACTGCCCGACTAAGCACTTTTTCGATCCCACTATTACTTTGGCCCCGTCCGTACAAATTCCGGCTAATTTATTTTTATCAACGAAGCAGAAGACTTTCGCGACCAAAACATTATATAAAATTTCACCGGTTACATTGCTATGCAAAGCAATAACATCAAAAATTTCTTCGAAAGTTTGAAAGTTTTGATCGACAGTTTTTACACAAATTATTAGTTCACAAATACTATTTAGATCAGTACTCTCATCCAAACTGAGAGAAAAATATTTGCAATTTAGCAATCTATTTTTAGTCTCAGAGTGGATGAATTTGCTTATATCTTCAGTCCTACGTGTGACGGTACGACGAGATAAAGGTACTTTTCCATGATTTTCAAAACTTCTTGCCCTTTTTCACCAAAACATTTCAAAACTTTTGAAGACAAATTTGAGAAAAAAAGGCCATCTTCAAATGGGCGACACTGCTTTGCCAAAGCCAACGCAACAGTAAAAGATGCCTTTATTAAAGGCAAATCAATATCTTTATTATTATTTTTACCATTATCAGTTTTAGTATCATTATTATAATTTGCAATGAATTTAAAAAAAAAATTCTGCTTGCAATTGCAAAAGCATTAGCTTCCGCTCACCTCCAGTAAAAAATTTAAAATTTGTATGGCAAGAGAAATAATGTCGGCTTAAACAAAATTTAGAATTGCGACCAACAATGTCGTAACAAATAAGACATTGTGCTCTTCCATCCAAATTTTCTATAAAGAAAAAATCTTCTTCCCATTCGCGCATAAACATTTTTAGCTCTCACTGTATATTTGAAATAGCGCAGCGTGGTGTTGCTTGAACAAGTGTTTGCATGCGACTGTTTTGCTTTCCCATAGCCACTGGTATGATAGCATTCAGTCTTCATTGTGCCGAGGGCTACCGATCGTTCGTATTCTATAAATAGCGTAATATTTTGTGCTGCTCGTCGCAGCAGAGGCCCTATGCACGCGTGCATAGGAAAATCAACTTGTGCCCACCTCTGGTCTAGAGCGAAGACTTGGTCTACATAAAACTTTATTGGAAGAAAACTCTTATCTCTTAAAACTTTCAATCACTATTTGAACCTGTTGTGTTGAATGTATAGTTGGCAAATATAATGAAGAAATATAATAAGAAATACAACAAAATGAATTTTAAATTTATAATATTTTTCAATATTAAAAAATATCTGCATTTATTATTACAACGATATTTAAATACACTTAATTTTTATTTATCGTTTAATCACTTATTGCCTAATTCTCTTATACATGTTTCTCCGTACGCTCATTGTCACGTCACACTGTGTTGCACTTTATTATTACATTTATTACTGGCTGTTTATAAATGCTATAGTATAAGTATGTGTACAAATATACATATAACGGCAGATCATTTTCTACAAAATTATCGGGGACTTTCCTGTCCTAAGTGAAGCCTCTTTAACGCACCGACATTTATGTTGATGAAATGTTTCAAGTATTTCAGTGAAGCTTTGTTGCTATCTAGTTGTAAACAATATTTTTAAATTGTTTCGCTTAATAATTTCCTAATCGAACACAAATCTTCGTATGTGTCATTAACATTGACTGCAATTTTATGGGATCTAATGGATCTTAAGGGGTTACATACGTCCAGCAGCACCAAAAATGCGCTAAAGGAAAAACTGTTTTAAGAAGGGATAATAGAAATGAATATAAAAAATTTTATACAATGTTTATTGGTACTTAAAGTTTAAAAAAAATATTTTTTAATTTTTCTTTACAAAAATTAGTACATAAAATATCACGTGCCACATAGTACAATAAAAAAAAGTTGCTCCACTGTCTGCATGATAACTCATACAGTTTTTAACATTTTTTGATGCGGTTTTTTTTTTAATATTCGAAAATGTTTTCTCTATAGTCTGTCGAGCCGAATTTTTTAATTTCGAAAAATTTTCCAATTTACGGAATTTAGAAAAAAAAATACGTTTTACGTCATAAATGTCACACTTTAATCATGTTTATAAAATTTTTTAATAAAAATATCAAAAATCCGGCTCGACAGACTACAGAGAAAACATTTTCGAATATTTAAAAAAAAACCGCATCAAAAAATGTTAAAAACTGTATGAGTTATCATGCAGACCGTGCCGGGAAAAGTAGTTTCGAGAAAAACGCGTTTAAACTTTCACCTGTGTGTATAAAACCCTCGTCGGGCGGTCTGATTTTCTACCATAACTTTGTATCTATGGGGAATTTTTACAATCGACTTTCACAGAAATACGCCTAAAACTATAAAGAATAATAAACTATAAAAAAAATCCATTTGGACGTATGTAACCCCTTAAGTTTATTTTATTATTTAATGGGATAATGCATGTGGATAAAGATCTTCAATGTTTGTACATATACATATGTAATAATCTTTTAGTATTTAACTAGCTTTTCTCTTATTTGTGGTATAAAACCCGCTGTAATTTGTTAAACACATTGCCCACAAGTTTTAAATTGACTCTGAATGACGAGGTGGATCGCTATTAAGAAAAAAAAATCTTGGAATTTGGAATTGAGATCGAACCTAGATTCCACGCAACTTCGATTCAGGTTTTACGTACCGAGTGAATTTTATGTGCAACATATTTTTACATTCTTTAATGGATGTAAATGACACATGTTTCATTCAACGAATCATAGTTTAAACAGAAATATAATGCAAGGGCAGTGCGACTCTTTTTACATTATTAAATGCTGTGTATATTTTATTTAATACGTACTTACTTATACTAATGTATATTTAGGCAATTTAAAAGTTCTTTTCCTCCGTCTAATAAGCCGATTACCTGAAACATGCTAAGATTGAATTCCAAAATTTTCTTTTTTATACATATTTGTATATTTATATTTGTAGTTCACTTTTACAAGTATGTGTGTATATAAGTTTAATTTGTAGTCACGTTTGAATTATATGCTCATATTTTTTTTTATCATCGACTTGCAATTATCCATGCATTACTCTACGAATATCTAGTACAGTCGAATATCGTATTTAAAAATATACAGTTCCCAACTCTCGGCTTTGTGTACCTACCCGCTATATAATTTTGTTATATTTCTCTACTGTTATATATATGTATAACATGTATTTAAACATGTAAATCTACCAACAAGAATGAGGTGATATTAAAATGAAATAAAAACTCAAAATTGGTTCTGTTTGTTATGCAGATAATTTTATATCATTTATGATTTGATTAAATTTCGGCCAAATGGTCACTACTTCTCCTTTGCATATCTCCACCCGTTTACATACATTTTCGATGGCCCGATGCAGCAATTCGTCTATAGTGCGTTGAATGTTGTCTTCGAGCGTTTATGTTTGATTGACGTAAACCGTTGATTTAATATACCCTCAGAGAAAATAATATAGAGGCATGATCTCGGTGGCCATTTGGCTGGGCAATTTTTCGAAATTAACAAGTCGCCAAACTTTGCACGCAATGTGTCCATGTTTAGACGTGAAAGCCATTAGGCCCAAAATGGGCCTCATCGAACGTGAATTTGTGAATTTTTCGGAGAACGTAAATTTGCGTAATAATCTCAGACAATTTCCAAGCGTTTTGCCAAAGTGAAACGTGTCATAATGGAATAGCCTTACCAATGGCGTAGCTAGAGGGGTCGATAGGGGGTCGTCGCCCCGGGCGCAACGTCTTGGGCGCGGCAAAACGATCTTCGCTGTTTTTTAATATACAGAAAAATACTTCAACGAATTTTTTTTACAAAATTTATTATAAAAGATGAAGAGTTGTACACTCACAATGTAATAATCTGAATAACTAATAATTTGCTTGGCTTCTAGTTCATAAATTTTATATACTTAATATCGAAGATATTTTGTAAAAATTCAATTTTGTTCGAATCACCTCATGAAACTTGTAGGTAGGTAGATAAAAGGGGACGGCAGAACATCCTTGGCCCCAGGCGCCCGAAGTTGTAGCTACGCCACTGAGCCTTACTGTACAAACTGACAAGATTTGACACATATCCGTAAACAAATATGGTCAAAATCACGTCATCTCTATTGGTAGACACTGTATACATATATTAACAATAAGGGTAAGAATGCTAAAATACAAGATTACGCCAAATGTTGTGACGTATTTCTTGCGAGTTGAGTTGTAAACAAAAACATAAACACTGTTGTTAAGTCGTGAAATAATAGTTATTGCAACTCGGCACTGCACATTCAATTTTTCAAAATTAATATACTTTATATTTATACATTTTAATAAATACAACCTTTACAAGCACAATTCGTTTTAACCATTCACTTATAGTTTCAATAGATAAAAGTATTTATTGATTATTTATTTATTTATTAAAAAATTACCAGAATATTTTCCCGCAACATTGTTTCATTCATTTCACTAAAACTTAAGTATAAATTATGCCTATTTCACGGATTAGCACAAAAACATATTTACGTTTTTGTTTACAATTTACATGCTGTTCTATGCTTATCATTCTCAACTCACAAGAATTCCGTCACAACATGGCAGTTTAGTACAATTTGTGTTTGTAACAATTGTCACAGTATAAACCAAAAAAGTAAGGTCAAATCATTGTCGTAATCGTGTATTCTATCATTCTTGTGCTATGGGTGCGTTCAAGAATGCGTGAATTTGAACGCTTAACAGATACAAATAATCGGGAACACTAAAGTTTTGTCTGTTCGTCAGTCGGGTATCGGCAATTATGCCAGATCTGTTGCACTGTTGTACTGGCTGTAATTATCTACTATTATTCGTATAGCAACCAATGCTATAGTTGTATTAAGTGCGGTTCGTTGAGAACATAAGACTGTGAATTACAAGTTAATGGATGCAAAATAGGATATAAATATGTATGTATGCATGTATGTTAGAATGTCGTAAAATTATTAAAATAGGAATTATTGTAAAAATAAACAAAACATTTTTTTTGTAAAGGTAATTTGAAAAGTGTAAAAAGTCAGTTTTTTTAATATGTTGTAAATGATCATATGTAGTTATAGACAGTCAAATAAGTAAATATATGGTATACACAGCTACTAATATTAAAAATTTGTTTAAGTATGCTCTGATAAAACAAAAAAGATAAAAAGCAAGATTTAAAAATTATAAAAACTTAACATAAATGTAACGAATAATATTTTAAATAACCTGTGTAACGTCGCTGACGTTGCCGTTATTTTTCCATTTAAGAAAAAAAAAACTCACTCATTCCTTTGAATTTCACTTTCTTCTTCGTTGTTTAGCGTTTATCCACTTTCGTTAACGGCACCGAGAGGCGTGTACGCAATGAATGGTGGGTGACATTAGCAGATGTTGTAGAAATGATATTTGTATTTTTGGCAGAGGACTTTGACGATGTTGGTTCGGTGGCATTATTGTTGTTATTATGATTGGTATGCGTAGTTCCAGCTATGGATTGACGTCTAGTGACCAAACGTTTTGGCAGTGTTGTTGTCAAACTATTGGCTGTCGTAGTGCAGATGGCGTTGGTTTGCTTACCGCTGCTGCTGTTGGTAATAGGGACACCTTCCGCCGATTGGCGCTGAACAGTTGTGCGGGTGGTTGTACCGCCTGTCCCACTGCCACTTCCACTGTTGTGGCCTTCAGAATTGCGGCTGCGTTTGCAGGCGGGTTGTGATGCATCTGAATTTTGTTATGTTTTTTTCCAAAAGATGAAGTGAGAAGAAAGTCAAAACAAAAAATTGCAAGCGGTTAGCCGAATTCAGCAATTAAATTACATATGTATTTGTTATTCATAAAACTACTATATGCTCAACGTAAGTAGAATGTCTACGTAACACTCGTGTATATGAATAAATAAATTAAAAATTAGCATTTTCTCTGAGAAAAAAATATAACAACTAAAAGTGTTATTACCTAAAAAAATATATATATAAGTACAGTCATGTGAAAAAAATAGGGACACTTGCTTGAAAATAGGTAAAAAAAAATAAAATCTGACTCATTTAAAAAAAATTATCAAAAATGTAACATGCAATTCTTTGCTGGTATGTCAGTGAAGTAAAGAACCGTTATCAAAGAAAAAACATTTGGCGTCGTTTCGCAACTGTTGATCATTTTGTGATCGTTTTTGAGTGTGCGAAATAATAGGGACGGGAATAATAAATTGGTGTTAGTTTTGAAATATTGGGATTCTTAAAAATTTTTAAGCAATAAAGGTATTGTATATGAGATTTTATATAATCACTAGAGGACCCGCTTACGTTTTACTGTGGCTGATACATAGATAGTACTACTAATACCATCTATATAATTTCTATTAGTTAGATTATAAGTATTAGTTAAGGAATAAAAGGATTTTTGGTGAAGCAACAAAAATGAATCCAAAATCACTTCGTGCGTTAAAAAAGAATTGGGTTTTGGGGTAAAAATACTATTGAATTTGGGCTGTGCATCAGTGAAATCAATCGAGTCCAATCGATTGTCAGCCTGGTGGACTGTATCTCAAATTTTTTATCAACACTTCAGTTATGCCGCTATTTTTTTATGCCAGACCTTTTGCAATTTTAAATTGCCTGTCAAGATACCCCTCCAATAGTTAGCAGGTATGAAAAAAATGTTATAGCTACCCATAGATGTATTGAATCACCCAATTTATTACTTAAGAACGAACAACTCTGTCCACAATATAAAAACTTGATCCACAGATGTCGCCTTTTACTTTGGCATCGTTTTCTTTAATGCACGTTTACGCCAATTTAAGATTTGAATATTGGATACTGCGATGGTAGCGCCATCTATTGGTCAAACATTCCAAAATTAACAATTGATTAAAAATGAAAAAATAATTTAAAAAACATTTTCCAGTGGACCAAATTGTAAATCTAAACCATTCTCGAATCTCCTTGAACATACACACAAAATTTCATCAAAATCGGTCCATCCGTTTAGGAGCAGTTCAAATGCAAACACACGGTCAGAAGATTTATATATATAAAGATAAATTGAGAAAGTTAACATATAATTTAATTTAGTAATTTAAAATGGGCCGAGGACAACACTGCAGCGCTGAGCTGCGTAAGCAAATAAAACTCCTCCGAAATCAGGGATTTTCATACCGGAAAATAGCCGAAACGTTGAATTACTCCAAGATAATGGTAGAGAATGCAATAAAATATAAGCCTCAGAAAGAAACGCGTGGACGAAAATCAAAAATATCTCCAATCTTTGAAAGGAATATAATGCGATTTTTAAAATAGGACCCTTCGCATCCTCTAGTGTACTTAAAAAGGAATTTTCTTTGGACGTCGACACTTCTACCATTCGTAAATGGCTAATTAAGAAAAATTTAAAAGCAAAGAGACCCAGAAAAGTACCTTTTCGGTCCAAACCAAATGTGATTAATAGGGTACATTTTGCTATTGAGCCCGTCAAGTGGCCAGTGGAGAAATGGCGCAATATCCTATGGTCAGATGAGACCAAATGCGATCTTTTTCACCCTGACTGCGGTACGCAACATGTGCGCAGGCCAGTGAACACAGCTTTTAACTCGCAATATACAGTTAAAACTGTAAAACACGGAGGAGGATCAATTATGGTGTGGGGATGCTTCTCTTACCAAGGAGTTGGTCCAATATATCGAATTGAGGACACAATGACAGCGGTGACTTATTGCAATATATTAAATGAGGTTATGCTGAGGAAAACATGCCCCTTCGATGGGTGTTCCAGCAAGACAACGACCCAAAACACACATCGAAGCTAGCAAAAAAATGGTTCTCGGATAACAATATAAACGTGTTAAGCTGGCCTGCCCAATCACCGGACTTAAATCCCATCGAGAACTTGTGGCAACAAGTGAAAGTAGCTTTGAGGGGTAAAAAAGCAACAAACAAAGATGCACTTTGGCTACTGATACAGGAAGCGTGGAAAGCTATTCCCCGGACCACGTGCCAAAAATTAATTGACTCATTACCTCGCCGATGTCTGGCTGTCATTCAAAACAAAGGATTTGCAACGAAGTATTGAAGAATCAAATTCTAAAAGTCAAAAGAATTTTGTAAAAAAAAAATGAATTGAACATTTTTTTTTTTTTGTAAATTGCAATTGTCCCTATTTTTTTTCACAACATAATTTGGGTAAAGCTATTAAAATAACACAGTACAACAGCTAATCTGAGGGGTGAGAAATTCCAAGTCAGGGTGATGGTACTAGGTCAGTATAGTAAACCCCTCAAAGGGTTTGGCGTTCGTATGTGTCAGTTTTTTTTATGACCTTTTAAATCTTTTCCTTACCTTGATTTTTTTTCGCGAACCCCTTGTTTGATTTTGATGAAACAAATTTAGAAAAATTAAGAACTACAATTTCTATTTGTTTTTATTTGTTTTTATTCAAAAAAGTTACGAAGCATGGAAAATGCGCTGGAATCGCTGTATAGCTGCCCAAGGGGACTACTTTGAAGGCGGATATCAGAGTTGTAAAATAATTTTCAAATATACGGTTTTTACTTAATTGTCGTACCTCGTATATGTTGACTTTGTTCCATTTTACGAAATTTATGTAAAATTGATTTGTCAGTTTTTTTATGACCTTTTAAATCTTTTCCTTATCTTGATGTTTTTTCGCGAACCCCTTGTTTGATTTTGATGAAACAAATTTAGAAAAATTAAGAATTACAATTTCTATTTGTTTTTATTAGTTTTTATTCAAAAAAGTGTCATCGCCTTTTTTATAAATTTTCCCCAATAACTCCAGACTTCTGGCCATAAACTACTAAAAAAATAAAGTAAACATTTTTATAATTTTTTATTTTTATTTTATTTATTTATTTTTATTTATTTTAATAAATATTGCCTAAAAAATGTATAAAAAAGGCGATAAATGACACTTTTTTGAATAAAAACAAATAGAAATTGTAATTCTTAATTTTTCTAAATTTGTTTCATCAAAATCGGACAAGTGGTTCGCGAAAAAATATCAAGATAAGGAAAAAATTTAAAAGGTCATAAAAAAAATTGACACATACGAACGCCAAACCCTTTGAGGGTTTTACTATACTGACCTAGTACCATCATCCTGACAATAATCCCAAAAATGTTCCGCAGTATAATTAATTTTTTTCTTCTTTGAATTAAATTCGAGTTATTTTCTCTAATATTCTATGGTAAAAACATAAACCTATTTAAAAATAAAAACACAATTTCCAACTTAATGAAAATATTCTTTTTTTTGCATTTTTACGAAATACCGCCATGTGTCCCTATTATTTTTCACATAACTGTACATGTATATGCTTCATTACAACGGTAATCAACTATTTGCTTTAAAATATATACAAAGGTAAATATACTATATGTAAATTCGTACTAATAGGGCTTGAATTAATAGCGGGATTCTGTAACCAGTCTCTATTTGAGACATTTTGAGGTAAAATCTCAATTTGTGACTAGTTACTATTCACTAAACAGTCTCTAGCGTTAGTCTCAAAATATTGCCTCAAATTTGAGACATGGTAGTTAGCAGGTCACAAAACTAAAAAGAACTCTTGTCTGCCATTTTGAATATACTGAATAGAGATCATCATAGATTTTAATCGATTGTCGTTTTTTTATATTTTGTAAGCAACTCAAACAGAAAAAGGTTGAAAATAAATCAATTTTACATAAATTTCGTAAATAGTATTATGGAACAAAGTCAACATATACGAGGTATGACAATTAAGTAAAAACCGTATATTTGAAAATTAATTTACAACTCTGACATCCGCCTTCAAAGTAGTCCCCTTGGGCAGCTATACAGCGATTCCAGCGCATTTTCCATGCTTCGTAACTTTTTTGAATAAAAACAAATAAAAACAAATAGAAATTGTAATTCTTAATTTTTCTAAATTTGTTTCATCAAAATCGGACAAGTGGTTCGCGAAAAAACATCAAGATAAGGAAAAAATTTAAAAGGTCATAAAAAAACTGACACATACGAACGCCAAACCCTTTGAGGGTTTTACTAGACTGTAAACTATACCTAGTACCATCATCCTGACTTGGAATTTCTCACCCCCCAGACAATAATCCCAAAAATGTTCCACAGTGTAATTAATTTTTTTCTTCTTTGAATTAAATTCGAGTTATTTTCTCTAATATTCTATGGTAAAAACATAAACCTATTTAAAAATAAAAACACAATTTCCAACTTAATGAAAATATTCTTTTTTTTGCATTTTTACGAAATACCGCCATGTGTCCCTATTATTTTTCACATAACTGTACATGTATATGCTTCATTACAACGGTAATCAACTATTTGCTTTAAAATATATACAAAGGTAAATATACTATATGTAAATACTAATAGGGCTTGAATTAATAGCGGGATTCTGTAACCAGTCTCTATTTGAGACATTTTGAGGTAAAATCTCAATTTGTGACTAGTTACTATTCACTAAACAGTCTCTAGCGTTAGTCTCAAAATATTGCATCAAATTTGAGACATGGTAGTTAGCAGGTCACAAAACTAGAAAGAACTCTTGTCTGCCATTTTGAATATACTGAATAGAGATCATCATAGATTTTAATCGATTGTCGTTTTTTTATATTTTGTAAGCAACTCAAACAGAAAAAGGTTGAAAATAAATCAATTTTACATAAATTTCGTAAATAGTATTATGGAACAAAATAATACTATTATGGAACAAAATAATACTATTTACGAAATTTATGTAAAATTGATTTATTTTCAACCTTTTTCTGTTTGAGTTGCTTACAAAATATAATCAACATATACGAGGTATGACAATTAAGTAATGAGACTGATTCCATAAAACCGTATATTTGAAAATTATTTTACAACTCTGACATCCGCCTTCAAAGTAGTCCCCTTGGGCAGCTATACAGCGATTCCAGCGCGTTTTCCATGCATGGAACATTTCTGGAACGCTTCGACTGGGATGTCCGCGAGTACCCTCGTCACGGCCGCCTGGATGTCTGTAATTGACTCAAAATGGGTTCCTTTGACCACCGATTTTGTTTTAGGAAACAAAAAACAGTTACAGGGTAACATGTCGGGCGAATAAGGCGACTGTTGCAACACGGCGATCTCTTTAGAGGTCAAATACTGGGACACGCTGAGGACAGTGTGTCACGGCGCATTGTCGTGATGAAGGATGCAGTTACGAGCGATGTCTGGGCGCACCCTGTTGACTCGTTTTCACAATCTTTCGAGTACTTGGCAATAGTTGACTTGATTTTTCAGTTTTCCCCGGTGGAATGAATTCTTGGTGGACGATTCCATGGCTATCAAAAAAGGCAATAATCATCGTTTTCACCTTCGACTTGCTCATGCGAGACAACCATTGTGAGCTTTAGCGTTTGGTTTCCGGGTCAAAGAGCACTATCACCATACACTCTTACAATTTTAGCGTACGTTTCCGAAGCTGTTTCGCCCAATCTGGCGCAAAATTTTATCGCAACGCGTTGCTCTTGATTACGTTTTTCCATTTTCGTGACGAGCACTACAAACACACGTCTTGACGCAGCAGGCGAACTAAACAAGCTAGAGCGATGGTACATATGTATATCAATGGAGAGGGGAGGGATGCCGAAAAAAGAGAAAGGGAATTTCAAGGTCACAGGTTTACCACAAGCGCGGCAATAAAATCGGTTTCATTACTTAATTGTCAAACCTCGTATTTTTATTTTTATTGATGATGTTTTTTGACTATGTTATAGAAAATTTAATATTTGTTATCGCCATATTTATTTTCATTCAAGTGCAAAAACATCTCTGAATAATGAAATGTAATAGATTTTGTGACTGTCACTCACAGAATAGCAAAATCGCCTCAAGTCTCAAAAATTGTCTCTAACTTAAAATCTCAAATTTAGAGGCTTGAGACTGTATCACAGTACAGAATCGCACGGGAAAACTCACAATCGCTCCACCGTCCGTAACGTGCATATTTGCGTAAATTTAATGAACGAGTTTGCTCTCTTAAACTCAGAACTGTCAGTTTCGATATTTTCGATATATTCTTAAACTAAATCAAAATTGAATCGATCCGGTTATTAATAAATAGGTAAATTATTTTTAATAATAGAATTTAAGATTTGATGTTTTACACTATGAAAAATTATAACTAAAAAGCTAGATGTGTGAAAAAGATGTATACAAACTGAACAATGGTAACATTGTTTAAATTCGTTTAAGAGAGAACAACAACAAATTCGTTTTCACTACGGAATCGACTAGATGAAGCATTACTAATTTGCAAAGTCCTTGTCCTAATTTAAATATAGACCTGCGACTGTATTAAAGTGCTTAATTGCTATATAATCCGTAACCGGGAAACTTTTTAAGTGTTCTTAATTAAATTTTAAGTTACAAGCGTCTAAAGTACGTATGTTGCAACGAGCATTTCTTGTAAAATCATTTTTTTTTTTAACTTGCTGCAATATTTACTCAGGGACAAATAATCCGAATACCTAATGGCAGGTTAAAATCGCTCAAATTTTAGGCAAAATGTAATATTTTAAAAAATGCAGCCATTTTGACAAGTTTTAATATTTTTTGCTCGTATACTATTATATGGACAATATCTTCTAAAGAGAATTTTTCTTAAGTTTCCAACAAAAGAAGGTTGGAATTATTGCACCATGTGCTAAACACATAGACATGGCTGCACGACAGTCAACTGTAAATGGCATCGTGAAGCCTGATACATGAATATTTGTAAGAAGGAAGCGACATAACAATGGCCGGCTTGTATACAAAACAACACAGCTGTCCATTTCCAATTTCTTTGTTGCCATACTAATACCTTTCACTTCAATGAAATTTTAATATTTTGTTCAAAGTGAAATTTTTTTATGCAAAAAATAACACCCCTATCACGCATTTCGACTTGAATTGAAATTTTCTCCGTTTGGCGACTTTGGTATCATGCGTTCCGTTCCCGTTCAGTTCAACTTCGAAATTTCCAATTCTGCCTATCATGCATTTCGATCGTAGCTCCGTTTTGCTAAGTTGCAATTTTGTTGGCGGAGAACTTTTTGTGTTTTTATTTTGCTGCGAAATTTTTTTTATTTGCGTGATTTTTTTTTGAACTTTCTAAAAATGTAAGTAAAACTTGTATTTAAAAGTTGTAAAACACACTATATTTCCAGATTTTGTGATGTTTTTTGATATGCTTTCAGGTCAAAAACAACAACACCAGAGCAATATGGAAAATTGGCAGATATGATGGAGAGTAAGCTAGATATAGTCAACGGTTTCCACCAGCGTCCTAAAGAAGATGTGCAGGCTTTTTGGAAAGAGGAAGCATCAAATTTACTTGCCGTCGTTTCTTCCGCAAACGTATCTAGGACATACTTAAATGCGTCCTTATTCAGACGAAAGTTTTTCTGAATCTAAATAAGTAAACAAATTGTAAGAAAAATGTCTACTTTCACGTCATTCAGCTGGAAGGGATCGCATATATCTTGTAATTTTCTCCTCACCCCAGCATTCTGAGATGCGCTGCTCTCCTCCTCAACCAGTAATATCGCCGCGGATAAAGATTCCATAGTTACGTTTAATAAAAATAATAACAACATAAAAATTTTACTTTTATTTATTTTCTTTGAACAGCAGTAATTTTGTATTTTTGCTTTGTTATGTTCCAGTTTCCAAACAGCTGATTTCGAAAGAGTTATAACTCCTCTTCTTCTTTCAATCCAATTGCAACGCATGATACCTAATTTCGACTCCGGCGGAGCGTAGAGCGGGAACGTAATCGAAATGCATGATAGCGGTGTAAGTAAATGGATAAATTTATTTGTTTTAAATAATCAATTGTTTTTACAAATGATATATCAGAGCTACTTTATGCTTTTCTCTGTAAAATAACGTCAAGTTTGTTAAAACTTTGAATAATTTTACATTTTACATATAAGTGGCATCATACCTCTCTACTGTCCTCTTAGCTATCGTCAGGAAAATTAGAAATATTTTTAATTTAGCGAGAGCCTGTTGTCGTGTAGTCGTACAGCTGTCTAAATAACTGTGTTCTTAAGAACGTATATATTTTAATATTTGACAGATGTCGATTGAAGTCTGTCGCTCCCTATGTGTTCAGCACATCAATATTTAACTTTTATACTCTCGCAACAGGGTGCATCAGAGAGTATAATAGTTTCACTTAATAGTAATTGAGATAGATATGAAGTTATACTCATATATATTAATGATCAGGATGAGACGAGTTGAAATCCGAAAAAATTGAGATATCGTGATGAAACTTTTTACACACGGATCAATTCTGGTAGGTATCATATAATATATATACAATTGAGGAGCTCCTATAATTAAGTCATTCAGTACTTTCTTACAATATTAAAAAATTTATATATTTTTTTCTGCTACAGCCTTAATATATGGCATGTTCCGTTATCGTATAAACGTTGGCGATTTCCATCGCAATTAAGGATTTTCATTTCGGAGAGTTTTTATTAATTTTGCATTTCTTTCCAGTAAAACTGTGCACACATAATAAAGGGGTCAGTAGGGTAATCTTTAAAACAATTTTTTTTTGTTTTGCATTTTCTGTTCCCCTCTACCCTTAGAATTAATGTAGAACCCCACTTTACCATTAGAAGGTTTCGAAAAAGCCCCAAAAATAATACCGCACGACGCTCGGAGCGCTCGGAGTGCACACCTCAAACTTTAAACGCGTTTTTCTCAAAACACACTTTTTTAAACTTGAGGACATGATTGCGGTTGAACTACTCAACCGATTTGCTTAATTTTTTTAATGTTCACAAAACGCCTAGCTATCGTCGCTACAAGATTCATAATTTTTTATAATTTATTGACAATGTTATGACAAAATTTATGTAAAAAAACATGAAAACAAAATTAATTACTTTTTTATGTATCAACATTTTTACATGATTCTAATAAGGACGATAACCATTCACGTATATTTTAAGAATAAATTGGGTTTTTGTGTTTCAGATGATCCAAACATGAGAAATCGTGTCCGCCAGTGAAAAAACGCATCTCATCCACCCAGCTATTTCTCCGACAGAATAAAAATTTCTATGAAAAAAATGTAAAAAAAAAACAGTCTAGATTACCCTACTGACCCCTTAAGTCATTTTGTTTGAAAAGTATAATTCTAATATTTCTCGCCACAATTTAAGTCAGTATTGTTCCTTTTTACTGAATAGAGTTATTTTTAACAAAATTTCTGTCATCGTCGCCATTGGCAAGAATTAAAGCACAACTCCAAACGAAAGAAAGGTCATATGGGAATGTTTTCAAAAAGTATCAAAATATTACCAAAGTTGTGGACGTTTTAGGGGTTTCCCATGGTTAAATTAATAACGCTATTAAGTTTTATGAAAAATATTAGACTTTTGAAAATTTGGCGCGTAGAAACCCAAAAAAGATCACTAGTTCTGACGACAATACCCTGGTTAGACTGATCCATAGGGCTCAATTAGAGGAGCACTATGACGTATAAATATCGGCGCACCAAGTACGAAGAAAATTTAATGAATGGTCGCTTAGCAAGACGAAAACCTAATGTTTCGAAAAAAAATATTGAAAAACGAAAAGCGTTTGCTAAAGACCATCTCTGGAAGGATAAGTATTCGGCAATTATAGAAAACCATTTGTAAGGTGACCCCTTTTGCAAGAACTTAACCCCCAAGTACACTAAAAAACATGTGAAACATGGTGAGTCATAGATGATGGTGTAGGGTTGCTTCACGTCTTCAAGCGTTGGTCCGTTTGTTAAAATAGATGGGAAAATTACCAGTGAAATGAACAAGGAAATTGGAGAACAATTTAGACGGTGACTATGTGGACAATTTACAGTTGACTTGGAATTTCCAAAACGATACGACCCCAAGCACTGCTCACGAGTCATTAAAACTAGGTTAAGTAGCCAAAATATTATGATTCTGGATTGGCCAGCTCAAAGTTTGTGAAAAAAGTCTTGGGGTATTTTCGCTGGTTGGCGTTGAAAGCGCGTAGTTCTAGTTTTATTCGTTGCATCGGGTCATGCTATACCTTTTTGGAAAGCTCATTTCACGCGCTAACACGTGTTTGATTGATTGTCGTTTTTTTTTTGAGTCGTTCGTGAGTTATAGCGTCGCAAACATGGAGCAAAATAAAGAGAAAATACGGCATATTTTACAGTACTACTACGATAAAGGCAAAAATGCATCTCAAGCCGCCGCAGTTTATGGACCCGATACAGTTTCCATTTCCACCGCACAACGATGGTTCAACGTCGTCGAAAATTGCGATAAAATCGCTGAATTGGTCGAAAGAGACCGGCATAGTAGCAGCCGTAGCATCGGTCAAGAGCTGGGCATGATTAATCAAAAATTCATTTCAATTTCAATAAAAAAATCAATAAAAATACCGCAAGACTTTTTTGACAACCTAATATATTCATAACACATCTTCAAAACATTCTTCTAGCTCAAATATACTCGATATTATAATTTTCGACCTTATGGCGGATAGTCGTTTATGTTAGTCAATATACATATGGCCAAACATCTGCTGACCGACTGCACGGCAGTCCGTAGACGCTTGGATCCATGTTTCCGGATAGGGACCGCATCGCCTCACTAGCACCCGGTAGTTTATTGGGACTTCATCGATGCGCTGGGGCTAAGTGAGTCTATGTGATTTAGGAGAGGGCACAATAGACCTGAGGCCGCGGTGCATTCTTCATCTATCAATCTAATCTAATATGGTCAATGTTTTCATAAACATAACATAGTTTAGCACAATATGAATGAAATCGGCGTAGACTGTGATTTAATGTCTAATATCCTGGATATGCAGCAAAATAAAATAATAAGGTTAAGTGAGTCTACGACCTGTAATATATATATAATGTATTGTTGAATTATTTTGCAACATTCTTTAAGAAAAAGTTTTGCCTTCCCCTGAAGATATTTCTCCGGTTTTGATCTTGAGAGAGTTTAAATTGTTCTGTTCCACCCGAACTTAGCCCTCCCTCTCCTAACCTTAAGACCATTGATATTTATACATTTTAATTGTTATGCCGAGTATGCGAAATTGTATGTGCAGTATAAATATAGGAAATTAAAATTAAGTTACATATGTACATATGTATATATTTGTTCGAATCGTCTACGTGATTGCAGAGATAAAAAAATATGTTAGATTTTCAATTTAATTCAAAATATTTTGCTTTGTAGAGTTTGGTGTTATTGTTCCCAGCATAGAACACTCCCGAAGTTGCCAACCAATGAGGTCTATATGGGCCTTAATGTAGTAAGCATGAATAATTCTGCCGAACATAAAAAATAAGTTACAATTCACTTTACTAACGCAGCTGAAACACTTTTGAAGGGGTAAGACCAGTCTTTGATTTCTAAAAAATATATTTTTTTTAGCGTTAAAAGGGCTTTCAAATACCAAAAACATAAATAAATTGCTAATACTGAAGTATTTTTTATTAAATGTGTAATCTGCTGTGGTGTTCAAGTGTTCGAGCTAGTCAGCTTTCTCAATTTTTTAGATATCGATCAGAAATTTTACATGCGTTCTTTTCTCCCTATGAAGCTATTAATTTGTTTTATTCGCCGATTTTGGTCTTCTATAGCATATACATAAGTAGCTGTCATACAAAACCCGATCACAATCAAGTTCTTGTATGAACAAATTTTTTACAATCCGCGAGCAAATTCTTCAGATCAGACTACTACAGCATATTTTTTTCATAAAAACCGACCGATCAAAATCTAGATAAAGATATTTTTATATCCTTTTATTCTATGCTATAATAAGGTTTTACAAATTCTATGCAGCGGAAGTTTTTTCTTGTGTTATCTTTTCTTTTTCCTAAACCCACAGGATTCTGAAGAGTGAAGATCTGTAAAATTGAGATATCTCCAAAACACGTTTTTGAAAGCATCAACCGCCTCTTCAGGTGACGGAAAACATTGACCTTAGTTTATTTTTTACGAACGGGAATAAAAGGAAGTCATTCGGTGCCAGGTCAGGACTATACGGAAGATGTTTTATTAAATCGACGTTTTAAGTGCTCTAAAATGCAGGTATTTCAGCCAATATGTGAGAGGTCGTGAAGAGTAACCCGTCTTCGGCGCTTGGTTTTCCTGATTTCTTGAAAGACAACTGGCAAACAAATGGTTGTGTATACTACTCATAATATACTGTTCTGCGTTTTTCCAGTGATAGGGTTGCGATATGTCCAGTTTTTCCCAAAAAACAAAAACTAATTACTCTTTGCTTGGAAGTGCTTCGTTCGCAAACAAGTTTTGTTGAATTCGGCTCATCTTGGAACACCATTACAGCCTACTGCTGTTTACTTTCGGGGTAATACGTAATATGTATGCTTATTACTTTCCAGATTGTAACACTAGTGTTGTCAAATCCCGAAACAATAAAGGCAACCTACATTTCAAATCCCAAGCTTACGTAAAAAGCTTTAGTAAGAGCTCTGTGTCTGCAAAAAGCCTACTTATCGTTGCACTTTTTACAATAGAAATAAGTCTAAACAAATCCGAGTCAATATTAGCTTGAATGTATACAATATTTTAAATATATTCATCAATGGATGGATTTAGCATATTTGTTCGTTCTGAACAATTTTGTCTAAGAGACTACAAGTCTAAAACCGATTTTGATCGGCCAGATCACAAAATTATATCACTTATCTCCCATGCAACCGATTATTTTTATTTTTCCGATTTCCTGTCTATAATTAAAAAGCTAAGAGCACGTAATTTTGCAAAACTGTTATCTAATCATGTTCAGCAATTATAGTAAAAATAAAGAAAATTGGACAAGTGAAGGGTGATCCCTACTTTTTTAAAAGAAAAAACACAGAAACTTCAAATTTAATAGGGGATCTTTATTATCATTCGGAAGAACACTCTTTGGCATTCATTTTTATAAGATTATCTCTTTCAAATCTAGACTGCAACTATGTACGTCTCAGATGGTCTACCTTTTAAGTCCAATTTTCAATGACTCGTTCAAACATTTCGACTGGTAACTGGAGAATGACACGCGTGATGTTATTGCAAGACGTGAATCTAAGTGGGAATGTCCGCAGACTTTAGACTTTACATATCTTGATGGTCAATCGACTGGCCCAAAACGTAAAATTATCTGCTCACCGAGGTGTTCTCTCAATAAACCAAACCAAATGTCGCCGAGATCACGAGCTTTAATTTCAGGCATCAAATTGTCGCATATTCATAGAACTTTTATACGCTTTCAATTTAAGATCTCGAAGTAAAATGCGCCAAGTCGTTCCATACATCAGCCCGAGTTGTTGCGAACGGTCTTCGTGTACACTTTCAGCTACGGTCGAATATTATTCAATAATGAATGCTGGTTCTCAATATGAGTGATGGTGTTGCGTACGGTCCTCAGTAGGCCGATTATGTTGACAATAAGTTGAGTGAAGCAATCGAAACACATTCTTTACATAAAGTGGATTTTCGTAATAAAGTTGAACGATTTGTAAACGTTTTTCAGACGTAAGCATTTCCATGATGAAATGCCAAACAAAAATAAAATGACCGCTTGACAAGACTCTCGCGTGATCTGTCAAAAAAAGGCTATTGAAAAATGTACCTCTACTTGAATCTCTAGAAAGTAATAGGACTGATTTTCTTCCGCCGCGACTGTACTTCGGAGCGTACCTGGAGGGTCAGGACAAACATTTTCACACGACGTATTTCTGTGAGTGGTGCAAGCCGAAAATGCAGCGTTCGTTAGAGCAGAGGTACGCGATTAACTCGGTAATTCTGCGATGTTGCTTTAGCAAGAAGTGGTGTGTTTCGGTGGCGCTAGGCCTTTTTGGGAGGGCCGGGAAGAGGTCGCTGATGAATTGGAAGTTGCACCACCACTACGCCCTGGCTCACACCGACTTTCTTGTGAACAACTACCTAACCAAGCCGCCATCCCAGCGCTTTCGCAGCCGCTCTACATCTCAGATGTGCCCCCACAGACCCCGACGCCGACCTTTTTTTGTTTCCTTGCCTGAAAAGGACGATGCATTTTGAGATGAGAGAGGGGATCCAGCAGCATGCACTTCGGCTCTCAAGGCTATTCCGGAGAATGTCTTACGTGACACTTTTAATGCTTGGAAATCGCGCTGGCAGCGCTGCATCGACGCAAAAAGAGCCTATTTTGAAAGTTTTTAAACAATTGTAACGATTGGTTCAATAAATTTTTTCAAATCGACTCAGTCCTATTACTTTCCGGACAAACCCTGTATCTTCAATACAACAAATTATTCAGATTTTTGTCCGATAGATAGGGCCTTCAATTCAATATCGGACAACTATGTTTAACATGTATCTCAAATACAAAAAAGCATAAAATACGTTTTATGTGATAAACATTTGTAAAGCTAATCCCGATTCCGACAAACAATCAATATAATATCAAAATGCAAATATGTTCCAGGTTTCATTCAATATTTTAAAAACTGACAAAGAAATTTGTTTAATCCCTAAAAGATAAAATTCGCGTTAAAAATCGATCATCCGAAACCAGTTTTAAACCTGTAGCCTCTTAGACAAAGTTCGTCAGAATGTTCTCTAAAACATTTCACGCATACGCATACATATTATATTCTAGCATTTCCTAAATCAATTTCTAAATTTCCACTAGACATTTTATGTCAAAACAATACCAATTGCACTTATGTATTATTATGTAAGTACAAATTCACTCTTGTAATGAGGTTTGAGTGTATGTGTATAACAAATGCATTTATAGTAATACATTATCTAATACATTTTCCAATAGAACGTTATCCGCTTCAGTAGTTGTCGCTACTGTAGCATCTGATGTTATAGTGGACGCTGTTGTCACATCAGCACGTAATTCGGCAGTAAGATAATCGTCAATATCTTTACCATCATCAACAGCATGAACATCACGTTCAGTTGTGTCAGTATTTAAGTGACTTGCATCGTCTGCAACCTCATCATCATTATCATCGGCATCATCATATGATAAATTATTTATTTTACATTTAACAGGAGTTTGTGTCAATTCACTATGGAAGACAGTTTGCGGTATATTGCTAACAGTAGCATCACAGACGTCACTAGCATTATTATTCGCTTCGAACGCTTCCCTATTATTATCTGCGCCAATATATCCACATTCACCGCCATTGCCTCCTCCTTCCACATCTTCAATAACTGCAAACATTTATAAGATAGAGAGAGAGAGAAAGAGAAAAATACCAAAAGAAAGAAACGCGCACAATTTCGTTTAAAAAAAATATTATTTAGATATTTAATTTTTTGTTAATTAATCTTTTAAGGCAGCAGCGCTAAGTGGTGAGTGGGTAATGTTGTATGGACTTATGTGGCATGGTGTGAAGTGGTGATTGACTGATAGAAAATGAGCGTAATGTGATCGGCTGTTATTAATTTATACTGAGTTAGAGTCGGAATATAAATGGTAATATCAAAATCAGAATTTATGATTAAACACAATAGCAGAACAAGTAACCACCAGAAAAACAGGTTATAGAAAATTGAAAATAAAATATTTAAATAGCATAAATACATATTTCTACATCAATATATGTGTGCAAATAATATATGATATATAATTTGAAGATGTTCCACTAAATTGATGTAGACAAGAATGGGGATAGAATTTTAAAGGGTTTAAAACGCTGCGATCGTATGATATCCATTTTGATACTAGAACCAGCACTGATCCTTAATATACATATGTACGTATAAACTCGATGCGAATGACGTTTTATGATGCAATGTAACCATAATGAGTTTGCATATTCATATTAATAAATGTTATTTAGAAGTAATAATACATTTTTATAATAAAAATTGCTTAAAATAAAAATATTTACAACAAAAAAATACGCACCACTATTTTTATTACAGCATATTGTCATTACAGTTATATGAAAATAGATGTGTTTATTATAAAAACAATCGTCAATTTATAAAAAAAAAATTGCAATAATTAAATTGCAGTAATCAAGTTTTGTTGTTGTAAATCTGAATAAATTAAAATTTACTGGTCTACATATATTGGGATAACTAGCTGGTAATATCAAAGTCGTATGCGAATTTTTTTCTTGTAAAACAATGAAACTAATTATCGTATTTTTAACACGGTGTGTACCAAAATTAACCGAACTTTATATTTAAACCATACAACATGCAACGTTATCTATGAAAAGTAGATTTTTAAAAAGTTACATTGACCCTTTTTCAAACGTACTTAACTTCATGTAAATCGGATGGCATATGTTTAAGTTACATCCATTTCAATAAAAGAAAAAGTGAGCAATCTTCTATTTTATGAAGAAATTGGAAATAAATGGAAATTGGCTTTTAACTTAAAAACAAAAATCGCTCAGATATACGTATTGATGAAAAAAGTTTACGGTGATGATTATACTCATGACAATAGTAATCAAGTTTCAAAATAATGAGTAGTATATTGACGAACAAAAGGTTGACCATAAATTAGTAATCGTGCTGAATTGATGGAAAAAGGAGAAATTATTGGTATTGATGAAAATTTTACTACAAGAATGTTGGCTGAAAGATTAAATACAAGTAAAAGCATTATTTTGAGAATTTTAACTAAATTAAACGAATATCACAATCTTACTGTTTTCTACAACCAAAACTGAAAAACAACATGAACAGAGCATTTTATGATGTAGCCAAGCCATTCTGGTAACAGAGATTGGAAGAATATTTCTATATATGACAGAAACAAATCTATCCATGGGCTCCAAACTTTGTATGTATTAAGTATAATTATGCCTATTTTTAATAAATAATACCTTTCAAAGATAATATATTGTGCATTGTTGTTCTATATTCAAAACGTTCGATTTTTTGGACACAACGTGTATATATATATATATATATAACAAAAAAATATTTAGTCCTAAAACTTACCTTTTACAGACAGTCGTCTTTTACTTGTTTGTGCACGCGATTCGGCAGTTGTGGTACTATTTGTTGATACGCCTCCACCACGATGTGGGCGCTCAAGGTTTTGCGCATCTTTGCGCTCATTATTCTCATCGCGGTCATTTGTGGTTAACGTTACAGCCGCTGACGCTGTGCTACTTCGTCTACTATTACTGCAAGCCTCACCACGACGCTCACGTTTATCGCTGGGCGTTTTAGCATTACTTGCGCTGGTATTGGCGGGAGGCTCTTGATCGTCAACAACTTGAGATGCAGTCTTTTTGGCAACTCCTTTACTACCGCAACCATTTATCAATTTATCAGAAGTGCTGTTGCCGTTACCGCTTTGTAGATGAAGACTAGCACGTTTAACAGCTGTAGCTGAACGCTTTGTTGGTGGTTGCATTGGTTTGTTTTCCGTATTTTTACTGACACTGCTTGTACCACAGACATCATTGTCAGCTGTTCCTAACACTTCAGATATATTCGTGGGCTTTGGTGTTTGCTTTTGTGGTGATTTAAGCTTCTGTTCATCTTGTTTATGTATGCCCACATCAAGCCAATATTTCAATTGAGCTTCACGCTGTTTGGACATCAGTTCTTGTCCCTCGGGATATTTACTTAACATACCCTGTAGCTTCTGTACAGTTTTGTAGACAGTCTCTGGTGAAACTAGCCCATAATCGAATAGTGAACACATATGTAAAATGAAATTGCGATAGAGATTTTTACGTATAATCTCATAGCCATTCGAGTCTAAGAACATTTCGCAAGCTAGTGGCAATTGACAGTCGCCAACATAACCATGCTTCATTACATGTAAATTCCAAAGCTTCATCAATTCTTTTTCGCCCTCATTTACATCGGAGAATTCATCAATCATTTGTATCGTTTTCTGCCGTAACCATAGTGGGTCACTTTCACCTTCTGAATCGATATCAAGTTCCTTGGGATGTACAGGTAAACAGGTCTCCGTGTGGTGGTATAGTCTTTAGAAGAAAGTAATTAATTATGAATACTTAACACAAAAATACTAGATAACCCACCTATTATGGCCTGTAATGTAAGGACGCTGATTGCTTAAATCGTCCTCATCCAACACTAGAAACTCGTCTAAGCAGGTTTTCTGTCTACGCGGGCGGCAGACTAGTAAATTTGTCACAGTTGTACGACGCACTGGACCACATGTTCGCGCAAAGGAACAACCTGACGGACCAGCCAAATCGTACGGTGATCCCGCATACGAACCATCATAAGAATCGTTTATGGTCACGTCAATACGTGCGCCATTCCCTGCGGGCTGATATGTGAAATTGAAGCGAGCATGACACAATTTCAAATGTTTAAGCAGCGCATACAAACGCAAGCAATCCAAACCACACCATGGACATATTACCTCCTGTGTGTACTCCGTTTGTTGTCGTGTATTGTTACTATATAAAAAATTATAAACTATTTGTATTTTTTCTACTTTTGCTGATACTGCCACAATACCACTTTTAGCACCGTTGGTTTTAACACAATTATTATTATGATTTACATGCGTGCCTATATTTGTAGTTTGATTGACATTGCTATTGAACGGCATCTCGACCTCATTTGTATTGCTTTGTATTTTATCATTTGCCTCATTTTTTATGCAAGCCAAGTCACCATAAAGGTTAAGATCCTTTGCATCAATACTACTAGGCACTTCATTGGCCGACCAGGTTAAACGAAACTTAAGAGTTGGAAATTGATTGAAAACGTCGAATTTCAACGAGAGTGGAATGTAATTGTCTGGCAATGTTTCCCACGTGCGTTTCTTTGGAGAAAAAGATTTTATGCTCATCGAATTGAGCTCCTGCATCGCCGCTTCGTAATCACCTTCAGGTATAAAGCATATATTCTTCTCAAATACTATCAATTCACATCCATAGATTTTCGTACTAATTTTTCCGCGTTTGCAAGGTGTCTCTATATTAAATTGATCAAAAAAATTTTAATTACAGTATACTCATAACAATGTAATGCCTAAATACTTTTTTCAATTTAAATATTCATATACCTACTTATTTCACTTACCGCAATTCTCAGTGTTTTCATCAATTGTATTGTTATCACATTTTGGTAAGACTTTAATACGAAACAATAGTTTATATATTGTGTGTTGATCGCCAAGAGGACGCATTGACTGTACCGGAATACTGATAGTTGAGAAGCGACTAATATCATGATCTGGATTGTATTCAACAGCTGAACTATAACTCTAGAATAAAATGTAAACATTGAAAATCATAACATAAGCTAATATTGTTAGGATAAGAATTTACCATCATTTCCTGGAAGTCTGAGGTGCTATCTTTTCGTTTATTCTTTGTTATCTTGTAAAGAGTAGCTTCAACACTAACCGACTCTCCAGCATTCCACCATTGATCACTGCAACTACTTTTATCAAATAACCCATTGTAAATAATATTCAAATATTTATTTGAGTCTATCTCTGCTTTTTGTGTTATTTGCTGTAATATTGAATTAACTTTAAATGTTGTGCGTTTTTTATTGTTACGCGACATGCGATCCTTCATATAACTAAGTGTTCGATTCAAAAATATAGGCTGAAATTATAAAAAAATACATAAAAGTTATCGACACAACAATGAAAGATATTATAAATTTACATACACTGGTGCCATGACGATTGCGTAAAAACCTATATATCTGGGTAGGTTCTAAACAGAAATTTTATATTAAGATTTAATGAATATTTTTCAGTTGCATTTATTGAACTTACTCTCAAAAGCTTGTAGAAAAAGTTCCTGCTCTTGCTGATGTCCATTGAGTTTCACATTATCAACGTTTATAGTTGCAGTACTTGCAGTGACTGCAGATGCAGCAGCAGCTGTTGCCGAAGATACCCCACCACCATTAACAGAGTTAACACTTCCGTTTGGAACATTACTTATAGCAGCTGCCGGCGCTGCTAATGCATTATCCTTTTCGCGTTTTTTCGCCGGAGCCATTATGTTTATTAAAATATTTACTGAATAATCACTGTCTCTGTAGTATGAGCACGGCGTGTTGAGATCACAATTTAATTTTCTGCTGCTTCACTGTCTCGTCGTTTTCGACGCTAAGCTTGTGCTAGCAAAAGATGCCCCAATACACACTCCACTTTTTTATTGTCCTTTATATATACACTCAATTTATTTTATTTAGAGCATTAAAACTACAAATTTATACTAATTTCCCGTGAAGATATAAAAGTTTTAATGTGCAAGAGTTTTTCACAGCTCCCTATTGTAAATGAAAAGATATCGGCGCGAAATTTTCACACATACATAAGGCGTACAAACTCTTCCTCTTCATCTGCTTCATCTTCTTCGTTTTAACTTTATTCCCAATGAATAAATAAAACAAAAATCAATGCACGTTCGAATTTATCGTAAGGTAAAAAAATATACACATATGTATAAAAATATATAAAAATCTATTAAAAAAAAATGTATTAGACGGATGCTGAATGGAAAAACTAATTAAGAATTAGGTGTAGTCATGATATATTTTAATTGCAATTTACATACTTGGCAATTCTATAATTTGTTATCTGTCATTGAATTCGCTTTGCTCTTTGACAGTTATATTAAAATTCGCTGCATAAACTCATGTGGTGTTACTTGGACATTTATCCATGACTTGGATTTGTCGTTTCATCCGCAGCTGTTTTAAAAAATATAAATATTAATTCAATATTTCTGGAATAGTTCTTAAAAATGGATAAAAATAGCACTGCATTGGTGAAGAAATTGCAATCAGAGCTCGAAGCTTATCAAAATCTGCAAAAAAGTAAGTCTTAGTCGGCCGAATTACGGTTACTTATTCGCAGTAAAACAAAATAAATGTGCATGTACATATGTATATATGTTTACATTCTTATGTATCATGTTTTTAAATGGTTAAGAATTGTTTTTTCTTTTTTTTAGCGTGTGTGAAATTGGTAAAACAGCGTACACTCCTTGAATCTCAATTAAATGAGAATAAATGTGTGTTGGACGAATTAAATATACTCGGTCCAGATAATAAAGTCTACAAGTTGTATGGACCCGTTTTAGTGAAGCAGGATCTGGAGGAATCACGTCAAAATGTTGGCAAGCGAATTGAATATATTTCGAAAGAACTGAAAGGTTCAAACGATACATTGGAGAATATGGAAAAAGATATGACAAAACATCGGGAGACAGTACAAAAGTTGCAACAGCAATATCAAGTAGCAGTAGCAATGAAATAAGAATATATAGAAGGCACAATTATTTATAAAAACAATTTCAGAGGATCTATAGGAAATACATAACTCATCAAGATTAATAGTAAAAACTAAATTTTCACTTGATTATTTGAGAATTCCGAAATTTTCAATATTATATACATACTTATGTATAATTCTAAATATTTCACTAGACATAGGCAATAAATTAAGACTTCGTACGGGTTGCCTACTAATATTCCAGTAGTAATAACACATTTGGTACGTTTTGTGTACTATTAAAACAAATCAGATTTGTCACCTAATATTTAGCAGATCACAAAACCAAAAAGAACTCTTGCTTGCCAGTTTGAATATATAGCAGTCACTTGTAGAGATCATTATAGATATTACGATTGTTTTTTGTTTTTTTTTTTTAGATCTATTAGTATTGCTAACTGGGAATGGGATCCGCTGTTAAGGTTATGCAGATAACATTGTTATTATAGCCAGAGATTAATTTGAGGACACTATCTGTGACTTATTGCAGTGAAGTTTAAGCCTCGCAAAAGGGTGGTGCAGTGGGGTTGAGACCATTCTAAGACCACCATCGTCCCGTTCGCGAGACTTAGGTCTCTGCCCGGCCTCAGAAACCGTACACTTATCTTGGTCTCACGCTGGATTCCACTCTGCGGACATGACCTTGGTCTAGGCGACTAAAGCTCTAATGGTGTCAAATCGACTGGCTGGAAAATCTTGTGGCTGCAAGCCTCATTTTTTATGCTAGTGGCATTTGACAGTCGCGTACATAACTCTTCTTTATTATCCAAAGCTTATTCAATTCATTTTCTCCCTCATTTACATCGGATGTTTCATTAATCATTTGTATCGTTAACTGCCGTAACCACAGTGGGTCATATTCACCCTATGAATCGATATAAAGTTCCTTAAAATGTACAAGTAAACAGGTCCCGGTTGGTGGTATAGTCTTTAGAAGAAAGTAATTATTTATGAACACTCAACACAAAAATACTAGATAACCCACCTATTATGGCCTGTAATGTAAGGACGCTGATTGCTTAAATCGTCCTCGTCCAACACTAGAAACTCGTCTAAGCAGGTTTTCTGTCTACGCGGGCGGCAGACTAGTAAATTTGTCACAGTTGTACGACGCACTGGACCACATGTTCGCGCAAAGGAACAACCTGACGGACCAGCCAACTCGTACAGTGATTCCGCATACGAACCATCATAAGAATCGTTTATGGTCACGTCAATATGTGCGCCATTCTCTGCCGGTTGATATGTGAAATTGAAGCGAGCATGACACAATTTCAAATGTTTAAGCAGCGCATACAAACGCAAGCAGTCCAAACCACACCATGGACATACTACCTCCTGTATGTACTCCGTTTGTTGTCGTGTATTGTTACTATATAAAAAATTATAAACTACTAGAGGACCCGCTTACGTTTTATTGTGGCTGATACATAGATAGTACCACTAATACCATCTATATGATTTCTATTAGTTAGATTATAAGTATTAGTTAAGGAATAATCGCATTTTTGATGAAGCAACAAAAATGAATCAAAAAGCATTTCGTGCCTTAAGAAAGAATTGGTTTTTGGGGCAAAAATACTTTTGAATTTGGGCTGTGCATCAGTGAAATCAATCGAGTCCAATCGGATGTCAACCTGGTGGACTGCATATTAAGAAACGGTTCTCAAGCGTGGAAAGACAAAAAAATTAGCTGGCAAGGTTATGGCATCAGTCTTTTGGGATGCCCGTGGTATATTATTCATCGAATGATAAATGAGCCAGTTTTAATTCATTGCATTGTGTATTTGATTGCAGTTCCATTCTACCATTCCCAATATTTAGCAATTTTATCATTTTTCAGGAAGGATCAGTTTAAATATTGCATTGCTCTGTGCAATGCTTCGAAAAGATTTCTGTATATCTCAAATTTTTTATCAACACTTCAGTTATGCCGCTATTTTTTATGCCAGACCTTTTGCAATTTTAAAGTGCCTGTCAAGATACCCCCTCCAATAGTTAGCAGGTATGAAAAAAATGTTATAGCTACCCATAGATGTATTGAATCACCCAATTTATTACTTAAGAACAAACAACTCTGTCCACAATATAAAAACTTGATCCACAGATGTCGCCTTTTACTTTGGCATCGTTTTCTTTAATGCACGTTTACGCCAATTTAAGGTTTGAATACTGGATACTGCGATGGTAGCGCCATCTATCAGTCAAACATTCCAAAATTAACAATTGATTACAAATGAAAACATTTTCCAGTGGACCAAATTGTAAATTTAAACCATTCCCGAATCTCCTTGAACATACACACAAAATTTCATCAAAATCGGTCCATCCGTTTAGGAGCAGTTCAAATGCAAACACACGGTCAGAAGATTTATATATATAAAGATTTGTATTTTTATACTTTTATTATTATGATTTACATGCGTGCCTAAATTTGGAGTTTGATTGACTTTGCCATTGAATGGCATTTCGACGTCATTTACATTGTCGCCAAAAAGGTTAAGATCCTTTGCTTTAGCACTACTAGGCACTTCATTTTCCGACCAGGTTAGACGAAACTTAAAAGTTGGAAATTAATTGAAAGCGTCGAATTTCAACGAGAGTGGAATGTAATTGTCTGGCAATGTCGTGCGTTTCTTTGGAGAAAAAGATTTTATCTTCATCGAATTGAGCTCCTACATCACCGCTTTGTAAGCACCTTTAGGTATAAAGCATATGTATATTCTTCTCAATTACGCTTAATTCGCATCCAAAGATTTTCGTACTAATTTTTCCGCGCTTGCAAGATTTTTCTGTATTAAACTGGTCAATAAATTTTTAAATACAGTATACTCATAACCAGGGTTTTCATTTACTACTCCGTAGCACCAAAATTTCTGGAATTATTGCTATGGTATAGTTACCGCACTCACTTTGCCGGTAGCCATAGCAGAACAATGTAAAAGTAGGTAAAAAACCAGAGCTGTAGCAATAGCCAAAAATGAGGTGCTATACTCTGCTTTGGCGTAGCGGTAGCACACGAGAGTTAATTAGCTCTGCTCAAAACAAGCGCTTTTTATTAAGAATGATAGAGAAAGAGATTACGCAATGCGCATGTTTGATTTCAGTCAGCTGTTCTTGCTGACGTCACGGTTGACTTATTTTTGCACGCGCTTTTGAATGTGAATTCGAATTGTGTTTTCAAGTGTTGTATTAATTGTGAAATTGTATGTTTTTTAAAATGTGTTGCGCAGTGTTCGGATGCAATAATAATAATGGTAAAAATTGTGCTACGAAATGGAGATTTTTCCATTTCCCTAAAGATAAAACAGTACTAAAATAATGATAAAAATGCATGAAACATTCGAAAGAAACTTGCAGTTTGAAATGGGTAATTATAGCATTTTGATTACAATAATTTTACTTTTATAACCAAACACTCTTGCAGGTTTAAGTTCGCGGAATCCAACTAAGTTGCATCCTAGCGCTTTTCCCACGTTAACCACTGCTCCTGCAGAGGCTAATGAACGGCAGAAAAGGATGGAGTCTCGTTCCAAAAAAGAGATGTTAACAACAATGTTGAAGAATACCGCCCCTGTTGAAGTAATTCAAGAAGACGAGGTTGGGGAGGCACCTCAAATGGCAGGAGAGCAGATCATCGATGAGAAAGACGAAAAAATACTGCATTTGGAAACAGAAATGTTAGTCCTAATTGATATTGATGAAGTATCTTTTTCTTAGGGGCATGCGAATATTCGAAATTTCGAATTATTCGACGCGAATCGAACCGAATTATTCGAATCGACATTCGACTCGAATATTCGTATTATTCGAATTATTCGAACTATTCGAATTACTCGAACTATTCGAATTACTCGAACTATTCGAATTACTCGAACTATTCGAATTACTCGAACTACTCGAATATTTTAATATTTGACTATTTGCATGATTTTTTAATTAGCGCCAGTAGTATCTGAATCTCTGTCATGCATCTGACGTACATTTGTCATTTTCGTTTAAAATTTTCAAAAAATCAAACGTTGGTTATTTTTTTTAATTAAATAAATGTCTTCCAATAATTCGGAAGAGGAAAGTGTGATTATGGAAGTGGAAGCTGAAATTGGTGTGGGAAGTAATAATGAGGTTGTGTCTTCAACACATCGGAGTCCTGCTTGGAATTTTTTTAAGCTCAATACTGAAGGATACCGAAAAGCAATATGCAATACTTGCTCGAAAGTATTAAAATTACCAACATGTATGATGTTTTTTTCTGACTTATATACACATATATATCTATACTAATTAATCATTATGTTTTTCTAGCTACTACGTCACCTATGTTAAAGCATTTATATTCAACACATCCTATTTTATATCAGAAATGTGTTGAAATAGGAAAAAAGGGTATAGTTGCAGAAGAAAGTAAGAGTACTAAAGAATCGCCAAAACGTCAGAAACTCGGGCCACCTACTAAAGCAGAGCTAGATCAACTATGTATGGAGATGATAGCAATTGATCTGAAACCTTTTTCTTGTGTAGAAGATACAGGTTTTCGAAGATTACTAAAAAGACTCGATTCTACATATGATCCGCCATCAAGTACTACTTGCTCCCGTAGTCTCTGTCCTAATTTATACGAACAAATCAAACAAAAATTGATGGACGAATTGCAGAATGATATAGCATCTGGCTTAATGAGTTTATCTTTCACTACTGGAAGTCAAGATCTGGGCATCATTACTTATCATTAACTGTACATTACATGACAAGTAATTTCCAATTGAAAAATTTAATGATTGGCCTAACGCAACTTGAAGATCGTCACACAGGAAATTATATTAAATTAAAACTTGAAGAAATGATGTTGGAGTGGAATTTATTAGATGTTCCTAATGTTCCAATTTTCTTTACTACTGACAATGGTGCTAACATCTGTAATGCTATCCGTCAAAGTAGTTGGAATCACATCCATTGTTTTGCGCATACACTTCAACTGGTTATAAAAGATTGCCAAAAACACACCAAAGGAATTGAGAAATTATTAAAAAAGGTAAAGTTTATCGTACTAATAATTGAAAGCATTGCAAACTTAAAAATAATTATGAAACTCAATTTGTTTATGATTGAATCAAATTTAATCAGAAATATTCAAAATATATTTTTAACACAATTTTTTTTTCAGGCACGACATATAACAACACACTTCCACCAATCTGAGCCGGCTCGACGAGACTTTGAGAATGCTCAAAAGGTTTCAAGTGATAAAACACCATTAAAATTAATTCAATCAGTACCAACTCGCTGGAATTCGGATTACGATATGCTCGAGCGCATGAAAAAATTGCAACAACCATTATCTGTTGCGCTTTCGCGAAGTGCAAGTGTAACTGGATTGTCTGGCACTGACTGGAAGAGAATCAGTGATATTATTAACGTCTTAGATCCTTTGAATGAGGCCACTAAAATTTCTTGTGGATCAAAATACCCGACGATCTCTATGATTGAGTCAATCATTCAAGGGATTAAAGAAGCTCTAGAAAATCTAAATTTCGATCACGAGACAAACGTTGGTCTAAATAACTTTAATGATGAAGGTAGTGATTACGATGATAATAATAATGATGAGGACTTAGAAATTTCAACGTGTGAAAACGAATCTCAGATGCCCATGGGGTATAACTTTTCAACCAATATAATCCGTAGTTTAAAAATTAGGTTTTGTGAGATCGAACAAGATACGTTATATCGTAAATGCACATTTCTTGATCCTCGTTATCGGGATTACTTTTTAACTGATGAAAAGATGAAGGATGACATAAAAAAAGGAATTAAGGATGAGATTATCGCTTGCAAATTTTCGAACAATGTTTTTGAAAATGAACATGAAACTGTTGCTGAGCCTCCTGTAATCAAACCCACCAAGTTTTGGGACTTCATGAAACAGCGACAAACTAATAGAGAAGAAACAGTAACTTTGCGTCTTGAGAAAGACATTGATCAAGAACTTATTCAATACATGTATTCGGAAAATATTGATCCTTGGGATGATCCTATTCAGTGGTGGAAAAAAGAATCAATTAAATATCCTTTGTTATCTCTGATGGCTCGACGTTATTTGCCAATTCCATCTACGTCTGTTGAAAGTGAGCGGCTCTTTTCGACTGCTGGAGACATTGTGACTGAAAAACGAAATTCATTATCACCTGATAATGTTGCTCGGTTGTTATTTTTGAATAAAAATTTAAATCGTTATGTTTAATTGAATATTATGATTAAATAGAGGAACGTTGTTCCATTAAAACACGTGAACAAACGAACTTCTTAGAAATAAGTATTTAATTAGAGACGTTTATGAGTTTATGATTAATTATATTGTTCAAAACGTTGTTAATAAATGTCTAAATCAATTTGAATTAAATAATAGTTTTATTTTCTTTAATTTTGTTCTATTACTGCAATAGAATAATCTATTTAAGATTTTACTTCTTTATTCGATCCGAGATTCGACCCGTATATTCGCATTATTCGAATAGTTCGAATAATTCGAATAGTTCGAACTATTCGAAATATTCGATATTTGACTCGAATATCGAATCGAATCTAAGGATTCGATTCGACTCGAATCGAACTGGATTCGCATACCCCTACTTTTTCTTACATAAGTATGTGTATTTCTTATTATTTTTAGACAAAGGCTGAATAGTGTTATTGGAACTTTGAAAAAGTGCAAAAACGAGCAGTTAGCAGAAATTAAACGCCTTAGGATTTCCATTAAAACCGCGGAATTCCACAGAAATAATTTGGAGCAAAAACTTAGCTGCATTTTCGCCAACGGCCAGGTAGGATATAAATTCAAATAATACAATGAAAATTCAATTAAATGAATATGTAAAAATATAAAATAATATAAAATATTCACTTATATTGATGTTAACTTTTGGTGTTGTTCATGTTTTTGTATGCCTGCAATACAAAATTGCTTCTTATTGCAAAGAAAAACAAACAACTGAAAATCAGCTGATTGTACGTTGGTCAACCGTGACGTAGATGCGCAACGAACAAAACTTGAACTCGTCATTCCACAATCTTTGTTTCTATCATCCTTGGTTTTTTATAACATCTTCCATAGTGGCCAGATCGAACAAAATAAGAGTGTTTGGGCATTTAAATTAAAACACCCAACATTAATTACGATTGCAAATATTGTTTTGTTGTTTGTTACTATTATAAGGAATACGTTCCTTAACTCGCGCGTCGACGATGACGTGCCCTCCTGTAGCAGTACAAATCGCGTGACACAACCCTCTCGACCAGGATCGGCTGTGAAGAGGAATGTGGTTTCACAAAAGTGGAATCGAGGGGCGAACGAAAGAGAAGAAGGCAACGAGGAAACATCCCACGTACCCCGGTAGTAGGACGCCCAGCTCACGATGACCCACGCAGAGCGGGCATGAGTGGAGCCACTCTCAAATGGTACCTAAGATAAGACGGCATGACACCGAAGACAGCTGAGAAGCGGGCTCTGAGTAGGGAAAGCAACCCTTCTCCTAACAATGTACGACGCGCAGGTGCCAACGCATCGTCTGCAATAAGACACAGAAATCGGAGGCGTCGCCGGGCCAACGCAGCCTCGTCGGAGGGACGGAGCGACGGAGCAATGTAAGGCCAGCACCCCAAGAGGCAGCCAGTCGATCGGAAAAGCGGCCAAATAACTCTTCAGGAGTCACCCAGGTCGAAAAGAATCAGAGCAGACAAACCACAGGAAGACAGTGGAAAACGCTCCAACCCTAACCCACCGCCGGCGAGAGCCGTAAGTCGAAAATACCGGATTGCGGTGGTGCCCCGCAACTACCCGGCGGAGACTCTGGGGTCCGAAGAGCAGACGGCACTCCAAGACTGCCTGGTAACCGCCTTATTCATGGGCGATGGCTACACTGGCGCCTTTAGCGGCATCTATTTCAAGGGTGGTATGCTGCTGGTCGATTGCCAGGATGAGAAAGCGGCCACCTGGTTAACGGAAATGACGCCAAGGCTAGAGGGTTGGAAGGGTCCGGTCCTGTGTGTTAAGAGAGGTGAAGAAATACCACAATTGCAAAGCATGACGGTATTCTTTCCCCAAAGTGCGGACAAGACCTACGACTTCGCGCTTGGTTTAGTAGAAAACCAAAACGAGAGCTTAAGCACCTCGGCATGGAAGGTCATAGCGAGCAGCGTTGAGCGGTCAACATAACAATAGATGACGAGTCCTACAAATATATCAGACAGAAGGGATTCCGGCTGAACTTCCGTTTCAGCAAGGTAGTAATGAGGCCATGGAGGCCCAAGGCAATGACAACGGCGAGCCAGGAGCCTGCGACGGGGATGACTATAGTACCGACTTTATCCGTAGCCAGCTCAGCAGTGCATGAGGCGACTGCCGCTGGGGCTGCGGGAGAGCGACCCGAGTCCCCCAACGACACCATCTCGGCTGGGGAGGCTGTGACCACCGCCGCTGATGAATGCAGGCGCAACGAGCTCCCCAACGAGCATAAAGGTATGCTGCCATCCACCCAAAAGCTTCTGGAAGGGCAGGAAATGCAGGTTGATGAAGATGGCGGGGACGAGGACCTGTTACTCATCGAGCCGATATTGTAAGCTCCAGCGCCAGCATAGAAGTTGCCCTGATGAACCTGCATCACGCATCGGCAGCCTCGGCTGTCATCGTGAAAAGGTTCATCTCGGATAACCGGGTATCCTCTTATTCCAAGAACCATTGGTGTACAAAGGTGAGGTAAGAGGCCTCAATTCGAGAAATAGAAAGGTAATCTGGGATCTTTCTAGCGAGAGACCCTGTTCTTGTGTAGTCGTTAGAACCGATATAGACTTCTTCTGTATTTCAGAGTTTCTAACCCAAGATCTGGTGGCGGTACAGGTGAAGGACAGGGAAGGTTCGGACTTCGTCCTCGCAGGAGAGGGCAGAAACACTCCTACAAGCGCACTTTTCGGAGGCGGTTCAGGCTGACCTAACTCCAGCATCGGTCACATATAGGCCGGATCGCTTAGACTGGCTAGCTGTAAAGAATTTGTTCACTGCAGACTCAGTCAAGTGGGCACTGGCCTCCTTTTCGAACTATAAGTCACCGGGAGAGATGGTCGCCATGTTTGTTGCTCCTTTGGTAGAGTAGACTGAAACTTCGAAGACTGTGTCCACCAGGAATTGTGGAAGTAAGTAAGTCCGTGATGAAGATGGTGGGAGAGAGGCGATTTCCGCCGCCTCTCCCGCTTGTTGGCAAGGTGTGCATTTTTGAGCTAGGCAGCCAAGCTTTTTAAGACACCAGCCGGTATTACTGGTAAGCAGGGCAGAAGAAACAGATCTGCGTCTATTGACGGTGTCTACAAGTTAGAAGAAAATCGAATTTAAACCTAAATATAAGACTATGGAATTTATCCAAATGCACTGCATTTATATTCAAATGCACTGCATTTATGGCTTTATGGCAACTTCATGAACATGAAGAAGGTTAATTTGCTTGAATAAGTGAAGTAAATATTTTCACGCAACTCGGTATCGATTGAGAAAAGTGCTATTAGCATTGAACGCTCTGTGGTTTGGTAGTTATCGCAGTCGTGTGTGAACCGAAGGAGCAGAGGCTGTCAAATCTTAATCTTTTTATGTCGGAATGTTAATTTTTAGTTAAGTTCCGATCTGTACTCCTTCATGCAGTTCGGGAACATGGTCACTGTGGATTTAGTACGCTTTTAATTTTAAGTACATGACATCAATTTCATTGCCCAACGTCATCACGCAGTCTACAGCGTACGAGTTGATGGACATTCCCTCTGATGGTCAGGAAGTTTCGAAAAATGGGAGTTAAGTAGTATCGGAGGCAGAAGATCACTTTTCGGTAGCCTCTGTTTAATTCTTCTCAAATTGCAGTTTTTACCTCGAAACAGTTCAGATGATTTTCGCCCGCCCGGGTAGTTCATAGTCCATCTCTTCAACCATCTTCAACCATGGACGAAGCGTGGATTGTTCGATGTACTCATCTAGCGTTTTGTGGTTGCCAATAGATTCGAAAGATTTAGCATCGACTATCGAAATGTTCGCTTGCCGAACAATTGTATCACACGCCAAATAAAATACAACGCAATTCGCACAGTAAAATTAGACCTGAACGGAATATTTCTCACCATAACAATTACGATACTCCAATGAAAATAATCTTGGTACTATTCATTTTTGTACTCTGTTAACTTGTTGCTAGAGAGTATTATAGTTTTATTCATCTAACGGTTATACGTATCACTTAAACTAGGCGAAATAGATATAGGTTTATATATAGTATAGACAAGTTGAATTTGTCCTTTTGCACCAGTTGCATTTTTATGTTTGCTTATTCAAAATATACATTTGAAATAAATTGAAACTTGATGGTTTGGCTGCTGAAGACTAACTGACTTTATTCAGAATATAATTTTATGGCTTAACTTAAAATTGAACTAACATCTACCTATGATATCTTATTTCTATGAATTACAGAAACTGGAACCGCAGCTGCTCATACGTTGTGGTCAGCAATAAAAGACTTTGTTTGTTTAGTCCAGTGTTGTCCAACGTGACTGTGTGCACGTTATGTTTGTGTTGGTTATTCTAGTGTCAACTGATCGCAAAATTCTGCTTTGATTGCCTACGAAGTTGAATACGGTAGCACAATCGTGCTTTCACAGACACTTGTCGCGACATGTTGGTGTGAGGTGTCTGGCACTGTCCGTGCGCTATTGTGCGCATAGGCCGTGGACAATGCTGGTTTAGTCTGTTGGCAGCTAGCATCTGATTGCGAGCGCTGCCAACTGGCGTGGGAGCATGATGACTTCAAGGTTGATGGGCAAAACTGCTGATGTCGCATGTTCCCTAGCGTAGTGATGTGATGTTTGGAGTGGAAGTCATGGCGTGGGAGTCATGTGTTAACTCCTCCCTCTCTTAAGTATAATCGTCCACGATTATTCGCTGTTATTTGTATCATTTGCATTGACCTGCCTCAATATTTCTTCAATGACTAGGTCATTACTTTGTTGAGTTTGCCTCCTCATTATAAGGTTAATTGTTGTACGTTTACAAAATTTTGCAATAAGTATGATGAACAGAATCATTGTGACAACGCATAAAATTATCTTCATGCTACTGTGGTTTGTTTCTATCTTTTGGTTTATGTTTGATATTCTTTTAATGTTTTTAATATCAATTTGGTCAATGTTTTCCAAGGTTAGTTCTTCCAACTCTTTTACGATGTTTAATTTCTGTAAACCGTGGTACTCTATGTTGTCATAAGCACTGTGTTCTTGTTTTCGAAAATTGTATTGTTGATTGTTACTTTATCCTCAAATATTACTAAATGTGTTCCATTTATAGTTATTTTTTCATTAAATCCATCTTCTATTATAAATTTATCATTATTTAATATTATTATGCCCTCTCTTACATTGTCGATTTTTTTATAGTTTTTAGCATAACTAATGTTACAATGCGCTGTGTTTTTGTTGAGCAGATCTAATAAACAATTCGGTTTATGTTCTATTTGACAAAAATTAATGACTGTTTTATTATTACAATTTTTTAATAATTTAAAGTGTCCTCCTCTCTTTCCAACAGTTCTGTAGCCTAACTGTAGTATCTTGTCTTTTCGAATTACAGGCTCAATAAGAAATTTCTGATAAAAATCATTTACTATGGGATACTGTATTATGAAGTATATCGTTTCGTTATTCTGCATTACCTTAAGTTTAGAATTACTTAGTATGCTTGTTATGCTAATTTTATCTTTTAAGCTTGCATTTATATCTATTAGTTAATTGTCTGTTAATAAAAGTGGGTTAACTACATCCATTTTAATCGACATTATTGAATAAATAATATTTTCTAATTCTAATATGATAATATTATTTCTATGTGAAATAAGTTCAAAAATGTTATCCTCTTTTGTTATTCCATGATCATTTTTTAGTTCATTTATTCTTTCCGTTATCTGATTGATTTTGTTAGTGATTTCTGCATTTACTATTAACTGATCGTTATTGGATTCTATTAATGCCTCAGTTTTTATTTTTACTTCATTGAAATCATAAAAATCCGATGTAGCGGCGACAAACTTAAGTGCCGATCCTAGTAAATTTATACTGCGTGAATACCTATGAAGTAAAGTCTACCCTGCAAGACGGGTAGTTGTTAGCAAACGTGTAAACGAGTTGTTATTGTTCACTTTTGCATTCGTTAAAATATTTGTTACTTTTGTTCAGAGAGTGGGAAAAAAGTAACACATAGCTATTTAATGTTCAATGGTTATCTCGCTCTAACCAATAGCAAATATCGCATGCTGCCTTGTTCTTACAGAATACAAACATTTGTTAGCAAATCTCTTCACAGTATGTTACGGGTAACAAATTATTTTGTTAGCGCTTAGCTTACCCATGTGTTATGGATAACAAAAAGTATTTGTTACTCGAATATCTGTTAGTGTTATTATTTTGGTTATTAGTTTGTTACCTTTAACATGTAATCATGTTAGCAGGAACAAGCTGTAACAAGCATATCTGTTACCCATTTGTTACTTCTAGCAAATTCAATTATTTTAAATAAAAGTCATTTTTTTAAATTATTTTGCTTTATTTAATAATAAAATCAAAATCAGATATTAATTAAATTAATAATATGCCTATTATTATTGCATTCGGCAGAAAAATTATATACAAGTTATTTGAGTATAAAAATTATAATTGTAAAAATTCATATTTTTAAAAGTAAAATTAGACACTTCAACTTAGAACTAATATATACAACTTAAAACTAATATGTACATCTTAAAACTAATATTTACAACTTAAAACTAATATTTACAACTTAAAACTAATATATATAAGTAATAATAATAAAACTTATATTAATTTAGCCCTTAGTTTATGTTTCTTCTGTTTATAACGATTGTGGCTTAAGGCCACAAATCTCCGGAGCTCCCCATATATACTGTTTTTATCCTTGTCAGGAAATATATCTAAAATTAAACGTAATAAGTTAAGGCATTCAAATATATACCAATAAAAAAACCTACCAAAAACTAACCCTACGCATTTTAGTTTTAGTAGGGATTTCTTCTCCTTGCGCCCCTCTAAATTGTAATGGTACATTACATCGTCTGAAAACAAACCACGTAGTACGCCGTCCACACTGCCTTTTGCGCCCTTCGACTTCAATATTAGCCGCATCTGTAAAAAAAAATTACAGTAAATTATAATACAATCGCATAATATTTAAAAACGAAATATTTACCATAGCATCCGTGCTTTCCTTTTGGGAAAGTTTTTCTTCCACGAAGCGCACGTGCTCTTCCGATGACATGGGTAGTTTCGAAGCGAGCTCCAGGTAATGCTCGTCCTCCAAATCACCGGTGATGCGGCTAATTGAATGATGCGTCTTTGCTGCTATGACGCGGCATTCGCGCAATAATTTACTTTGCACCTGCACCTCGGCCTTCTCTGGCATCTAGAAAATTAAAATACATATAAAAATTAGCTTCTTCTTAAAAATATTAAGTTTAATTAAAAAATATAATATAGCAACAAATATTACTTTGATAAAGATTTTTGATTTGTAAATACTTACAGATAGTATATTACAGGAGGAAAATATAGTTGAGAAGTGTCTTTTTAAAAGAGAATATCTATTTCTTAATTAATTTTTGTAAAATGAGAAAACATTATATATAAATATTTACTGATTTACCGTATTTCTGTTTAAGACACATAATTTAACCCTTTTTTACTTGCGACATATCTTTTTGAGATCAACATCCAAGTAAAGAAGTTGTGTATTTCAGCACTAAAGAAAAGACTATATAAATAGTTTAAAAAAATTAAAATGTAAATATCCTTTTTTGAAAAGACACTCCTCATTTGCTTGAAGCTTGAAAAAGTTTAATTTTAATTTAATTTTTAAAATCCTGCTTAGGAGCAGAAATGCGTATATGTATGTAGTTATATGATGAAACACTAATGTTGTTTTTATTTTAAACAATTTTAGATATTCTGCATACGAACAGATATCTTGGACGAACAAATGAACATTTTTAATTATAGAGGAGGTTATCCAGTTCAAGAATATAAATATTCGAGATATTTGCGTTTAAAGGTGGGTTTCCAGCTCTCAAAAAAAGCAAAAACTTCATATAAAAAACGCTTATGAAATGATCAAGAAGTTTTCTGGTGTAAATTAAGTTTACACTTATATTTCGCTTTTTATGTTCACTAGCACTTCACTAATTCTGAAAAACCTCCTCAATTCGACAATACCCATTTTATTCCCGAAATCCTGGGACGGTATTCTAAAGTCAGCACAATTTTAATTGTAACCGCACAATTCGTTTCAATTTAGATTTCAAATTTTTTACATTTACACATGTATGTATGTATATACATATATATGTAGATATAAAGCACAAATTACATATTTCACAAAAATGCACAATCTATAGCAACTATTTGAAATAAATATGCACTATTTAGCTTTAATAATTTAAAACTTACTCTCTTATTTGTTTGTTGTACGCAATATATGTATTTGAATCCTCCAAATGTTTCCTGTAATATTAAAATTTTTAATTATACACACAACATTAAATTCACAATGCTTACCTTTTTCTCCTTGTTAAGCCTTTTAGTTTCTCTATACAAAATAAATTAAAAATATAAATATGTATTTATAAATAATAAATAAAATATCAAGTAACGAACTTACCTCTTTAAAATCCAAAATAAACTGCGCTTTTCGTTTTCTTCTTCTTGAAAAATTGGGCATTCGTCTCTCCTGTTCTAGCAAGTTAATATTACAATATGTTTAGAATGTCGATAGTTTTTCTCTATCTTACTTACGTATTCTCCCATTCAATTGAAAATTCCAGAAAATGTAACAGTGTTAGTGAACAGCTGAAAATGTTTCAATGTGTTTGTGCAATCTGTTACCTCCGTCTTGCAGGGTTGCTGCGACTCTATTTCTAAAGGGTGATTTTTTAAGAGCTTGATAACTTTTAAAAAAAAAAAAACGCATAAAATTTGCAAAATCTCATCGGTTCTTTATTTGAAACGTTAGATTGGTTCATGACATTTACTTTTTGAAGATAATTTCATTTAAATGTTGACCGCGGCTGCGTCTTAGGTGGTCCATTCGGAAAGTCCAATTTTGGGCAACTTTTTCGAGCATTTCGGCCGGAATAGCCCGAATTTCTTCGGAAATGTTGTCTTCCAAAGCTGGAATAGTTGCTGGCTTATTTCTGTAGACTTTAGACTTGACGTAGCCCCACAAAAATAGTCTAAAGGCGTTAAATCGCATGATCTTGGTGGCCAACTTACGGGTCCATTTCTTGAGATGAATTGTTGTCCGAAGTTTTCCCTCAAAATGGCCATAGAATCGCGAGCTGTGTGGCATGTAGCGCCATCTTGTTGAAACCACATGTCAACCAAGTTCAGTTCTTCCATTTTTGGCAACAAAAAGTTTGTTAGCATCGAACGATAGCGATCGCCATTCACCGTAACGTTGCGTCTAACAGCATCTTTGAAAAAATACGGTCCAATGATTCCACCAGCGTACAAACCACACCAAACAGTGCATTTTTCGGGATGCATGGGCAGTTCTTGAACGGCTTCTGGTTGCTCTTCACCCCAAATGCGGCAATTTTGCTTATTTACGTAGCCATTCAACCAGAAATGAGCCTCATCGCTGAACAAAATTTGTCGATAAAAAAGCGGATTTTCTGCCAACTTTTCTAGGACCCATTCACTGAAAATTCGACGTTGTGGCAGATCGTTCGGCTTCAGTTCTTGCACGAGCTGTATTTTATACGATTTTACACCAAGATCTTTGCGTAAAATCTTCCATGTGGTCGAATAACACAAACCCAATTGCTGCGAACGGCGACGAATCGACATTTCACGGTCTTCAGCCACACTCTCAGAAACAGACGCAATATTCTCTTCTGTACGCACTGTACGCATTCGTGTGGTTGGTTTAATGTCCAATAAAGTAAACTGAGTGCGAAACTTGGTCACAATCGCATTAATTGTTTGCTCACTTGGTCGATTATGTAGACCATAAATCGGACGTAAAGCGCGAAAGACATTTCGAACCGAACACTGATTTTGGTAATAAAATTCAATGATTTGCAAGCGTTGCTCGTTAGTAAGTCTATTCATGATGAAATGTCAAAGCATACTGAGCATCTTTCTCTTTGACACCATGTCTGAAATCCCACGTGATCTGTCAAATACTAATGCATGAAAATCCTAACCTCAAAAAAATCACCCGTTATTATTTTCTGTAGTTCTGGATATGAGAAATGTTCTGCTATGTGGAGATTTTCATAGGCCGTTTTTACAAAATTATTTAGCTCCGTTTTGTGTATGAGAAATTTTGTGTCATTATAAGTTGCGACTTCTCCATCCTCTATAGGTATATAGAACGACCTAGAGTAGTCTATTATCTTTGCCGAAGCGATTGTAAGCCAGAACCTGAAATTAACGAATATTGTCTTTATGAACTTTTTTTCCGCTTATTTTAACAGTTGTACCTAAATCCTCCTGAACTATTTTCTCTACGTAAATATTTGATAACTTATTTCCTAGCCGTTTATTTACTTTAACGTAGACAATATCTCCGTTTTTATATGTTTTATATTTAGTTTTTTTATTATGAAATATTAAATCATTTGCCTGTTTTTTCCTAAGTTTTTCCTCTATATCCTTATGTGATATTTCTTTCCCATAAATTATATCTATTGGCTTATAGTCTGTGACCGAATGAATTGAATTGTTATATTTAATGGTTGCTAATAAGATTATTTCCACGACATCACTTGATTCCCTTCGTTTTTTATGCATCTACCAATTTCTGTGAGTGTACTATGGAATCGCTCCACCTGACCATTTGACTTGCTATGGTAAAGTGGGACCTCATATTGCTGTATATTATGGTTACTTTTAATGTAATTTTTAATTGTTTCTGACTTAAGTGCTGGCTCGTTGTCACACACTATAATCTTCGTTTTAGGGAATAAGTTTAATAGTTCCATAATGCCTACTTTTATATCAATAATTGTGCGTGTTTCTAATTTTTTTACTACTGCGAATTTGGAAAATTTATCGACACATGTCAAGAATGAATTCTTTGCCGTCGAGTAAATATCTATGTATATGTAAAACTAGAGGACCCGTCCACGCTTCACTGTGGCTGATACTACTACTACCATTTATATGATTTCTATTATTTGGATTATAATTATTAGTTAATGAGATATAGCATTTCTGTGAAGCAACTTGTGTTAGTTTACAAAAAAATAGATCATAGAGCATTTCGTGTGCTTCATTGCGTTTGGAGGAAAATACTGCTGAATTTGGGCTCAGGGAAATCCACCCAGGAAAAAATACTTGCTAAGCTTAAAGAGGCGAAAGCTCTGTGCAAAGTGGGTGCCTCGCAACTTCATAATCTAACAAAAACAACGAATAACTGATTCTGAGAAGTGTTTGAGTGCTCTCTAATCGGAATAACCCCGAATTTTTGCGTCGGTGATAGAAACATAGCTCCATCATTTCCCACTGAAGTCCAATCGACAGTCATTCTAGTGGAGTGCTCATGATGAACCGGTTCTCAGGCGTGGAAAGACGAAAAAGGTGACTGGAAAGGTTATGACATCAGTCTTTTGGGATGCACGTGGTATAAAACATACTCAATGACTGATTACTAAGCCAGTTCTTCTTCCTCTTCTTTACTATTCCAAATACTTAGCAATTCTATTATTTTGAGGAAGAATGTGTTCAAAACTGTACGCATATATTCAAATGATTCCTACAAACATGAATTTTGAACAAATGGTTATGATTTGAAATTTAATTTTTGTATTTATGAGCTGTATTAAATTTAAAAGTATCTTATGTCCTTACCCTGGTTCTAAGCTACCTCCCCACCAATTTTCAGCCAAATCGGTTCAGCCGTTCTTGAGTTATAAATGGTGTAACTAACAACAACTTTCTTTTATATATATAGATTTCCCCTGGATAAGTTGGAATAGGAGTTTCTTCAATTTTTTGTCTGTCTGGTTTCCTATTATATTTTGAGAGTAAACAGGTCTTGCATGACCTAATGAGCTCGTTTAACCTTTTCCTAATGTTTGGAAAAAAATAATCTTCTGTTATTTGCTTATAATTTTCTTTTGCATTTCTGTGTGCCCTGTTGTGTTCAGTAACTAAAATTTCTTCTTGATCGTTACATCAATCACAATTTTCTGAGTGTACACGAATTTAATACCTGAAAAGTTCTTTAATAGTGTTACAAAAGTAGTATTAAGATGTATTTGTATTGCTATATGCATCCCTTATTATGAACAATAGGTGTAGGTATATGGAATAGCATTTGTCTTGTTGTAGACATCTGGCGCCGCGAAACAATAGACATCTGGCGCCACAGCCGTCTGCTTGAACAATTGCAGAGTCTGGCGCCGCGGCTGTCTGCTTGTCTGCTTGCGTCTGGCGCCGTATAGCATTATGTTCTGGTAATTTCCAGACGCAATATTCTAGAAGGACACGTCGGCATCAGCGAGAAGTGCGTGGCTATATAAGCCGTGGCAACGCCAACGTAATCAATCAGTGCTAAGAGTAAACTGCTATAGTGTAGACGAGTTGTGAAATAAAGAGTTGTTGAATTAAATTAAACAGTGTTGATTTTATTTGTCAATCCAGAGATACGAACCTAACAAAGTAAACTAGCAAGAGTAAATTCGTAACAATTGGTGTCAGAAGTGGGATTGTCAAATAATCCAAATTCAAGATGGTTAAATTCGGAGAATTGAGAATTCAGCAATTAAAAAAGGAACTAGAGGAGCGTAATTTGCCGATAAGCGGGCAAAAGGCGGATCTGCAGGCACGATTACGTGAAGCAATGGAAGCGGATGGAATTAATGTGGACGAGTTCGAATTTAATGGGCCAGAAACTTCTACAAAGGTAGAAGAAAAAGTAGAAGAACAACGAACATCATCAAGTGCAGACACGAACATGCTGTTAGTGGCTATTAAGCAAATAATAGCTGAAAATACATCACAAATAGCAGAAAATGCAGTGCAAACAGAAAATCGTCTGGCACAGCAAATAGCTGAAAATATATCACAAATAACAGAAAATGTAGTGCAAACAGAAAATCGTTTGGCACAGCAAATGACGCAGCGATAGCAGTTAGAGTCTCGCCATACACAACAGATTACGGAAAATACTACACAACTACAAAAACAAGTGCAAGAGAAATTTTCAAAATTTGAAGACGAATTAAGCACTTTAAAAAATGGCGAAGAAAATTTAAAATCAGAAGTTCTGCAATTAAGTAATCGTGTGCGAGAACTGCAACTACATGGCCCTGCACCATCAACAAATAATCAAAGATTGAAGGCACCCACATTCGATGGAAGTATTCCATTTCAAATTTTCAAACTTCAGTTTGAAAAGACAGCGATGGCCAATAACTGGAATACAGCGGACAAAGTGGCGTCCTTGTTTGTATCATTGAAAGGACCTGCGGCAGAAATCCTTCAGACTATTCCAGACTGTGAACGGGACAACTATGAGGCATTGATGAGTGCGATAGAAAGACGATATGGCAGTGAGCACCGGAAACAAATATACCAGATCGAACTGCAAATTAGGGGTCAGAAGATGAACGAGTCATTGCAAGAGTTTGCAACTGAAATAGAACGACTGGCTCATTTGGCAAATGCAGATGCACCTGTGGATTACATTGAGAGGGTAAAAATTCAATGTTTCATAAATGGAATTCGTGATGTGGACACCAAACGCGCCACATATGCATTGCCAAAAGGAACGTTTGCTGAAACGGTTTCGCATGCCCTCACACAGGAAACAGCTTCCCTACTAAGTAAACCAGCACACAAAGTACAAAGAGTCGAAATGGAACAACCGGCGCTGATGGAAGAAATATTGAAGACTCTGAAGACAATTGCTGCACAGCGAGTAAATACAACAGGCAGATGTTTCAACTGTAGAAAAGCGGGTCACTTTGCCCGAAATTGCAAGATAAAAGTAAACCCATCAAAATGGAAACAACCAACAGAACACCGAAAGAATTCACCACAAAAATGCGGATGCATTATCACATCGCCCTTGTCCACTGGAATTTAAACATTGCTCCAAATCAGAAGGAAAAGAAGGTATAATCGACGTGCGATTACTGAATATAGAACCTGAAGATGATTGGACTCCTCACCGCATCAGAATCAATCAGCTGGAGGACCCTGATCTTGCAAAGCTGATAATAGCCAAAGAAAATGGGGTACGACCACCAAAGGAACAAATAAGTAGCGAGAGTCCAACTGCAAAAGCATATTGGGCGCAATGGAACAGCATAAACCTCGTTAATGGATACCTTCATCGTACCTGGGAAAGTGAAGATGGCAAACAGTCTCGTCTGCTGATCATAGTACCGAAGTCCATGATCCCAAAAGTATTGAAAGAATATCACAATGGACCTAGTGGAGGGCACCTTGGGATTACAAAAACTATAGAAAAGATTAAACAACGGTTCTACTGGATCGGTTGTCGAGATTCCATAGCAGAATGGATAAGTAATTGCGTAGAGTGCATGGCAGCTAAAGGTCCTAAAGCCAAGAGTCGCGGCAGGCTACAACAGTACAACGTGGGATCACCATTTGAACGAGTCGCAATGGATGTTGCAGGTCCGTTTCCAAACAGTACGGCCGGAAACAAATATCTACTGGTTGTCATGGACTATTTCAGTAAATGGCCAGAAGTATATGCCTTACCAAACAAGAAGCGAAGACAGTAGCCGAAGCGTTTGTAGAAAATTGGATAACAAGGTTCGGAGTGCCCGTCGAATTACACTCAGATCAAGGCAGGAATTTCGAATCTTTCATTTTCCAAGAAGTCTGTACATTATTGGGCATCCACAAGACACGGACAACAGCGTTACATCCACAATCAGATGGAATGGTGGAGAGATTCAACCGAACGCTCGAAGAACATATGCGGAAAATCGTTGATAAAGATCAACGGAATTGGAACAAGTGCATCCAGATGTTCCTGCTGGCGTATCGTTCAGCGAAGCACGAGACAACTGGTTACACGCCAGCAAAGATTATTTTCGGATCTGATCTGCGACTCCCTGCTGATCTTAAGTTTGGAACGAATCCTACAGCTGTAAGAAATGATGGAGATTATTGTTCTGCCTTAAAGGAAGAAATGAATGAATTGCATCTAATGGTAAGACAGCATACGCATCTGATGAGCAATAAGATGAAGGACCGGTTCGATCAAGCGGCAAATTCAAAAGGTTTTGAAGAAGGTGATCTGGTCCTGTTGTACAATCCACTTCGAAAGAAAGGCTTGTCCCCGAAACTGCAGATAGCCTGGGAAGGACCCTATATGGTGATGAAACGACTTAATCACGTGGTATACCGCATACAAAGAAATGGGAAAGCACGATGTAAAATGAAAGTAGTACATTTGGAGAGGCCCGCCCCATTTGGTTCAAGAGGATTTGTGCCTAATCGGGACGATTAGACTTTAGTGGAGGGCAGTGTTACAAAAGTAGTATTAAGATGTATTTGTATTGCTATATGCATCCCTTATTATGAACAATAGGTGTAGGTATATGGAATAGCATTTGTCTTGTTGTAGACATCTGGCGCCGCACTGTCTGCTTGTCGAAACAATAGACATCTGGCGCCACAGCCGTCTGCTTGAACAATTGCAGAGTCTGGCGCCGCGGCTGTCTGCTTGTCTGCTTGCGTCTGGCGCCGTATAGCATTATGTTCTGGTAATTTCCAGACGCAATATTCTAGAAGGACACGTCGGCATCAGCGAGAAGTGCGTGGCTATATAAGCCGTGGCAACGCCAACGTAATCAATCAGTGCTAAGAGTAAACTGTTATAGTGTAGACGAGTTGTGAAATAAAGAGTTGTTGAATTAAATTAAACAGTGTTGATTTTATTTGTCAATCCAGAGATACGAACCTAACAAAGTAAACTAGCAAGAGTAAATTCGTAACAATAGTATTTGTTGTATCTCTCCGAGATCAATTTCTTCGCAGTGAAGTACATTAACTACATCAGGATTAATTGTTTCTAGTAGTAATTTTAAAAGATTTTCTTCATCCGTAAAGTTTATCTCATGTCGAATGTGTTTCTGGAACAAAATTTTTGTCTTTTTACTGTTACTATCGCGTTTACTTATTACTAATTGGTTCCTAAAACTATTTAAGGGGGTTTGTATTATTCTAATTGTATTTGTTAAAGAAATTTCGGAATGGGAACAGGACTCAGTTAGGTGAGTTAAGTGTTGCCTTGACAGAGCGTCTGCTACAATATTTAAATTGCCAGGTTTATAAAAAAATGTTGGGGCGAACTCTTCTATAAAAGCTCTCCATCTTTTTATTTTTGTATTTGGATTTTTGTCTGACATTGAAAATGTGAGAGGTTGATGATCGGTAAAAATATTGAGTCCTTTGCATCCATATAAGTAATTTCTTAAATTTTTTATAGCCCACACTATAGCCAGTAATTCCTTTTCATTTACTGCATAGTTGACTTCTGTTTTAGACAGTGTTCTTGAAATGAATGTGATTGCGGTCTTAGCAATAGCCTGAGATGACGCATCAGTCGCCAGATCAAAGGGCTTATTGAAATCTGGGTAGAGAAGTATTACTTCTTCGGACGTAAGAATTTCTTTTAGTTTCTCAAATGCCTTTCGTCCTTCTATATCTAATTCAACGGGTATTTTCTTCGACTGGTTTGCGCTTACATTGCCATTTACACCCCTCAGGAATTTTGTGAGAGGTTTTGCTACATCAGCGTACCCCTTAATGAATCTTCTATAGTATCCTGTCAGACCCAAAAACGCTCGGAGACTTCGAACAGTTTTCGGTTCTTTGTACTGAAGGATAGCTTTCACCTTATCGGGTGAAGTTTTAAGCCCATCCTTTGATACAACGAATCCTAAAAATTCCGTTTCTTCTCTAAAAAACTTCGATTTTTCTAAATTTACCTTCATGTTTGCATTATTTAGTAAAGTTAAAATTTCTTGCAAATGTTTTAGGTGTTCGTTTTCATTTTCCGAATATATTATTATATCGTCGACATAGGCATGACATGTTTTCCCTATTTTGGATCTTAACACATCATCTATGGTTCGTTGGAAAATACTTGGCGCATTTTTGAGGCCAAATGGCATGCGACAAAATTCGTATTTTCCATTATTGATGTTAAAAGCTGTTTTTTTCCTATCTTTTTCGTGCAGTAGAATTTGGTGGAAACCCGCTTTGAGGTCTAGCGTAGTGAAAAACTTGGCCTTGCCTAAATTCGATAAGATAACTGAGGTATCCGTTATGGGATATTTGTCATTGGCTGTTATGTTATTTAATTTCCTAAACTATGACCAGTCTTTTCTTTTTTTGGCCGTTGTCATCTATACCCTTCTTGTCCACTACCCATACAGAGTTATTATAGGGCGACTTGGAAGGTTGGATGATTCCGTTTCCTAATAATTCATTAATCTCTTTATTAATAAATTCACTTACCGCCATTGGGTAAGGATACTATAAACGGGATCGTCCGTCGATGTGCTTATAGTAGCTATTACATTTGTATTGTATGTTTATTTGACGTTTGGATCCGCAAAAACTTTCTCATTTTTACTTAATATTTCGTAAAACCTGGCCTTTACATATGAAGGCAGGTAATGCCCTATCTCCAATTGATTCACCTCCGCGAGACTTCTAAATTTTAACGTTCTATGCCGTTGTTAAAGGTAAGTCTTTCGTTTTTTGTATCAATAATTCCACCTATTTGTTTAAGAAAATCGTACCCTCTAATACCATCGAACAATTGAAGTTCGGGTAAAATATAAAAGTACGAGTACTTGTGGAACACGTTTATTAGACATTTTTGATCTATGATCAATTTACTGTTTACTGTCTTTAAGATAAACGGTTTCCCAAGCTTTTTAATCCCTTTTAAAAATGTTACCTTCTTATTATAATTCTTGGCATTACCTGTGTCCAAGAGAAATCTAGCAGCTTGCATTTAAGCGCTTTTCTATATATGGCAGGCGCGATTCTAATCTAAAAAACTGCATTCCTCTGTTTCGACGTGGTTAATGCTCTGCATTTTGTTGGGTACTTGCTGTGTACCATCGACAGGCCTGTTTTTAACCTGTGTTGGGCTTTCCCCTAAACCGTTAAAAACATTTAATCTGCTTCTATTGTAGTTATTTACTGCCTTGCCGTTTTGGAAAGAAGTATTACCCGGTGTTCTCCTTACAAAATGGGAAGTGCTTGGGTCAACCTCCATTGGCACAGGGGTTTGATTTTTATTATTTCCCTGATTCGTTGTATTAGATGCACTTTGGTAGTACGGAGAGTAATTGTATCTTTGTATCTTGTGTTGGGAGTTTTCGAAAGCGTTTGCGAAAGCATACCGGGCATTATTTGACACAAGTTCTTGGGCTAATGCCAGCGCACTAGGCAGCTTACTTGGTTTTGAAGGAAACAAGATATTACATAATAGTTTATTCAACCCAGATATAAAAACACGAAGCGCGTCACTACGGTATTTGTCGTTAAGTGATGTAATTAGTTCGGAATTTCCCTCGTGAGACATAATTATTTTGTTTATGATAAAAGTTAATTTTTTCTCTACCTCCTCATAAAATTTGGTGACACTGGAGGGGCCTTGTCTTAAAGTCGATAACTCCTGTTCTATTAGGTAAATTGGTCGCATATTTGCGAACGCGAAGTCAAGTCTGGCTATTAAAGCTTCAAAATTTAATACCGTGTTAAAGGAGGCCAACGTGGCATCAGCACGTCCTACAACTTTGTTTCTTACAATTGCAACGGCTTGATAATATTTAGAGCTACCTCTATAGGGCGCAAATAGTTTGTGTGCGGCAAATGCCGCTTGCCTCCACGAAACATAACGTGTCTCGCCCCGTTAAATTCAGGTAATGTTTTGACAATGTCGAAAGGCTCTTCGCAAGTCACACCACCAACTACGGAAATTGATTCGTATTCTTTTACTTGATTTGGTATTTCTAACTTGCTCACTATTTCCGTTATCTCATTTATGTTTGCTTGTACCGATTGCGTAACTTTACTTGCAAAGGCTTCAAATAGTTCTCTAATCTGTGCTTCGTTCATTTTGAACTTATTTCACCTTTTTTATGATAAAACGTTTAATAATAACTATTCACTTTTGTTAACAGGATTTTTGAACAAGTTTTTCACTGTTTTACTAATTATAATTCTTACACTAAGAGTTTCAGCATGGTGTTCTTTTTCCAGAATTCCATGTCCTTTTGTAGGTGGGATGGTGTACTTTTTTCCAGGATTCTATGTCCTTTTGTACTGCGTTGGGCGCCAGTTGAATTTGTCCTTTTGCACCAGTTGCGTTTTTATGTTTGCTTATTCAAAATATACATTTGAAATAAATTGAAACTTGAAGTGCTGAACACAATACGACGACAGACGACAAACGACATCTGTCAAATAAATAAAATACACACGTTCTTATGGATACTGTTATTTTGACGACGACACGACTAGGCCGACGGTTGTCGTTCTCGCTAACTTCAATATTCTCCTATATTTGCCAACGACAGTAGAGTTGACAGTAGAATGGAAGATAGAGAGATGAGGAATAGTGGTGATGCCACTAATATGTAAAATGTAAAATTATTCACAGCTCTTACAAACTTGCCGTTATTTTACAAATAAAAGCATAAAATAGTTCTATTTTACCATTTGTAATAATAATTGATAATTTAAAACAAATAAATTTACCTATTTACTTATTTTTTGCATAACAAAATATTAAAATTTCATTGAAGTGCAAGGTATAGGGTGATTTTTTAAGAGCTTGATAACTTTTTTTTAAAAAAAAAACGCATAAAATTTGCAAAATCTCATCGGTTCTTTATTTGAAACGTTAGATTGGTTCATGACATTTACTTTTTGAAGATAATTTCATTTAAATGTTGACCGCGGCTGCGTCTTAGGTGGTCCATTCGGAAAGTCCAATTTTGGGCAACTTTTTCGAGCATTTCGGCCGGAATAGCCCGAATTTCTTCGGAAATGTTGTCTTCCAAAGCTGGAATAGTTGCTGGCTTATTTCTGTAGACTTTAGACTTGACGTAGCCCCACAAAAAATAGTCTAAAGGCGTTAAATCGCATGATCTTGGTGGCCAACTTACGGGTCCATTTCTTGAGATGAATTGTTGTCCGAAGTTTTCCCTCAAAATGGCCATAGAATCGCGAGCTGTGTGGCATGTAGCGCCATCTTGTTGAAACCACATGTCAACCAAGTTCAGTTCTTCCATTTTTGGCAACAAAAAGTTTGTTAGCATCGAACGATAGCGATCGCCATTCACCGTAACGTTGCGTCCAACAGCATCTTTGAAAAAATACGGTCCAATGATTCCACCAGCGTACAAACCACACCAAACAGTGCATTTTTCGGGATGCATGGGCAGTTCTTGAACGGCTTCTGGTTGCTCTTCACCCCAAATGCGGCAATTTTGCTTATTTACGTAGCCATTCAACCAGAAATGAGCCTCATCGCTGAACAAAACACGCGCGCGAAACACATTTCGAACCGAACACTGATTTTGGTAATAAAATTCAATGATTTGCAAGCGTTGCTCGTTAGTAAGTCTATTCATGATGAAATGTCAAAGCATACTGAGCATCTTTCTCTTTGACACCATGTCTGAAATCCCACGTGATCTGTCAAATACTAATGCATGAAAATCCTAACCTCAAAAAAATCACCCGTTATTAGTATGGCCACAACGAAATTTTGTACATGCAAAATGGACAACTGCGTTGTCTTGTGTACATGCCGGCCATTGTAATGTTGCTGCATTCTTACGAATGTTCATGTAGTAAGATGCACAACGCCATTTTTAGTTCACTGTCCTACTGTCGTGTCGAATCGTTAGCATTGTATTCAGCATATGAATGAATACAAGCAACACTAACAGCTGTTTTTCAAAATTTTCAATACTAAAACAAGAAATATTATGTTATGATACAGTTTTAAAAATAACGTGTTGATATGTAATCGCGTTATTGATAATATCCCCACTTTGAATAATAAACTACCTGTTTTTTGTTCCGATGAAAAAAAGTACAATATTTATTTATTACGCCGAGGAATAATCGCTAATTTAAACAACTTGGTTTTGGAAAGAAAAACACAATTTTAATTAAAGGCCGTTCTTAAAAAATATCGGTAAAAATGAAAAGCGGTCAGGCGCGCGTTGCTAACTCCTTGAGCGTGACGTCGGAAAAGACGCCGGCCCGCTGCCCGTTATTACTTTTTTACCGTTTTGGTGTGGGGTGTCGGTCAGCTGCTAGATCTGCTGTAGCGGTGACATTGTGGATGTTATGTGGGGAAATGTTGTGGAACTTGTGTGGTGAAATGGTGTGTCGGTGTTGCGCCTCTATGTAGGGTTGTATGCGGGTGTAGTACGCCGAGGCTCATTTGGCCATCCCGGCCCCCCTAGGCGAATAGTTAGCCTAGGAGACGCTGTAGCTGCTGCAAGGTGGCGACCACGGTGCTGAGGCCTGTCGTGCGGCGAGGCTGTGGCCGGGATGATTGGCGCCGCGTCGAAGTGCCGTTATGTGGACGCCAGGCCCGAGGTGCTGCGAGGACATTTCTTTGACGGGTCCGTGCTACACGGCTTGGCTGCGCCTGTCGGGCTAAATCGCGGCTACGGGGAGCAGATGAACGGGCGACAGCGCGTCTGGGATGACGGTGTAGTAGTGTATGATGTGCCCGCTCACAGTGCTGGCACATGGTGTCAGACACGCACTCCTGTGTAACATGCGTTTGAGCCAGACAATTCAAGCAGTGTCCATGTGTCTGAGCCACCTGCTGACGCTGATTGGGAGTCATCCCCTTAAAAATAGGGCAGTGCTGCAAGCGGTGTGGGCGGCAACAAAGCGGGCATCGGGTTCGGTGCGGCTGCGAAGCCGCTGTCGTTGTTTGTCGGGCGGCAGTTCGTGCAACGGTTGACGCAGTGGTTACAGTGGTTGTACGGGGCGCTGCTACGGGGACAGCCCCAGTGCGCGGCACAGTGATAGCCGAACGTATAGTTGGCGTTGGTGTAACTGGCCTTTCTTCATCCATAATACCCTGTGTGGAAGAAGAGGAAGTGTTTATAGATTTATCATTCATAGTTTGTTCCACAATATGTGGCACGAATGGGTCGTCATTTTGGACGAGCATTTAAATAATAATTCTACTAGCTTCAAAGTCCATATCGGCATCTGTCTTGCAATACCCCTCGCAAAAGGCAAGCAGGATTGCTTACAAAAATTAAAGCACAAACAACGCGTGGTTATATACCAAATAGTGCATTAATCTCTTCAGCGAGCACTTAATAGCTCAAGAACAAATACATACAAGTCTAAGTATTAGGGCGCGCCTACATACAATATAAGGACATTAACAAAAAAGAAAAAAAAATTTTTACATATACATTTATATAATATATAATACATATTTCTAATATTATTAACAAAAAGTGCGGTTAACAAGCAAAGCACAACATTTCGAAATAAAATTAAAAATTTACATATATATTTCTGGTAAACAAATCGAAATAAAAAACTCTTATTTACGTAAAAGAGTTTCGGTCTCAATTTTTAATGACAAAGAATAATTATAATCGGTAAACACTGAGAATAATTATTTTGAAAAACTGTATTTTCTAAATGAACTCAGATTCAAAAGAATCAAAAAATTCGAAGTATTTACAAATACCAAAAATGATTGCAGACGAAAAAAGTCCATGTACACTAGGGTGGGTCGATTCCGGAATTTTTTCGATTCGGTATTTCTAATAGTGCGGAAAAGTTGCCTTAGTACTTCCTGATTCCAATGCAACTTTTTGTTTTGAGATCGGATTGCATCTTCAACCCGAACCTCGGTCTTGAAATTTCGGAAATTCGCCTAAAATCGTGAAATTGTCTACCTAGCACCTGAAATACGCATCTCATGGCAAAATGTATAAAACAAAAGTTATTTGTCACGTCATTTGCTACCGAAATGGTATATGTGATCATGGCCGTAGGACGAACCGTTTCCGAGATACGAGCGAAAAGGCGGCGCGCCACAGCGCAAGGTCAAAATTGTTGCAGCTCTCAGCTAACCTGTATTGGTCACCCAGAACCCACCGCGTGGAGGTAGCTGCTCTTCGGGTTCCTCCCAAGCCCAACCCAACCAACCAACCATATGTCAGGCTTGTTTTAGTTTGAATTTGTGTCAAGTTTATTGATAAAATCAGTTTTTGTACTAAACTTTGGCACTTGTTGCCTAGATTTCAGTGTAGAGCGTATAAAAAGATCACGAGATTGGGGGCCAATAACTTTAGAAGATGCCTCTGTCACCAGTTTGACGATTCTCTCGACTGCCACGGTGTGAGAGGGGAATTCACTAAATTTCCATACCTCTGCACAAAGAACTGGTGGAACAGTCAAGGTAATAGTCTTCCAGTTAATCATATCGTAATAAGTATTAGCTTTCAAATTCAGCTTTGGTACTTTATTACATCTAACTCTTCCATTTATGGTGTCAGACTCTGCTTCTCTGGCTGCCAGAAGACGGTCAAGGGCCAACTTTCTGACTTCTATCCGTTCGTCAGTCATCATACCAAGGAGAATGTTTTCTGGAAGAGCACAGAAAGCATTCTGTTGAATGGATGAATCGACAACCTTGCGCAGTTTAGCGAGTAAGTATCTCGATCTTTGAATTGCAGCATAGAGATGGCGCGAGCCATCTTTGATTGAACTGTTGAATCTTATTGAGAACCACAAAGGTGAGTAAACTGTAAGTATGTACTTGACCAAAATCTTTATTTCCTTTGTTGGTTTGTCAGTAGAAATGTATAATCTCAGAATTCTATTTGCACAGGTGAGCCAGCGAGATTTGCACATGTTACCTGGATGCATCGACGCTAAATCTGAGGAACATTGACCGGAAATAACAGCTTCTGATATTTTATAGAGATAAGCTTGGTCTGTGCTAAGTTGGGTCGGATTAATAACCTCAGAAGGTAATTGGCAGGATGGAAAACTTTCAAATTTGACAACAGGCAACTTCTCACAATAAGGGAGCAGTTTACCTATGTCGCCAGAGAATGTATTTGGACTCTTTGAGACACCATCTATGTGCTCGAAAAGAGCACGGAATGGAAGTTCGTTGAAATGTAGAAGACAAACAACCCACTGTAATGGCCTACCTATTCTTTCTTCTAGTTTCCGAATGATTCCACCTTTCCAACCTGTGTTCGTGTTGGTGCCATCAGCACCGACAAATTCTAGATGTTCCACATCAACTGAATTGTCTTGTAAATGTTGCCATATAGCTTGCGTCTCATCCTCAGCTGACCCGGAAGGAGAAGTGACGTGGCCAAAGTAATGACAACCAGGTTCCGCTATAAGAGAAATATGTTCCTCTTTGACAGTGTCGCGGTAGTACTTTTCACCTTCGCTGACTTGTGTAAGTGTATTGTCTTTGCGGCCGTCAAAATACAGCCCATATACGGAGTCAATACTTTCGGTGTTCTGGAGCTTAACACCAACACTTTTTTTTGCCCGACTAATCTTGCATTTGTCAGTGACAAAGCTAGCCTGATCCTCTGTTATCAAACCTGCTTTTTTGGCATCCAGAAAAGCCGATGAAACAATCAAGGCCGCTGCTCTATCACTTACTCCAAATCTTTGGGCAGCTAAAGCAGTGTGTTGTAAAACTAGTGTGTTTTGTTTGGTTTTAGAGGATGGAAGAGAAAATTCATCATCACCATCGTTTTTCGAAGAATCAATGTGCGACGCGCCTACATTGTTGTCGTCTGTATGAGAGTCTGGCTGATCTGAATGGTCACGTGTTCTAGCTGATACTTTTCTGGTAAGTGTTGTCAAATAATGCGATGTCAAATAATTTTCCGGCAGAAGAGACAAAGTCGTCTCTTTTAGAGCTCAAACCTATTGGGTTCCTTAAAAACATTTTTTTAAGTGTCAGAAATTTCTTATGGTATGTGGTGAGCATTTGTACAACTCTGGTGTGTGAAACTATCGGAATAGATGACTTTTTGAAAGTATTTTCAACCTTTTTTGCAACTATTTCTGTAACCTCTTTACTCCTAGGTTCATAGTTGTCGCCTCGGAGTCGCCCTATACCAAATCTTTCAAACTGATAACACAAAAGAACATCCTGGTAAGTAGGTAACTGGGACTCAGAGAGATTGTACGGATATATGCCAAACACAGGAGATTTCTGTCTAAATTTACATTTAGATACAGACATTTTGAGTTCTGTGTTTTGTTGAGAGAATATAAGTGATAGCACCTGGCGAAATCAACGACAAGAGTGAAGGAACTCGATGAAAAAATATTTATGTGGAGACCAGTCCGAACGTGTCGTATGGCGTAGGTGAATGAATGTGAGTGATAGCACTCGGCGAAATCAACGTCAAGAAGTGTGGCCGCAAGCCGATTTTCACCTTGCGCTGTGGCGCGCCGCCTTTTCGCTCGTATCTCGAGAACGGTTCGTCCTACGGCCATGATAACTTTTGTTTTATACATTTTGCCATGAGATGCGTATTTCAGGTGCTAGGTAGACAATTTCACGATTTTAGGCGAATTTCCGAAATTTCAAGACCGAGGTTCGGGTTGAAGATGCAATCCGATCTCAAAACAAAAAGTTGCATTGGAATCAGGAAGTACTAAGGCAACTTTTCCGCACTATTAGAAATACCGAATCGAAAAAAGTCCGGAATCGACCCACCCTAATGTACACCGGCAGAAGCTACACGCTCAAAGCAAGGTGCTACAAAAGTAAAGAGGGGTAAAGATATTTCTTATACAAAATTCATTGCTGAGAGTGACAGTTTGAGACGATACTGCACTCGATTCTCATCTTCACCGATTCAAGACAATTCGGAATCGGTATGAGAAATCAAAAAAGACAATTTAGATAATTTTTGGGCGCGTCTCCAAGCTGTATATGACGCAATCGTAGAATCTGATGATTCAGATCTACCAGAAAATTTTAAATCCTCGGCTTACGCCAAATATGAAAATTGCTTAGACCAATTTGAAGAAACGAAAGCAATGATTACTGATCAATTAAAATTAATTAAAGCAATTGCACATACTCCACTTCCGCGAGTAGAGATGCCACAAGTACAAAGTCAAGAGGCAAGTTCAGGCATCCACCTCAAGGTGCCCGCATGTGACACAGAAATTTTTCATGGGGGTTATGAACAATGGCCGTCCTTCCGGGACATGTTCACAGCCGTTTACATAAACCACCCAAAATTATCTAATGCACAAAAATTGTATCTCCTCCGATACAAAACGAAAGGTCAAGCTGGCGTCATAGTAAAACAGTTCGCATTAAATGACGACAATTTTAATATGGCTTGGGAAGCTTTAAAATCGAGATACGAAGAATTTATCAAACTTCAATCCACTATTTCCAATTGTTTGTCGATTTTATCGACCCAAAAAATTCCCACAGACAACTGGGACCCTATACTGGTAAACATATGCACAGCCGCATTACCAGAAAAGTCTTTATTATTGTGGGAGCAATCGCTCTCATCACGGAAAAAGTGCCCAACGTGGCAACAAATGAAAGATTTTCTCACCCAGTACGAAATCGCCGAAAGGGTAGACAAAAAAATAACCAAACCAAAAGGTATTCAAAACGACCTCAATAGAAGCTTCCACAGGCCCCAAGCCAGTAGCAACAACAATTCAAATAAAAGTTTCTTTAAAAATCAAACGTTCACATCCGAACAATGCAAACAAACGTCACTATGCAAAGGGGGGCATAAACTTAAATCTTGCGAGAAATTTAAAAAATTAAATATCATTGACCGAAACAATTTTGTAAAGTCAAAAAGACTGTGCACAAACTGCTTATCACATGCTCACATGCTTAAAGATTGTGAAAGCAAATTTACCGTGCGATTCTGTAACTTGAGACAGTCTCAAGTCTCTAAATTTGAGATTTTAATTTAGAGACAATTTTTGAGACTTGAGACGATATTGCTATTCTGTAAGTGACAGTCACAAATTCTATTACATTTCATTATTCAGAGATGCTTTTACACTTGAATGAAAATAAATATGTCGATAACAAATATTAATTTTCCTATAACATAGTCAAAAAACATAATTATCAATAAAAATAAAAATATATGTTGACTTTGTTTCATAATATATACGAAATTTATGTAAAATTGATTTATTTTTCATCTTTTCGTGTTTGAGTGGCTTACAAAATATAAAGAAACGACAATCGATTAATATCTATGATGATCTCTATTCAGTATTTTCAAAATGGCAGACAAGAGCTCTTTTTAGTTTTGTGACCTGCTAACTACCAAGTCTCAATATTTTGAGACTAACGCTAGAGACTGTTTAGTGAATAGTAACTAGTCTCAAATTGAGACTTTGCCTCAAAATGTCTCAAATAGAGACTAGAGACTAGTTACAGAATCCCGCTATTAATTGCGTTTATTGTCAGAGACGACACCATTCGATGCTTCACATAAATAATTTTTCCAGCTCATCCCCAAACAGCGCCAATATCAAAAGAGCCACGTGTTTAGTTACAACAACGAATCCCGAAGTGCCAAATCCACAAAATTGCCATGAAGCACCATGCTGCTCAAAGGCATTGAAAACACAAACGCTACACAGCGAAAATCAAAGTAGGGTACTACTACCAACGGCTGTCGTCTCCATCGAACATCGAGGAGAATTGTTTAAGCTCAGAGTCCTAATAGACCAAGGATCACAACGATCTTTCATAGCGTCTAGGGCACAAAACAGGCTACAGTTGCCAACAAAACTGGCCAATTTTGAAATAACGGGAATGGGCGGAAGAGTTCAAAACTCAAATAAAATCTGCCCCATTACCCTCTATTCCCCCCAAGCGAACAAGCGCATACAAGCAGAAGCTATTGTCTTACCGCAATTAACCAACATGTTACCAAGCTATCATATAAATAGCAAGCATTGGGAAAAGGTATCACACCTTAAGTTAGCAGATCCCAACTGCAACACCCCCGCTCAAATAGACCTTCTATTAGGCAGCGATCTCATACCACAAATAATACTCGAAGGTATTGAGAAAATTTCAAACACACTTTTGGCACAAAAGACTATTTTCGGTTGGATCCTAAGCGGACTAGTTACGGAACCAGTCACAACAATGACAACTCATGTTGAGGAAATCTCAAATGAGTACCTCAATTCACAATTGAGAAAATTTTGGGAGATAGAAGAACTCTCCCCCCATTTCAATCAAAACCCCCGAAGATCAGTATTGTGAAGACTTTTACAAAGCCACAACTACTAGATCAGATAATGGTCGCTTTGTCGTACGACTACCACTAAAACAACAATTTCCCAACACAATCGCCTTAGGTCACTCTCGCACCTCTGCAATACAGCAGTTTCAAAGTATGGAAAGAAACCTACTTAAAAAAAGTGAACTAAAACCAGAATATGATGGTGTGTTGGAAGAATACCTCCATTTAGATCACATGGAGGAAGTAATCCCATGCGAAAAAATCATCAATGACAAGTACTACTCATTTTACTTGCCACATCACGCAGTAGTAAAGCCAGATAAAAAAAACAACTAAAGTAAGAGTTGTCTTCAACGCCTCAAGATCCACTAGCTCGGGGAATTCCCTAAACGATATCCTGTTTACGGGACCCACGCTCCAACCTGATTTAATGCTGCTTATTCTAAACTGGCGTATATTCAAGTACGTATTTAACGGTGACGTCGAAAAAATGTATAGACAAATAGTCGTACATAAAGACGATCAAGATTTTTAGCGAATTATTTTCTGAAAATCACCCAATAGTCCACTACGCGACTTCAAGCTAAAAACAGTGACCTTTGGCGTTAACTGTGCCCCATACTTAGCCATTCGAACACTCCATGAATTGGCGGAAAACACCAAGTCGGAATTTCCTCTGGCGACCCAGGTGTTAAAAACACAAACGTATGTAGACGATATTCTGTCGGGAAGTCACAGTCTTCCACAAGCATACGAATCATTATCACAAGTAATCCAAACCCTCAAATCCGCAGGGTTTCCATTAAAGAAGATTACGGCAAATCACCCAACTATATTAAAAAAAATACTAAAAGAAAATTTGTTGGACACTAATTTCCTTATTTTCGAAAAGGAAAGTACAACAAAAACTCTGGGCATCCAATGGAATGCGATATCGGACCAGTTTTCATACACAACTGAGTCCATATCCGCACTATCCGCCATTACAAAACGCCAAATTCTCTCCTCTGTGGCAAAACTTTTTGACCCCGCAGGATGGCTATCGCCAATTATGATACAAGCCAAAATCCTGATACAAGAATTATGGCTAGACGGAACAGACTGGGACGAACAAGTGAAACCACTTCGTTTAGAAAAGTGGTCCCAGTTCGCAGGAAATCTTAGTGATATCTCACAGATCCAATTCCCACGATGGGTAAATTATGCCCCAGAGCACAAAGTCGAACTACATGGCTTCTGTGACGCCTCTGAAAAGGCATATTGTGCCACCATTTATGTGCGCACACAATCAGACACAGTAACCACCAGCCACCTACTAGTAGCCAAGGCAAAGGTAGCTCCTCTAAAAACAATAAGTCTACCACGACTGGAACTATGTGGTGCGTTACTACTTGCTAAACTAGTATCCATTGTGCAAACACATCTAAATATGGAAAAGTATAAATTGTATCTCTGGTCTGATTCCGAAATCGTATTAGCCTGGTGCATGGAAGACGTATATTTCCAATCGAACGTCTCAAATCCTTGACCTAGTGGGATCAGCCACCTGGCGACATGTAGCCAGTGCTGACAATCCTTCCGATCTAGGTACAAGAGGGTGCAAACCCCTGCACCTTACCTCCACCACTCTTTGGTGGAATGGGCCCCGATGGTTAACAGAATCTCCCGATTCTTGGCCACAATCGCCTATGCGCAATATAATTGCCCCCGAAAGTGGGAAAATCGATTCCTTTCATACAACGATAGATGACGACGACATCCTTGAGCGATTTTCATCATACTCCCGAGCACTCAGGGTAATCGCTTACATGCTCAAATTCATAGAGCGACTCAAGATTAAAGTCAAGGGAGAACCCTCAGCGTACTCCCAAGGTGATACATTGCTGCACCTAGACCTACAAAAGGCAAAGCTCGCTCTCATCACTTACACCCAATCGCGCCATTTCAGTAGCGAGATGTCACTACTAAGAGAATCGAAGCCGATTAATAAAATGAGCTCACTCTTAGTACTAAATCCATTTCTGGATACAAAGGGTGTGCTTCGTGCGAACGGTCGGCTTGCCAACTCAAGTCTGACATATAACGAACGCCATCCCATAATTTTGCCAGAACAATCACAACTTGCCACATTACTTATCCGTTATATACACATCTTAATGCTACACGCTGAACATCGCTTGATGCAACATATAATCCGTCAAGAGTTCTATATTCCCCGACTTAAGCCTCAAATAAAAAAGTGCATCTTCATGTGTAAGATCTGCACGATGCATAAACAGAAAATGAGGACGCCGATTATGGCGGCACTTCCACCGGAACGCTGCAACTTTGCTCCGCCTTTCACTACAACAGGTGTCGATTTTGCTGGGCCTTTTCAGATAAAGGCGTCCATGCTAAGGTCTCCCACACTAATGAAGCGCTACGTGGCTGTCTTACGACAAAAGCAGTGCACCTCGAGCTATGTACTAATCTGACAAAAGAGGCTTTTCTCGCGGCATTCGCACGCTTCGTCGGACGACGCGGTTTTCCGTCAAAACTTATGAGCGACAACGGAAAAACGTTTATAGGGGCTCAAAGAGCCACAGAAAAACAGTTTGTTGATTTTATCAAGCGAGTTTCCCCTGATATCGTACAAAAGTACGCTCACCTAGGCATTAATTGGCAATTTATTCCCCCAAGCGCGCCTCATATGGGTGGTTTATGGGAATCCGCAGTAAAAAGTTTTAAATCCCATTTTAAAAAAGTAGCTGGAAACTACAAGTTTAATTACGAGGAATTCACAACATTACTAATCCGCTCGAAGCCGTTCGCAATTACCGGCCACTCTCTCGCAAGATCCATCTATTGTCACAGCCCTAACTCCAGGGCTAAGGAGTACCCATTCTGGCCATATCTGAGCCAGGCGTGGAGTTACTATCCTTCATAAGCCGAGAATAAATAAAGTCCAAACAATGCCGATAATACAGAAAAGGCATATAATAAACTACCGGTATGCCAAACCGATAAATAATAAATTGTAAATAACAGCTAATAAAATTAATAAAAGCAAAGAACTTTGTTTGTATAATAATGCAAAAAGTCGTCAAAGTACGCAAAATCAATTATTACCTCAAGCACCACTATTTACACCAAATACAATTGGCTATTAAAACCAAAATCGCTTCTTACAGCTAATATTCTGCGGCCTCGGTTACTCCACCAACAGTAAGCCGAATTACATGCATCAGATTATATATATAAAACTAGGCAACATATTCGCCTAGGGGGCCCAGGATGTTTAAATGAGTTAAGCATCCACCCCCTCTACTCGGTAAAACTGGCGCATCCTAATGCTACATCGCCATTCACCACAGCTGATGACACTACAGCATAACTCACCACACCAGTAAACCCACTTAACAAAAAGGATGGGCAAAGGGAAAGCAGGCAATTCGCTACCAACATTGGCCACGTCAACACTTCGACACACACATTCGCTTGTGCACTGCGCCGCGTTAGCTTTCTACGCTAATTTTCTTGATACGTTTTTCTTCCGTCACCGATCTCGCGCGCTGTAATTACCTTATAAACTGAAGGAGAATCAGACATTGGCGGAATTCCAATCTGCAAATCCTTTTGTTATTCTCGGAACCGTTTTTATATACAATTATTTTTATTAGAACGTAATAACTTTATAATAATAAAATATACTTTAAACCGAAATAAATCGCATTTTAAATTATAAATGGTACTTAACGTGAGTGTAAGTGCGTTATTAACGATCTAAATTGTAGTGGGTATTCCCACGAATTGGGCATCCAATTAAACAATATGTTTTTGTAATACAAAACGGTTTTGTAAAAATTGGTCGGCTAACAACCGCAATCTATCAATTTTTATTGAAAATGTTACACAACTGACAATCAGTTGTTTACGAGATTAGATTAGCGCCGTCTTCGCTGCTTTAAAGTCCGTATCCAGCTCTTAAATAATTGCTTAAGAAAAAAAAATACATTAATTCTTCAAGTAATTTTGCCAGCTGGTTACGCATTGTGAATGATCCACATTAGAAGAGCAAGAAAGAAAAAACAAAGAAAATAAATTTTTTATGTAATATTGCGATTTATGTTGTTGGTGATTGGTAAGTTTTATATAACATTTTAAAATGAACTACGAGTATACTTTACAATAATGATTTTGACTAATTTAGGAAGAATTACTTTGAATTTCCTTTAAGAAACAATTGTTGATTAACCGCAGGAATTTTTCTTGACCATTTCTTAAGGGTTATTTAACATGAAGTTTTTACATTTCTTAAAAGCTGGGTCATAAGCTTTATTAAGAATTTAAAGAAGGCGCGGAGACACAGTATATTATCTGATTGATTTTGAATCTGATAAAAATTGTACCTAATTAACTAGGATTAGTTTATTCTGAACGACAAGTCCTTTATGATAAATCAGTAGTTGGGACGATTGAAATTTGGCACTATACCTTTGAAGACAATTGGAAGTAATCATCCATCCCGATAAAAAACGGATGACAATTTGCCAAAATAAAAATAACGCTACAGCAGCGGGTGTCACACGAAGTTAATAACGTTGTAATAGATATTTCACACCTCCTACACAACAACAAAATAAAACTAATGTTAATAAGTGTCTAAACCTTTTCGCCGATTCTTGCGAACACCACTCGCGTAAAAGATGAAATACACAAAATTGATTTAATTTGACCAAGGGCTGTTATTTCGGAGATTTAACTCCGTTTAGATTGGTAAGCCTTAGCATAAGTGTGTTGTCACTGAATCAACGCCTTACAGCAGGGTTACTCCGTATCCTTCTAACTCGTGCTGGCATTGAGTCTAACCCGCCTCGGAGTAATTTTTCTGCTTCGTCTGCCCCAAAAAGGTCCATTCAAACTCCACCTCAATTAGGTGTAACACATCCAAAGAATGGAGCCATCTTCAGACCTGCTCAGGCCTTAAGACACAAGGAGGGGACCACGAGTTACGTGGTATTATGCTGCCAATGCACTACTGCGATTTAGCCTTTATGACTGTGCAATCTGCACCTAGTTCAAACACTGCGCCGCTACTCCAAAAGAGTGGATCTTCACGGTCCATAGGAACTCAAATAGGCAACATGACTCCCATTTTGATCAGTAAGTTAAACAGTGCAGTGGAGGCCTAGCCTTCATACTGCACAACATCGTGCAAATACGTCTTATCGACGGCGCCATCTACCGCAGGGATATTATACTAGAATGTCAGGGTATAGTTATCCGGTCAGGTGATGTCGATTCCGAAATATTTAATATATTCTTCACTCTGTTACATGTTGCCCAACAGTATATCACTCGAACATAGATGCGCTACTTCGTGGTGAAAACCGATTGGTGACTTTAACGCGCGCTTTGGCATTCCTGTTTGTCAAACGATCGTAGGGGGATGGAGCTGGTGGAACAGATAGACGATTCGACATTCGGCTCAATGATTGACGAAACCCACTTATGGCACCTGTAATAGCTCGGCCGATATTATCATTGCTAGTGGTGGTCTGATAAATAGCATAACCTGGCAACCTTTTCTTTCTCTCGCATTCATATGCTCATAACCGATCCAGAAACCTCCCGACTTTATTTATGTGGGCGGTGGTCAACTTTAACAAAGCTAACTCGGCTCAGAATTTACTAAGAGCGCCTTAATCATTTGGCGAGTATCAATTTCGATAGGTGATCGCAGCACCTACCGCCCTCTTCATCCCGGCTTGAAAAATTGCGCAATTCCGCCCTAATTTTCCAGCCGAAGTTGGTGTTTTAGCTAATCTCGAATAAGTGATCTCAATTTGGAGATTCGGTAAATGGTAAACTAATCCGAAGGGGACCGAGTTGAAATTAAATTCAATTCTCATGCCTCTTTGGACCCGAAGAGATGTGCGATTTATTTTAGCCGGCAATTTATACTGCACCCTTCGGTAGACAAAGCCAAACGATGTGTTACAGGACACGAAAAATGCCAAAAGGCTACGCGCCACTCACTCTCACCGATGAAGAGGTTCAGGGTGTCATCAACAAGGAAAAATCGTCCAAATTCATTGCCCCTGATGGAATTATAATGCTAATTCTAACGGAACTAGGCTCAATGGGAGCTATCTCACCAAAGTCTTTAACGTGTCGCTGACCACTTTACAAATATCCCAGATAGAAGAGTGGTCCCACTACTGAAACTTGGGAACAAAGGGGAGTCCTATCGTCCGATAACTTTCTTTCACCAGTATGGTTACCGAAAAGTGCACAGTACCAGCACAGTACTTCGCGTTATAAACGCCCATATAAGTAGTTCATGGCCTTAACCAGAAACCACCTTGCGAGAGGACGATCTTCGTAGCGTATCACGTATCCGTATCACACAACGCTACTTGAGGACATCGAAAAATATACACTTCCTCTAGGGCAGAAACTCCTCGACCATGGAAGACTTGAGCGGTCGTAAATATTCTTCTTCTTCTTAATTGGCGTAGACACCGCTTACGCGATTATAGCCGAGTTAACAACAGCGCGCCAGTCGTTTCTTCTTTTCGCTACGTGGCGCCAATTGGATATTCCAAGCGTAGCCAGGTCCTTTTCCACTTGGTCCTTCCGACGGAGTGAAGGTCTTCCTCTTCCTTTGCTTCCCCCGCGGGTACTGCGTCGAATACTTTCAGAGCTGGAGTGTTTTCGTTCATTCGGACAACATGACCTAGCCAGCGTAGCCGCTGTCTTTAAAGGACATAAATCTTTCACAGAACTTTTCTATCCAAAACTCGCAACGTCGACGTCGAAAGTTGTTGTCATCGTCCAAGCCTCTGCACCATATAGCAGGACGGGAATTATGAGCGACTTATAGAGTTTGGTTTTTGTTCGTCGAGAGAGGAATTTGCTTCTCAATTGCCTACTCAGTCCGAAGTAGCACCTGTTGGCAAGAGTTATCCTGCGTTGGATTTCCAGGCTGACATTATTGGTGGTGTTTAAGCTGGTTCCAAGATAGACGAAATTATCTACGACTTCAAAGTTATGACTGTTAACAGTGACGTGAGAGCCAAGTCGCGAGTGCGACGACTGTTTGTTTGATGACAGGAGATATTTCGTCTTGCCCTCGTTCATGGCAAAACCCATTTGTTTTGCTTTCTTGTCCAGTCTGGAGAAAGCAGAACTAACGATTCACAGCAGCTCGAATTATTGGCACGATTCCGATTACTTTGGCGGAGGGGTAAAAAAAACCGAATTTCCGTATAAATGGGGTATGTGTGGATAGGGGAGCTTCTCCAGAGGAGGAATATCCAAAAATAATATTGAAATAACTTATAATTTTCAAAATATTCACGATTAAAGATTTAAAAATTTGCACTAAAAACACATGGTATTTCTCTAAGTTTCACTAATTTTTTTTTACATTTTTCACTTGGTATATTTAAATATACACTTGAAACATTGAAAAAAGTTCACATTTCACTTTTATTTTGTAATATTTTACCTAAATTTATTAAATTAAATATCACTTTTCACATTCATCGTTGCAAAGGTTAGATTGTTTACAATTATGAGGAAAACATAAATCTTAAACACCAAATTTGTGGGATTCTTAACGATATTTCTTTGTTTGTTTCTTTGCGTGATTCTTTTTTCTATATTAATTATAATAAAAAATACTTTTCAACATTTTTCAAGTTATAATATTGAGTTGTAAAAACTTTTTCCATATACATATGTATATGTATAATATGCGATTTATGTTTAATAAAGACAAATGCCCAGCTCTTGACCGATGCTACGGCTGCTACTATGCCGGTCTCTTTCGACCAATTCAGCGATTTTAACGCAATTTTCGACGACAGGCCTTCCGGAGCGTGGCGCACCTTCGACCACCTCTACACCAGAACGAAAACGTTGAAACCATCGTTGTGCGGTGGAAATGGAAACAGTATCGGGTCCATAAACTGCACAAATTTTATTTGCGGCTTGAGATGCATTTTTGCCTTTATCGTAGTAGTACTGTGAAATATGCCGTATTTTCTCTTTATTTTGCTCCATGTTTGCGACGCTATTACTCACGAACGACTTAAAAGAAACGACAATCAATCAAACACGTGTTAGCGCGTGAAATGAGCTTTCCAAAAAGGTATAGCATGACCCGATGCAACGAATAAAACTAGAACTACGCGCCAACTAGCAAACATACCGCAAGACTTTTTTGACAACCTAATATTACCTAGTTGTTTATTAAATTTGAATAAGAAAAAATCCATATGCATGGAAAAATTGTTCATTTTAATTTGAAATATAATTTATAGACACACTTGTTTTTATTAGAACTAAGATTGCTAAATAAAGAAAGAGGAATTATATCAAAATAGAGAAATTCAGCGAATTGCTCATATTTGCTTATTGTCATATGGCAGCGCTCCATTTCCTTATAATTGTTAAGACATAAATGATGCTCACTACGAGTGTAAAAAGTAATTTTTAAAATAAAGATTTCTTAAGTGAAAAACCTACAAAAAGTGAAAAATGTGGATGTATTTAAATGTTTATAGTTTAATTTAATTAATAAGTATAAAATGTCCGAAAAGTGTTTAATGTGGGGAAATAGCTTGTTGAAATGTTCGAATTGTTTTCTCCAGCAGCAGATTATAGAAGTCGCACGATAGGAAGTCGCCTTGTCTGAAACCTCGTTTGGTATCGAACGGTTCGGAGAGGTCCTTCCCGATCCTGACTGAGCTTTTGGTGTTACTCAACGTCAGTTTACACAGACGTATTAGTTTTGCGGGGATACCAAATTCAGACAACGCGGCATAAAGGCAGCTCCTTTTCGTGCTGTCGAAAGAAGCTTTGAAATCATCCGTACTATTTCGAGAAAAGAACTCAAATCTGAGAAGAATTAAACAAGGGGTTCCGCAGGGTGGTGTCCTCTACCCGTTATTGTTTAACTTCTACATCTTGAAACTCACGCAACCACCAGAGGAAATTTTTGTTCGTCGAGAAATAATGACGTCGGGCAATGGAATCGTTGGCATGTGCTCAAAAATAAACGGCTATCTCTCCGACCTTTCTCGCTTCTCGCTGCACGAACGTAACACTCTCCCCCACTAAATCTACGACGACCACTGTCGTGTCACAAACTGGACGAAGGAGTGCACCTTTATATTGCAGGTCGGTGGCGTTAAGGTACCGACTGTCAATAACCCTATAATTTTACATGTGACTTTCGACATTCTGTGCTCTTTCACTCCTCATACGACCGCGATTATCGCCAAAGTACAGAGCCGCAACAAAATGCTTAAGTCGCTAGCCGGCAGCACATAGGGAAAGGAGAAAGAAATGTTGTAATGACTCATGTATCAATAATCTGCTAAAAATTCGTTTGCCAAACTGTACGGAGGTAAACAACCAACATATTCCAACCCAGGAATACTCTTTTTAAACAAATTCATTGGTGAAATTTATATTAACAACGAATTTGCAACATTAATCGTGTCATTCATTATTTTGTACGCGTAACGCAGCTCTTAAAATCAAAGGTAAACTATTCTACAACGAAGAAACGACAACAAGTAAACCATTACCAGCAATCCTACAACTTTCATCTACACCAATCAATATAGAAGAATTCTTCTTGCTGGAGCTGCTGAAACAGCTAAACTTTAACAATATAATAGAAGGAAGCCAGTTGGAAAAAGCAAATAGAGCAAAACATGCAACCAGCGTATCCTTAATACCTATCACAATAGTGATAACCTACCTTTTCGGAAAATAGCTCATAAAAACCCCACAGAAGACTAATCAATTAAATTATCGCAACCGGCAATCGACGGATTTAACAACACACCCAAAGATTCAAACGACGGCGTTTGAATTTCAGGAGGGATTAGTTAGCATTTCATACATTTAAAAAGTTTCACATGATGCATTAATATCATGCGATACAAAGTAATACGGTACGACACCAACCAAATCCCTCAAACTGCGACTACAAAACTATGGAAAGCGATAGCCGTTCCCATTCCCATCGCACCGATAAATGTAGTTTTATAGTATGAAGGCTAGGCTCTACCATGACCGCCCTCGCGATCCTTACGTAGAATCTTGAAATCTGCACAACTCAGAAGATCTGGGCGGCTCTTCATTCATATTAGCTGGTGGCTTGTTTCTACCACCATTCAAAGAATCTGAATTAATGCCAATTGTCAATTCTAATAGGTGTGATAACAAGAAGGTTAACTTCGGTTGTACAGAAGCTGTAATACCGTTCATTAATAATAAAATTCTACATACAAGAACTTAAGTTTGGTTGTTCTGCTTGTATGACAGCTATAAGCTATAGTGACCCGATATCAAAAGAATATTTTTTGAGCTGCACCGAAATGTGTACTCTTTATTTATACTCTTAAGACTAAGTTATTACATGGTTTTAACTTCTATTTATACTAACTAGTATGTTTACTTATTACTAGTTAGTATTGTTTGTTTACAGATTATATTAGTTGTTTAGGTTCGTTTACATATTGTTTGCTTAGATACATTTTCTTTGTTTTAAGATAAGGTTGTTGTGGTATTCAAACTCAAGTTGTTTTGATACTTCTTTGTTTAGGATTGTTTGTTGTAGTGATAGTGCATTTCAATTGTTACAACTTAAGGTTGTTTTGCTGCATTCAGTTTTCGGAAACAATAGGTTGTTTTGTTGTTTGTTACTATTATAAGGAATACGTTCCTTAACTCGCGCGTAATACAGACAGACAGACGGGCACGCCAAAATAATTTGGCAGTTTTTTGTGTGTTTGTAAGAAATGTCGCTAACCTTAGACGAATTCTTTCAATATTAATACATTAGCTTTTGCAGAAATTGGACAGTTGGGGCCATTTTATTGACGATTAATATTCAGATACATATATGATTGGATTAGACTCTAGAAGAAAAATGTCGTGTTCCAATTGACGTAATTCCTTTTCCAAATTCGATTTCCTTAAACGCTTTGAAATTGTGTCAATTAACAAAGAACCCGCTTGGTAAGCTTTGAAGACATTATTAAAATGCTGCTTAAGACCCTGTAAGTGACATAAATATATTTGAATAGAAAATGTTCAAGATACATAATAATATTTATACTTTAAACCTTTAAAATGTTATCCCTCTCCTCCAATGGTAACTGACGAATACTGGCATCCTTGAACTTGCAACGCTCTGCTAGTTGCACTTGTTCAATCTTACATACTTCGGGTTTATCCGTCACTAGCTTTTTATACAAACGCAAGTAACAAGGCACTTTGCCATATGCTTCCGAACAAACATATTGTGGAACTAGTCCGGAGTTTAGCAATTTACGTGGCGTGCCTGTATGGAAGTCAATATACTTCGGTGAATGCCATTTGGCTGGCGCATTTTTAATGCACTGCGCGTTCTTCTTAATAAAATTTACTTTTTTCTTCTCCTTGTCTCGTTTCTCTTTCTTCAGATCTTCCAAGCGTGGCACCGGTAGTACAGGTTCATCTCGTTTAGGACAAGTGTGATCGCGTTTTCTTTGCCACTTGACGCCACCATTTTTGCGCAGGAATTCGCACGGTTCCCGTAGCGGTGTCGCACTGTAGCCCATTGTTTTGTGCTCACTCTTCTTAGAATCGGTCAATAACCTCTTACCATCTGACAATTTTATAACAGCTCCGGACTTGTCCTTCTTTCTACAAGACCGTCTAGGTTTTATCGTAGAGTTGCCCTTCATGAATTGATAATATTCGGCGGTGCTTTCGATGTTTTTGATATTCTCATAGTGACGCGTTATATAGACAAGCGACATAATCTGCTGATTTTTTTATTTCGGTTCAAAAAGTATACTTCTTCAGTTAAAATATAATGGATTAAGATAAAAAGCAAATGTTTGCTTGCTTTGCAAGTATCAAAAATTTTCTACAAAATATAAACCGTTGACACAGACTGACTCTTTGAAAGCTTGATTTGAATACTTTCAACTAATTTGTTGCCAAAGCAATCGAAATTTATCGTTTCGGAGAAGTTGTTGGGTTAAGTCAATAAATTTATTTGAAACCAAAGAAACGGTTCACTTTGTTGCTTGGTAACTTAAAGTGAAGTGAAACCTCGATAAGTCGAAGTTTAATAGGGCCCATACACGACCACATGTGCGTTCGATCTGTGTGAATTCGTTTCGCCCATACAGGACACACAAATCCATTTTGCGTTCGTTCTTCACACAGTGAACATGTGCGACAGGTAAGCGAAATATTTCTTCGAATTTATTTCTAATGTAGCACTTTTATCGATTTCTTTGTATTTCGTTAATATACGTAAGTTATTCCAGCTTTTATATTTATATTTATCACTTTTTGTTTGCCAAATTGCCAATTCATTTTTTATTAGATCAATAAATTCTGATACGAAATCTTTATTAAGGGGGGAGCTTGCTTTAGAAGCTTCAAAGAATCGATTTTTTTTTGCTTAAATCTCTTTAAAAATTATCTAACAATATTTCCTCAAAGTTATAGTTGGATTTCGAAATATTGTCGAAGCTAGAAGGGAAATAGTGACCGAGCGTCTAACAGATATATGAGCGCTTGGGCAAAAAGCGAATACTTTAAATCGCGATTTCTCGGTTTTTCATTTTTACGATTATTCTTAATTGGCGGGCAGGATAGAAAAAAAAACAAATAAACAAAAAAGAACAAAGTTTATTATCATTTGCTTAAAATTATCTTCTATTTAAACTAGAAAAAAATAAGAAAAGTCAAGTTTGAACATATTTTTAAACAACATAAAGTACACTTTTTTTTGGTCAAAAACCACTTTTTTTAATTTTTAATATAAATTGAAAAATTTTACACTTTTTTTTTGAATTTTCCGAGTTTAACTAGAAGACAAATTATTAAAAAATATGAATCTCTTTGAATTTTTTGTTTCCGATAGAAATTGCGACCTGCATCCTGCGCGCCGTCCGAAAAATGCACATGCGAGACGCATCGGGCAATTGCTTCCCAAAGGCAGAATATCAAAGATTTCGTATCCAAAAAATTTGTGAAAGATGTTTAAATATATGTATAACAATAAAGCCTAGAAATTTCACTTGAATCAATTATTTCTTTCCCTCCTAAAAAATCCTTAACACTAGCCATTGTTCGTCCGCGATCTTCACTGTTCGGCGACACGAGAGAAATGAGATTTTGTGTGCACAACGCCATACACGACACACATGTTCGCGCACCGACCGTAAAGAATCAAACATTTTCGCGAACATGGATCGGTACGCGCACAAGCCCATACACGAGTAAACCGCATTCGCACACAAACCGATCGAACGCACTTGTGTGTCGTGTATGGGCACTTTAAGGCAGTCGGAAGACACAAAACAACAACGCTGTTTTATATCAGATAGGGGATGTTCGAGCCAAACAAACGACTGTACCAAGATTGCGACACTGTTGTTTTTCGTGCAGATACTCAGCTAATATTTAAACATACTCATTTTTGCATCGGATATGATGCCTTGCTAACCAGCTATATACATATGTATTGTTACGAATTTACTCTTGCTAGTTTACTTTGTTAGGTTCGTATCTCTGGATTGACAAATAAAATCAACACTGTTTAATTTAATTCAACAACTCTTTATTTCACAATTCGTCTACACTATAGCAGTTTACTCTTAGCACTGATTGATTACGTTGGCGCTGCCACGGCTTATATAGCCACGCACTTCTCGCTGATGCCGACGTGTCCTTCTAGAATATCGCGTCTGGAAATTACCAGAACATACGGCTATACGGCGCCAGACGCAAGCAGACAGTGCGGCGCCAGATGTCTACAACAAGACAAATGTTATTCCATATACCTACAGCTATTGTTCATAATCAGGGATGCATATAGTAATACAAATACAACTTAATACTACTTTTGTAACACTGCCCTCCACTAAAGCCTAATCGTCCCGATTAGGCACGAATCCTCTTGAACCAAATGGGGCGAGCCTCTCCAAATGTACTACTTTCATTTTACATCGTGCTTTTCCATTTCTTTGTATGCGGTATACCACGTCATTAAGTCGTTTCATCACCATATAGGGTCCTTCCCAGGCTGTCTGCAGTTTCGGGGACAAGCCTTTCTTTCGAAGTGGATTGTACAACAGGACCAGATCACCTTCTTCAAAACCTTTTGAATTTGCCGCTTGATCGAACCGGTCCTTCATCTTATTGCTCATCAGATGCGTATGCTGTCTTACCATTAGTTCCAAACTTAAGATCAGCAGGGAGTCGCAGATCAGATCCGAAAATAATCTTTGCTGGCGTGTAACCGGTTGTCTCGTGCTTCGCTGAACGATACGCCAGCAGGAACATCTGGATGCACTTGTCCCAATTCCGTTGATCTTTATCAACGATTTTCCGCAGATGTTCTTCGAGCGTTCGGTTGAATCTCTCTACCATCCCATCTGATTGTGGGTGTAACGCTGTTGTCCGTGTCTTGTGGATGCCCAATAATGTACAGACTTCTTGGAAAATGGAAGATTCGAAATTCCTGCCTTGATCTGAGTGTAATTCGACGGGCACTCCGAACCTTGTTATCCAATTTTCTACAAACGCTTCGGCTACTGTCTTTGCTTCTTGGTTTGGTAAGGCATATACTTCTGGCCATTTACTGAAATAGTCCATGACAACCAGTAGATATTTGTTTCCGGCCGTACTGGTTGGGAACGGACCTGCAACATCCATTGCGACTCGTTCAAATGGTGATCCCACGTTGTACTGTTGCAGCCTACCGCGACTTTTGGCTTTAGGACCTTTAGCTGCCATGCACTCTACGCAATTACTTATCCATTCTGCTATGGAATCTCGACAACCGATCCAGTAGAACCGTTGTTTAATCTTTTCTATAGTTTTTGTAATCCCAAGGTGCCCTCCACTAGGTCCATTGTGATATTCTTTCAATACTTTCGGGATCATGGACTTCGGTACTATGATCAGCAGACGAGACTGTTTGCCATCTTCGCTTTCCCAGGTACGATGAAGGTATCCATTAACGAGGTTTATGCTGTTCCATTGGGCCCAATATGCTTTTGCCGTTGGACTCTCGTTACTTATTTGTTCCTTTGGTGGTCGTACCCCATTTTCTTTGGCCATTACCAGCTTTGCAAGATCAGGGTCCTCCAGCTGATTGATTCTGATGCGATGAGGAGTCCAATCATCTTCAGGTTCTATATTCAGTAATCGCACGTCGATTATACCTTCTTTTCCTTCTGATTTGGAGCAATGTTTACATTCCAGTGGACAAGGGCGACGTGATAATGCATCCGCATTTTTGTGGTGAATCCTCTTTCGGTGTTCTGTTGGTTGGTTCCGTTTTGATGGGTTTACTTTTATCTTGCAATTTCGGGCAAAGTGACCCGCTTTTCCACAGTTGAAACATCTGCCTGTTGTATTTACTCGCTGTGCAGCAATTGTCTTCAGAGTCTTCAATATTTCTTCCATCAGCGCCGGTTGTTCCATTTCAACCCTTTGTACTTTGGGTGCTGGTTTACTTAGTAGGGAAGCTGTTTCCTGTGTGAGGGCGTGCGAAACCGTTTCAGCAAACGTTCTTTTTGGCATTGCATATGTGGCGCGTTTGGTGTCCACATCACGAATTCCATTTATGAAACATTGAATTTTTACCCTCTCAATGTAATCCACAGGTGCATCTGCATTTGCCAAATGAGCCAGTCGTTCTATTTCAGTTGCGAACTCTTGCAATGACTCGTTCATTTTCTGACCCCTATTTTGCAGTTCGATCTGGTATATTTGTTTCCGGTGCTCACTACCATAACGTCTTTCTATCGCACTCATCAATGCCTCATAGTTGTCCCGTTCACAGTCTGGAATAGTCTGAAGGATTTCTGCTGCCGGTCCTTTCAATGATACAAACAAGGACGCCACTTTGTCCGCTGCATTCCAGTTATTGGCCGTTGCTGTCTTTTCAAACTGAAGTTTGAAAATTTGAAATGGAATACTTCCATCGAATGTGGGTGCCTTCAATCTTTGATTATTTGTTGATGGTGCTGGGCCATGCAGTTGCAGTTCTCGCACACGATTACTTAATTGAAGAACTTCTGCTTTTAAATTTTCTTCGTCATTTTTTAAAGTGCTTAATTCGTCTTCAAATTTTGAAAATTTCTCTTGCACTTGTTTTTGTAGTTGTGTAGTATTTTCCGTGACCTGTTGTACCAAACGATGTTGTTGTGTAAGGCTCTCTAACTGTGATGTATTTTCAGCTATTTGCTGTGCCAGACGATTTTCTGTTTGCACTGCATTCTCTGCCATTTGCTTAATAGCCACTAACAGCATGTTCATGTCCACACTTGATGATGTTCGTTGTTCTTCTACTTTTTCTTCTACCTTTGTAGAAGTTTCTGGACCATCAATTTCGAATTCGTCGACATTAATTCCATCCGCTTCCATTGCTTCACGTAATCGTGCCTGCAGATCCGCCTTTTGCCCGCTTATCGGCAAATTACGCTCCTCCAGTTCCTTTTTTAATTGCTGAATTCTCAATTCTCCGAATTTAACCATTTTGAATTTGGATTATTTGACAATCCCACTTCTGACACCAATTGTTACGAATTTACTCTTGCTAGTTTACTTTGTTAGGTTCGTATCTCTGGATTGACAAATAAAATCAACACTGTTTATTTTAATTCAAGAACTCTTTATTTCACAATTCGTCTACACTATAGCAGTTTACTCTTAGCACTGATTGATTACGTTGGCGCTGCCACGGCTTATATAGCCACGCACTTCTCGCTGATGCCGACGTGTCCTTCTAGAATATCGCGTCTGGAAATTACCAGAACATACGGCTATACGGCGCCAGACGCAAGCAGACAGTCGCGGCGCCAGACTCAGCAATTGTTTAACTAGACAAGCAGACAGTGCGGCGCCAGATGTCTAATGTTTCATAATCAGGGATGCATATAGTAATACAAATACAACTTAATACTACTTTTGTAACAGTATATTGTTGATCAGCGCAGCGATCTGACTCAAGTGCTGAACACAAAGAGAGCAACACGACATGGCAGCACGACAGTGAACTGTAAATGACGTCGTGAATCCTCCTACATGAACATTTGTAAGAAGACAGCGACATAACATTTTGCATGTACACAATTTCGTTGTTGCCTTCACTTCAATGAAATTTTAATATTTTGTTCCAAGTGAAATTTTTTATGCAGAAAAAAGGGAAAATTTATTCGTTTTAAATTATCAATTGTTATTACAAATGATATAACAGAGCTATTTTATGTAATTTGTAAAATAACCTCAGGTTTGTTAAAATAACTGTCGTCGGCAAATTTAAGTATATTTTTAAGTTAGCGAGAGCGACAACTGACGGCCTGCAGTCATGGAGTCGTGCAGCTGTCTAAAAACCTGTGTCCATAAGAACGTGTTTTTTTTTTTTTGTTTTCGGAGGGGGAATCTTCAAAGATATCGTCATTTTTCCGGACGATATGCACGATTCGTATTGGCCGCACGCCCATCGTACTAAGCCCTGAACTCCATCGTCTTTGCTTGTATTTGGCCCACGGTCTCATTTTGTTCCAGACCACCTTCGATTCGATCATGTAAGCCACTATATTCTCCAGAGTCACGCGATCGTTTATCACACTCTCTATTTCTAGTCTTTCCTTTTCATATTTTGGGCAGGGAAAGAAGATATGTAATGCATTTTCATTGCTGTTGCTGCAGAAGGAGCAATTTGTTTCGTCGTCATGTCCGTATTTGTATAGATATTCTCTATAACATCCATGACCTGTTAAAAACTGGGTAAGGTAAAAATCAGTTTCCCCGTGTTTCCGTTCTATCCATGGTTGTATGCTTCTAATAAGCCTGTGCGTCCATCTCCCTGTAGTTGCTTCGTCCCATCGTTTCTGCCATTCGTTTAGGCTCCTTTGTCTTTCCTGCTTCCGCTCTTCATTCGTTAAGCGATCGCCAGTGCTTTTCGTTTTGTCGAATACCCGCTTTATTTCCATGGCCATTATGTCTGGTGGCATGAGGCCTGATATGACTCCAGCCGCCTGGTGTGATACAGTGCGGTAGGCACATGCAACTCTGATTGCATTCAGTCGTACTATCGATTTCACCTTTTCTGCGTATCTTTTCTGCTGCAGTGCTATCCCCCATATGGGTGCGGCATTCATAAGTATAGACTGACTCACTTTGGCCAGGAGGATTCGTCTATTCTGACTTGGTCCGCCATTATCCTCGTTAGCGCCGCCGTCACCCTAGATGCTTTTTCACAGGCTTTGTCTATACCTCGAGTCTATCATCACTCCTAGATATCTCAAGGATTGCTGTGTGGTAATGTTATATCCGTCAATATTGAAAGTGGCTACCTCTAGTTTCTTCCTGCTTGTGTTTAGTACTACTTCCGTCTTTTGGCCAGCTAGTTGAAGCTTTGTTATCATAAGCCATTCTTTGATTTCTCCGCTGAATGATTGCACAGACGCTCTATCTCGTGAATTTCCTTTGCTACCACAGTCACCGCGATGTCATCCGCGTATCCGATTATTTGCACCTGCTGGGGTAATGGGAGGCGCAGCACTCCATCATATAAGATATTCCACAGAAGTGGGCCTAGAACTGAGCCTTGTGGCACTCCGCCCGTCACCCTATAGCGTTGTGGTCTCTCGTCTGTGTCGTATATCAGGATATATTCAGCAAATAGGGTGGTGCTTTCTTTAGTTGAAGAGCTCTTATTATATTCGGTCAGTAGGCTGAATTAAAGGCATTCTTAACATCGAATGTTACTACCGCACAATACTCTTTGAAGCCATACATCCATCTGGTTCCTTCTATAGCTTTACTGACGACATCCGTAAGTTTTTTAATCGCGTCAATTGTTGACCTATGTCTGCGAAATCCATATTGATTATCGGCCAGTCCCGGTTGCTCTTTTTCGAGATGTTGCTCCAGTCGTACGCTTATTATTCGTTCTAGTATTTTCCCCACTGTGTCTAGCATACACAGTGGTCGGTCCGAGTTCGGTTCTCCACGTGGTTTGTTTGGTTTTTGTATTAGCACCGAATGTTGCATTTTCCATTTGGAAATAAGCCCTCTCGTAAGCACTTTGCGAACAGTCTTGTGAACGGGTCAATCTTGTGTTTAATTGCAATCTTTAGGGCCTTGTTAGGTATGCCGTCCAGCCCTGGTGCCTTGTTATTGGCGAATCTTTCTGCTGCCTCTAAAACCTCTTTGTCAGTGACTGGTGTAGGTATTGTTCCGTTTTCTTCTAAACGATATTCCTCTGATGGTTGCGCGGGAAAGAGGGTTTCTACCACAGTCTTTAGCAGTTTGGAGCAGGTTGGGGCTTGGCCTTTATGGCCCCGGACTGTTGTCATCGCTATCCTGTAGGCATCACCCCATCGATTTTCGTCAAGTTTATTGCACAGCTCTTTGAAGCAGGAGGCCTTTCATTTTTTGATAGTTGTTTTGAGGTAATTTCGCTTCCTCTTAAAACATTCCTGTAGCACTACGTAATTCGTCGATTGTCGCCTTCTTTGGCATAGACGCCTTGCTTTATGACATTCGCTTCGTAGGACTTCAATTTTGTCATTCCACCAGTATACAGATTTTCTGTGTGTGCCTTGCCTTTTCCTGCACTTAGCGGCGTCACATGCCTTGCTGATGTGTCGTGTTAAGTGTTCCGCCTGTTGTTCCGTTTCCGCAGCAGCGTTGTTCGGGTTGCTATCTAATATCAGCTTGAATACCTCTTCATCAAGGGTGTCGACTTTCCAGCCTCTGGTTTGGGCTTTCCTTGATGGACAGAATTCTTTTACCGGCGTGGGGTTGTTTATTTGTATCAAGAGGGCCAGGTGGTCATAGTGCGTGTATATGTCGCTTACCTGCCAGTTAATCTTCCGCACCAGCAAAAGTTATGTCAATTACGGAACCGCGTCCGTTCTTTTCGAAGGTGTTCTTGTTGCCAGTATTTAAAAGTACAATGTCAAGCGTTGAGAACGCCTTTAGGAGCGCATCTCCTCTCCTATTGTGTGTATTTGCGATGTTTCGTACCAGATTATCTAGAATTCTTTCGTATTCGTTTTGTTGGACGCTCGGTGGGATGTAGCAGCTGTAAAAGTTTATGCCACAGATTTTTGCACGTGTGTAGTAGGCTTGTCCTGATAATGGCTTGCACCCGCAGGCCCACACGGCAGCTTTTTTTGTTTGGTCGGAGCTCCAATTTTCAGTACCCAGATTTCTGTACTGCTCGCTTAGTATTGCTATGTCCACTTTTTGCTCAATGACCGTTTGCGTAAGTAACTCTTGCGCTGCTTCGCAGTGGTTGAGGTTAAGTTGCAAGACTCTCATGTTTTCGCTTTTTTGCATGCTTCAATGTACATATGACATTTCTTGCTACCAATTTGGTGGTCTGTGCTCTCTCGACTATTTTTTTTACACGCGTCGCAGGATGGTTTTTTATCGCATGCCTTCGCAAAGTGCCCCTTTTCTCCACATTTAAGGCAGCACTGACTTCTGTCAGCTGGGTTGCTACAACTTTTCGCTTGGTGTCCGTATTCCAAGCACCTATAGCACTTCTTAAGGGTGCTATCCTGGAAGGCTGGTGGTGACGATCTTGCCCTCGCCGGCTTTTCGACACTCAGCGCATATGTGGGCGATCTACCTAGCCTCGGTGCGTGTTTAAAGGGGTCTATATCCGAAATTGGTGTTCCCTGAGAGGAGCTTATATCTAGCTCCCTGCTAATTCCATTATTTTTTACCTTAGGTCCGCTACTCATCAGAGCGGCAGAGATGTTGCTACTGTTATCACTCTTGCCCGTAGCGTTGGTTGTATTGTTTCTCAAAAAATTATTAATTGTCTTCGGTTTTGTTTTACCAGCGCATCGTGTGCAGGCGGGCGGGCCGAAATAGACAGGAACGGGTATACCCTCGGTGTCTTTGCTCCTACCCCAGTTCCCTGAGGCCTGTCCTGGAAAACACGGACGGACCAGTGCTCGCCCGGGGCTAATCTTTCACCCAATGCACACTTCTTGACCAGAGCCCGAACGGGCTGGTTACAGGCAAATAACGTAGCTAACACCTCGGCAGAGCAAGCTCACATCACCCTTTTCACGATAGCACCCGAGAAGACGTTGTTAAGGTTTCGAGGGACTCCCAGTGTGCCACGTTGTGTACCGGTCAACTTTAGTTCTTTTAACAGCCGCACCTAATCTGGTGAACAGACGCTGACCAAGGAACCGCCCACTATGGATCCGTCGCGCCTGGTTTTTTTTATTACTCATCATGCCTATGCGTGGTGAGGGAGACACATATTTCTACGAGGCGGTGTCGGTTCGCCACCGTCACAGGAGCTTCAACGGATCTGCTAGATTTTAAACTGCATCCTCCACTCCTGTCGCTCATCGTCGGGGATTGCTTATTTGTTTAAACTTATTTCGCAACTAACCTGCTACTACAGGCCGTCCGGCTATTCGCGACCTGCCGACCCTCCCGGTAGCTTAGAGCCCAGCTATAAAGTTAGTATACGATGTGCTGCAGCTGTACACTAAGTACGTGAGACGCAATCACATCCTTCCATAAGAACGTGTGTATTTTAATATTTGACAGATGTCGCGCTCTATGTGTTCAGCACTTCAACTTAAACATGTCCTTATGTCTATAGACTTGTCTGCTAGCATCTACGCGAACGAATTCCTCAGTTTCTGAGGTATCGCTGAGAAATTTTGCAGACGTCTCTCATTTATCGGAACCATCATTATCGGACCACTATAGCATATAGCTGCCGTACAAACTAAGAGATTAAAATTAAGTTGTATGGAAAAGATTTTAATTTGACAGGACATCTTCACGAAATTTGGCATCTATTATTGTCAGAGTGTACAGTACAATTTCTGAGAAAATTGCTCAGATCAAAACACTATATATATCAAGTGATTGCCATTCAACCTGACCAAATAAAATCCAATTCTTTTATGGAAAACTATTTTTATTTGTGAAGGGTGTTATAAACTTCGGTGTTAAGGACTTATTTCGTTTTCTTTCTGTTTTTAATTAGAAACTTAGTAACTACAACATATATTATACATACCTTAATTTTTTTAACCGTCGCGGTATTTTGGAAAAATTAAAATAGCTATGATTAAATCATAACGGTGCTAAATAGTGTTTGCAACATCTTAAAAAGACGATAAGCGCTGTGGAACTATATTAAGCAAGGTGAAAAAAATAAAAGTGGCTTTATAAACCTCATCAAGAAGGTATCCTTTTTTCGCTTCTATGGGTAGTGGCACTCGTCGTTGAGTTGGAGTGAAAGCAATAGCTTATGTGGATTATAGTGCTGGGTCCTTATACAATCAGTGAGAATATGGAAAGAACCTTGCCCTGCCACGAGGAGCAAAGAAAAATGAAATGAAATAGGTGTAACCCTAGTAAGTACATTCTCGAATAAAGACCAATGTTAGCGAAGTAGAGTAAGTGTGGGTAATATGGTACAGGCGGGTAATATGTACACCTGTTTTTTTGCAAAACTCTTTAGTCTATGGCAGTCCTAACTATGTCAGCTGCTGTGAAATTTGAAGGAAAAGAAAAGAAAAAAATAACGGCATCATCAACGGCACAGTTTTCAGCCAGGGTAAAACTTTTAAGCTTACGTACTACTTTTGACGTACTACTTTTGACAGGGCAAAAGGAGTCACACGCCAAAATGTCGCTTCCGTTTTTAAATTAACTTGAAAATGAGTATACAAAATATAATTTTCCAGCAACCCATATTTGGAATGTAGATGGGATGGTACAATCTCGACAACCTGAAATAATTGCACAAAAAGGAAAGCGACAAATAGGCGCCATGACTTCCGCAGATCCCTGATAACTGTTATAACGTGCATGAGTGCTGGCGGGTCTTTCGTGCATTCATATTTCTTAGAAAGAATAATAACCCATTTCTTATGAAAGATGCTTCATCTGGAGCGAAATCTTCGTGCCATCTATCTGGATGGGTACAAATACCCATTTTCACAAATGGTTCAGCCTTTTTGGAGCACACAGAGGAACCAATTTTATTAGTTTTAGATGGGCATTATAGCCACAATCGCATTATAGAATTGCTTGACATAGCTCGTGAAATTGGTGTTGTTATTTTGTCATTGCCATCACATTCGTCTCATAAAATGCAGCCATTGGACAAAATTTTCGTAGGTCCCCTGAAAGTGTATTATAGTGATCAAGTTAGACGCTTCACTCGATAAACAGCCCGTAAAGTAACTCTGTATGATTACGTTGGACTGTTCACAAAAGCGTATTTTTTAAACTTTCATTAGACTCTTATTAATAATGTATTGTGCGGATAATATACCTTATTAACCTTACCATGTACATATACCATATTACCCATGCGTTTTTTATAATCCGTTTCTGACTTCTTTCACTTTTTTAATCACAAATTTTATACCATACAATATTATGCAATTTAAGTCAAGGGCTATATTTGCGAATATTAAAATACTAGAAATAAATCAGTTTTCATGTTTTCTGACGAATTTTTTCATAGTGATAGCCAAAATACGAATGGGTGTACCATATTACCTACAATTACTCTAATCAAAGTAAGGACGGATTAAGGTCACTCAGGTCCACTGGACTTATCCATAATTTGGGTTCCCGGTCATAAGAACATTTTCGTCAACGAAAAACCAGACGAGTTCGCTAAGTCAGGAGCCTCTCTAGACGAATCTAAGGCAGAAACAATACCGCGTCTGCTAGGAGCGATCAAGAGGGAGCTCAATACGCGAGAGATCTACAACTAAATGCAGGATAACGAAACAGATATGGCTAAACTATGACAAAACAACATATTATATAGATCCAGGAAAAGTAAATGCAGGCATACATCTACCATATCGTGCGTTAAAAAATCTAAATTTTTGCATCAGAAAAATCTCCAATTAAAGACTATGACAGTTACTCTTACATATACATAGTTAAACGCTATTTAAAAATTTACTAATGTCGTTATAGTCTATAGCCATTGAATTGCAAGTGAAAATTGTTTGTTAACATGATCTCTTCAATCGTCTTTTTTGAAGAAGTATTAAATTTACATTTAAAGAGTGGAATACGAGTATAATTGTTTATATTGGATAAAAATATAAATTGTAACTCAATTGAAGTAAGGATATTTAAGGGGGTATTCTACTCTAGAATTTTGAAAAAATCGATTTTTTTTTCATATATTTAAAGTTTAGACCCTTTTAACCCTTTAAAAATTAAAATTATTTTATGAGCTACAGTTACTTTAGTGACGCAGTACCTAGCCCGGTAGGTAGGTAGACTCACTGTTTTAAACGCGTTTTTCTCGAAACTACTTTTTTCCACACGGTACCGGCATTATATCAAGTTCTATACAACCGATTTACTTGAAATTTTGTGTGAACCTTCTTTATATAATCCTTTATCCTCTATCTTTACATAATCCTTAATCCTTTGTTTTTAATATTTAAAAAAAAATTCAGGAATTTCAAAAAAAAAAGCGTAAAAAATTAGTTTCATTACCATTTTTCAAAAAAAAATCGTGTTCCCTGAGGTAGGGACTATAACAGCATCCTTACTGATTAAGAGAGTCAGGATCAATGTCATCAGGATGCGGCATTTTTTTACACCTGTCTTTCCCTTTTTTTTTGCTTTTCCAACTTTGAGTTTATACGTGCCTAGAAATGGTGAGAATTGCAGTCTTATAGAGGATAAATTTCCTCCAGGTATAGTATAGCTTAACTTACATACAGTAGCGGACAGTGAAATCCGGACAACTAAAAAATCATAGTTTTTCCTTATTATTTTAGCGGAATGTTTACATTTTTTTATTTTTAAACTATAATATAAAGGGTGATTTTTTAAGAGCTTGATAACTTTTAAAAAAAAAAACGCATAAAATTTGCAAAATCTCATCGGTTCTTTATTTGAAACGTTAGATTGGTTCATGACATTTACTTTTTGAAGATAATTTCATTTAAATGTTGACCGCGGCTGCGTCTTAGGTGGTCCATTCGGAAAGTCCAATTTTGGGCAACTTTTTCGAGCATTTCGGCCGGAATAGCCCGAATTTCTTCGGAAATGTTGTCTTCCAAAGCTGGAATAGTTGCTGGCTTATTTCTGTAGACTTTAGACTTGACGTAGCCCCACAAAAAATAGTCTAAAGGCGTTAAATCGCATGATCTTGGTGGCCAACTTACGGGTCCATTTCTTGAGATGAATTGTTGTCCGAAGTTTTCCCTCAAAATGGCCATAGAATCGCGAGCTGTGTGGCATGTAGCGCCATCTTGTTGAAACCACATGTCAACCAAGTTCAGTTCTTCCATTTTTGGCAACAAAAAGTTTGTTAGCATCGAACGATAGCGATCGCCATTCACCGTAACGTTGCGTCCAACAGCATCTTTGAAAAAATACGGTCCAATGATTCCACCAGCGTACAAACCACACCAAACAGTGCATTTTTCGGGATGCATGGGCAGTTCTTGAACGGCTTCTGGTTGCTCTTCACCCCAAATGCGGCAATTTTGCTTATTTACGTAGCCATTCAACCAGAAATGAGCCTCATCGCTGAACAAAATTTGTCGATAAACACATTTCGAACCGAACACTGATTTTGGTAATAAAATTCAATGATTTGCAAGCGTTGCTCGTTAGTAAGTCTATTCATGATGAAATGTCAAAGCATACTGAGCATCTTTCTCTTTGACACCATGTCTGAAATCCCACGTGATCTGTCAAATACTAATGCATGAAAATCCTAACCTCAAAAAAATCACCCGTTATATTTAATACGTTAGTATTAAGTGTAAAAAACGTGAGTATAGTAGATTGCACTTATAAAATTTTTTTTTGAATTCATTTTAGATGTTGTATCATTTTGGTAGCTAGCAATATAAACAGTGATAATTTTTTTATATTTACATTAGAGAAATGATATTATAGTTTTAGTTAAAGAAAATATTAATCTCTTTTTAGTATTTTGTCAAACCTCCTTTGTTTCTTATAACGGCTTTTATAGCTCCGTCATTTAATTTATGAGTTTTTTTATTGGTGGTGCTGCAATACCGTTATACCACGTTTTTCGCGAATTCCATCCAACTCTGCTAAATTCTTTGGTCTCTTCTGTGTTACCTGAGCCTTCATTATAAACCAAAGGTCCTTAATAGAATTGAGATCACGCCTGTTACCTGGCCACTCCAAAGTCGAGAACCCGATTTTTGATAAATAATTCTTTACTTTAAAGAAAGGAAAAGGGATGTGTATAAAATTTGTAATTAAAATTATAGCAGTAAACTCTAGTTGTACAAAAAAATGGATAGTTACTATTTTGGCACAATTGCAGGGTGCAGAGTCATCCTGAAAAACAAGGATATCCGCTCGTAAAAAGTGGTTCTCCACTGAATATATTAAATTTCTTTCAAGTATCTGCTGATACTCATTCTCATTGACAGTTCCTTCTATTAGGGCTAGTTGCCCAAGGCCATAGTAGGAAAAGCAACCCCAGACCATTCGGGTGCTTCCCTGCTTAACAGTTTTTGAACACATTCGTCCTGGAACCGCTCACCATTGACGTAGGACATACCGTCGCTGCAGAAAATGTTAAATTTGGACTCATCTGAGAAGATTATATTTCGCCAATCAAGTTGTGTCCAATTTTGATGTTCTTTTGCCCATCGTAAACGGTTTGACGCATTTTTGAGGTTAATAGAGGTTTTTTGGCGGCCCGACGATCGTTCAAATCAACCTCTTGAAGCCTTCGACAAACAGTTCTTGCGCTAACTTCCATACCGACATCTTCGAATAACTCCACTTTAATGTCCTCAGCAGTTTTGAAGCGATCCCTCAAGCTTATACGTTCTATAAACCGATCTTCCCTAGAAGTTGTCTTCTTCTTCGCCCCAGAGCCAGTTTTTCTTTTAAGAGACCTGGTTTTTTCGACATTTTTTAGAAATTCTCCGATGGAAGACTTGCTGAAGCCAACTCTATCACCAATTTCCCGAATAGTCACATTTTCTTTTCGCAAAAGCAAAATATTACTTTTTTTGCAATTCGGACATTTTTTTTAATTTGGCATATTTTACCTTTAACGAAACACGAACACGAAATAAACTTTGAAACTAGTGAAAAAACACTAAAAGTTGTTATAAAACGTGTGCAGAGGACTAATTTATGTGAAATAATAAACCTTTCCGCAGAAAATTACACTTTTCGGCTACAATCGTGCTTTAAATACAAACCGACGGGTTGTCCGGATTTCACTGTCCGCTACTGTATATCATTTGCCTTAAATTTTTCCGTATTAGTTATATTTATACTACGGATTAAACCTACAATTTCGCAGCCTAAAATACATAAATAATTATATGAATCGCTAATTCATGCTTTTTTAGTATTTATTAATAAGTTTTCAAATTAAAAAAGAAAAAAGCATACAATACAATGTATGTGTATTTTGCTCTTAATACTATCGCAGCTAAATGCATTTACCAATTATATATGTACAAGAGTGTATTATTTCATATGATCTTTACACAATATTAGTTTTACTTTATAATTTCGTTTGTTGTTGTTGTTGCTACATGTTATTAAACTCCTTAACTCTATGTATTAAATCTAGCTGTGCCTTTCTAAACAAAATGTGCATAATACATATGTACTTACTTACATAAATTATGCAACAATTATAACTATTTACATTATATGCTTCGGCACATGACAGCGGAACGCTTGGTGCGCCGATTATTACAGCGTATTTTTGTTTTTTATATGTATTTCTTTTCAAGTAGATGATTTACTTTTGACTAACCACAGTTTCCCGAAAATTTTTAATTTTTTGCACAAAAAATGCTTCCAATGTTTCGGCGCATTTGTAAAATGACGAATCTTTCGGATTGTAATAGCGGCAGTTGTCGAATATCTTTGTCATATCACCAATAAATTCCGATAGTTTTGTGTAAACGTTTGTATCCAGTTTATTTTCAATTTTCTGTAAATCTATTAGAGAAAAATACTGAAATTAATTAAATTGCCTAATAATTTATTAAAATGTTTGATATGCGCACCCATGGGTTCTTTGATGACTTTGTAGTAGTCTGGTGCTTCTTCTGGATCAACCGGCTCCATAAAAGGCCATGCACTCTTGTGTGCCTGCAAATACATATATACAATATAGGTTCAGTTATTCATACATAACACAGCACTGCGTCGATCAACATTGCCGCCATTATACTTCACACAGCCTTTAGAAATTTAGCTGTTTTTAATGTTTCTGATAACACGCAAATGTGAATTATTAACAATGAAAATGTTAAATTCAACTGTCGCAACAGTCACCGAGATCAGATCGGTCAAAAAAAAATAATATTTGAGCATTTAATTTAAAACTCCCAAGATTTATTAAGATGAAAAATTATGATATATTGACCTATAATATATAAACTATTTTAATATTTTTTGTTATTTGATTTTTTGATACTACGAACTACGAGGACATAACAAAAGTTTTCATCAAATTTTCTTTAATTATCATTGTTTTATAAGTTTAGTTAGTGGTCTTGAACTTCAACATATTTTATGGTAGGTTTTTATTCAGGCCGTTCCTCTTTTTCCAATTACGAAATGTCAAAACTTCCTGAACTCAACTCAACTGTCAACGTTGAAGAGATGGTTTACAAGCTCACTTCCAATGACATAGGAGTTGGGTATCATTTTATCTCTGGTAGTGTAATGCTATGTATGCATAACTGGGCCTTTCGGTATAAGGCCAAGTGTCATCTGGGTAGCCAAAGAACATACGTTTGAAGATGAGGCAAAGTGAGAGGGTGGATCATCCCTACTTAAGGTTGTGCGCTAGGTTTGGGACCCGCCACGTAAAAAAACGCCCCAAGGAACACTAATCAGCAGCCGCGGATGACGATCAATGCAAACACATTAAGGATTATGATTTGAGGGCATGCACCTGGAATGTCCGGTCCCTTAATTGGAAAGGTGTCCCTGCTCAGCTGGTTAATGTCCTCATAAAAATTAAGGCTGACATCATCGCCGTCCCAGAAGTGCGATGGAAGGGATAAGTCCTTGTGGCATTTATTACAATGCTCAAATAAAGGAACGCATATTCAATGTGGGATTAATGGTGGGAGAGAGACTCCGTTGCCGAGTTGACATTCACCCCGGTGGCTGAAAGTCTAGTCAATCCGCATCAAAGCGAGGTTCTTCAACCTATCGCTGACTGGCCGACGAAAGAGAAGGACGATGCCACCAAAGATGCCTTTTATGAGCGCTTGGAGCACAAATATGAGTTGCCCCCGCCACGATATAAAAATCGTGCTCTATATCGCCAGGGTGGGCAAAAAAGGTAACATCCCCAAATGGGTTGAGACTGATCGAATTCGCTGTGGTCCGAAATATGGTTATATGTAGTACTAGATTCCAGCATAAGAAAATTCATCAAGCTACCTGGCTGTCTCCCGATCGAAAAGCCACCAACCAGATCGATCATGTAGTGATAGACGGAGGATACGCATCCAGTGTTCGAGTTGTGCGTACGCTCCGAGGTCCTAATATCGACTCGCACCATTATATTGTTGCAACCAAGATACGCATCCGCTTTTGTGCAGCAAAAAATCCACGTCAATAAACACAAGGAAGGTTTGATGCCGGGAAGCTGCAATCACAAGAGACAACCGAACGGTTTTCTACTCGACTTGCACTCCTGCTCTCTGAGAGCACTCATCGGCAACTCGGTATAAGAAAACTGTGGGACGGCATTTCAAGCTCTTTATGTACAGCTGTAAACGAAACCCATTAGTTTTCGGAAAATGCAAAAGAACGGCTGGTACGAGGAGTGCCCTGTCGCAGCAGAGAGAAAGTGGACTGCCTAACTCGCAACGTTACAATCACTTGACAAGCTGGCCGACAGGGATAGTGCGCACAATTTTCAATGTTTCAAGACCGAATCATACTATTGTAGAAGCCCCAGAGGTGATATAGTAATCGAGAACCGACACGCACCACCTCTTCGTCAATTTCAAAGCTGCTTTTGAAAGCACGAAAAGGAGCTGCCTTTACACCGCGATGTCTGAATTTGGTAATACGGCTGTGTAAACTGACATTGAGCAACACCAAAAAAGACTAAACAGAGAAAGTGGGTGTATAACGTAATACCGACAATCAAAATCTCGAAATTTAGAATTCCGACAATTAAAATACCGACAAATCAAAACACCGGTAAATTACAATACGGTCAATTCAAAAAAAGGTGGCGTTGTTCGTTCGAGGCCCTGCGGCCTTCAGGATCATAACCCTTAGTCAGTAAAATTCTTTTTCTGTGTTTCGGTAGAAAAAATGCCGCCAAGATAAAACATTTTTCACATGTCGACATTTTGGTTTGTCGGTATTTTGATTTAGGTGCATATTTCAATTTTGTCGGTATTTTGGTGGGTCGGCATTTTGAACTTCGGTGTTGTAAGTGTATTCCAGAGAAGGTACCATCTTCTATAAGAGTGTACAGCTGCTGGCGTACAACGATGATATTGATATCATTTGCCTTAACAACCGCGTCGTTAGTTCTGCTTTCTCAAGAATGGATGAGGAAGCGAAACAAATGAGTCTGGTGGTGAACGAGGGCAAGACCGAAATACTATATGTCCTCTCATCAAACAGTCGTCGCACTCGCGACTAGGCTTTCAAGTCACTATTGACAGTCATAACTTCGAAGTCGTAGATAACTTCGTCCATCTTGAAACCAGTATTAACAGCAACAACAATGTCAGCCTCGAAATCTATTCTGTCTCTTGGCAACAGGTGCTACTTTGGACTAAGTAGGCAATTGAGAAGTAAAGTCCTCACTCGATGAACAAAAGCGAAACTCTATAAGTCACTCAATATTCCCGTCCTGCTATATGGTGCAAATCCATGGACGATGAGAACATCTTATGAGGGGAATTTGAAAAGAGTGAAGGAGAGGAATATATTCACTTGTTTACAATATATTATATTTAATTTAACTATGATAATGCGAAAGCAAAAATACTCCTCATCCTAGAAACGTTGGCGATTTGCGTCGCATTTAAGTATTTTCAATTCGGAGAGTATTTATCACTTTTCAATCATATATGAAGTAATTTTGTTTGAAAAGGTAAATTTAATTTTTTTGACCACAATTTACATCAATATTCTTCTTTTTTACTAAATAAAGTTATTTTTCACAAAATTTATAGTCATTGTCGCCATGGGGAAAAATAAAATCACAATTTCAAGGAGAAGAAAAATCATATGGTTTGTTTCAAAAATATCAAAATATTACTAAAATTGTAGACGTTTTAGACGACCATCGTAAAATTAATATCACTTCAATTTTATAAATAAAAATTACGACTTTTGAAAATTTTCCGCATAAAAAGCCAAGAAAGACTACTACTATCTGACGATAGGATCTTGGTTAGTCTGAGCAAATCGTATCCATTTTTAACTTCCACAGAAATTAGGCCTCAATTAGGAGTACCACGGCGTATAAATATCAGCGCAAACTGTACGAATACAGGGGTGCAAAAGTGAGTACATATTTGCATATTTCGCATTTCGGAGCGAATAGTGCAGAAAACAGTAAAGCAAATGGTAAAAATGTTTATTTTCTTTATTAAATATATAATTTACTACAAATTAACAAGAAAATATCAACGATTAGGCACACAATGAAAAATTAAAACGAAAACAACTCGTATGTACTAATTTATGCGCCTTTGACATTTTAATCTTCTTATCTGCAAAAGAATCAGTAATTTCCGGAGTTGTCACCTTATTGCTTTTGCTTTGTTTCTTAGACTTATTATAATGTAACTATTATTATTGAAAGGCTAAATGTAGCTTCATTGGAGATCAATAAAGATATAAGTCGATGCACTGCAAGAAGAGCACTGCTAAAAACTGGGTATGTTGCAGAAGTAAAAAAAGTTTAAGTTTAAATTTTGCCAAACAGCTCCGAAAAGGGAGCATAGATGACTGGAAGCGGGTAGTTTAGTCAGATGAAACTAAATTCAATAGATTTCAGTCAGATGGAAAACAATATTGCTGTCGCCGGCCCGGCGAATCTATCCAATCACACCACGTAAAGCAAACGGTGGAGGCAATGTAATGGCTTGGAGCTGTTTCACCTGGTCAAACATTGGACCACTGCACAAAATAGAAGGAATAATAAACAAAGAGCAATTTAAATATGTTATAGGATCATCTCTGGCGCCTTATATCCAAGGAAGACTTGGAAAAGCTTGTTGAAACTGCAAAAACGTATGGAAACTATCATAAAATATAAGAAATTATGGACCAAATATTTATAATATTAATATTCAATTCAATTTACCATTCTAGTTTGCAGATAAGAAAAATAAAATATCAAAGGTGCATAAATGTATACTACGGTGGTCAAATTAAAAGGTGAATTTTTAATTCATAATTCACGTGTTTTTCGAATCGGTAAATTTTCTATCTATGCTAAATTTCAAGTTAAAATATTCATTAGTATTTGAGCTATGCGTCGTTATGTGAGGCTCTAAAAGTGAAATCTTCGATTTTTACTGTCTGAATTTATTAAACAAAGAAGTGCGATAATGCACCATCTCATACTGCATAGGTTATTCGTGATAATTTCGCCACATGCTCAACTAATATCGTGCTGTAACCACCGCATTCACCTGATTTACGTTCGTGTAACTTTCGGCTGACCATTCCGAGGACACCGTTTTGACTCAATTGAGAATATAAAAGCTGAATCGAATAAGGCTCTGATGGGATGAAATGGACAAATTTCACGTTTTAATTTGATCACGAGTTGTTATACTCTTGCAACCAGTAGCTATAGAGTATTATTTTTGTTTTCAATCAAAATAAGCATTTTTACGATTTGCTTTAATATTTTCTTCATCATTCGCTCATGAATGAGATGCAAACATGTACTCACTTTTACTCCACCTGTTCGTGTGAAAAATAGCATTATATGGCCGACTAGCAAAATAAAATACTAATGTTTCGAGAAAAGAATTGAAAAGCGAAAAGCGTTTGCTAAATACCATCTCTGTACGGACTCAAAATTCTGCAATTTGGAGTGACGAATCCAAATTGAACGTATTCGGTAATGATGTTTCCAATCATTCCATATGTAAAAAGACCTTGCAATAACATAACCCCAAATACCCATAAAAAACTGATTCACGCCTTCAAGCGTTGCGGCGATTAGCAAAAAGCCGTAATTGCACGAAATAACGGAATGAGTAATGTATGGTCATTGGGGTAACTTGTGGATGGATATCTCAGATTTTTGGCGTTAAAATATAGTAAAGTCAATAGTATACGAAACAAACGAAAGTTTAAAATTCTTAATTGTTTTCATCAGTTTTGGCGCAAAAGAATATTTTGATGCGATTTTATCAAGCTTTGCTATTAGGAAATATCATTAACAGAAAATATGCTCTCAGCATTTCATTAACAAACCTCAGAGATCGACCAATATATAAGGTATATTTAGCGGATGTTTGAAGTATTTCTCTGATTTCATTCATATTAGGCAAAGAGGATACACACTTATTAGAAAGAATTCGATTCCCTGAGTTTTAATACTAGGCTTCAACATATTTCCGCTCTACTGTTTGGAAGCTTATGATCCGATTTCAGCAATATGTGGGCGTTAGATGAAATAGCTTGTGCAAAGTTTTATTCTGATAAATTCTTTGATGTTTGATTTTTATACTGGAAATTCAATGCATAATTCAGTAAATGATTATATACTTGTATTTTGTTTACAATATGTAATAAAAGTACGTAATCTACGTATTTACCTGGATTTGCCTGATAAGCTTCTTCAATTCGATTGTCTCGTTTTCAGCTAAATTCTTCATATTCGCCAAATTAACCGAATTGTTGCGCTGGCACTGTGGACATATATATTCATCGATAAATTCTGCTTCGCTCTGCACAATACCCACACAACGGCCATGGAACCAATCTTGACATTTATCACAACATATATAGAATTGTGATTCATCGTATGGTTGGCGACACGAACAATATAGTTCTTGAGTCTCGCGTGCCCGTTTGCAATCCTCACAAATGAATTCGGAGAGTTTTTTCGATGCCTCTTCTGTAATGTTTACACAATCACCATGGAACCAATTACTGCACAAATCACAGCCAACGTAAAATCTTGCGAAAGGAAATAAAACAATAATTAGTAACAATAAATTAATCCGCATTAATTCAAAAAAAGAAGACCTTACTTTGTATCGTCGTAAGGTGTACGGCAAATGCAATACAATTTCTCTTTCTTCTTGTTGACTTTCTTTTGTGAACGTCCGTGAAGACTTTTGGATGGTGTCAAAGCTGGTGAATGGGGAGTGTTGGGATGATTCTTCAATTGTTTTATTGGTCTGCAATAATAAATAAAAGTTGATTTGTGTAAAGTTATTTCTTCATTAAGCTATATAAAAAGACAACACATAACTATAAGAGAAACTTATTCGTACGACTACAAGAATTACAAAATATATAAAGTAAATACATCACTTTGCATTTCTGAAACAAATGGTATTTATGGTAAGTAAATAAAATAATCTGTTTTGCTACTGTTGCCTTGAGTGAATTCAATTTGACAAAACTATATTCTTATAGCGATTTCTTTACTCGCCGAAAAAGTTGCCTCATTATATGGCAACATTGTAGTAATGTTCCATTTAATGCCTTAAATTATAAAGGAAAGGAATTCAGCTGTTGCATTGTTTTCGTTCATAAAAAATAAGATGACATTTGAATTTAAACTGCGCGCGTCGAAGGATTTGGAGATTATTTTTTTTTAGGTTGGTAGTACTGTCAGTCACATTTATGTCAAATTTCATGTCAAAATATTCATTAGTGTTTGAGATACGTGTCGTTTTGTGAGCTGCTAAAAGTGAGTTTTTCGTTTTTTGCGATATCGAAATTTGTTGAGCAAAGAACTTGCATTAAATTTTGTTTACGGAATCAATTTTCTGCTGCGGATACGTTGAGGATGGTGCAGAAAGCTTTTGGTGATGAGGCTATGTCTAAAAAAAAATGTTTACAAGTGGTATAGTGAGTTCCAAGCCGGTCGTGAACGTGTCGAAGACGAAGAGCGTCCAGGGCGACCATCAACCTCAACCGACGAAGCTCACGTTCAACAAATCAAAGATTTGGTGTTGAAAAACCGTCGATTAACAATTAGAGACCTTGCTGATGAAGTTGGCATATCGAAAGGCTCAGCCAATACCATTTTGAAGGATGTTTTGGGCCTCAAGCGCGTCAAATCTCGACTGGTGCCGAAAACATTGAATTTTTTGGGAAAAAAAAGGGGTCGCGTTGAAGTGTGTGAAACGATGCTTTTCGACTACCAGGGTGTCATGAAATGCATTATAACTGGCGATGAGACTTGGATCTATGCTTACGACCCCGAAACAACCGATCAATCGAGCGAATATCGTGCCAAAAGAGAGACGAGACCAAAAAAATCGCGCCAAAGTCGCTCAAAAATATTTTCGATCAAATCAACTATCGGTACCGGTTAATGGCGATTTGTGGGCGCGGCAATGGTCCGATTACGCCCATCTAACTCAAAATTATGTCTTGTACTAAGGAACTTTCATCAAGATATCTCAATTTTTACTCAAGTTACAGCTTGTACGGACGGACAGACAGAGCTACAACCGGATTTCAACTTTTCTCGTCATCGTCATATAAAAAGCTGTTGACAGCCAATTAGAAACGCTCCCTTTTTGTGGTGATGATGAGTATAATGATTAAAAGTTTTGGTATACCGTTATTTATATTCCTAAAAGCTTTGCATTGTTTGTGTTACTCTATGTACTACTAAATTCACTCAGTTTTGTAGTTGCGCAGTTGAAGTTCTGTTAATTTTATCCCAAATAGTAAATGCGTTACTATATAGAAGGTGAATTAAGTGCGGCAGCTAATTAAGAATTAAAATTCCTTCTGGTGCTGATTTTTATTAATAATACTATTGATTTCTGGTAAGGATGTGTTTCAAATTTGTGGTTAAAATATATTCAAATGTATTATTCAAGTTTTTTAATGAGAAAAGGCTACAGCTGAACACCTGCCCTACTTGGTTACATTTTTGACCTTCGTCAGTCTGGAAAACGTAGAAATTTTGAATCAGGTCAAAAAATTGGTTTCCATTTCCAAAGCATATACAGCATTTTAAAACTATTTACAAAGAAATAACCTTAAAAACTTCAACAGAAATAGACCGATTACTACCATCACCCAAAGAGACCCAAAAAAGAGTTCCATGACATTCTACATAAAACTCAATACGAATATAATGTCAAAATATCAAATAAAAAACAGTGTCTCCGTTTGGTCGAATTTGAACTTCACGGTAGGGCAGCACGCAGGCAAGCAATTTTTACTTAAATTCAAAGTATACAACGCGTAGTTTTCCAACTCTTATTGATCTTGTTCAGATTTCGGAACAGTTCTTAACGGCTACAATTGTTATATGTATATCACGTTACAAATATTTATATGCATCATCGCCAGCACATACCAATACAGTATTTAGCATAAATATGTGCTTAAAAATACTCATTTCAATCAGCATTGCAATATACATATGTACGTATACATATGTATGTTTACTTCGGGTATATTGATTAGAGACTGTAGTATTTAATGTATGCAATGTAAAGGATGCACATAAAGGATGGGTATGTACTCTGCATGTGGGACATACATGAATTAAGATAAGGAGATCTGTCAATATCTCTGGGCAACCAGAGCTGAGTACTATTTTATAACCGAAAACTTCACGTTGATTGGAGCGATGTAACCAAAATTAATCGTATATATTCTGATGGTCGAAGGTAGGTTCGCCGACCAATCTATCAAGAATTTGATCCTCGCTATGTTTCACGCATAGTGTAGCATGCGATGGACTAAAAGAGGAATTTGTCTGTTGGAACATTCAACAAAATAACAATCCAAGCACACCGGAAAGTGGATACAAAAGATCTTTGTTGAAAATTCCATGAATGTTTTGGAATGGCCTGAAGAGAACAAACCTGGGTTGATGTCAAAAAAGCTGCAGGCACCAAAAATATCACAAATATGGATGTAATTTTTGATCAAATTCAGAGTCTTATAACGTAAATTCGCAATCGATATGAAGCAGTATTAAGGGGGGAGCCTACTTTAGAAGCTTCAAAAAATCGAATTTTTTGCTCAAATCTCTTTAAAAATTATCTAAGAATATGTCCCCAAGTTATAGATGGGAATTCGAAATATTGTCGAAGCTAGAATGGAAATAGTGACCGAGCATCTACTAGATATATGAGCGCTTGGGCAAAAAGCGAAAACTTTGACGCGTGATTTCTCACTTTTTCATTTTTCTTAATTCTTGGATAGAAAAAAAACTAAACGTCGAATGGAATTGGGACAAAGTTTATTATCTTTGGCATCTTTGGTTTGGTGCAGCTCTGTGCGCATCAGTAGTCGGTATAGTAGGTAGGATGAACCACATTTCCGCTACTAGATGTTTTTTCTTCTTTCTTATGAACAAGAGCTGATATGGAAAATGTGACTTGTTTTCTAGTATCAACTCACAAAATACATCCTAAATCAGGTATAAAATCTTAGGCACCAAAATGAGTGTAGGCCAGTGTAAGTATTTCTTCAAAATACATGTTTGTAGGAATCGTTTGAATATATGCGCACAATTTTAAGCAGATTCTTCTTCAAAAATAATACAATTGCTTAGTATTTGGAATAGTAGAAAAGAACTGCAACGAAATGCGCAGTGAAATAGATTATAACTGGCTCAGTAATCAGTCGTTGAGTATGTAAACACGTGCATCCCAAAAGACTGATGCCATAACCATTCCAGACGACTTTTTCGTCTTTCCAAACCTGAGAACCGCTTTATCATGTGCAGGCCAGTAGAATGACTGTCGATTGGACCCCAGTGGGAAATAATGGAGCTATGTTTCTATTGTCACAGACCGACGCAAAAGTTCGGTTTTATTACGATTAAAGAACACTCAATCACTTCTCTTAATCAGTTATTTGTTGTTTTTGTTGGATTATGAACTTGCGAAGCAACACCTTGCACAGTACTTTCGCCTCTTTAGGGCGTCTACTGCCTTCATTATCACCGGTGGTCATTTCGCCTCTTTCCAACTTAGCGAATCTCTTTCATAAGTTGATTCACAAAAATGCTATATCTCATTAGTTATAATCCAACTAATAGAAATCATATAGATAATATTAGTAGTATTCAGGGGTGTTGAACAGAATTTGTATCGGTTTTGGGTGTCACGGAAACCAATTTTATCGGTTTTGCTGTCAGAAACAAATCAAGAAGATAGTCGCACACAGATTTGAAATGTAAGTTAAGAAATCAAATTATTTTATTATTTGGAATTAATTTATCTTTACTTCTATAGGGGAAAACATAAGCATAAAACACAAAATGTCTCAATTATTGAATTTTTGAAAAAAAAATGCAGATATTTAAGTGGGGAGCCTGCATTAGAGGCTTGAAATCGATTTTTTGGGGCATTTGTCGGACGACGGGCAGTATGCAGAACACAATTTCTATTGGAAAAAAAATTCAAAAAGATTACTTTTTGTTAATAACTTATGTTCTATGTAGTTAAACTAAGAAAATTTCCAAAAAAAAGTGTAAAATTCAAAAAAAATTTAAAATTTGAAAAAAAAAAATGGTTTTTGACCAAACAAATTTAACATTATGTTGTTTAAACATAGGTTCAAACTTAACTTTTCTAAGTTTTTTTTGGTTAAGATAATAAACTTTGCCCCAATTCCATCCTGCGCTCATATATCTGCTTTTAAAGCAGGCTCCCCCCTTAAAGAAGATTTACAAAACGTAATTTAACACCCAAATGCGTTTTTATTCATTTGATAAATGTTATCTCTTAAAATCTTTCTTTAATTCGGAACTCATTACAAACTTTAGTATGATTGCTTCCAAATGTATTCATTTGCTAGTTTCGTCACATTAGTAGACAGCTGATTCGAATATTGGTTTTGCGTATGTTCGAACAGACAAAATCCAATCAGATTCTGTGACACCATTGAAAATCAGAATTGGTTTGCTATTCTGACCGCTAAGCAATTCTGTCTTGGATTCCACAACACCCCTGATTATCTATGTATCAGCCACAGTAAAGCGTGGACGGGTCCTCCAGTTTTATATGTTTAGATGCGTTCACAGGCCTCACAAAGAAAAATTATTGACAAAACTTTTCAGTTTGAATGGGATTTTTTTGCGGCTAAGAAAATGAAGAAGAAGAGCAGAACAATACAGCAAAATTTTAAAACATTTTTGAGAAACAAAAACATTAAAAATGAAGATATTGGGCAGGAGGTAATGGAAAAAATTTGTTTTCAAGTAGAGAAAGGCGAAAATATTGGAATGTGATACAAGGTTAGGAGGATGGAGTCATGTGTAGAAGTTCACGCAGGCTGATCGACTTATCTGCAGTACTAGATTCCAGCATACGAAAATTCATCAAGCCACCTGGCTGTCTCCGCATTGAAAAACCAACCAGATCGACCACAACAATCTGCGCCTACTATTGTGGGATAAGCCTCCACAACATCGCGTATAAGGTTCTATATCGATCATATTATGTGAATAATTGAAGCCCACCGTAAACAAACAGATTGGACCTTATCAGTGTGGCTTTAGACCTGGAAAATCAACAACTGACCAGATATTTACCATGCGCCAAATCTTGGAAAAGACCCGTAAAAAGAGAATAGACACAGACCACCCCTTCGTCAATTTCAAAGCTGCTTTCGACAGGACGAAAAGGAGCTGCCTTTATGCCGCGATGTCTGAATTTGGTATCCCCGCAAAACTAATACGGCTGTGTAAACTGACGTTGAGCAACACCAAAAGCTCCGTCAGGATCGGAAAGGACCTCTCCGAATCGTTCGATACCAAACGAGGTTTCAGACAAGGCGACTGCCTATCATGCGACTTCTTCAATCTACTACTAGAGAAAATAATTCGAGCTGCAGAACTTAACCGAGCAGGTACAATCTTTTATAAGAGTATGCAGCTGCTCTCGTATGCCGATTATATTGATATCTTCGGTCTCAACACCCGCGCCGTTAGTTCTGCTTTCTCCAGACTGGACAAGGAAGCAAAGCAAATGGGTCCGGCAGTGAACGAGGGCAAGGGCTTCTTCCGTCTGAGTAGCAATTGAGAAGTAGTCTTCTCTCGACGAACAAAAACCAAACTCTATAAGTCACTACTTATTCCGGTCCTGCTATATGTTGCACAGACTTGGACAATAAGAACTTCTGATGAGTGGACTTTTCGAGAGAACGGTTATGCGGAAGATTTATGGTTCTTTGGCGCGACGGCGAATATCACAATCGATGGAACTTACTCTATTTGCTAGTTTTTAAAATCGATTACAGCTAGCTGCTTCATGGATTATTACAAAAAATATATTTTTATCATATTAGAAATGCACAGATTGTTATTTACTAACTTACAACCTTATCTAAATTGATATTTGACCGAATCTAATCAGGAATCAAACCGAAATAAGCTCCGGTTGAAAATCACTTTCTAATTTACTAGGCTTTAGTTTTACTCTACTACAAAAAATGTAGCTTCATAAGCCAATTACAGCAATATGTTTTAAATTCTAATTATAAATTGGGGGGTTTTTAGCAATGTTTGAAGTATTGCAAAACTTGCCTATTATAGATCTATTTATATTCAGGCTTATTGTAACAAAAACTAACTATTTTAAAATTTGTGTGAATAAAACAATTCCATGTATCACAATTCGTATTACGAATTTCGTGTGAATGAAAACGTATGTACATATATTCGAAATTCGATTATGCTCTTTTGAACTTCGCAATCTTTGTTTTGGTTTTGATGGTTGCATTAAAAACAACTTTATAAATTTATAAAGCAAATTATACCGACTGTTTTAGCTGAAGGATGTGCTGGTCCAAATTATGTTCTCCACCATAGAAAAAGGATGTAATGGTATATTTATAGGAATAATGTATTTAAAAAATTTCTTGAATGGCCCCACATTGGATAGCAACTTTAAAATCGATTTCGATGGTGACCTCTTGTTATTGGAAGAATCATGTCACTTCCTCCAAAATACATGCACTTTCTTATAGTTTTCTTTTTGAAACCCGTTTTGCATATCAGGATTTTCGGCCTTAGTGTTGACTAAAAACGTCAATTGTATTTTGTTAATAGGCCTTGGTTCATATAAAAAGTTGTTAAAATCAAGTAAATTGTTAATGAAGTACGGATTCCACTTTCTGGATAGATTAATTAAAATATAATAATTTCTAGAACACATTTTGCACACTTTAGCGCAAATATAATATCGAAATACTGGTAGTATATGTATTTATACCATATTCGCTTTCTATTGCAAACCAATTACGGCTTTATAAAGATGTAAAAATAATCCTCGAATATCAAAAGCAAAACTTTATAGTATATTATGTACTTACTTTTTTACTTCATTTGTCGCTAAGCCGCCAGCATTAGTTCCACTACTCGAGGTGTTACAGAATTTCTTACTTGCTTCAACTTTTTCTGAGGAGCTTAGCAACTCACTATTCATTTCTTCCGTGATTTCGTGTTGCAAATTACGTTCCAAGAGTGAACGCTTTTTTAATATGCTCTTCTTCAAGAGGTCTTTATGACGTTCCAATGTATGCTGCAAAAAAAGTGAAGAAGACACAAAATATTTTTGAGCTCTGATCATTAATACGAATGCACAGCTTCACGTGCTGATTACTAAAAAAAAATTATAATTAATTATATCCTGAACAGGGTATATTAAGTTTGCCACGAAGTTTGTAACGCCGAGAAGGAAGCGTCGGAGACCCTATAAAGTATAAATATAAATGATCAGAATGTTGAGTTGAGTCCATGTCTTTCTGTCCGTCCGTCCGTCCATACGAACTAGTCCCACAGTTTTTAAGATATCGTTTTGAAATTTTGACAATGTATCTTCACCAAAGTTGGCACAGTTCATTTTCTAAGATAATAATGTAATATACGAAGGAATTGTTCAGATCGGCTTACTATAGCATATAGCTGCTATACAAACTGAACGATCGGAATCTAGTGCTGGTATGGAAAACTTTTGCATTTAATAAGATTATTCACGAAATTTGGTATAGATTATTTTCTAAGGCAACAATGTAATCTCTGAAGAAATTGTTCAGATCGGCTCACTATAGCATATACATAGCTGCCATACAAACTGAATTATCGGAATCAAATGCTTGCATGCGAAACTTCCTCATTTAACGATATTTGGTTCATAGAAATAATGTAATATTGGAAATTTTTCTGGTCGACTAACTATAGCATATAGTTGCCATACAACGTGGTATCTTCGTGGTATCTTCACGAAATTTGATATGGATTACTCCTTATAGCTTATACCTTCCATACAAACTGGATATACAAGTATAATTACTAAAAGAAATGCACCTGTGTTAATCTACCCAGCTTCGCTGCAGCCGCAGTTAACGTTTTTCCTTGTATTTTTTTTTAATGTAAATGGCATCGTATTGTTTCTAAATGTATATCGTTTGAGCTGTGCTAACTTAACAAATCACGAATGTGTAATATGTATGTTGAGCATATATTGAAAACGGTAATTACATCACACGCAAAGCAACTTACATTTAATGCTTGATTTAGTTGTTCATTATCATCGAGCAGCAATAATTCGCCACGTTTAGCGCTGCTATCCCTGAGCGTATTGTTTGTTGAAAATGCTGTGATGACGTTCTTATCATTTATTGTGGTTGTATTCGACTTTTTGGGTGTACGCTGCTGCTGTTGGTGCTGATTCCAATCACCGTTTTCATTTTTAGTTTTGTAGAGATGTCGCTTTCTACTCGAAACACTGCTGACCGGTGTGCTGATATTTGTTGATTTATCTTGCTGTCGTTGCTCGTCTTGTACGTTGTTTGTATTAGAATTGCCTTTAGTGAGTATATTTTTATTGTTGGCTTTTGGAAAAAACAAAATTTAAAATGTGTTAAGAAAAATCAATGAATTGTCTGTAATTGTATTTTTCAATACAAAAAATATAACGGTGTTAAATGTGAAGATTTCTCATTTCAATGAAAATAATTATTAAGTACAAATGATTAAGTTTTTATGTCATACCTTCATATGACTACCATTACTATTTTTGACAAGTAAATCACATATTAATAAATCGTGGATTAATGTACTGATGTATTTTTTATTCGTTCTATGCCATTCTGTTGCTTCACAAATTGCAGGTTTTAGTCTTTTATTCTATAATATATAAGCCAAAGACTTTTCAAAGCTTTAAATGCTAAGTATTTAAGTTACCAATATTTATAAATAACATATCTGTTAGATTTATTACAATCTGATCAAATTCAATCGATCAAAAATTATGGATTTTGGCATCTAACGGGTGATTTTTTTGAGGTTAGGATTTTCATGCATTAGTATTTGACAGATCACGTGGGATTTCAGACATGGTGTCAAAGAGAAAGATGCTCAGTATGCTTTGACATTTCATCATGAATAGACTTACTAACGAGCAACGCTTGCAAATCATTGAATTTTATTACCAAAATCAGTGTTCGGTTCGAAATGTGTTTATCGACAAATTTTGTTCAGCGATGAGGCTCATTTCTGCCGCATTTGGGGTGAAGAGCAACCAGAAGCCGTTCAAGAACTGCCCATGCATCCCGAAAAATGCACTGTTTGGTGTGGTTTGTACGCTGGTGGAATCATTGGACCGTATTTTTTCAAAGATGCTGTTGGACGCAACGTTACGGTGAATGGCGATCGCTATCGTTCGATGCTAACAAACTTTTTGTTGCCAAAAATGGAAGAACTGAACTTGGTTGACATGTGGTTTCAACAAGATGGCGCTACATGCCACACAGCTCGCGATTCTATGGCCATTTTGAGGGAAAACTTCGGACAACAATTCATCTAAAGAAATGGACCCGTAAGTTGGCCACCAAGATCATGCGATTTAACGCCTTTAGACTATTTTTTGTGGGGCTACGTCAAGTCTAAAGTCTACAGAAATAAGCCAGCAACTATTCCAGCTTTGGAAGACAACATTTCCGAAGAAATTCGGGCTATTCCGGCCGAAATGCTCGAAAAAGTTGCCCAAAATTGGACTTTCCGAATGGACCACCTAAGACGCAGCCGCGGTCAACATTTAAATGAAATTATCTTCAAAAAGTAAATGTCATGAACCAATCTAACGTTTCAAATAAAGAACCGATGAGATTTTGCAAATTTTATGCGTTTTTTTTTAAAAAAAAAAGTTATCAAGCTCTTAAAAAATCACCCTATATAAAACAATTGAAGTTGGAGTGTGATTGACAGCTGTTTGTTTAGCAAACAAACAAGAAGGGGCTAAGTTCGCTGCCACCAAACATTTTATACTCTCGCAAGGTAAAGTGATAAAAGTAAAGTGGGATTTTCATATATGTATATTTTAATTAAAAGTGAGAATTATTAGATTCATTATTTACAATCACAAGTGAGAAAATACACTATTATTAGAAATTCTGAATTTCATAAATATTTATATATGTACATAGAATATTTACACCATAGATTGTCAAAAGTATGGTCAGTAATATACAAAAGATATGAATAAAGTTCCTCAATCCATATTTAAGTAATAAATTCGCAAAAAACCCCTTTGGTTTTTTTAACTTTAAAAACCTTATCGAAATTTATATGAAAGGTTCAGACGGGTTGATGCTGGTATATAGTATTTCGTAAAAAAAAAAGTGGTTTGTTGATAATGGAATTGATCTAAATCTCATAGAAGAATAAGAAGAAAGGAAACTCTATATCGAAAAAATTGTAAAAACACGGTTGCTTTATTCATACAAATAAAAGATGCAAGGGGAAGCATTTCTAATAAACTAGTTGACTGCCTCGCCGATGTTTAACTGTATTTAAAAAAATGAGGGATACACAATAAATATTAAAAGCAACATTTTTTAAATGTAAAACTTTTTCGAGCTTTAGATTTGTCGCATCAGAGTTTTGGAGTAAGTTAATTTGTTTAATTTTTACTAACTTAAAAATAGTAATGAATGCCCGATCAATAAAATTTTATTTGAATGCATATTTTATTAATTTAAATATCGAAAGGGTAGATTCGATGCTTTAGTATTGTCGCACACTGTATATATGAATATATATTTTCGAACTTCCGGTTGACTTTATACCGTACTATTGGTCAATATGTAAGAAATATTATTATTATTATTTTTTGCAATATTTCTTTATTCTCAATAATGTACAAAAGGTCCGAATAAAATTACTCAATCCATATTTAAGAAATGAATTCGCAAACGAAGTAATTTTTTTTACCATGAAAACTGTTCCAAAAAAAAACATCCGCTCCTATTTTCTTTGGTAAAACTCACAGATTGGCTCATATGTGCGGTACAAAGTCACCCTGAAGTTCGAAAATTTTTATATTAGGTATATGGCGGCTAAGGGAAATATTGATTCGACCAAGCCCATTTTTGACATAGGACGATACGATTATAAGAGGATTATCCCTTAATTTCAGTTATATACATATCTCACACATTACCGACATTTTCGATCAAAAGTCAACTATTGGTAGCGGGGTCTAAATTTTCGGTGCCTAGAGGCATGAACAGTTTTTATTGGATTTAAACAATTTTTCGTCATAAGGTGACACACACCTAATACATTATTTGTGCATAGTTTTATCCCGTTAATTTCTTTCTGATTTGTGTTTTGGAAACTGAACGAATCAAGTGGAATTTATAATTGTGCTATATGGGAAGTAGGCGTGCTTGATTTCCGATTCCGTCCATTTTCACAATGTGACATAAGAATCTAAATAGAATGCCACGTACTAAATTTTATCGAAATCGGTTGGCCAAGTCTCGAGATATGCGATTTCACAAAAAAATGGGCGGTGGCACGCCCATTAACCAATTTTCACACCGGCTCCCATAAAGCTCTCTCATACAATCTCGGTGGTAAAATTTCGTGTCTCTGGCGTATTTAGTTATTGATTTATTGCGCTTTTAGTAGTTTTTAACAGAACCGTTATATGCGGAGTAAGCGGGTGTTATACTCCGATTTCAGTCGGCAAATTTGGTTGTTGTAGCTTAAGTGATTTAGGAGATACATATGTATGTACATTAAACTTTTTAAAGGGCAGAGCCATACTCACTTTTTCAGAACTCGAATATTTTATATAGCTTGCAAGGACGGACTGATAAACAGTCAACCGGATTTAAACTTGTATCGTCATCCTGATCATTTATATATACAGTTATATAAAAAATAATAAGGACTGGGATGCATAAAAACAAAACAAGAATAAAATTGTAGTAAGCCATGAAAATTTCCGCCAGTAAACGGCATTTTTTTATCACTCATTATTTATAAAAAATTCCGTAAGACAAATGCAAAAAAATTGCACACATTTCGTAAATAGCCATTTTGTTTTTAACAAAGTCCGCAAGCAGTTGTGCGATTTAATAAGGACAGCGTGCTATTCAAAACCAATAACGAAAATAATTTTACTGAAACGTGTTTTTTTGCAGAGATAAGTCAAAAATAATACTTTTAGTTTTAATATTAATCAATTAAAACCAGATTTTTACTTTTACAGAATAGATATGGGAAAGGGTAAGCACTACGATCCAAAAACTCGAGAACAGATTAAATATTTAGTGAGCAAGAAAATTCTGACAGAAAAGTAGCGAATTTGCTGAATGTATCCAAAAACCATGGTTGAACAAGCAGTAAAATATGTTCTCCAGATTGAAACACGCGGTAGGAAGTCAAAAATAACAATGTCTGTCAAAAAAAAATAGTTCGCAATCTCAAGAAAATACATTTATGTCGTCAAAATTTATGGGTTCGGGATAGTTTTTATACAAGAATTGATGCTACAGTACGCAGAAGACACTTAGGTTGATATTTATGCAGGACAACGACCTTAAAAACACGGCTACGTGTACAAAAGAGTGGTTTAGGTTCAATAAAGAAGTGGTCACCGCAGTTCCCGGATCTAAACTCCCTCTCAGCACGAATTAAAATGTGCGGAGCTAAAACATTATTTAGGGCAGATATACATACATATGTTAGGCTTAAGGGGTTACATACGTCCACAATTTTCAAAAAATCGATTTTTTTATAGTTTTAGGCGTATTTCTGTGAAAGTCGATTGTAAAAATTCCCCATAGATACAAAGTTATGATAGAAAGTCAGACCGCCCGACGAGAGTTTCATGCACACAGGTAAGCTGTCCTTCGTTTGAGGCACATGAAAGTTTAAACGCGTTTTTCTCGAAACTACTTTCCAGGCACGGTCTGCATGATAACTCATACAGTTTTCAACATTTTTTGATGGTATGATGTCTTCTTTGGTCGACCGCGTGTTTCAACATTCTTTTTCATCCTTAGGGCATTCTGTACGAAATACGGCCTAATGTTTTAGCAATATTCCTAAGACTTTGGCCCTCTTTTATGAGGTTTAAAACGATTTCCTTTACCTTCGCCCTGAAATGCTTTTTTCTACCTAAAATGTATACAATTTTTCAGTTTTCAATGCGTTTTAAACATGGAGCTATACAACCGAAAGAGCAAACCATTAAAATAAATCGCCCGATTCTATGAAAATCTTAAAATAATTACCACTTAGAAACACGAACATCAACAATCAATTGTCACGCCCACTACAAAGGGGGGGATTCAACATTTTCTTTTCATTATAAAAGGTACTACAATATCGAATTTAATAAAACTGACCTGTAGTTGCATTCGTGTACTTCACAAAACATTAAAAATTCAACTTATTATTTTGACCATATGTGTAATACAAAGGTTCCAATCGAAATGGCTTCCAACAATCACTTGTTCGCCATGGTATATGCGTAACGAAAATATCTATAATGATTTTGGCATTCCTATGGTAAAGAAAGAAGAGAGGACAACAGAATGAAATATATGTATATCTAAAACTCCGAGTTCAAAACCCATTGGCTAATGCTTTAGAACATTCCTGCGATCAAGCACGCCTTAAAAGAGATATGCCTGCGTACTAAAGAGCAACGTATCAGCAAAACAGCTCAATCACTTCCTTGATCGTGTCTAGTTTTTAAATAGATTTACGATTTTATAACTTATTGTTAGGCTTTTAAAGCAAAAAGCAGATCGAATGTTAAAATAATTAACCATGTACTTATTATTTTGACCACTTAGAAAACGAACATCAATAATCAATTGCCACGCCCACTTCAAAGAGGGAATTCAGCATTTTCTTTTCACTATAAAAGGTACTACATTCAAAATTCAATAATGACTGCAACCCAAAGGAATATACTTATTATTTTAACCATATGTGTATAGACATGGACACATAAATGACATACTTGATCAACAAATAAAGTACATCTAAATTTACCTAAAGTTTATCATTTATTTATTTTATTTCAGTTATTCACTTTCCAATATTCCGATTTTCTTATTGTCGAGCCAATGCTTTACTACCTTTAGGGAGTGCTTCGGACCATTGTCCTGCATAAATGTTCAGTTTGGGAGCATGGATAAAAAAAATGACTCAACTTTATTGTCAGTATATCCAAATACTGATACCGACCTTTATACTTCAATTGCCCGGCTTATTGGTTTTGTGGTATATATAGCGTAAATAGCTTTATCTGGTGGACGACATACAAATTTTCTTTAATCTAGACCCATCCTATTTATTTTGGTTTCGTCGCAGCGTGTAATGTTTTCCATGTCCCATTTTTATAAAATATCGACAAAATAATTATTGATTCGTAAAATTAAATTAAAAACACGCAAGAACAAACAAAGTGCAAAATAAACTGCGAACTTAAAATGTGTTATTTATGTGTCGACGGCAACAAGTAGATACATAGTGTTCAGCTACTTTACGTTTTTACGTTGAAGGATATTAAAAGAATTTGTGCTATTTATATGTCCATGGCTATATTAAAAAATTCCGACTACTTGTCGCCTTTTATACCGTCACACTGCAAACACAGGAAGCACTTGGCAGTGGTACGATACTGTCGACGTCGTGTATGGGTTGTAAAAGAGATGGCTGAAGACACAGACCCCAGGCCTAAGCTTGTAAATCACGGTTGTGATTTTAACAATTCAAATTTTTTGGATTAAAAATTATATTTTCAATTTTTAATTCCGAAGTTTAGGTTTAAAAATTAAAAATATAACTTTAATTCAACACGTTTAAAGTCTAGGTGCATCATTCTAATTTTAATACTCTCGCAAAATGTTCCAACAGTATAATAGTTTTTTTTTTCACCTAAAAGGGTGTAAAAATGGGTAAAATTAGATAACCTAGTATATAACGGTTATGTTGAACACTAGTAAAATAACGGTAAATCAATAATTATATGAGTCAGACAAATCAAATTTCATAATTGGTATGGTAGCCGGTGTCAAAATTGTACGTCCACATTTAGGTGAAATCACATATCTGTTATACGCTGCGAAATCGAATGACAACCACGCCTACTTTCTATATAACAAATTTTAAAATTCCATCTGATTCACTCACTTTACAGTATACAATGAAGTTATCAGGATAAAACTTTGCTGAAATTACCAAAAGTATTTTATCTTCGGAAATAAATTCAACTATAACTTTTCAAGGACCTAGATACTAAATATGTGGATCCCAGTTCATGTAATTGATCGGACAATACATATGTATGTATATAAAATGTAGTTTTGAAATTCTGGGAACATATTTTTGTTTTGACAGGATGTCCTTGAACTAAAAGCTTCCTTATAACCAGTACATACAAATATTTTCGAAAAAGTTATTACTATATATGTACAGCGTGGCAACGAATAACTGTTACATATGTTTTGTTAACCCTTTTAGTGCCGAGCGAAATAGAGGTGCCTATGCGAAAAAACCGGATGAATTTCACAGTTTTACAAGGGTTCGGAAAAATGCTTGTAAAAACCAAACGAGAAACAATACTTACATGTTTTAAAAAGATGCGTATTTCTTATAAAGAGATTAGATAAATCGACTCTCGGCACTGAAAGGGTTAAATATAAAAAACCTTGTTATGGACTTTGAAAAACAAAACTTTTTTTAATTTTTACAAATATTTTGTATAGGTTTTAATCATTAATTTCGAATATTTCGCCCTTTTTTTGTTTTCTAGCGGTAAGCGCTTTGCAAAGGCAATGCAAGTGCCCGAACGGCTTCTTCGGGTATTTCGTCGAATATCTTCTGTAACCATCACTTAAACTCTTTTATCTTCAAATGTTTTACGTTCTTCCTTTTATCCAACATAAAGCCCCATTTGCAATAATCTAATAGATATTGATCCCATGAAATAAAACATGAAATTTCGGTTTACAGCACCTTTGAACAATTCTAGCCTTGTGAGCTAGATCTTGCTGGAAGCGATTCCCAAATAACTGTGTGTCATGTGCCAACATATGATTTGTTAAAACCTCCTTTAAATACTATTTTGCGTTAATTTTTACGCTTTTTTCAATGAAATGAAATGAAGGGGGGAGGTAGCTTGCCCTTTCGGATATCGCCCCCACAACGTTTTGATACCATTCAACTTTTTTTTATTTTTTTTTTTGTTATTTTAAGTGAGAATATCAGCAATAGTGTGTACCCACGATTATTTTGGGAGTTATGGCTGTCCTGTAGCATTAGTAATGTTTCATCGGAAAAAATATTTCGTATTTCCTCTGAGGGAAAATTTTTTTCTCACTGTTGCTTGTTTCTAGGACGTTAGGACGTGAATTTGCATTGTTTTAAATCGCACATCTTCAATTTTTTTTTATAAAATTTTGTGCTGTACTGTGGCAAACACCCATACTACAACGATTAACGAACATTTTATTGACATGATTTTTTTTTGAGATTTAACAATCTCACTCAGCCTTTTGTCTCTTAAATGCAACTTCACTAGAAGTTCTCGTTCATTTACAAACTAGGGCATTATTTTACCCAATTAATACAACAAAAATTAAAACGAAGTTTTGCTGCGATGGGCGCGGCAGGGCTGTATAAAGAGGTAACAGTTATTCATCACCACGCTGTACATAGAAGAATAGGTGACTGATGTTTTGGTTAATGTTGTTTAAGAGTCTGATTAGACTATCATTGATGGTAGCCAGAGTTTAAAAATTACAATATTATTAATAATTATTATGATTAATTTTTTAACAATGAAGCGATTGAGACGTTCTGTTAAGTTAGTCAGTTTTCTTCAGGTTTTTAGCATCTAATTGTGCATATATCTGACAAATTATAAAATTTCGGGGAAAACCATGCAGTGACTGCATGTTTCTTATTTGAAAATATGTATGCACATGTAAAATGTAGCCTAAATTTTTATATTTGATTTCATCAAAGCACTTACAGATTTGTAAAAATCCTGGTGAAGTTACAATCAAATCCTGAGATCCACTGCCGGCACTTGGACTACTTATTATTGTGTTATTCCCTTGTGATGTTTGTTGAATTTGAATGTCTTGTAGTATGGTTGAATCTGGTTTATCTTGGTTTTTGGTTCCATCCATTTTATTGGCATTAAGTTCAAGGTTACTGTTACTTTGTTCAGTCACCGTTGCCTTAGCTAGGAAGGACGCCTGTAAAGTGATAAATTTTTATTTTATATAAAACGTTAATTACTTAAATTTAAATTTTACTTTTACGAAATACATTAAGAATTTATCGTAATCAATGAGAGGAATAAATTTAAAAAAAACTTAAAGGAATAAAAGATTTGTGGATTTAAACCGTGCCCCGAAATGCTTGAAAGAATTTTATTGACATATATAAAATTGCAAATTTATAAAATGCTTATTTGTTGTATTAGCTCAATGCGGACTTGAAAGGTTACAAATGTCAAGTAAATAAATAAAATAATTAGAAATAAAAATAAAATAGTTTAGTTTTTCGTTTAACTGTATATATAATATTATAAAAAAAAGTCATTTAAATCCCGAAACATTTCTAAACCAGTGAAAACTCAATTGCTAAATTTTTTCCATGAAAAAACTAATTAAAAGAAATTTCTTTATAGACAAAGCACTAACCAAAACTAATTGAAGAATGTTTTAGTGTTAAACAGGGACAGAAAATGACAGTATTTGCATAATGCTTTACTATAAAAAAAAATATTATGAAGGAAGGGTCGGACATACATATATGATGTAGTGATAGAAAATTTTCGTTTTTTTTAGGACTGCAGAAATATGTCATAAGTATGATTATTTGTCAAAGCAAAAGAAAAAACTTACTATTCAACTTTAATTGCGTAAGGGTAATGTAAAACTCATCGCATAACTGTTATTCTGTGAGCAATAAAAAAAAGTTAAATATCTCTCATTTTGTAAGGAATAAAATATAAATTGACACACTTGATTTTTTGCCTATTTCCTCATAACTGTGACGGACCCTGGTTAAAACAATAAAAGGTAGATTCTCTTGTGTGTTTAAGAGTTGAACAACGGTCTTGACGATAATTACGAAATAATACAGATGTGTGCAACACAAATAAATAAATTTCCGACAATAATTAGTAAACTTACTACTGTGATCTATAAAAAAATATTATAAAAATGCAAATTGAAATATGTACATACATGCATATATAGTATAAGGTAGCATATGTTGTTTTAAATATTGCAGCGACAAACCTACCTTGTGTTCGTAAAAGATCAGTTGTAGTACTTATTCCAGGAAACCTTTAAGAGAGTTTTCGAAGAGATTAACAGACATGACTTGAAAAGCAGCATTTGTTTGGGAAGTTTTAACTATTTGTTACTCTTTTGCACTTTTAGTTTAGTGTATTTGAATTATTTGAGCAAATGTTAAATGTTGCGTTGTATTTGAGAGAAAACAAACGGAGTTATCTTTTATACTAAGCATTTTGCTGTAAATGCGCAGTGAACGTAAAAATTTGCGTATACTTTTGATTAGATGAGATGATTAATTTATGGATAAGCCTTTGTGTTTTAGTTGCTTTTGTTTTTTCTGAAATATATTACTTATCGAGCAAGTACTTTTTGTCCTTGTTTTCGTTTTTTTTCTATTAATTACACTCTTTTAAGTAAAATTATGCGTTATTGCATTTTTTGACTGCTTTTTGCCGTCATGTTCGGGTTAATCTCTTCAATTTTTGCTTACTTCTTTTAAAGATTTCATGAATGGCCACATTAGAAATATTTAATTGAAATTCAATGTCTTTATAAAACGCAGATTCTAAATTTTTCAACTTTTTTAATGCATGGCTTGATTGCATTTTGCATTTTTACAATTTAATAACAATTTCATATTACTTTTTGAACTTTTTTACAATTTAGCGAGCGCTTTTTGTCAACACAAAGGCCAATTACAAATAATCATCCAACTAATCCGAATATAAGTTTTTATTTTGCTTATTTATATGCTTTTACTTAATTAGAATTTACAATGAAAATGTTTCATTCATTTACTTTAACTCAGATACAACAAACAAGATATGTACAGTAATGTGAGTGTGCGACACTAAATACTGTATTTCTTAAATTTTGCTTCGAAATAACAAAACAGCAATATTTCTTTTTTCTTGTTGCTTCTTTAATATTTATAAAATTCTTATTAGCATTATTGTCAGTTAAATTTCACATTTTCGCTTTTGTTTTAATCTACACTTTAATTATTAAGTGGATTTGCTTTTTTGTTATTTTTTTTATTTATTAATTTTTTTGTTTAATTACTAAGAAAACCAAAATATGTAAAAATTACAATTAAAACAATTTTCGGTATCATTAAGTCAATTTATTGCAAAAAGCGCTTTACATTACAAAACGATTCGATACTTTAAGACTTAAAATTAAAAGTAATAATAATTAATAATAATTTTAATGGAATTAGCAATCCAAATAATACAAGAAAAATAATAATATGTATTTTAATGGTATGTGTTGGGCATAATCGTAATTCTAAAGTACACATGTTCGTTTAGCTGTTGATGCAATGTGTGTTTTTTAACAATATATTAGCATATATATATGCATATTATTCTTTAAACATACAGTGTCTTCCATTGGATAACGAAACGTGCAGTTTCTAAGTTATAATGTCATAATACTTTGTGGAACATAATTAAAGGCATTTGTAAGTAGTAAACACCCGAAAAAATATACGCGAAAACTAAAGATATGCACAAAAACTTAGCTTATTCAATATACAATGAATATTTGAAATGAGTATGATTAACTTTCACTTGCTTTATTTAGCCTGCTTGTTAGTTGTATAAAGGTGCATTGAAGGAACGCATAGCATAGATTAAATAGCAAATCAATTGCAAAAATACTTAAAACCCATTGTCATCAGAATTTCAATTCAGCACAAATAGAGACCCAACGCGCTGAGTTATTTAGTGCTTTTGGGTTTTTGTATTTCATTTGCTTTTTTTAAATGGAATGTAAACATCCTTAAGCAGAATTTAGAAGAATCTTTCTAACTACAACACTTTTGATTGTGTATAAATTAAGTAGCTATTGTATTATTGTAACTTAACATAATTTTTAAAAATTGTCTTTTTTATAATATTTATCATAGAAACGTATGTATGTGTGATCATGTATAAGGTATTATCGTTTTCGATTTAGTCAGCAAAAATTCTGTTGTTATACATATAGTACATACTTGATTAGCCCTATAACTGCGTAGTAACTGTATATTTTAATAAATATAACTTATGTTGTAATAAATAATAAACGGCTAATGTCTGCACTGTGTATATACTATATAATATATTTTTATGTGTGGTTTAAATTATAAATTGAAAAAATATACACTTACATTTAATTTTTATTTATTTTTTATAAAATTATTTGAACTATTTTTTTTCTTTGTTTTTTTAACCTTTTGCGTTTTTATTTCTTTTCTTAGTTCAACAACTACTCACTTGCTGATGTGTGGATTGATGTACTGGTGTTAGTGGTGGCGGTTGTGAATTCAGAACCGCGTTAGGTGGTTGGACTGCTAAGTAAATTTTCGTTGGTCCTAAGACGCCCTGTTTTCCGCTGGATTCTTGCGCTATAAATACGAAATATATTTAGTGTTAATAAGAAGTAGAATATAGAAAATAGCAAAAAAAAATAATGCTAAATCTGTAGAGTAATATCACTAAATTTTTATTGTTCTTGAAAATAATATTGACCTAATTATTATAAGAAATATTGGTGACGTTAAGGTCAAATTTAATTCTTACAACAAAACAACATTGAAGTAATATAAATAAAATAAAATAGGTAAGTAAGGGCTGCTATACTCTTGCAACTTGCAAGAATCAAAGCCAGGGAAATATTTAAGGTGTAAAACGTCAATCAGAGAATCGGAATCCAAGCAAATTCGGCATTTGTTAGAAAAATAAAATCATTATATGTAGTATATGGTAGTTGGGGTAATATCGACCCGATTTTATCTATGTTTCCCAATACTACATACCATTAACGTGTCACACACCAAAAAACTAATGATATAGAGTAAAGTCAGACGGATGTTCGAAAATCATTATATTACTAATATAGGGGCTTAGTACAAGTTTTCGCTCAAATGTATCTAGTTTAGGCACAAATATACACTGTTATCAGTAAAACACGATCTTTAATTTTCATTGGTATAACTCACACATCGGCCGATTAAGCACATAGGGGTAATGGAAATATTGGCCCGATTCAATCCATTTTTGACATACAGGCATCACACATTAACCAATATTTTCGATCAGTAGTTAACTATAAGTACTGGGATTCAAATGTTCGATATCTAGTGGCTTAAGTTCCCCGGGTCAATTGTATTTTGCAATATTAGTATGCCAAATATCTGCCGCGATCTGTCAATCAGTTTATCTTCAGCTGCTGCTTCTGCTTAAGTTTGCACACTTGAGTTGTGCGTTTCGATTCTTACAATGGATACAAATATCGAACAATGAATTTGTTGCCCTACAAGGGCTACAAGTCTTCAAAGACGGTCGAGAGATCTGGACGACCTTCCACCTCTTAAACTGATGAAAATATTATAAAAGAAAATAGTCAGGCAAGTGTTAGAGAGATGATTTTCGAATGATTTTAGTGCATATTTTGGGTATGAGAAAAAAATACGATTGTGTTCGAATTTAAAACACAAGAATACCACCATCGACCGTGGAACCCGTTTTCAGTCGATCGAAGAGATAAAACAAAATTCGCTGGACGAGCTGAAGGCCATCCCAAAAAGTGTATATGAAAAGTGTTTAGAGAACTGGAAAAATCGTTGGCATAAGTGTATTCTGGTGAGAATTACTTTGAAAGCAACAAAATAAATTGTTGATGAATTATTAAATAAAATACGTTTTATCTTTCAATTAGGTATATGGAAGCTAAGGTAAGTATTGAATCGATGTTATCTATTTTTTGCAGCACCACATATTATTTCCACGAATATAAGTTCTCTGGGTACTGAGGTCCAGATATTTGAAATCTAGGAGCTTGAGGGAAAAGTGGCTCATCATTTTTAAAACATTTACTTATTGCGTTATCACACTTTTAATAGTTTTCAACATAACCGGTATATAGGGGATGGGCATGGTTATTAACTGATTTAATACATTTTCACAGTCCATAAAGAAATATCCAAATGACTTCCTTTCAACAAGTTAGGTTGAAATAGTTAATAACAGGCATCATAACCTTGTATGAAATAACGGTTTTGTATATTCAATTTAATAGTTGTTTCTGTTTTCGCTCAATGGCAATGCGTGACAATGGACCGATCAACCACCTTGGGTTATCTTAATTAGTCACCCCTATTTTTTTCTCAAAAAAAAAATAATAATAATAAAATAAAAAATAATATTAAAAAAAAAATAAATAAATTATAATAAATAAATAATGCTAATAAATAAAAACATAAACGACTAATACAATTCGGACTTTAAATATACCTTTCAAGAGTTGTTGCTTCACTTGTTGTTGTACAAGCGCCAACTGTTGTTGTGTGAAATCATTGCCGACCAAGCCCTGCAGCACAATTCGTGGTCCTTGCTCGGTTTGTATGACCTGTGCCGTGACACACTTAATAACGGTACCCGGTGGTTGGCCTTGAAGTAGACTCTCCTCAATCGACATGGTCTTGGTTGGGGTGGACGTGGTCTGTTGTTGCTGTTGCACACTTTCTTGACTTATATAGGTTGTTTGATGTTGTTGCTGGGTTTGTTGTGTGAGTGTAGTTCGCTGTATTATTTGCTGTTGTGGTTGTGCTTTGGGTTGTACTTGTTGATGCACAACAGCTGGAACTGATTTTTCGGGCGACGATTGTGGCGTCTCCAAAGTACTATTCGTTATGATGTGTGCATTGCCATCGCTTTGCGTCTTAATGTGTGCGACAATTTGCGCTTGATTATTACCCAACGGTCGTATGATGACTTGTTGACCATTTATGGTGGCAACTTGTAGTTTGCCTTGGGCCAATTGTTGTGCTAAGGTGGAATTTTGCACGACGAGTTGTTGATTAGTGGTTTGAGGTGCTGCCGTAGTTATTGTTTGTTGTTGTGGCTGCTGTTGTTGTTGAATCTTTACAACTTGCTGAGTCGGTGTGCTCGACTCGACTATATGGTTATTTGTTGTTTGTATTGTATGTTGTTGTGCTTGTTGTTGTGGCTGTTGCTGCACCACTATTTGCTTAACAAGACGCGTTTGTTGCTGCTGTGGCGGCTGTTGCACTTGCGTTAGACCAGGCTGTGGATTGGTGGTTTGTACTATAACTTGTTGGTGATGTGTGGATTGTGTTGCAGCTGATTGCACAATTTGTTGTTGTGGCTGCTGCTGTACAACTTGTACAGCTTGATTTTGTGGCACTGATCTTTGCGTGACAATAGTTTGTCCAGGACTCAATATAATGCGCTGACCACCAATCACAATTTGTTGCTGAACATTGCTGGTATTCACTATTTGTTGTATCACTTTTTGCGTAGCTTGTGGAGAAGTGTTGTTGGTCGGGTTCGATGATGTAGGCGATTGGTTTACAATAATCTGTTGTTGTTGCTGTGGTTGGGCCTGCTGTATGTTTTGCAAATTGGATACAACGGGCTGTTGGGTTAACTGTTGACCGCCGGTGGTTATTAATACCTTTTGTCCTTGTTGATTTTGTCCCATCAATAACTTCTGACCCGGCTGAACAATAAATTGTGGAATACTTTGAGAATTTGTAGTGATTTTTGTGGCATTTGTGGTGCCTTGGTTTGCATTTGGTATTGTTTGGGTAACAACCTTTTGCACAGTTGTTGCGGGATTCACGGTGACATGTTGATTTATGACCTGCGCAACGGCCTTCGGGGGAACTGGCTTAGGTTGGGTACTTACAGAAGTCACAACAGACTAAAAGGTGTTAATTTTAATAAAAAAAAGAATAATTTTTTCTTAATTTTTTTGAATAATTGAATTAGGTATTGAAAATACAATTATTTAAAAAAATCGATGTTGCAGAAAGCTAATGAAGATGCTACTTTTTGAATAATTTTTCTTTATTATTGTATTAAAAATATAATGGTATATAAGACAAACCTTTTGGGTGCCTTGCACTGGAACAGTCTTCTGCACAGGTTTAACAGTTATTTGCTTCATTACGCCTGGGGAATTTAATGGTGTAACCTGTTTCACTGGTAGTTTCTTGGTAACTATATAACACGTAATTCAATAATATTTCATTAAAAAATTTACATATTAAAATGTGTTTTGACAGCCTTACCCTGTGCGCCACTGCCTGGTGCTGTTGTTGTTGTCAACACATGCAGTTTACCGTCAGGCATTTGTATTAACTGTTGCCCAGGATTTAAGCCCCTCACGCTGACTTTGCCATCAGGACCGCGTATGATTTGCACTTTAGACTGTTGTGGTGCAGGGTTGGTGGAGGATTGCGACGCTTGCCCACTTGTACTCGAACCAGTTGAAGTTTGTGTTATGGTTTGACCACTACTATTAACTTTTTGTGTCGGCGTTGTAATTGCTTGCTGTATAATGCGTGTTGTACCATCGGGATTCTTTACGATAACACGACGGCTACCTATTATCTGACCCTTCACTATCGGATACATAAACGCAATGTTAAGTGTTGTAAATTATTTAAGCATTGCTAAGAAATTTACCTTGCGCCTGTAATTTAGGATTTTCAGGATTCTTCTTCTGAAGATGAGCAGCACGTTGTAATTTCAATTGTTGTTCCATTTTTTCCTTGATTTCTTCACTACTCTTTGCGGTTATTACCACTTTGGTGGTGGAACCATTAGAACCACCAGCACTGGATGCCGAAGAGGAAGATGGCGATGCGCCGGCTTGTTCCGCTGCTTGACGCAAGACGACAGAACGTGTCATGGTTGTCTGTTTGCTCTTTTCATGACGTTCGCCCATTAGTTTTATTTCCCACAATTCTAGTTTATCCTCTTCCACCCACTCCTCACTTATTTGTGGTTCCGTGGGCTGTGGGGATTCAGCGCGTTTCCGTTTTCGCAGACCAGAACGAATTGACGTAACCTCTGTTACATTACAAAACAAAAATTATAATCAATAAACTTACTAATGATAAAGATCGAAACCCTCCGAAACCCGAAATACAAATATCAATAATGGCCAATAACACATACAAAAATAACTTCTTCAGGGAAAAAAGATACAATTTTTTGCAAATTATATCAGCAAACTTACCGCGTATAGTCTTCGGCATTTCAAGTGGCACAACAACTTTGCGTCGTAAATACTGTGTACGCTCGCCATAACGTCCCATGTGTCGGAACTTTAATAGCTCCTGTGTTACAATCTCGGTTTCACTTGTTACTTGATGTTTACCATCAGCTGATGGTGGTTTGGCAATCATATCGTCCCACCGTAAACAACACCAGAGTATGCGCAATTGCAGTGCAACTGCAGATAGAGTTGTCGCTTTGCTGGTGCGGAAGGACCAGCAAGTTTTGAAAAGCGGCCGCGAACATGGATATGGCCACACAGAATTACTCTTCGCCAAATGATGGAAACCGTTTGTAGTGGTCTTGCCACCCATGCGCGCTAATTTTTTTAGTTCATATGGTGGCAATACGAGTATACTCATCTTAAGTTTGTGTGTTAAGAATTGCGATGTTAACGGATATGTTGAACCGATCGGTGCATTTTTAGATGGTTCCACTGCTGGTTTTTTATCATCCTCTGATTTAAGGTTTTTGTGTTCCTTTAGCATCGCTTGATCGCGCCACAAGTAAATGCGTCCACGTGGAGAATCGGCAGCATATAAGCGTTCCTTGCCGTTCGCATAATATTCTTTTTCGTATTTCGTAACATCTTCACGTTTCGTTATGCGTGGTTGTGTGGGAAATCGGCGATTTTGTTTGACGCTTGAAGCAGCCGCTTGCTTCTCATATGTTTGATTGAGAACATCTTTGGTGGCGATGTAAGATTTATTGCCACGCAACTTTTGTTGCTTTTTCAATTTTTTTGCTTGTGTAGGATCCATACCCAATCCATCGCCACTGGACGCTAAAGCTGCTAATGAGTCATCATTTGTAGTTTCCGAACTCTCAATCTCAACATTACTGCAAACATCAATATTATCAATGAATTCCATACCGCCATCGCTTGAACCACCGGTTGTCATACTTTCCTCCTTTACGACATTCGTACTGGGATTTTGCTCTTCTTTCGTTTTGTAACAATCACTTAAAAGCTTATCATCATATGGCACTGCTACAGTGCGTGCATGCTCCCAATCTTGTACTAAATCCAATGGATTTTCATCGATTAACCAGCGGCAATCGTCTGCCTCATCTAGCAGTAGTGAGGCATCCTTTTTACCTTCGGTTAATTTTTGCTCCAGTATTGAAGGCTTCTTTACGGCACCCAAAATAGCGGCCACTGTTTCTTTGGAACCCTTACCAGCAATATGTGCTTTACGCAGCAACAACAATAACTCCTTTTTAGCGCGAGCTTTCTGTAGGCAAAGTGGTGAATAGCAAGTATTTTGCGTAATTTGCGAGACAGCATTGGAATTTGTATTACACTCTTTCGTATAACAACGATATTGTTTAGCGAATCTATTCAACTGGCTGAATTGTAAACGCACAGTTTGTATTTTCTTAGCTAAGGAATTGATTAAATCAAGATTAACATCATTGTTGGGCATATTTTTTTGCTGTACATATTGTATATCCATCAAACGTCGTTCTAGGAATGTTTTTTTGACCACCTTCTTAACCTCTGTTTTGCTATCATCGGATTGTGTGGCTAATTGTGTATCCTCCCCGTCTTTTTCAATTTTTACGGCAAGTTCTTCCTCAGCTTGCTTAAGCTCCATGCGTCGTGATAACAAATCATCAAGCCTACTCTTACGAGCAATTTTGGGATACAAAAGTCGGCCAGGCATTGTAAGCGATTTAGAAACATCAATCGTGACACCCTCTGTGCCAGCATCAAGTTCTTTTATATTAACATCCTTAAATTTTTGTAAATAATAATAATTGGCCTCCTTTTTTACTGCTGCATTGCACTGCAAAATGAATTTATGTGTACGCGGATCGACACTAATGATCTCATCTACATCGCTTCCTTTTGTGAAGTGTACATTTACTTTAACGGGTGGTATAGCCAATCCATGACGATAGGGAGCGCGACGAGCTCCGCCGCAACGACGACTCGTTGACAACCACATCCAACCCCATTGGCCGTGTATGCGATACTCTTCTCCTTTTTGCTTCCACACTTGATGCTTTAGCCCTAAGGAGTATTTGATATAGTTGAAAGCAAGGCGATTGCGCTCTTCTTCGTCATCACGTTCACGTTTTTCACGTTTCTCTAACTTTTTGCGTTCTTCACGTTCCGCCGATGTTATGCGACATAATGTAAGATGACCAAGCTGTTCATGCCAAACGTTTGCAAAAATAACACTTTTAAACGATGCTTGGAGTAGTAATAATACTATTACGAATTCTGTAGGGCGTCGTGCATCCGTTACTGTTCTACGCCATTTCCATTTTATGAATCTCCAATTTGGTATCATAAATGACGAAGGTACACTTTCCTCGAAATTTAATAGTGTCTGCCGCAATGTTTGTGTAATACTATCTAAACTGCCCATAGTAACACCAATCCATTTAAACTCTGATGCTGTGGTCAATGAAAATTTATGTGATAAATGGCGCCGTTTGTCACGTTCCTCATTACGCTGCGGTTTATTTAATGCAATCGGATTTGATGTGTATTGATTTACATAATTTTTAAAACCATGTTCCATGCCCAATTTAAAATGATTAGGTTCATTAACATTTTGGCTTGTTTTCAATCGTGTCATCATTTTATTCTCTGTGGCACTCTCGTTCATTTGTCCGTCCTCGTCTTCATTACCACGGATTAATGCCCAAGTTTTCTTATTTTCCTCATCAATATAAGAAAGCCGTTGATATTTGTTGTGCTCCTTTGTAATGGACTCGGTAAGTTTCATTTGACGCACAATTTCATCTTTACGCTCCGTCAATTGATTGTATAGTCCTGTTTCCAAATCATCTTTGTCGATTACGCTTAGTAGATGCTCCAATTTCGACTCCGTGCTGTAGTACCAAATTTTGTCATTATCTAGTTCGGGCTGACCCTCGACGAAAATTCTTCTTGCAATAAACCAAAATTTGCGGCCGTGTCTATCCAAGCCGAGTATATCTTGCCGTATAAGTACACCTTGTTTTTCTTGTGGCAACACACAATCAACAACTCCAGTTACTTTATGTGACTTACATAAATTACACTGCCAATCTTCAGTTGGTACGTCATTCAGTGGAGGATCCACACACTCCAAATGATAAACGGCAGGACATGTTTCGCAACATAATAAATCACCTAATCTATGGCAAATGCGACAATGATCGTCATAATGTATTGGCCCCTCTTGTAACATCACGTCACGTACAGCATTCGTTGTTAAAAATTGATTAGTTAAAAATTGTAAAACTGTTATGCGATCCGTGACGCCTGTAAATGGGTAATCACCTGCACTTAATATGTTATACACTTCTCTGCTGAATATTCCATCACTTTCTACATAACAACGTAGTACTTCAGGCCATGTTATACCATCAATTAAGTATAGACTTATATTGACAGTGTCTTTCTGATCAAGTGGCCCAAAGTGTGTGCCCTGTACATCTTCTTCACGTAAAATTGCTTTTAATAACATGATGTGTATATCTGCGATAAGAGCGCTTTGCTCATCACATGCTAAAGCAGCACAGAAATCCTCAAAACGGAAGGGTGATAAACGCACCAAATGACGAAATCTGCGTAGAACTTCATATATACTGAGAGCCTTAAGTAAAAATTCGTTTTTCATTAGCAAATCTTCTGAAGATTCAGGCAATTCGAGCTGATCATATTTGCGATCCTGCAACCAAATTGGTTCAGGACTTGGTGGTCGTGGTGGACGGCCAACACCATTTTGAGTAAAACTGCACACAGAGAATTCGGATTCACTTTCGTTAGCTGCGTCAAGGCTCTCTTCATCTGTGGCAGAACAGAGTAATTCGTCATCAATATCACTCTTTTCACTTGAATCGCCAAAATCAGAGCCATAGTGATATTCCGATTCGTAGCCTATTAAAGAAAATATTAGAACAATTAAAATGCATGAAGTTGGTTATTAACTAAATGAAGAAAAACTTCTGTCAAAAATATACGTTCTTAGCTTTTATCATTTTAATTTTAACTTGAAAAGTATGATAACTATTAAAATATAATTAAGTACATATGTAATGACGTTTTTAGGTAAAACTAAACAAAAAAATTTAATAAATGAGAATTACAATTTACACATATTAAAGAAAAATGCATAATTAATGGTTAAATTTTACATAAATACATATTTATTTATATTAATATCTCATTATTTTATTCAAAACAATACATATGTATGTACCAAAGTAAATCGTACCATACCTATATTTTGAAATAACTACTACTGCATTAAAGTACCTCCTATAAATAAGTATAATTTAAGTGCACCATTAACTAATACTTTATATGTAAATAAAAAAATTTCTTTCATATAAATAAAAATGTATAGTTAAATTCTACCCGAGGTAGTAACAGATACTACACTCGATAGGCAATTAACACCATTGTCATGTTGTAAAATCTAAAATCAAAAGAAAATGTAAACAAATTTGTTTGTTTACGAGTATTACCTCCTCTCCGGCTTACGTTAGCCGTACTACTTGTCGATTTACGAGATCTGCCCCTGGTGCTTTTGCTGGTGGATTTCCTGTTATAGCTGCGACTTCCATCACTTTCCTGAGGTGAAGAAGCACGCGAAGCCGATGGAGTACTTAACTGGGAATCACTGGCTTTGCTCAAATATTTTGGCTTCTTCAACAGATGATAATTAAATTTAGTGCCAGCGCGCTCATTTGGCGTCTTCGGAGGCCTACCCCGTTTTCGACTACCACGTCCACTCATTATTTAAACAACTTCGTTTAGTTAAAATTTTTTTTATAAATATATTTAATAAATGTTGCCAAAATATTCTTTAAAATAATTTTCTATAAAAATAAATAGTTTGCGATGTTGGAAAACCTGCAAAAAACCAGGAATAAAAATTGAAGGTTATTTATTAAAATTGTAACGCACACAGCCAGGCATTATTAAGCATTCCAAACAAGCATTTTATCATTCACTAAATTTCAACAAAAACAAACACTTTACTCAATGGGGTTAAAGAAATAATGTTTGCATATTTTTGACAATTCTTCTAAATACTCTACCTTCCTCCCAAAACTGTATCTTTAGCGCTTATTCAATTGATGGCTTCGCCAGTCGAAAACTCAAGCCCAATCGAGGCCGCCATTATGAAAAACGATTTTTCACTTTATTTCTATAAGCTATAAGCTTCTCGCACACGATTTTATATACTATCGAAAAAGTACAAACACTTGTATTTGATTTATAAAAATTTGCACTATTCAACAATAATTTATACGGTTCTTATGAACATTTTATTCTTTAGCGATTTTTCCTCACTTTTAACTCGCAAAACGTACAGTAGGCAATGACCAATCACAGCGAGTCTTTTATTTTAGAACGCCGAAGACGACCTCTGGCAGTCGTTTTGTGCAATATGGCGAAACGATGTTGCCACCTGCATGTGTTGTGTCTGAGAAGTGCGCATGATGGAAAAACGTGCGAACTTGCCGTAATAATATGCCAATACCTTATTGTTTTCTATACAAAAATAATTTTCTGAGTCAAGTAAGAATATTTTTGCAACAAATTTATTTAAAACTACTTTTAAAGTGACTAATTAAAAATGTCTTTTATGTCACTCAATAATGATTTGTGTTAAAAATAGTCATTAAATAACACTACAGGGTGTCAGCCTTTCGGAAAAAATGTTAAAAGAAAATGTATTTTTATTTGCAAATAAGAAATTAGCTATTGTATTTTTTTTAATATTATACATATATTGGTTTTAATATTATTAATTATCATATGCACTTCATGAAGAATTGAAATAAATAATTAAGAATATTGAAAATTGAGAGAAATTAAAAAAAAAAATGTTTACTTTCAATTATTTTTATTACAAAGTATTTTGTATTATTTGTTATTATTGAAAATCAATTTGAAATAAGTTTTACTTTATTTTTTGATTTCTTAACTATACAACCATATAATGGTTATATAACACAAAATCATCAAAATATAAATAGAAAATTCATGAGAAAAACAAAAAAAAAAAAAGTGAATTTGACATTTTAGATAAAAACACACCTTTCGTAAGAGGAAACATGCACCATATCGACACAACCTTTTATGATTGAATCATACAGCCCTATTTAATGCCTTCACAAAAATCACTTCCTTCGCTATTGTGAGGTGTTTGTTACTTGTGAAATTTTCCGACTGCTGACGTGATTTTAAAAGCTTAAATGCTCACAATTTCCTCACAAATGTGTGTGTGTGAAAGCAAACCTCACAATACAATAATCGGTTGTGTTTGTTTTGATAATTTCGAAATTTTGCAAGAAATTTGCAAATATGTTATTGAAATAGTATACGTTATCTATTATAAATATAGGCATTTGTCTATTACAATAAATTTGTAACTTACGGTGTTTGTACATTTCCTTCTAAGTATATACATACATACATATACATATGTATATACTATATTTATGTTTAAATAATTCACACAAAATTTTATGTTTAAATATGTACATATATATGTATATATGTATATGTATTTAACACATATGCGGATAAAAAGATATTTATGTTGAAATAATATCCTGTAATGCTGCAGCTGCTCCTGAGTTGTTAATTCACATTTTGAAATCCTAAAAAGGAATGAAATTATTATATATAAACAAAATTTAATAGGTTTGCAGAATTACTTAATTTTCTTGGTTGTCCATTTCTTTATTTAGTCCAGTTATGAGGTTTTCTCAGAATAGCGCTGATAGCTTTGTTACTTTGGAGTGTCCTTCCTCTTGCGAAAAAATTTTTTATCCATAATGTTAAAAAAAAATTTATTTTGTTTTCTCATGAATTTCTTTGAGTTTCCAAATGTCAAAATCATTTGTTTTTCTTTCATCGTATTGAGTTATCACTCAAAAAACGCATTTTCAGTGGTTAAATCTTTGAAAACCATATTTTTGAGCTATAAAAATAAAAATATACAAAAAGTTGATTTTTACATTATGTATCCAATTACTTTAGGCAAATTGTTGTTTTTGTGTTATCGACACAACATTATATAATTGAATTATGGTTAAAAACAAAACATAACGATTGTTTTTGACATTATTAGTTAAAATACTTTTGGCAAATTGTCGTTGTTGGTCTATCGATATAAGCTTTTACATATCGTCACCTGAAATGCAAAATAACGTCTCATCAAAAAAATCGAAATTGAGTGTCTTATTGATTACGCTTCACTACTTCAAATTATATACATAATATTGCATAGGTTCAACATTTTCTGGTTCTGCGGTCATATATAAACCAGTATTAGCCAATATTAATATTTTGTTTCACTCAGGTTCGATTTTATTTCGTGTTTCATTCATGCGACTGTAAATTTCTGAAAATGTTGTTACGTTATTTTGCATTTCAGGTGACGATATGTATGTACATAAGTATGTACATATAAGAAATTGATTCAAGTATCAAATTGTATTCGGAGGTTTGACATTATTGACAGTTCTTACATTTTTTATAACACCGAATACAATATTTCAATATATGCAATTGAATTTTGTAGGCAAGGGTTAAAACGGAACTTAAAATTTCTAGCTATTTTGAAAATCATCAGTAGCTAGTCTATAGATGGGTAAATGTGTTTTTATAAAACTCTTCTGAACAGTAAAGTTGTTATTATCTAAATTATATAATATCTGTGCATCTGTGTATGAGGTGATGATGTCCGTGCGCTGTTAAATACATTAGTTGAAATTAATTTCGAAATTGCGATTTTGTGCAATTACGTTATCCAATTCGGCGGAACCTGTAAAACGGTAGTGGACAAGTTTGCAAAGTACACAAAACCCTAATACCGTTATCTTATCAAGAAGAAAAGCACGAATTCCAATATGATGATATTCAACATTAGGCCAAAATAATTGTATTTACAGTCAAGCTCATTCTTTAACTATTATTCGCTAAAGGCAGTCAAGTCGGTAGTGAGCGAACGGCACTCGTAGGTATATGCATAATAAAATTGTATTTCGAGCGGTATTGCAAGAGAAGTGTGCACAAACGAATAAATAAATAAAGTGAATTGAAAGCGCGCTACGAAAAAAAAAATACCGGTGAGCATTACTCACACATTAAAAAAAAATCCGTGAGTAACTTCATTTCTATGAATCTACCAAAGAATACACAATTCCTCTAGAGTTGTAGTAGATTCTTGATTTTTTAACTAATTTAACGTGTGTGTGCAGCAATTGTGTGAGCAAATGACAAGTGTCTGTAAATGCAACGTACATATGTATGTAAAATTTGTGTTTGTGTGTGCTTTCCTTTACGGTCTATAATATTTGCAACAACCGGAAAAGTTCTCGCTAGTTTCAATTAAACAAATATTCGACTTTATGCATAGTTATGTAAATTTGTAAGTGCATATATGTATCTATTTATGGTGAACCAGCAAAGCGAGTTTGACGAAATAATAAGATAACCATCGCAGAAGTGAAGCGACATCCAAATGTGCAAATTTGTTAAATCAACTCAATATATACATATTTTAAATATTCATACATATGTATCTACCAATATGTGTAAATTTATATGTATGTACAGTTGTGTTCACTAAAATAGCAGAACGCGTGCCGTGCGTCCGTTTTAGAATACCTTCTCGGGATTTTGGGGAGAAAGAGGTTATGGACAAATAGAGGGATATATAGATGTATCCCAGGAAAACGAATAGTCTTCGAGATATTTGCTTTAAAAAAAAAATTTAAATAAAGATTCACAGCGAAGACCATAAAACATGGTGTTGCTGGAGGTATTTCTCATACTACGGTGTCGGGCCGATATACAAAACTTCTGGCTTCATGGGTCAATTTATAAATATATATAAAGAAGTCCTTGAGTGTACGAAGCTTCTTTACGAAGGGGAGAATATACCGCTTAAATGTTGTTAAAAACACAAAAAATGACAGCTAAGCCGAAAATTAGAGCAGAGCTTTGGATGACAATAAAAGAATCAAGGTGAATTCCAAGTGAAAGGTTTAAAAAGTTAGTTGACCTCATGAAGCATATGTATTTGTTACTCTGTCATCAAAAATGCTAATCATGCTACTAAAAATAAAATATAAGATGCAAATTTTGAATTAGATTTTTTATAATTTTTAACTTTGTGTCAAAATATGCTGCTACGTTTTTCCTTCACCTCCTTTTTATAAGTACATATATTATGAAATATAACACACAGAACCAAAGTTATTCGCTTTATATAAAATTTTGATGAAATGCTCCTATTATTATGAACACAACTGTACATAATATATTCTTATTCATATACGATGACGGGTATATCACTTAGGCAATAATTGCATTATAAGTATTGCAAACCATGTGAAAGAGTTTTATTGTATCCACTGATAAGAGTATTTGCACGAAAATATTTGTGATGTCATAATAGATAGATAAATACATACATACATATGTACGAACTTTTCGTTTAAATTAAATTGAAACTAAAAAAGTGTGTGTAATTCTCTTTTGTGTATACATACAGACATATGTATCTTCTTTTACATACATATACATACATATGTATTTCAGGGTAATGTAATCATGCACGATTTGCTGATACGCATACTTGTGATAATAGCCTGCATAGTTGAGAGTTGGAGCTTCAATAGCATATTATCACAAACAGTCATAAATGGAACAAACGATACGCTCTTAAAGTTCATGTAAGTTAATACATACATAAGTATGGTATTTTACCACTCAAACGCTCATTCGCTTCAAAATTTGTAGCAACCCGCTAAAATTAGCACGTTTAATTTTAACCCAAATCGAAAATTAAGTTATACAGTAATAATAGACGACGTTTTTAATTTTTTAAAGACTCTAATGTAGTTATTAAGTACTCATAGCCATAAGAATATTAGTATACATATGTGTGTAGAAATGTATGTAAGTATTTGTTCGAAAATAATAAGTAATTACTTACACTTAAATGTACCCAGTAGTGAGAAATAAATATCGATATTTATATTGGCTCACCCGAAGAAACTTGTTAGCGATCTTAAGAATGAACAAGTAAGAAATAGCCAAGTTCGGGTGCAATCAAACATTTAATATCTTGCGACTTGCAAAAATCAACGCCAGGGAAATTTTTTAATATACCAACGACACATTCATCCAATTCTGACACCGCCTAACTATGCCAATTATGAAATTTGATATGTCTGAGACATCTAGTTATTAATTCATCGTTATTTTAGTAGTGTTGAACATAACGTTTATAAAGGGAGTTATGTATATGGGAAGTAGACATGGCTGTAGTCTGATTTCGCCCATTTTCGCAATGTGGCATAGAAAAAAATGCCACCAAAAAGTGGTCGGTGCCATGGCCATCGTCCACTTTTCACATGGGCTTCAATAAAGTTAAAATTTAAGGTTTTTGCCGTAATTATTTTTTGATTTATTGCGATTTTAGTAGTTTTGAACAGTACCATTATATGGGGAGTGAGTGGGGTTATCTTTCGATTTGATCCATTTTCACACTTTCGATAGGAGTTCTTATAATATTTGGTTGTGGTAGCGTTAGTAGCCTAGAACATATGTACATATGTACATTACAATTATTAGAGGGCGGGCCACGCCTACTTTTTCAAAATTTATTGCCCACCGGTGCTTCTTGCTACCGCGATGCCCTGGTACTTCATAGGTTTTCGGTTAATGCCGATTTACACCCATCTAGGAACTCGTTTATTTTTCAATTACGGAATTCAACTTTTCTCATCATTCTGATCATTTATATATACATACAGCCGTTGACAGCTAATTAGAAATGCTCCCTTTTTTGTAGGTGATGAGTATAATAATAAAAAAATTTATTATAATATACAGTTATTTATATTCCTAAAAGTCTTGCATTGTTCGTCTTACTCTATTTACAACTAAACTCACTCTGTTTTGTAGTTCTGAAGTTAAAATTCTTTTATTTTTTCCCCAAATAGTAAATGCGTTACGATATATAAGGTGAATTAATTAGAAACAGTTGTTTAAAGAATTAAAATTCCTCAAGGTGTTAATTTTTATTAATAATATTATTGATTTCTGGTAAGGGTGTGTTTCAAAGTTGTGGTTTAAAATATATTAAAACTAGCTGACCCGGCGAACTTCGCCCCGCCCAATTTTTATTTTTTTTGGAAGTCATAGACTCGTATAACTTTACCACAAATAATATAAACTTCAAACAACGCATTTTCATTTAATGTTTTTAATGTTTGTAGCGCCATCTACTGTAACATACCGCACTCAATACCGCTGTTAGCGCCACCAACAGAGTTATAAACTATCCTATCTTTCAAGTTGGACCAAACTGCACACAGTGTTAAAAATTTCATTAAAATCGGTTCAGTAGTTTAGGAGTCCATCGCAAACAAACAACGTGACACGTGATTTTTATATATTATGATGATTATTCAAGTTTTTTAATGAGTAAACGCTCTCCTCCCTATGTAGTTACATTTTTGACCTTCGTCAGTCTGGAAAGACGTATAAACAAATTTCGAATCAGGTCAAATGCTCAAATGAAATTGTTTTCAATGCCCTTAAACATATAATGAATTTTAAAACTATTTCCAACGTTGCACGCGAAGAAAAACCCCAAAAACCTCAACAGAAATATACCGCAGAATTACTACCATCTCCCGAGGAGAAACAAAAAAAGAGTTCCACTGACGTTCTACCTAAAATTCAAGACGAATATAATGTCCAAATATCCAAGAGAACCATTGCCCGACGTTTGGTCGAATCTGGACATCACGGCGGCGAAGCACGCAGGAAGAAACTTCTGACTAAAATTCGTAGAAACGACGCATAGACTTTTCCAACGCTTATTGATCTTAGACAACAAATAAATGGAAGTATGTTGTTTGGAGCGATGTAACAAAATATGTCGCATAGATCCTGATGGTTCAATATAACAAGAATTTGATCCTCGCTATGTTTCATGCGTAGTGAGGCATGGCGGAGGATCAATCATGGTGTGGGAATTTTTTTCCTGGGGTGGTGTAGGTCCGCTCCATATGATTGATGTAATTTAAAAAAAAGGAGAAATACGTTGCCATTCTAAAAAATGTCATTCAGCTATGGACTAAAACCGAATTTGCCTGTTATATGGAATTTCCAACAAAATAACAATCCAAAGCAAAAAATTCCATGAATGTTTTGGAGTGGCCTGAAGAACAAATCTCTGTTGATGTCAAAAAAGCTGTAGGTACCAAAAATATCACAAATATGGATGTCCTTTTTGATGAAATTAGGACGGCATGGCAAGCAACACTAGTGGTGTGCTGCCAGAGTCTTATAACGTGAATTCGCAGTGTATTAAAGTAAAAGGGTTAAACAACAAAATACTCACTGAAAGTAAGCAATTTTTTAATAGCTGTATTTTTTGCTGATAAAAAATTTTCGTTTCTAATTAGTTGTCGCACTCAAATCGTTGATTAAAATCGTACAAAAATGATTTTTTAATTAAAATTTTTACTATTAAAGTTTAAGTTTAATGTAAGTTTCAATAAAAAACGTGAAAAAACGGTAAAAATAAGTGATTTATTCGAAAATAATTTCATTTACTTCAAAATAAGTCGAGTTTCTAATTAGCTGTCAACGGCTGTATATAACCTTATTTTATTTGCCTTAGGCGAATGTGTTTGTTGCAGTTTTATTGCTTTACAAAATATGTACATTAAACTTATAAGAGGGTGGGGTCGCGCCAACTATTTCAAATTTTTGAGCCCATATTTGGCCTTATCTTTATTTAGGGCTTAGTTATGGCACTTTAGAGGTTTTCCTTTAAACCCATATACGAAATCGAAATTGTTCTTTTGTCAGGGATAATTATATCAAGTTTCATCAAGCTAACTTAATTTTTATTCAAGATACAACTTGCGCAGACGGACGGGCGGACAGACAGAGGGTCACCCGGATTTCAACTTTTTTCGTCACCCTGATCATTTATATACACATACTATACATATAACCCAATATCTAACTCATTTATTTTTATGTTATACGTAGAACCGTTAGGTGAACAAAACTTTTAAATAAATAATATGTTCGAAGATTGCAGTACAGTCTTGGACCATATTCCATTCTAAAATACGTGAAGATATCTTATGAAATAATCACCATCGATCAGTTTGTATGGCAGTGGTCCGCCATAGGCTAAGTAGGTCCTTCAATTAATACTTTATTATCAAAACTTGTCATTATATTAATATCGGTTAAATCAGAAGTATATTTTCTAATCTAACGAAAAACTAGCACGTATATGTATTTACAAGATAAACTGAGTCATTCTAACGCACGCTAAACTGACTGTAAAGCCAAGAGATCGGCAGTTCATCTTTCTAAACAATTTTGCATCTGTCACAAACAATATTTCTATATTCCAACTTTCTTCAATTAACATTTTATTATCAACACGTAACCTAAGTTCGGATGCAACCGAACATTTTATACTCTTGCAACTTGCAAGAAGCAAAGCCACGGAAATATTTTAAGTTGTAAAGCCAACCATATAGACTAAAATCAGCCGGATGTTCGAAAATCCTGATATTTGTTATACTCGTATAAGGGCTTGGTCAAGTTTTCGCTTATATGGGGAGTGAGCGGGGTTTTCCCCCGATTTCATTCATTTTCACACTGTGGATAGCAGTCTTATACAATTTGTATTCAGTAAATTTTGGTTATTGTAACTTAAGTGGTTTATGAGATATGGACATTAAACTTGTTAGAGGGCGGGCCACCCCCCCTTTTTCAGAAAATTTGGCCGCGGGTGCCTCTTGCTACTGTGATCCTCTCTACCAAATTACAGCTTTATATCTTAATTTAATGTTCAGTTATGGCACCTTATATGTTCTCAGTTTATGGTGATTTGTGGGCGTGGCAGTGGTCCGATTACACCCAGCTACGAATTCAAATTTTTTTTGGTACTAAGGAACCCACAGAAGATCGGTAGCTGATCTTTCGAAGCATTTGCTGGGAAAAATTTTGCTTCAGTCAAAAACAATATTTCAATTGAGAAGTAAAGTCCTCTCAAAGACCAAACTCTATAAGTCTCTCATTATTCTCGTCCTGCTATTTACTGAAGAAGCGTGGACGATGACAACATCTGATGAGGCGACTTACGAGTTTACGAGAAAAGGTTCTGCGGAAGATTTATAATCCTTTGCGGATTGGGAACGGCGAATATCGCATTCGATGGAACGATGAGCTGTAAGAGTTTTTGACATGGAAAACACTCCAGCTCTGAAAAATTTCGACGCAGTACCCGCCGGGGGAAGCAGAGGATGACCTCTTATCCGTGGGAAAGGCCAGGTAGAGAAAAACCTGGCTACACTTGCAATCTCCAATTCGCGCCAAACAGCAGCGAAAATGAATAACTTCTGGCGCGTTGTTCTGTGCTCGGCCATAACCATGTAAGAAGTGTCTACGCCAATAAAGAAGAAGAAGGTATCACCGCTTAGCAGTATCATAAACGGGCCCAGTAATTTTAAAAATTTTCCTAATTAACGGGAAGTTTTTAGAGTATTATCTTTTGTATATAACAAGTAGGGAAGGGCTAAATTCAGTTGTAACTGAAAATTTCATACTCTGCAACAATACTTTCTGGTGATAATTTTTATATTAAACTAGTAAGGAAGGGTTAACTGAACATTTACTACTGTTTCAACTTGCAAAGATCAAGGCGGAAAGAGCTAAGTTAAGATGTAACCGGACATTTAATATTTTTGCAACTCGATAGGATAAAAGCCGGGAACATACCTTTAGGTTTTGACAAATATTAATTTTAGTATTTTAAACTCTTGCAAGGATCAAAGAAGGGAAAATATTTTCAGGCGGTGGAAAATTTATCCGTATTCAACATTCAACATTCGACGAAATCGCCAATGAATTACAATCAAAATTGATATTTTAATGGACTACATTATAGGCCATAGACTCGCTAAGTTTTATTGTTATACTTTAATTCGCGTTAGCTAAAATTACAATAAAAAATTCTTCCTCAATTTTCATATATGTATGATATGTGTTTATGTTAAAAATGCTAACTAGAGTATCGCAATACATTATATTATATTAGGGATATGAGTTCAAGACCAAAGCATAAAATTAATCCATTAATATTTAACGCAAAACATTTGTATAATTTTATAATAAAAAAACTTGTTCACTTAATTTCCAACATATACGGTTTAAAATGAGCTTAAAAGTCGAAAATCACTCTACAGGGTATATTGGGAGCTTGTTGCATTAACCTTTAACACTTCTGAATGTGAAATTATGTGTCTATGACGCATTTAGTTATTGATTTATCGCTCTTCAAGAAATTTTTATCAAAACCGTTATTTTGGGAATTGGTGGTGTTTTCATCCGATTTCGCCTACCTATTGAAGGGATGTCCTGAGCAAATTGGAGTGATGTAACGTGAATGGTTTAGGAGCTATATACATTTATTCTATTATTATATTATTTTCCACTCATCTCTGTGGTGCCCTGTAGCAAAAAAGAGTTAGCAGCTTAGTTCTGGCAATAGGTTTTAGATTAAAGCCATTTTATGGGCGTAGCAGTGGTTTTTTACTAAAGTTACAGCGTGAACAGACAGACGGACGGACAGTCAGCCAATCGGGTTTCAGGTCGTCTCTTCATTCTAATCCTTATGGTATTTATCTCGATTAGTTTTAGGTGTTAGAAACAAGTTAGGTGAACAATGCCATTATACTCTGTAGCAACATGGTGTAAGAGTATAAAAATGTTGCGAAAGAATTGAATATTCACTGTTCGACTTAACCGAATGGTTTATTAAAAAATTTGTATCTTATTAACTTACTTGTATATTGTCTTATTGGTCATATAATCAATTCAATTTAAAACTATATTTTACTTCACATCACTGAAAATTATATTAAAACTAGAGGACCCGTCCATATGCTGATACATAGATAATACTACTACTACCACCTATATGATTTCTATTAGTTGGATTATAATTATTAGTTAATGAGATATAGCATTTCTGTGAAGCAACTTGTGTAGTTTACAAAAAAAATGGATCATAGAGCATTTCTTGGGTTAATAAATCATTGCTTTTTGGAGGAAAATACTGTTGAATTTGGACTCAGGAAAATCCACCGATGAAAAGATATTTGCTAAGCTTTAAGAGGCGAAAGCTCTGTGCAAAGTGGGTGCCTTGCAAGTTCATAATCCAACAAAAACAACGAATAACTGATTCTGAGAAGTGTTTGAGTGCTCTCTAATCGGAATAAAGTCGAATTTTTGCGTTGGTGATAGAAACATAGCTCCATCATTTCCCACTGGAGACCAATTGAGAGTCATTTTAGTGGACTGCACATGATAAACTTGTCCTCAGGCGTGGAAAGACGAAAAAGGCGGTTTGAAAGGTTATCACATCAGTATTTTGGGATTCACGTGGTATAATACATACTCAATGACTGATTACTGATCCAGTTATAATCTATTTCACTGCATATTTGTTTGCACTTCTTTTCTACTATTCCAAATACTTAGCAATTGTATTATTTTTGAGGAAGAATCTGTTTGAAATTGTACGCATATATTCAAATGATTCCTCCAAACATGAATTTTGAAATTATTATTTTTAAGCCAAATTGGTTCAGCCGTTCTTGAGTTATAAATGGTGTAATTAACAACAACTTTCTTTTATATATATAGGTGAGGTTGTTTCCATTATTATTATTATTTTTTTTTTTTTTTTGAAGAAATGAAATATTCAAATGATTCTTACAAACATGAATTTTGAATAAATGCTTATGATTTGAAATATAATTTTTGTATTTATGACTGGTTTAAATTTTGACATAAAGAGAGTCCTTACCCTGGTTCTAAGCTACCTCCTCACCAATTTTCAGCCAAATCGGTTCAGCCGTTCTTGAGTTATAAATGGTGTAATTAACAACAAATTTCTTTTATACATATACGAGTTAATATTTATTCTCTTGCAACCAGTTGCTACAGAGTTTATAGTTTTGTTCACATAACGGTTGTACGTATCACCTAAAACTAATCGGGATAGATATAGGATTATGTACATATGTATAAATAAATGATTGGTGTGACGAGAAAAGTTGAAATCCGGTTGATTGTCTTCCACCGCCACGCCCACAAATCGCCATTAACCGAAAACATATAAAGTGCCATAACTAAGCACTAAATTAAGATATAATGCTGTAATTTGGTACAGAGGACCGTTGTAGCAAGTGTCACCCGCCCTCTAATAAGTTTAATGTATACCTAAACCACTAAAGCTACAACAACCAAATTCGCCAAGCACGAATATTATAAGATCTCCTACCGATGGTGTGAAATGGATGAAATCGGATGAAAATCCCGCATCCTCACCATATAACGTTACTGTTCAAAACTACTAAAAGCGCGATAAATCAATAACTAAATGTGTCAGAAACGTAAAAATATGCTGCCGGGATGATATGAGAAATCTTTATGAATGCTAGTGTGAAAATGGGGTGATAGGCGTGACGCCGCCCACTTTTTGGTGAAATCTCATATCTCAGGACCCGACTGATCGATTTCGACAAAATTTAGTACATAGCATTTTTCTTATGTCGCAGGGCGAAAATGGATGAAATAGGACAACAAGCACGCCTACTTCCCACATTGCACAATTTTAAATACATACCACCTGATTCTTTTACTTTCCACTACCCTTGCCCTTACTGTATGCCACCTTACGACCAAATTTTTTTTAAATCCAACAAAAGCTGTTCACGCCCCTATGAACTGAATATTTAGACCCGGTACCTATAGTTGACTTTTATTAGAAAATATCGGTCAATTTTTGAGATATACAATTGAAATTCAGGGATAGCACTTCTCTCACAAGGAGATGTCTGTATGTAAAAAAATGGGTTGAATTGGACCAATACTTCCCTTAGCCCCCATATGTGTAATATAAAGATAATCGAACTCCCGGGTGTCAATATGTGAGTTTTCTCAATGAAAATGAGCTAGCGTGTTTTACTCATAACAGTATACCTTTGTGCCTAAAATACAATAAATAAATTTGAGCGAAAACTTGACTTACCCCCCACATAACTAATATGTGGATTTTCGAACATCACTCTAGATAATTACTTTTTTAGTATGTGGCATGTTAATAGTATGTGGTGTTGGGGAAAAGAGAAAAAATTTGGTCGATACTACTTCAGCTTCCATATACTACTGTGCCCAAAAAATAAGGTGACATTGTATTTATTTTGAAAATTCTTTATTTATTCTTCCAAATCAATTTCATCCCCTCCAAAGTAATCCCCTCCCGATGCAATGCACTTATGCCAACGGATTTTCCAATCTTCGAAACACTGGTTGTAGTCACTTTCCGGGATGGCCTTCAGTTCCGTCTTCGCTACGGCTTGAATCTCCTCTATCGTATAAAAACGGTGTACCCGGAGCGGTCTTTTGAGCTTGGTGAACAGCCAGAAGTCGCACGGCGCCAGATAAAGTGAATACGGAGGTTGCGGAACGATATGGGTTGAGTTTTTGGCAAAATGATCACGAATTACGAGGGCAGTATGTGACGCATAAGGTTCAATTAATATTACTTGTTGACTGTTTGACCGGTTGGAAGGAATTCATAATGCACAACACCACGATACTCGAAGAAAACAGTCAACATGGCCTTGATTTTTGAGCGAATTTGGCGCGATTTTTTTGGTCTCGGCTCTCTTTTGGCACAATATTCGCTCGATTGTTCGGTTGTTTCGGGGTCGTAATCATAGATCCCAGTCTCGCCGCCAGTTATAATGCATTTCATGACACCCTGGTAGTCGAAAAGCATCGTTTCACACACTTCAACCCCTTTTTTCCAAAAAATTCAATGTTCTCGGTACGAGTCGAGATTTGCGCGCCGTTTAAATTCAAATGTAACCTTATTTTATAATGGTTTTCGTTTTTCTAACAAACCTTATGTATCTGTCAGCATGTGAGTTATAGATAGTATACTTATGTATGTAACGTTATGTCAACGTTTGATTCCAGCTAGTTACAAAAGTATAAAATGTTCGGTTGCACCCGAACTTACTTGCTAATAAAATATATGAAACTTAACCGAAACCGGTTAAATTTAATATACAGTGGACCAATAAAGTTTACATACACCTAATTTTATTAAATTACGACGCGTTTATTTGTTTTAAAATGAAAACATTTTGTGATTTTTTTCTATCCATATCAAGATATCGCTCATTTGCTGCAAGACCGGCATAAATCAAAAACCGTGATTTTTGCGTTAATGCTGCAGAATTGTTCGTTATATCATACTTTATGTTGAGTGAAAAATTCATATGAATACCTCTTATATGCTCCGCTTGAGAAGAGGTGTAAGGTTGGAGTCACCGTGTAAGGTTGTAGTCAGTTGAAAACTTTAAACGCGTTTTTTGGAGAATCGATTTTTTTGACTTATGCCGGTCTTGCAGCAAATGAGCGATATCTTGATATGGATAGAAAAAAATCACAAAATGTATTCATTTTAAAACAAATAAACGCGTCGTAATTTAATAAAATTAGGTGTATGTAAACTTTATTGGTCCACTGCATTGAGTTGATGTGCAACACGTTAACCAGAGGATGGAGTTGAACTGAGGTTTTAGATTTAGATGCGAATAATTTTTGGTCATAAGCTGACGCACTTTAAAGGCAGTATTCGTGCAAAGTTTTATCCTGGCACATTCAATTGTGATTAATTTGTATACTGGAAAGTGAGAGAATCATTTGGAATTTTGGGTTGGCATTATATGAGAAGTAAGCGTGGTGGTAGTCCGATTTCGTCCATTTTCTCACTGCGACATACTAATGTTCTTGACTTTACGTTCGTGGAGAGAAGGTCAACAAATATATTGAATCAACATTTCTGACCTGTTGACTGTGATTTTAGTTAAAAACTAGATAAACAGCGGTACATTTTATATATTTTGATGAGATTAAGGTAACATCCGATATGCGTAATAACTTAGGATTATGGTATTATGTAAAAAGTGTTGGTTTATGCCACATGTTAATTACTTTCAAACGTTAACGTAACGTTTGAGGTTTAATAAACTGCTTTGAAAATTCTCTCAGCATTTAAGAACCACCATAACATCCAAATTATATTATCGTTCACATACATACATAACTTAAACTGTTCTAATCGTTATCGAGTACTGCTGTAATTAATAAATATACTATACATACATTTTTATGACAGAAATTCCATTGAGTTCGCGGCAGCGAACGAAGCGTTAAATTACAGCGCGTCCACAGAGAGTGTAAAAAATGCGGCTTTACCTGATGATTGCTCGCAGCGCAACAAAAAAGCAGCACAACCGATATATACCAAAAATTCGCGATTAAGAAAATGTTGCCCTCATGGGGAGGGACTGAGCGTATTTCGTGACAATCAAACCGATGAATTCTGCGATTCAACAAATTTCAAATTTGAGCCCATTACTATAAGCGTAGTTCTATACGACAATTGCATTGAGGATGAAGAGAATGCGGTCGATTTGCAAGTTGAGATTGGGAATCCCTGCAATTCGTAACATAATTTCTTATATATATATATTGTATATATATGTATATTTCATGTATTTTTTGCAGTTCTCTAATATACAACGATGAAGATGATGCCTTCTTCGTGTTGCAGGACGGTTCTTTACTCATAATGGACAAGTATGGAAATGACAGTTACACTGTGGAAAAGTACTACTGCCTTGATATGGATAATGTGTCTGGTATAACATACGCCATAACTTGCATAACAGCGATTGAGGAGCACTTGAAACGTGGCCAGATCATAGCGATTGCTGCTTTGATGCTCGTTTCCATACCGTGCTTATTAATCGTCAGTTACATTCATATAAAACTGAAGGAGTTACGTTCGGTACATGGCTTATGTCTAAGCTCGTTGTCGTTGTGCTTAGCGTTGGGCTATTTCCTGCACTCTTTGGTGCATATTTTCAAAATTGATTCCATGAAAATCGGTTATGCTATACAGTTCCTAATGCTATCTTACTTTATATGGTTCTTCTGTCTGTGTTGGAATGTATTGGTGAATATTTGGTAAACTGTAGAATAATATTTATAAAATTCCTGTATGAAAAACTTATTTCATTTTATTACTAGGTTCCGCATACCGTCTAATAAGAGGGCCTCTAAGCTGACGGTGTGGTGCGTTTTTGGTGGACATTCACTAGTCTGCTACAGCGTTGCTGGCTCATTGGTGGCGTTCACTATTCACAAGGGACTTCCTGGTATGCCGTCCTACTTCATGCAGGGCTTAACGGCATGTAAGGCGCAGAATAGAGTTAAATTTAAAATGCAATAAGCCGTAATTAATTAGCTAATGGAAAAACAGTAATTAACAATTTCTTTTCATTTGAACAGTTGATGTTATGTTTTATGAAATTTTTAACTAACTTATTATTGTTATTGTTTGTTGTTATTGCTGTTGTTAACTCGGCTATAATCGCGTAAGCGGTGCCTACGCCAATAAAGAAGAAGAATAATTATTGTTTTTTAATTAATTTGATCTGAATTAAATTCAAAAACTTAAATTTATATTTTATAAAAACTGAAAATTAACTAATTAATTTGGCTGGCATAAATTGAAATTAATTCAGAAACTCAAATTCATGTTTTATAAAAAATGTTAATTATGTTTAATATAATTAAATATAATTAAAAAATTATTATATATGTTGAAGAGAAAAAAGATTAATTAAATAATTATTTTTGTTAGAAATAACATGAACTAAATAAAATTCGGAAACTTAAAGTTTAATTAAAAAATATACCGCAATCGTTAAGTTTTATGGAAGTAACTTCATTTCCCAAAACTTAAACAAAGTACTATAATATGTTTTGAATTTCTTTTTACTTAAAAAAAATAACTAATTAAATTTAATGCTAAAATAAAATTAATATAATAACATTTAATAAGAGTAAACTAAACGCGATCTAATGAAAAAACTTAAAATAATTGTATAATCAAAAGAAATGCTAAATTGTATGATATTTATTTAAGTTTGATCGAGGTTATGCATTAAATTAAGTTGTCGTTAGTTAAACTGTGATAAATTTATGAAAAAATAATTAAAATTAATTTAATTTCAAATGGTTTATAGAATATAAAACTGATTTAGTTCCAATTAAATTAAAAGAAAATTAATAAAAAAAAATGAAATTCCATTAAATTAATTGAATCTTCATAATAGTAAATATTAATAATAAATAATTCATATATTTCTGTCTTACAGCCATTCGCGAGTCACAAAGATATTTTATACCACCAGTATCGTCGTTCCTCTTTCTATCATTTATAGTAATGATGATTTCATTCTTCGGCTTTCAAAAAATTAAGAAACAGAAAGTAGAGACTGCCGCAAAGGATAGTACGAATGGCACTGTTCATCCAAATATAATTGTCGAAATTGATGAAATGAAATATGAGGAAGTGAAAAAAGAGTAAGTTTGGTAAAATCGAGTATTAACTGTGAAATAATTATTTTTTATTACCAGCGCCAAATGTATAAGCTTTCTTGGTGTAATATTAATTGTATCATGGCTACTGGAAATTGTCACATTTTATTCACCCGGCCCAGACGCTTATCTTATGGTCATGGAAATGATTAATGGCCTACAAGGTGTATTCATAATGCTGATATTTGTTGTGGTACGACGTAGACGCACAGTTATTTTGAGGTGGTGGTACGATAGAGGTTCTCATAATGTTGAGGATGTGGAGCTCGAGGCGATGAATAAATAAATGAATATCGAATTTGTGCGCTTAAATAAACATAGTACACAGGAAAATACACACTTAAGTGTATGTATATGAATACATGCAAAAAGCAGGATAGTTATTAGTTTAGATTTTTTTACTAAACTATTTTAAGTAAATGAAATACTTAATTGAAAATTATCAAACACACTTAACATTACTATTAATAGAGTTTTTATTAATAATCTAAGGCCAAAATGTATTTTTTGTAATTAATTTTTGTTTAAATCTTTACAAGAACCGAAACCCTTACCTTGTTGTAATTTATATAACTCATTTTAAATAAAAATCTTTTAATAGCTTATATTTAAAATTTTATGTTTTGGGTTCCGGATTTATTGGTTTCACAAAAACCACACATTGAGTATAAGGTCCGGTTCATAATTCAACGGTTGAATTAAAGTACTTATGGGCTGGGATTTAGAATAGCATAAAATGGGTATGTACGGATAGAGGAGCACTTCCAGATCAAAAAAAATAAAATATATACTGTAGTTGCCACTGACTTATAGTTTTTGAGATATTTGCATTTAAAGTTCAAAAAATCAACTATTTAAAATGCGAGTTTCTTCTACTTATAATGCATTTTACACTAATATTTTTTGCTTTAATATCCACCAACACTTCATTCGGTTCGTCACATTTGTTTCGATTAATTAGTGCAAAAATAACTTTAATTCCATATTTAATTTTCGTTCATTCATACTATAAGAAAACTATAAGAAAATGGTTGCAAACAAGAAAAAAATAGTTTTACCATATTTCGTAATGGATAAAAATAAATGAAAGAGAAAGATTATACCGTCGATACAAAATTCATTATCGTGTGATGAGTAATGTAAAATCTTTAAGAATTTTCATTATCTTGCAACGCAAAAAGGAATTTAACGCGAAAGAACTGAACACGCCCAGATGTTTATCCGACCAGGGTTATTTTTTTTGAAGCGCGACCGAAGGCCGCCAACGCAGAAAGGAGTTTAACACAAAAGAACTGAAGACGCCCCGGTGTTGGTTATTTTTTTGAAGCGCGACCGGAGGCCCCCAATGCAGAAATAAATACTGTGCAAAAAACTAATAATGTGTTATATTTTTCCTGTCATTGGGGTATTATTTGCTTTCTTAATTTTTTGATTCTTTTGTAACACATGTACATAAGGTAACACTGATTACACTGGTAGACACATAATTTGTGACATGAAAATTCTCAAATCTGAAAACAGAATTTTTCTATCACTCACAGATATGTATGTATATTGTAACCTGCGACTTTGATTTTACAATGGATAAAATTTCATTATATTGCATCATCTCATATTTTCAAACGATCACAGATTTATCCGGTTTAGACCGGTTCTGCCTGCTTGTTTGAAGTAAACAGCGTATTTTGCGATCATTTTATTTTACAAAATTTATCAGTAGACTAACGGTGTCCGAATTGGTTGTTTGAATTCATATTCTTTTCCGTTTTAAAAATTAGGTATTTTGTGTTTAAGATTTTTAGGTAAAATGCCTAGGCAGTGAGTAGATAGTGCCAAAAGTTTTTGTAATGTGTGCGAAGAACTAACTTTTAAATCGCAAAAATGTAATTTTACTCCGCTTGTGCTAAAAGCTTACGACCCAAGGCAAAGCATATAAGCCCCTCATATCTGTTGTAATAGTTGTGTAACAATGTTAACAGCTTGATTAAAAAGTTCAAATCGTAAAATGGCCTTTGCAGTGCCAATGTTTTGGAGAGAACCTAAAGACCATGTTACAGACTGCTATTTTTGCTTCACGAATATTAAAGGTATTGGACCGAAGTCTAAACATACGGTTAAGTACTGTAATTTACCATCAGCTTTAAGACCTATCAAACACAGTGAACAACTTCCTATTCCAAAAGCACCAGAATCTTCGGCTAGGTCTTCAAGTGCTGTTACAGAAACCGCAAAGGAAATGACAACCGATCCTTTAATTCATTTACCAGGATGCTCAACAGTGCCGCATGTGAACTTAATGACTTAGTACGAGATCTAAGAATTTCAAAATCGCAGTCCGAACTTTTAGCATCCAAACTAAAAGGTCAAAAGTGATGCAAATATTACATTTTACAGAAAAAGGCAGAAATATCTCACTAGTTGCTTTCTTCAAGAAGGGGATCTAGTATACTTTTCAGAAGTTAACCTTTTGTTTAAAGCACTAGGACAGAAACATGATTCACGTGATTGGCGTCTATTCATTGATTCCTCTAAATTTAGTTTAAAGGCGGTATTGGTTCATAATGGTAACAAATATCCACCTGTGCGCTTAGCTCATGCGGTTCATACAAAGGAATCATATACGAATATGAGAGTTCTTTTAGAGCACATCCGTTATCATGAGAATAGTTGGGCAGTATGTGGAGACCTAAAAGTAATAGCCCTTCTTCTTGGAATTCGACTAGGATATACGAAATATTGTAGCTTCCTTTGTGAAGAGGACAGCCGCGCGAGAGACTGTCATTATGTACAGAAGCAGTGGTCAGTACATTAGGAACTCACTCCGAGACAGTTACCAATGAACCTCTAGTTGATCCCAAAAAGGTATTACTACCACCTTTGCATATTAAATTGAGTTTAATGAAGAAGTTTGTTAAGGCAATGTACAGAAATGGAAGCGGGCTCTTGCATTTGAAACAAAAATTTCCAAGAGTCAGTGAAGCAAAAATTAGGGAGGGCATATTTGTGGGTCGGCCAATAAAAGAACTAATGAAAGATAAAACATTTGAGGAAATGCTCAATGAAACTGAAATACATTGGAAATGTGAAAGTTGACAATTACAAAGATGTTGCGACTAAACTACTTACTGCCTATAAAAAAATTGGTTGCAACATTGGATTTTTCCTCGAAAATTTAGGGGCCGTAAGTGACGAACATGGGAAATCCTCATAGCAAAAAAAGAAGGTGAAAGAAGAAATCTGTAACTATTTGTGGCAATTTTTACATAATAAACAAAACTTTGTTCTGTTCATGTCACAAAAACATGGGTATTTTGGTTTCCCAATATTATTAGTTAAAATGCAACCCTTTTGTTATTATGTGAACAAAAACAATTGAACAAAAATTAAATTTTAAATAAAAGTTATTTTTAGTGAAGTGTTAGTGGATATAAAAGTTAAAAATATAGGTGTAAAATACATTATAAATAGGAGAAACACGTATTTTAAATAGTTGAATTTTTGAAGTTTAAATGCAAATATTAAACCATAAGTCAGCAGCAACTGTACAAGTATATACATATGTATATATTTTCTTGATCTGGAGGTGCTCCTCTATCCATACATACCCATTTTAACCCCGAAATCGGGGAATGCTATTATTAAACTTACCCCTGCCTATGCACTAGAATAATAAATTAAGTTTGTCGCGAAGTTTGTAATATTAAGAAAGAAACGCCGGACCCTATAAAATATATAAATTATCAGCTCGACGAACTGAGTCGATTTAGCCATGTCCATCTGTTTGTATATAGTTTTGGTGTTGCAAAGAACTCAAGCTTCTTTGCTTGGCTCTTTATTTCCACTTCGGAGTTAAAATAAAAGAAACGAGCTTCTTTGCTTAGTTCTATACTTCAACTACTTTTCTTTATTTCAATTTGTTGCTTATATTCTAATTTGAAGTATTTATTGGGTGAATGTATGTCAATAGTTCACTCCTCCACCCCTAGATTCAATGGTCTCCATTGAATATCTAATATTGAATGCTGCCAAGTTTTCTTATTATTACTACTGATTATGAAACTTACTTATGATTATAAAAATATAGTTATACACAGTTTTGAGCTTGACATTGGACCAATTATTTTTCTGTGTTTTCCTCATTTGAAAGAGGTTGAATTTGTAGCTCTACATTTAAATTCGTATTTTTATTTCTCTTATATATTATACATTTTACCAATATTCCTATTGCTATTAATAATATTCTTAGTATGCGTATGCCATAGTTTACATTTTTTGTGTATTTTTAATTCTTCCAATTTGTTAATATGTTTTTTATTGATTTATTATTATCTCTGAGAAATGTATTACTTTTTCAAACTGTAATACATCAGTTTCTTTTTCAAGGAAAATATATCTTTCTTCTACAATAACTTTTTAATTTTGGAATGATTTATTTTTTATCTCAGCTTTACATTTATAAAAATTTATTAATGCATTTCTTTCGAGTACAATTTCTCTATTGTCCCAGTCTTGTTTGATTTTTAGTTTACATGCACTTTTAATCAGGATAGTATCGTCTTCGATATCTGCGATCATTGTTATATTCGTATTTACATTGGTTAAATGGACAAACGTTAATTTCTTTTAAGAAATTAATTTCTTTTTGAAATGTGCTCCTTTTGTATATTTATATATTTTGTTTCCTACTGTAATTGCATATTTCTGTTTTCCTATCATTTCAAAATGTTGCCTATTAGGTAATGCCGTTATTAGTATTAGATATGCTTTAACGTGTGTAATTGGTATTTTTATAGCTAAAAGTAATGCGTCGTCTTTATATGAAAGGAGTCCTGTCTCTCGTGTTTTAATTTAAAAATGTCAATATTGAATCTTTCAATTTCTTCTGTTGATAATATACTAGGGTGTAGTATATTATGCTTTGCTGAAGCTATGTTGTCTTGAATTTGTTTAATTTTACTTTAAGTTTAAGCATCTGATCAGAATAAAGCATGTGTTTTATAATTTTTTCGTTTGATTTATTTATTTTTTCAATGGTTTTTAGTATTTTTGTCCTATTAATGGATTTATTGAAGTTGTCATTTATATATATATTTTATTGATTTACCGCTCCTACTATCTTATGATTGTTTTTCTCTATTATTTCTAAATGTTGTAGTATGTTTTCCTTAACTACATTGTCCATGGTTCCGAAAAGCCATTTGTATGTAGTTCCTCAATATTAAATAGTCCTCTGCATTTTCTGTTATATCCTATAGGCATTAATGTGTTTATTTTTGCTTTAATAGATTTTATTTCTTCGTATAATATTTCCCTGTCATTCCTGTTATATTGGTTGGAATTATTTTCTAAGTTATTTTAAATTTTATTTATAATCTGCTTAAATTCCTTGGGGTGTATTATATAGATTACCGTTGCAGTTTGATTCACTATCTCTATCTCTCTGATTCTTATTTTAGCGTATCCCGATTGGTATTCAAGCTTGTTTCTTTGTAGAAGTCCATTGATTGCAGTTATTATCGTTAAAAGTATTGTAATTTTCGCCATCTTGAAATTTAAATTTTCGTTTAATTTGAGTCTTATATGCTTTTTTAAACTTTGAATCTTTAGATATTAAGTGATTTCCCTCTTCTTTAAAGTTATCTACTCCCTTGTAGCTTGGTTGTGTTTTGTTAACTCTATGATTGTTTATATGTATATTTATTCTGAAAATCTTGTATGTTTACCCTGTTTTCTTTTTTATTGATATTATTTATTATATTTTCTTTTTGCTTTCGTAATTTTTCCGCGAGTTTGATTAGTTCTTGTTCGGAAAGTAAGTTATTTATGAAATCTATTGGCCTTTTTTGTCGTAGATTGTATGGTATTATTATAAGCAGTTATTGCTTTGAATACTTTCGTTGTCGTTGTTATTTGCATTAGCATTAAAAGGTCTTAAGTGTTCATTTAAAGTTAAGTGTAATCTTTCAACATCTGCGTTTCCTGTTTTATTATAAGTGGTCGTTAGGTGGTCGTTAAGTTTATTATCCTTTAAGAATTCTTTTATTGGTACTGTATCTAATTCATTGTCTGTTACTAAAGTGTCCGGTTTGCCTAAATATTGAATTCTTTCCTCTATGGCATTTACAATTGATATCCTTTAATGATTTGGCTGTTGCATATTTTGTTAATTTGTCGGTGTTGTAAGGTACATTATGCCTCTTTGTGGATACCAAATATCAAAATGAACAATTTCATTATGTTTTTTAGGAGCTTCCGTAATATTTAAACTATGTTTGATAGGGTTTCTGTCGAACTTCGCCTTATTGCATATTTCACAATTATTTATGTATTTCTGTATTTCTTTTTGTAATTTGGGGTAGTAGTGTGTTTTTTTTTATTTCCTTAAATATTTCATTTATTCCGCTGTGATTATTTTCCAGATGTTTCTCTTCTATCAATGTTAAGAGTTCTCCTTTGTCTGTTACATCTTTTAAAATTATATTTGATTTCATTATTTTTAGAATACTATTATTTATTATTATTATTTGCGAAAAATTTTTGCGAAAAATTTTATATATAACTCTTGAATTTGTAGAAATGATTTGTCACCTGGGCAGTAAATTACTATTAATCCTTTTTCTGGTAGGTTCTCTATTTTTAAAATGTCGCTTTCAAGTGTTACATTTATTATGTTTCTTATTTTAAGTTGATGTATTATTTTCTTTGTTATTGATTGCCTTTGCGCTCTTTGAATTATAGGTTGATTTTTATATATATTGATTGCATTTTCTGTTATTTTTATGAAGTATGTACATACTATCCGTTTCTGCACTATGTACAGTATCGTCATCATTGAATATTTCATTTAAATTCAATTCTACCATATTATTATTTTCATAATTTAGTCTGCTTAGACCATCTGCAATTACATTTTCTTTACCTTTAATGTATAAAATATCGAAATCAAATTCATTGAGTTTAATTTTCCACCTTTGTAATTTTGAATTAGGTTCCTTTATATTATTTAACCAAACCAATGGACGATGGTCTGTTTTAATGGTGAATCTGCGACCAAAAAGGTATGGGCGAAAATATTTAGTGGCCCACACTATGGCTAACAACTCTTTCTCTATAGTGCTATAATTTTTCTCATGTCTATTCAAAGTACGACTGGCAAATGAAATTGTTTTGTTATCTTGCATAAGGCCTGCAAAATTACTCACACCTGTCACAAGAGTAAAAGTTTTTGCGAAATCTGGGTGGATTAAAATGGGGTAATTTTTTATCAACATTTTTAATTTAAAGAAAGAATCTTTGTAATCTTGGTCATTAATGTTTATTTTTGAGCCCTTTTTTAAATATTTTATTAAATGGTATGCTATTTTAGAGTAATCTTTAATAGATCTCCTATAGTATCCCATAATACCTAAAAATGCTTTTGCTTCCTTAACGCTTCTTGGAAGTAGAATGTTTTCTATTGCTTCCACTTTTTGAGGGTTTGGTTTAATACCATCTTTTGTAATCAAGCGACCTAGGAATTTTGTTTCTTGTCTTAAGAAATCAGATTTATTTAATTGGATATTTAGATTTTTTTCTTTTATTCTCATTAAAATTTTGCTCAATGATTCTAGGTGCTCTTCTACGATTGTAGAAAATACTAGAATATCGTCCATGTACACAATGCAAACTTTGCCGATATATTCTTTTAATATATCGTTCATTAGCCTTTGGAACGTTGCCGGTGCATTTCGCAATGCGAAGGACATTCTTAGAAATTCATAATGTCCATTTGCAGAGGAGAAAGCTGTTTTATGTATGTGACGTTCGTCCATTTCAATTTGATGAAAACCTTTGGCTTCGAGAGTGGAAAAATATTGGCATCTTCCCAATTTGTCAAATATATCGTCTATATTTGGAATTGGAAATCTGTCTTCCGTAGTTACGCTGTTCAACTTCCTGTAGTCGATCACAAGACGCCATTTTTGTTCATTGGTTGCGTCCAGCTTCTTTGGTATCAGCCAAATAGGGCTATTGTAAGGACTGGAGGATGCTCTAATTATACCTTGGGTTAACATTTGGTCTATTTGTTTTTTTATTTTCGGTTTGTGTATTTCTGGGTATCGGTAGATTTTAAAGTAAACCGGAATATCATTTTTGGTAATTATTCTATGTTTTGTTGAACTTGTAAATGTTAAATTATCATCATATACGCTTTCATATATTTTTAGTATACTTACAAGTCTATTTTTGTCTATACCGTTAAGGTGATTGGTGTTAACGAATTCTGTGACGCATTTATCTTTTATGTCATTACAGAAGATTTCCACCTCATTGTCTTTATAGCTCATTTCGTTATATATTTCTTCTTCTTTTTTTTTAGATAAAAAATCAGTATTGTTTTATTGTTTGACTAAAGTTCCTCTGTGGGTTGAAATTTCCCTGTTGGTTATAATTTGTGTTTGTTGTCTGGCATGACATTCTAGTTTGGCTTGATCCGTTGCCACTGTTATAATTATTACCTACATTCCTTGGGACATAGCCACCGTTATACCTATTTTAATAATAATAATACCCAACGGTTACCTCCTCCCGCCCAACCGACGCGAGGGGCGCAATCCGCGAACGAGCGGAATTAGCCGAGTCATAAAACGCAAGAGAGTTTTAAGCGTTGCGATCTTAAGCTGCTCAGCTACAGAAAAAAAATTTCAACAGCCAAAATTAAGAATTAAATTAAAGTTTATAGTTTTTAAACGTTACTTGTTGAGAGTAGATAAGATAATTTTTTTTAATGTTAAAGAGTGAGTCTGTTAGATAAAATGTGCTGGAATGAGAATGATTTCAATACATACATATACGGCGGAATGGTTCGTTTAACTCAAAATTTGTTCTAGAAAATTTTAAAAGTAAGGGTCCAAACTGCCTGGTAGAGCGAGCGGGACGTTAAAATTAATATCAGATAAGAGAGATGGCCTACAGACTGACCCATTCATGAGTTTTACAAGAAATATTATACCAAGCATCTCCCTACGACTAGCGAGTGTCGGGAGATTTATAAGTTTTAAGCGGTTAGTGTAAGGGGGAAGATTTAAACTGGAATCCCAATGCAAATGATTTAAGGCAAAAAGTAAAAATTGTTTTGAACAGACTCTAACTTATCTGAATGGACTTGGTAACTAGGGTTCCAAACCACAGAAGCATACTCTAATATAGGCCTCACCAGAGATGTAAAAAGAATTTTTGTGGTAAGCGGATCTCTAAATTCTTTAGACCAACGTTTAACAAAACTAAGAGCGCCTTTAGCTTTAAAAACCGTTGAAGATACGTGAAGATTAAAATTGAGTTTGGGGTCCATAGTTACTCCCAGATCAACAAAACTGCATACTTGCTCCAACCTAAAGTTTTGTATTGCGTATGAAGTAGGGTCTACAGATCTACGTGAAAAGCACATTGTTTTAAATTTTTTAAGGTTCAATGGCATGTCATTTCTATCACACCAAGAAACTAGGTTGTTTAAGTCTGTTTGCAACTGGCATCTTTCTTTGTTTGAAGTATACGTTTTAAAAAGTTTTACATCGTCAGCATATAATAAGATTTTGAAAACTTAACAACAGATGATATGTCATTAATAAATGACAAGAACAGAATTGGACCAAGATGGCTACCTTGTGGAACGCCTGAAGGAACATTGATTATGTCAGAAAAAGAATCGTTAAATAAGACTTGTTGAATTCTATTGCTAAGATAAGAAGCAACCCATTTTAGAAATATTGGCTGAAAACCAAGAAGATCAAGTTTATTCAAAAGAATTGAATGGTTTACTTTATCAAAAGCTTTACTAAAATCTGTGTATATAACATCAGTATTCTTATACTCCCTAAAGCCAGCTGATACATGTGATACAAATTCAAGCAAATTAGTTATTGTAGATTTCCCTTTACGTAAACCGTGCTGAGAACAAGAAATTAGTGGAGAGACCCGGAAGGTTATGTCGTCTGTTATAATTGTTTCAAAAAGTTTAGGTATTGCAGACAACTTTGCTATTCCCCTATAGTTTTCAATAGATGACCTAAACCCACTCTAATGTAAAGGAATTATAAATGACTTTTTCCATATGGATGGAAATAAGCCTTGCATAAGAGATGAATTAAATAGTTTTGTTAGGGGTTGGTATATATATTTGGCACATTTCTTAAGAAAGCATGGGGGAATCATATCTGGGCCATAATTGTATGATTGTTCTGACATGTTCAACTGATATAAGACGTCTGCTTCGGAAATGGTAGGCGCATTAATGACAGAAATCGGACATAACTTGTGCTGATGCGGAACATTTTTTTGGAGATTTTGGAGAGTAATTGGACTTAAAGAATTCAGCGAACATATTAGAAATGGTGTGATTGTCACTAGACATAATATACTTATATTTCATGGCGGACGGAAAGTTAGAAATCCTGCGTTTGGAGTTGACGAAACCATAGAACAATTTTGGATTACGACGTATAATATTATTTTTTACTTTATTTATATAATTATTATAACATATTTTGGTAAGTTCAGCAAATTGTCGACGCAATTTAGAATATTTTGAATAGTCAGCAACTAAACCAGTTTTTTTTTAAGTTTAAAAGCACGAGATTTTCTATTTTTTAATTTACATAATTCTTTCGAAAACCATAAATTGGAACTCCTTTTTTGAGTAACAACACACTTCGGAACATATTTTTCAAATAAGTTTAAAATAGCTTTATTAAAGTGGGAAGCACTAAATTCAATATTGCCACTGAAATCTGGCCAAGTTACTTTAGAAAGTTCGTAATTATTCTTCTTAAAATTAGCTTTCGCAAAGTTGAACCGAAAACAAAGGTCTTGTGTATTATTATTAGCAAAGTTAGCTATGATTTCGATGTTAATTTCCAAAGCAGGATGATGCGGGTCCTCTGGCCGAACCAAAGGATCACATCGGACAACGGAGAACATTGAAGCGTTACCAACATAAACTAGATCTAAGAACTTACCAAACTCGTTTGAAATTAAATTAATTTAGTTAAGACCCAACTCCGACATTTCATCTAAGAACTCGTTAAAACATAAGCGAGCTTCTCTTTTCCCCGAAATTGCTCAGAAGTATTTGTTTCAATGTTTCCCAATCACTAACTTGTCTATATCTGTGAATTATTTCCCTAGTTTTTCTTACGCATCTTCCTTTCAGAAAATTTAATAAAATTTTTTGATTACCTACATCAAAATTTGGTATTGTGGGTAATATGTCTTCCATTTGCTTAATGAAGTCTGTTAGTTGGTTTGGATCTCGTCCATCAAAGTCTGCAATTCCGTTAATACAGTTCAAAGTGAGTTGAAAAAGTGGTATGGTGGATGCTTCCATTTTGAGAAAATTTCATTTCGAGTGATGGCTGTTCCTGCTGCTGCTGTTGCTTTATAAGTTGAATCCAAACTCAAATAACCGCTACCGTTGTACGAATGTTTTTCAGTAAAAATCACACTTTTTTTATTTATATATTTTGAAAGCTCGTTATTTGCTGATATTGTTTAAGGTTTTCTTGCTGCGCATTTAACACGATTTAAATGTTTTTATAATATTTTAGCAATGTTTCTGTATAGTTCTATTAATGCTTTGGGGCCATCCATAAATTACGTCACACCTTGAAGGGGGGGGGAGGGTATCATTCAGAAGTGACATTGTGTGACAAGGGGCAGGGGGGTCAAAAGCTTTGTGACATCACATTTCAAAATTTGTGATGTACAAACGTAAAATTTATAGGTAAACAAAAAATATTAAACATTTATAAACACACTCTTTGTTTTTAATACTTAAGTTGTAACGAAGCTTTTTACTGCCCCTGCTTCTTACAAGTATAATTTGCTGAGGTATACTCGTCGTGTCCAGGGTTCGTTACAATAAATTTGTAAACATTGGGGCTCTTCTGCGAATCGTACTTTATTTTATTTTATATTATAATCTTAATCAAAGTTACAAAATTGTCTCCCGCGTTATAGTTTCAGCTTTACAACATTTTAAATATTTTCATTTAGATGCAATTTATATAGCTATGTACAAATGCCCCACGCATGGTACCTCTCAGTCGCGAACTGACTGGTGTACTATTAAATAATGATGTTTTTGAGTCACATCTTGATTCAAGTAATCGAACTACTGACTTAGATCTAGAAAAACGAAGCTTCGCAAGTGCGGGCAATGTGTCTGCTGACCTTTGGGGCAAGTTAGTCATTGATAATTTTCCAGTCGTTGTTGAATGTGTTGCACAAAATGTTACTGGACTAGATATTGAACAGGCTATGATGTTGAAAAATAATGCTATTTGGTAAGCTAATGTACGTGAGTCACAATATTTTTTAGAAAGAGTTAAATGTGAAACTATTGCATGCTGCGGTATAAGACGTTGTAGTCGTTGGAAATTAAAAAAAGAAGGATTTTTACCACCACCTGTGTTAATTAAACAGACATCAGAAGATTATGGAGTCACAGGGAGTGATGACAACGCTAAGTTTGCTCCATTATTACTACAGATATTATTAAATCTCCAAGCATCATCCCATCTGAAACAAGTTCCATATGATAGTTATTGCCCTAGTGTCGAGTCATACTTATTTAAAAGATCGTGTAGGATATGTGACCTATATTTTTCTTCATATTAAGCCACCAATCAACACAAACAATGACATGTCCTCCGAATTCAGAACGAAAATGAAGTGCCTGATTTGCCAGCAATAAATGATATAAAGGAGTGGGTCAAAATTCCATGGACACAACATGATTAAGTTTTGTATTTTTAATTAGCATAATTAAGTATCTATTATTTCTTGACTAGTCATTCGTTGTGTCTGTACTTTAATATTTAACGAAATGTTGATTTTATTAAAGATTATTCAATAAATATAAGAATAAATAGAATAACCTTTTTTTTTGATAAATCCATAAAATTGGAAAATGTGCGACGTCACGAAAGGGGTGGGGCTAGATCAAAATGTGACAAATTTTGAAAAGGAGGGGGGGAGGGGTTAAAAAGTCCTTAAATTCGTGTGACGTAATTTATGGATGGCCCCTTTTCTATAAATATATTTTTGTTTTCCACAATTCTATTAATATTTCCACTTTTTTCTTTGCACTATTAATGCCGTCGATTTCACTAGCTTCCTAAAAATTGTTAATTTAAGAGTGCGTTATCAACTCTTTTCCAATTGATTAATTGTGAATTCTTGATTTCCTTGTCGCCAGTTGTGGTTCACTTACTAACTTCCCTAAATTGTTAGTTTATCCTCGTCACCAGTTTTGGTGTTGCAAAGAACTCAAGCTTCTTTGCTTGGCTCTTCATTTTCACTTCGCAGTTAAAATAAAAGAAACGCGCTTCTTTGCTTAGTTCTATACTTCAACTGAATTTTTCTTTATTTCAATTTGTTGCTTATATTCTAATTTGAAGTGCGCGCAGGCACTTATACATGTGTTTATATTTACTTACATACATACACACATCTGCATACATGCCAGAAGAATTTGCTTTATCAGCAGAAAATGTGTAGGCAAGCTTCTCTTATTTCAAGAAAGAGTTCAGGTTTCGAAATCTTTCTTGAAGTGGATAATGTTTTATTATTTATTGGATGTATGTATGTCAATATGTGACTAATATACACGAATAAGTCCCTCAGAATTTTGAACACGTCATTTTTTAAGGAACTCATCATTAGTTGAAACCGATATCGGGCTACTACAGCATATAGCTACCATACAAACTGAACGATCAAAATCTTGTGTTATTTGGAAAATTTTTATTTAACGAGATATCTTCACGAAACTTGACATCACAATTTTTAAAGTAAATTCTTATTTTTTTAATATTTTTAAAATCGTAATAATTTCTTTAACATTGTCAAACATCGTATAATAAATCTAAACCTAGAATTATGGTCAAAAAATTTGACGGTCTTTGGAGGGATAGAAATCAGGGTCTCACGTCTATTGACCATTCTTCGAAATATTATCGGCCGCTACAAATTACTGTCAATTTGCAACAAGTTGTCAGCTTTAAAATATCGATTATTTTTAAACGGATTAACATAAAGGTATATAAAAATTAAGATGTTCATGCTTAAATAAGCGTATTAGCGTTTAAATATTCTATCGACTTTTGAATATGCGCTATTTCTGTTGTGGTTGGAAGATTCAAAAATTGGTATTGAAAGCAACGAATTTTCTATGCTGAAAATACTGTTTGTGTATTTCATTCTAATTGGAATCTATTTTATTTAACTTTTTCTCATGGGAAATTGCTAGAATCTGACAACATTGTTACATAAAAGTACTTTTTCTACTACATTTTTCACTAATATTGTCAGAAAATGTTAACCCTGCAGGTGTGACTATGATATATACAAAATTTTCCATCGATTTTAAAACGAAAGTGTAAAAACAAGCAAAAATGTAAAAATTTGATAATCTGTAAATGTAATTAAACTAACTGCTTATAATTTAATGAACTATGTATTCACACAAAATGTTAAATGCTTACGAAACAAATTAGAGGAACAAATGAAAATCCATATTGCCGAAGTTGAAAGTGGTGGAAACAGTGGAATACCGATAAAGGTAACGCGAATACAGCAATTAAAATTGGTACACATCACCTACTATTGGAATTTATGGAAACTCTTGTTGTTAATCAAAAGATGAGAATCGCCTTAAGTTGGTGTTAGCGAATTAGCTGGTGCCCTAAAAAATGCCGAGGGTAAACAACGCACACGCAAAGGACACCAATGGTTCCAATGTCAATGTAGCAACGAAAGTACGAAAGAATGCCATTAAGACAGAGGTGGAAAGCCCAGGTGAACAACATGTTTTTCATAGAAAATCGGAAAGGAGAAGAGTGGCGCGAGATATCTTTTTGGTTTTCGAGGAGCAACCTTGCCGGCGGGTGCGTGGAGGTGCTAACAAAAAGAAAACAGCGCAAAAACCAAAATTCGGCCATTTGATGGTTGAGGATCCAAGTCGTCCGTCTAAAGGGCTATTGCGTGACATTAAGAATGAACCAAAATGTTATCTTAGCGATGAATGTACGACCATAACTGCGCCCACAACAGCAACAAAAACAGTAGCAACAAAAGAAAAAAAGAATACACCAAAGGTGAATAGCCGAAAAGAAAGTAAACCTTTAGTAGTGACAGAAAAAGTAACAGAATCCACTAAAGAAATCAAAAATGATGATCCTGTAGCGCGTGTCAATCCCATATTTTTATGGGTGAAACAAGATGACACACGTATCGTTGAAGTGCGATGTGAGGATTACGACAAAAGAAACCGTATACGTATAAAAAAGACTTCAAACGGTTGGCGGTCAATACCGCGTACTGACCCAACTACGTCAAAGATAGTTAAAATCTTGCAAACACCACTCTTAAAAGTAAAACGTGAATTATATGAAAATAATTTATTCCAGAAATGCAATGAAAATATTTGCGCAAATATAAGTAGGCAAATACCAATAGATGTCATTGAAAAGCAAAGCTTTATATCGGATAATATTGAAGAAAATATGCCGGCTTGTATAAAAAGCGTAATTTCAGATACAGTGGTTAGTAAAGAAGAGGTTCAAATTGAGAGTAGTGCAAAGGTGAAACATAAGAATAAAAAAGTAAAATCCAAGAAGAATAGCAAAAGAGGAAGAAAATCAGCTAAAATTAATATTCCAAAAACTGAAGATGATATTCCAGAAATTATTACCGATAATAATATTGACACTCATTTAGTTAGTCAAAATGAAGAATGTTCAGTGCAAATTGAGCAGTCGATACAATTAAATTCGCAGACAATACCAGACTTCAATGAAGTGTGTGTCAATAATCATAATAGTATAATAGATGATAATATGATTATCAACAAGGTGGGTGAACAAACAGAATCTCATGTTGACTTGAAGGAACAAATAGTTGAAGCAGAAAATACACCAGAAAACTTATCAGATGTAAATGTGCGGCCTCATTTAAATGAAAAAGTTATAGAAACTGAAACATATCAACATCATTCAACGCATTTGCAGCTGTGTCCGATAACTGGGCTTTTCTTGCCCACAATAATTTGCGAAAGTGACAATGAGGGCGAGAGCATAGATGTCGCGCCCAAAGACTGCGACGTCAATACTTTTAATACGAACTTTTTGCCCAAAGATATATTAGTGGATTTGGCTGACTGCGAAGAAGACGATAATAATATGGAAAGTAGGGAGAAGTTACATACGTTGAATGCACATTATGCTACAAATTTAGATGCCGACACCAAAAACCTTAAAGATCTACTAGATGATGCTGATTTAATGCAGCATTGCAGCGATAATGCCAACAGCGATGCTGATATTATCGATTCCATAGTTAAACGCAGCTGTGAAAACAATTTAATCCAGGCGACTGAAACACTCAAGGAGGCTGATGTACCAACAACATTTAACACTTCGCAATGTGAAGATATACCACAAAAAGATTTGCTAACCGAGGCAATACCATTACACATAATTGATGAGTCGGTGCGTGACTCACCAAAATGTTTGTCTTTCAATGAAGCTGGTGAAATCGAGGGCCTCAATGGTGAATTATTTCAGTCAAATAATTTTATGGATACTTATGAAAAAGACTCTAGCGTTGAGGAAGTTAGTTTGAGTGATGATGGTAAAAAAACTGAAAGTACGGATATAATGGCATTATCATCGCCAATAGCACTTAAAGACAAACTGCATGATGATGTGGTACTGGACGAGACACCAAAAGACTTGAGTTATAAAAAACGAGAAGAGGTTTGCCCACCATCCGAATCTCGCAGTCAGTGTGCAGTAACGTCGAGTTCAGATGTCGTGAAGTCACCACAGCAAGGTGAACTACCCACTATAGAAACAACATCAGAGGCAATCAAGAATTTAATATTGGAGCAATTTATTAAATTAAATGCATTTAATACGATACCGACACCAGTAGCAAAACAACAGTCAGAGCCTATGAATCTTGGCAAACCACATAGTGATATAAATATAAGCAACGATTGTAACGATTATGCTACATCTACAAATTATATTGAAACAGTTGTTATTGATGACAATAGCGATGAAGAGCCAATGAAGAAACGTGTGCGGAATAACGAAAAACTCAATAAAAATAATGTTATTGATGAAACGGTACAAGTAGTTCAAGCCATTCAGACGGTTGCTCCAATAACAACATTGATCGATAAGGATCCAGATCCGCTCACACAGTTACAGTTACTCATAAGAAATACACAATGGAAAGTACCGGATCCAATACTTGTGCCAAAGGATAGGTTGCGAGCAGTATTAGCTTCACCAGCCCGAGAAATTCCACTTTTAATTACCACTAGACCGGAATTAAGGCTACCTGAGGCATTTGCTTACCCCGAGATTATACAAAATCCCAATATATTGGTAATTTCGATGGCGCAATTAGAAGCTATTTTGAAAAATGAAATGGAAATGGAAAAAAACAAAGATCAATGTGCTCTGGTAGATCCAGTACTTGAGTTGCAGCCAGAAAACACAAAGAAAATTAATACTATGCCCTGTACAAATAAAAATAAGCCGCTTATCGAGCCGAAAAGTGTAAAAGTTAAAGAAGCGCCATTGAATCCAGCAGTGCCGCCACCCAAATGTTCACATGTCGAGACAAATTTGGCTTCCGATATTAATGCTGCAACGCTGGCAGTATTAAATCAAATGTTGTGGTTGCCATATTTTGGACAGTTATCGCAGGAGTTTCTAAAAACATTAAAGAATCCTCTAGGCGTACAAAACAAATACGCGAGCATATTGCCACCACTATACAATCACCATCTTGGCCTGCAACATTTGGATGAAATGTACAAGAATTACGTTAAGCAGATGACGGCCTTAAAGCACATCAGTGCTGCAGAGACACCTGTTAACAATGCGTTGCCAAATTTTACACTGCCACTCGGCGCATTCCAGCCCACTATGGAGACGACGGTCTTTCAAAAAATGTTGCAACACCAAATGGCTAACTTTTTGAATATAAATCCCATGGCTACATCTGAGGACGTAACCATGCAAACGTCAATACAAAGAGGCGTTGTTGGAAAGAGTCCAGCGCACGAAGGAAATATAAATGTTGATCACATGCTTGGCGTTGAAGATAAGAAGGCCAAAAGTAACACGACCACAACGACGACGACAGCAAATACAACTCCTGACATTGGCGGCATAGTCGCTGGTGTTGCCGAGAAGTCACTTAGGCACAATAACAATAATGCGACATTAAGTTGTGATATCGCGATGCCTGAAAGTGTAAATTATAATAAATACGCCTATATGCAAAAACAAGAAATTGATAATAAGCCACGTTTAACGTGCAAATCCCTTTCAAATTTATTAGAACCGGAAAGTGTGCCGTCGTCGCCGGCGGTTCCAGTGGTCAATCTTACCACAGACCATATACGCAATGCGTCACATGAACTCACTACAAATAGCCAAATTAACACAATCATCAATAAGGATACAACCATCACGGTTGCGCCAGCGACCGCGGAGGTAATGCCTTTCAAAACTGCAAAACTGAATAAAGTCTCGAGTGCATGTTTGAATGCCACGCATGAGCTGGCTAAACAGAGAAAACGCGTTATGAACTATACTGATACGGCGGTAGCATCTACGCCTGCTGTTACTACAGCAACAACAGCATCTTTAGAGAGCCAAACGTCGAGTCGAAACATTGCGTCCGACAACATTAATGTGGAGACCAATCAGGCATTGTGGCACCCACTGTTTGGAAGGTAAGAAGCAAATGGAAATATTGAGGTACACTTTTGGAAAACATAAATCAGTTCTATAAATTGTGAACAGTTTTAAAACGTTTTATAATGTATATAATTTCAGTAATGTAAAACCTGGCTACAGCAGTCCCTGGCAATGGACCACGGTAACGGCAACGGGTGAATGACATTCAAGGGGTCTCAAGGGACCCAACAGTTATGAAAATGAACTTAATGAGTTCTTTAATACCTCTAATAATGTGCATTATGCTGCTGCCAAAGCACAAAGCGCCCACAGCAATCATAATCATAACAGCGGCAACAGCAGCAACAACAACAGCAATACCAGCAGCAGTTGCAATGCGAAATCTAACGGTGGCAACAACAGCAACAATAACAACCACATCAGGAATAATGTTAGAACATGCATGACCACCAACACAACACATAACCCTATAGATGCTAGCGGCAGCGGCAGCGGCGGCGGTATCGGCAGCATTAGTAACAGTAGTGGTACTTGTAACAACAGTGGCAATAACAGTTATCAACACAGTCTACAGCAACAAACAACAGCGGCCGTAGCGGCAGCAGCTGTGGCAACAACGCGCGAGCAAATAAACGGTTATGCAAGCTTCAAGGAACCCGAACGCTTTATAGAGCATAATTTTTGGCAAACACAAAAGCAGGCTGCTGCTGCGGCTGCCGTCGCTGCCACGCATGCGACCAATCAATGGTCACTTAATAATAATCGCAATTATATGAGTAATCTATCGCAAATCTCATATTCGAATAACAGTCAACCGAACCAAAGTTCATCGCCGTATGTGCAATTCAATCCCTACATGAACATGAATTTAAATATGAACATGAATCAGCGTTCATTTTTAAATAGCGCGCAAGCAACGGATAAAAATGCAATGCATTTAAATCATTTCGATAAACATAATATGCGTTTTGGGGAATACGACTGTACATTGCGCTAAACAAAAAAAAAAACCATATGCTAAAAAATGAAAACAAGGCGAACATCTCGTAACAATTAAAATAGGAGGTATAAGAAATCTATACATACCCACATATAAATAATAAATATATCATTGTACTGTTGCGCAATGTACATGTTGAATATAATCCAATATGCAAGCATTCAAACATACAACCATATACACTTAACAGAATATACATACATAATTGCATACCGATTAGATACAAATATAATATGTGGTATTTAAGTTGAGCGTAAATATCGAAATGTCTGCCAGCACATCATTGAGGAAAAGTGTCCTGGAATTACACAATATACTAGAATATTTTGTTAGGCCTATTAATGTTCTTAAAAAGTAAACAAACATATTTATGTGAACTTGATTAGTGAATTTGTTATCAGTAGTTTGTTACACCATATTGTTAATCGAAATCTATCATGATGCGTTAATATATAATGTATATAGAGTTTTTTTTTTATCTAGATGTATTATCCTTTTTTAATAAAAAGCAACAAATGACTATGGTGACTATGTAAATTATTTTATGAGTACTTCTCTGATGATTTATTGATATTCTATATATTTATAAAATGCATATGTGGTCTGTTAAATTTATATAGCCAATAGGGACAGGCAAAAATAAGTGAAAAATCAAATAAAAATATTATTAAATTAAATAACACAATAAAACCCACAATGATTACTTTCCGTTAAAATTAGTGTTCTAGTTATAAAAACATTTTCAAACAAGTAAGGAAGGGCTAAGTTCGGGTGCAACCGAGCATTTCATACTCTTACAACTTGCAAAAATTAAAGCCAGGGAAATATTTTAAGATGTAAAACGTCAACCAGAGGAACGGAATGTAAGCAATTTATACATTATATATGTACATACACTCTATATATAGCTCATACACTGACCGACAAATTCAGCACAAGATTTGTTAGAAAAACGAAAGTCTTTATACGTAGTATATGGGAGTTTGGGGTAGTATCGACCCGATTTTATCTGTTAACAGTTATCATGCCACATACTAAATAATAGTAATCTGTCTGAAGTTCAATTGTATATCACACATATTGAAGGAAATTGTCGGTCAAAAGTAGTCAACTATAGATGGTTTAATTTGGACCTTTTTTAGCCAAAAGGTGGTAGCTTTAAGTGAGTTATTACTTTAAAATTTTGTTCCGCTGTATTAATTACTTGATTTGTGTACTGGGAAGTGAAAGAATCAGAATTTTAAATTGTGTTATATGGGAAGTAGGCGTGGTTGTATTCAAATTTCGCCCATTTTCACCCTGTAACATAGGATTATAAAAATAATGTCACGTATTAAATTTAGTCGAAATCGGTATGTCGGGTTCCGAAATATGATTCCGAGGTAAAGTTGAATGTCTCTGGCGTAATTAATTATTGATTTATTGCACTTTTAGTAATTTTGTACAGTGGCGTTATAAGGGGAGTGAGCGGGGTTATCTTCCGATTTCATCCACATTTCACACTGTCTTTATGAGTTCGATGTTAGCTTTAGTGGTTTAGGAGATATGTACATTGAACAAATTAGAGGGCGGGACCAAGTGCCCCTTCCCACTGCGATCTTCTATGCCAAATTACGTTTATATATGTATGTATCTTAATTTAGTACTTAGTTATGGCATTTTTAAGGTTTGCCGTTAATGGCATTTCGTGGGCGTGGCCCCATCCACAAATGAATAATTTTTTTTGTAATAAGGAACTCAAGTTACAGCCTGCACGGACGAACGGACACCCAGTCATCCGGAATTCAACTTTTCACGTCATTCTTATGATTTTTGTCTTTATACCCCTATATCTATCTCCCTTAGTTTTAGGAGATACGTACAACAAAACTATAATACTCTGTAGCAACTTGTTGCAAGAGTATAAACATTATATTTCGACACTTAACTCTTTAATATCTTGCAATATTTTAATCGAAAATATTTCTGAAATAATTAGAATAATGTTGTCGAGTTGGCAGTCGTTCCAGTTACGTACTGTCCTACTGTCGTTGGAATGGGTAGTTTCAAAATCGCATTACTTTATCATTCATTAGCATCGTACAATATAATATTTTGCATTCCTCCAAAATATTGAGGCAATGTTTTCTGCATTATAAAAAACAATAACATAATTCTCTTTCCTTAAAGTAAATTCTTGTAGAGCTAGTTTTATTATTAGTTTTGTTTAGGAAAACCTGTTGTGTGAGTATGCAAATTCAATAATAAACTAATCAGTTATAAAATGGACATCTGGGGATCAGGTGATTAATGTGAGTATTATTGGGACAAAAACGTATTCGTAAATAAATATGCAGATTTTTTGTTCATTGACAACTAATTGAAAACATTTTTAATATGATTTCATCAATTCCAATATAAAAAATACTTTAGATTTTATATTCAATTGTTTACGCATTTCTGTGCAATACGGCAAACCTGTTGGTGTTTTTGCCCGGAAACATATATTCATTGCATACTTTTGCGAGACGTTCACTTAGACGCTGTTTCGAAAGCTCATTTCCGTTAATAATGCGAAATATCAGTTCGAAATTATTAAGCAACAAAATGAAAGCAGATATTAAAAAAAATAGTAATATATAAAAAATAGTGCGCAAATATGGTATCACTTGCGATTTCATTTTAATTGATTAACACGCAGGCGCCGTTGAAATATCTTCATTCAATGACAGTCAATCAGCGAATTTTCACATCGACAAAGAAAATATATAATTTTGCTAAAAACCAACAGCTATGCTGCATCATCAATTCTGGATAACAAAAAAAACGGTGCAGCGTAAACTTGGCACCAAGGAAGATGCACACATTATCTCATCTGATGCTGATCTCGATGCAAAGATTGAAGTTTACAAGTCAATAGCAAGCACCAGCTTCGAATTGGGAAAAATCATTGACCAGCTGCAAGAAAGACTGTGCATACTGTCGCAGGAGGAGTGTGTTTTCGGGCGGTTCCTTAAAGAAGCTGGGAAACGTAGCAAAACCACTGGCCAAAGCATAACAAATACGGGCAAAGCAGTTTCATACAGTGGGCAACAGCGTATGTGTGTTCGCGTGCCATTGCTAAGGCTGCATCATGAAGTGGAAGTATTTCGCAGTAGAGCTGTTTGCGATACCCAGGTGTGATAGGAATTAAAATAGTGGATACATTAAAATTACTTGAGTAATGCTTTTATTTGCAATATCATGGCAGGCGACGCTCCAGATTATGGAAAAAGAGCGCACTGAATATCGTGCTGCGCTTTCGTGGATGAAGTCAGCCAGCACGGAATTGGATCCAGACACCGGTAAAGGTCTAGACAAGTTTCGCACAGCACAGACCCATGTGCGTACAGCCAAGCGTAACTTCGATGGTCTCTCGATGGATTCGATACAAAAAGTAAGTATGAAATAAATATATGGTATTTGTTAGCATGCATTTTTATTACAAAATATTTTTCTAGATTGATTTGCTGGCTGCGGCTAGATGTAATATGTATTCACACGCATTAGTTTCATACATGAGCGAATTAAAGGAGTTTGCACAAAAAACGTCCAGCACATTCGAGACAATATCAAAGTCTTTGCTACAGAAACCAAAATATGATTTTTGTGTACTGAAGGAGTTGACACAAAACGAAGGCAGGGTCGATGAGGATAAGATTGATGACATCGTAGCGTTGGATAAAGATCAATCATTATTTTTTGAAGTATAAACAAATATTGAAATCCACATTTTTGAGAATTTAGCACTTATATTCGTTTCCATTTCTATTACAGAGTGAATACAGCGATGAAAAGGATAGTAAAAGTCAAACCCAAGCAAATAACACTGATATATTGGACACGGCTGTGACGAACGACAATACGCTTATTGAACTGACAGCAAATACTGATGATGAGCTTTTAATACCAACCGATACTATTGACCACAATAACGCAGTTACACAACAAAGTATATGGTCTGGCCTATGGCCACTTGGTCATTCCATAGGTCATAGCAACAATAATGTTAAATCAATGGCAAACGAGAAAACTATTTTGGATTTAACGCAACACAATTTGAAAATGAATGAAAATACTATCGACGATTCTATCTCAAAAACAGCGAAGTCAAGTAATTGGATGGATCTTTTTGCCGAATTAGATCCTTTAGCTAATCCAGAGGCATTTGATTTGAAGCTAAGCGGTGGTCGTTTGAATGCGCAACAAATTTAAGTTCATTTACATAGCATATTTAGTATGGCGCATGAAAATTCAAATATAAAAGTATGTTTGTATATTGTCACAAGAACTGAATGACTTCAAAAGTTTTTAGCTTACTTTAATTTTTGTTAAAGAATGTAAAATGACTAGGCTATGTATATTATTTCTCAATATTTATGCTCTGAACAGGGTATATTAAGTTTGCCACGAAGTTGGCTACACCCAGAAAAAATGCAGGATACCCTATAAAGTAAAGATTTAAATGATCCGTCTGAAATTTTACACATGTTATTTTTTCTCCAAGAAGCTGCTCATTAGTTGGAACGCCTATAGCATTTAGCTGCCGTACAAACTGATTTATCAAAATGAAGTTCGAATGTAAGGAACTTTTTGATTTGACAATGTCTCCTTCACGAAATTTATCACAGATTATAATCGAAATTTTGTGGGAATACCTTCGCAAATAAATAAAATATTACGTAAAAGAACTTAAGTTTGAACGACCAGTTTTTATGGACCGTTAGTTCAAACTTAAGTTCTTGTATGGAATATTTTATTTATTTGCAAAGGTATTTTCACAAAATTTCCCATGGATTTTCGCCAAAGGTATGCCTTTAATCTCCGAATCATCTGACCGATCAAATTCAATATCTTTTATAATCATTTATTCTATAAAAAATGCATTTGGGAGGTGTATTATAATATTAGGTTAAGGCTTTTTCCTGTTTTAACTGTTCTTTTTATTTACCTATCGCCGCAAAGAGTTTATTCAATAGAATGTATACTAGTAAATGAAACATTTATCAGTTTTTAAATTTTGTCATTCCACATTTATAATACATGCGTACACTAAGTTTTAGAAAATGCGCTAGGAGAAACAAATTTAGTAAATTAAAAATTGTATTGGCTGTCAGTAAGCAGTTATATTTTAATGTAAGCGACATTAACACTTCATATTTTACTAGTGTTATATTGTCACCATGTAAAGTATATGTGTAATGCGCATTAATCATATTACTATATCTCTATATATGATTTAACGTGTTTATTTGAATTATATTACATAAAATCCATTTAAAGGGACAAATAAATAATCATTTTTATGTGTATATGATTTAATCATTTGACCGATTGTTGGGCCTCTTTCTTTGAATTCACCAGCTCCACTAGTTCTTTGACACGACGCAAACAATCTTTCTTGGTTCTATTCGGTATACATTCAGCTATTCTCTCCCAGCGATCAGGTGTTGAGATTGGATAAGTTTTAATGGCTTGTTCTAGCAGCGCCTGCTCCTCTTTTGTCCACGTTTTTGGTGCGGCTGTTGACTTGTTCGATACCTTGTTAGCAGTTTTATCATTATCACTAGGCTCTTTATTACCATTTGTACTTACATTGGCCTCTACATTGTTAACATTATTCACAACTGGTTGATTGACTGTGATATCATTGCAAGTCTGCACATCCTTTTTGGATTTATTGAAATTTTCGAATGCAGTATCATTTGCTTGTGTTTTAAGAGAACTTTTTGAGAAGTCACTATTTTGCATAGCTTTTGCTTTATTGAGAACATCACGCGCGGTCACTGTCACACCAGCGGTGGAGTGTTGGTTTATAAAAGCAGCGATCACATCCCAACGCTGTGATGTGCCAGCTGGAAACAAATTGACAGATTTTATCAGTAGTTGCATATTTTCATTGTTCCAAACATCATTCTTCTTCACTTCTTTCTCATTCTTAGTCACTTTCTTTTGCTGTGTTTGATTGAGCTCTTCCAGTTCGGCGGCTATTTTTTTTTCAACAGTTTTCAATGCAACAAAAAAAGCATTTTGCCCCTTCTTTTCAATATCTTTGTTAAGTTCCTGCAATTCGGTTAAATTGAACATCTCACAAATCTTTTCCACACCTTCCATATTTTTAAGTGTCTCTTTATCATTGTTTCCATAGTATTTGGCTTCTTTTAATTTGTCGCGCAATGTCTTTCGTTCCTTTTTCAGGACCTTCTTCATTTGTTCCTTCTCGATGCGTATTTGCTCGATTCGTTTTTGTTCAGCTTTTTCAGCACGCTCCTTCGCCAACTGTGCTTCCCGTAGCGCACGCTCTTGTTCGGCCTTTTGTGCCTGTGCAGCGTCCATTTTGGCTCGTTTAGCGGCCAATTTTTTTTCTTTCTCCTCATTTTTAAACTTTTGTATACGTTTATCATTATTGTAAGCTAAATCTACTAATGCACGTATACGCATCATTTCTTCCTTTTTTCTTTTTATACGTAGCGCTTTATTTTCCTTTTCAATCCAACGTCTTTCATCTCGATCTTGACCTTTTTCTTTATCTTCTTCATCCAGATAACTGAATTCCCGCCAAGACTTAAAGTCATACCAAAAGCTATAGAACTCTTCCACGTGTTCACGTTTCGAATTTTCATCGCCGAATTTTGGCACATTTTTCTTTTCACTCCAACGCTCATTTAAGTCAAAACATTTATTAAAAGATTCATAAATGTTTTTATCAATCTCTGCTTGAGTCGGAAAAGAGTCATCAAACTCGGGATCAACAGAGTCGTAAGCGCGTCTTGTCTTCGACGTGCCTGTTGATAAATGCACATAAATTAGTATACTACCTTCATTCTAATTTCTTATACACCTACCAAGTATTTCATAAGCTTTAGTAATACAAGTAAAATAATCTTCATCAGTGTTTACTTCTTCGCCTTTAGCTTTCCGCTTGTCTGGGTGATGCATTAGCACCATACGTCTGTAAGCACGCCGTATATCGTCGTCTGTAGCATTAAATCTGTAACCAATTACGTGGACACTTTTAGAACAATTGAACAATTATTAAATGAAAACGTGTTTTATTACCTTAATTTACCTAATCCAAGTATTGCATAGTGATCATGATCTTTCCATTCTTTGGGATCTAGTGATTTCAGGTAGTCCACATCGACCGCGAATTCTTCAGGTAACTTATCCACCGCATCGTCATTGCTCTCTGCCGCCTCTTCAGTGATAGCGTTGTATCTATTTAAATTGAGAAATGCTAAGCCTACGCGTTCAACATTTCTATGACTAAATGCAAAATCGCAATTAATTTCCACAAATTCCAGCATTTTCCGCCGAGATCAACAATAATTTTGAAAAAATATATAAGCAAATCGACAAGGCATACAGCTGCCTGGTGGAGGGTCGTAATTGTCAAAAAGAACAACCACGAGATGATTGCTATTGCCAGACTGTTAGAAAGTAGTTGCCAGTCGATGACAAAATATAACAGAAAAGATCTAGCAACACTCTGAGATAAAAATTTAAATAATTTGTAATAGGGGTATTCTCTTGCTCTTGCATGATTGCAGATTGCAAAAATACTACACCGAAATATACAAGGGCACGAGAGCACCCATTGCAGAATCTAGTGATATATGAGCGACTGATTCAGTCAATTTATTGTAAATGACTATTGTGCATGGCTATTGTGAATTGGCGCACCTTCTGCATGCATTTTTAACAAAAAAACTGTAACAAAACTTTTTAATTTAAATATATTTCAATATACTTAGAAATTATAAAATTTAATTAAAATTTACCTTTCTCAACAATTTAACGACGTAATATGTCTTTATGTAAAATGGCAACTACAACAGGGTTGCAGTTTTATTTTTGCGTGACATTGCACGCAAATATACACGGGTTTTGGTCTGACATATTTCAGAGCCCTTGCAAATATTTTTCTGCGTGTGTTTGTTGTTGTGCCGTTGTAAATCTGCAATGCTTGCACCGTGCACCGCGTTTTGCAAGAGCAAGAGAATACCCCTATAATATATTTGTTATAAAAAAAATTTGACAGTTAGTATTATACTAAACGAAAATTAGCATTCATATTGAAACATATTGCTCGATAAATTGTCTACTCTGTAACTTACTCTTGAGTTCGATCAATGGGTTGATAAATAAAGTCTCAATTTATTAGCCATGCACTTATCTCTATTTCTAAAGCTTGTATCCAGCTATCAAGATATGTAAAAACTTCATATAAAAAACGCTTAAGAAACGGTCAAGAAACTTTCTTGCGATAAATTGACTTGTGCTAGTATGCAGCTCTAAAGTAATCTAGTACTAATTTGTAATACTTTTTTTCAACAAAATGCGAATATGACAAACCTGGTTTTGCTAAAAAAAACCAATTCAAATCAACAATTGTTTCCTGAAGGAAATTCAAAGTAATCGTTAAATTCGTCCTAAATTAGTTAAAATCATCATTATGAAGTATATTTCATTTTGAAATGTTGTATAAAACTTTCCAATCATCAACAATATTCCTTAAATCGCAAGGAAAATAGTTATGTTATTACACACATGCATACATACATATTACGCTCAAAGTTTATTTTCTGTTTATTCTCTCTTGCTCTTCTAATGTGGATCATTCACAATGCGTAACCAGGTGTCAAAATTACTTGAAGAAATGATGTTTTTTTTTTCTTGAGCATTTAGCTGGATACGGACTTTAATTCTAATAACTTAATGCTTTATTACTTATTATCCTAATTAACAACTTGTTACTTATGTCCCAATTGTTCTAAACACGTCAGTACTCAAACTAGAACTGTGTTTGTTGCACAGACCGGCAGCCTCTAAGTAGAAGATGATACACGTTCTCTGTCACAATATGATCTGAAATAATCGGGTTTGCTATTATTTGTCTTAAAATTTTATATTGATAAAAAAATAAATATGTCACCTTTTCCTCAACTTTACGTACGTGCCTGTTTTTATATTAGGGGTATTCTCTTGCTCTTGCAAAACCCGGTGCACGGTGCAAGCATTGCAGATTTACAACGGCACAACAACAAACACACGCAGAAAAATATTTGCAAGGGCTGTGAAATATGTCAGACCAAAACCCGTGTATATTAGCGTGCAATGTCACGCAAAAATAAAATTGCAACCCTGTTGTAGTTGCCATTTTACATAAAGACATATTACGTCGTTAAATTGTTGAGAAAGGTAAATTTTAATTAAATTTTATAATTTCTAAGTATATTGAAATATATTTAAATTATAAAGTTTTGTCACAGTTTTTTTGTTAAAAATGCATGCAGAAGGTGCGCCAATTCACAATAGCCATGCACAATAGTCATTTACAATAAATTGACTGAATCAGTCGCTCATATATCACTAGATTCTGCAATGGGTGCTCTCGTGCCCTTGTATATTTCGGTGTAGTATTTTTGCAATCTGCAATCATGCAAGAGCAAGAGAATACCCCTATTATATTTCAATGTTTTCATTTTATTTGGACACCCAATGATCAATTGAAAATAAATAATAATAATGCAGTGGCAACACAATTTTAACTGATGGCCACAGAAATCTTGACAGATTTCTTTTTACTCTCCTTTTTTGGAGAAAAGCGAATACAAAGTTAGCATCCTTCATACATACATATATGGATTGTATATAAATTGATTCTACTGGTCCATCTGCGGTTCTATTAAATTAGTAACAAGTGAAATTATACCTGCCCGAAAGAAATTTTAATTGCAAACTAAATTGAGTATAAAATCAGTAGGAGTGTATAATATAAGGAAATATGTATTGTTTAAATAACGAATACACAATTTCTTTAACGATTTCCGTTTTGTACTGAGATTTATTAATGCAACTTCCGCTGTGGGAATACTGTGCTCAAGTACGATACGTACGTGCACTTCTAAAGACATTAGTAATGATGCAGCATAACCGTTAAATTCCAAAATACAGCATTTTTTCTTATTGGTGAGAAAAACTTACAAATCTATGATATATGTATATTGTTGAGTAAATATACCTTTGTATTAAGGTTATACGGTATGACACTAAAAACACTGAATCTATTTTATGGCATTGAAGAGTATGTCTTGCATACATTATTTTGGAAACTAATTAAGTTTTATTATTTGCATGAATCGATTATTCGAAATTAACACCAATACAAATTGTATACACAGATAGACCAGAGAATAATTTTGCAAATGTTCGCTGTCGAACCTGCACCTTCTCATTGGTTTATGTTCTCTGGATAAACGTTGTCATTAAAAGTGACATGCTGCATGAATGGACTGTTAACATACATAAAAATACGTTTGCGACTCAACAGAGAATTTGCAATTGTATGCAAATAGGTAATAATAATATTAATTGAAATAAAACATATAGTGTAAAGAGCTGTTTCCGATAACCTAATAATATATGTATGCCTTTGTGATTCAAATATTTTTTAATACTTTATTCGCTTTTGCCACTAAATAGACTTGCTCTTTTTACAACAGGTGATATACTGCAGCTGCTTAACGAAACTTCCACGAAAAAATGGAGGTCGAGGAGTTGACCGATATATTTTACACCAGCGACAAAAAGGGTCAGGTTTGTCGCGTCAAATTAAATGGTCAGGGATTTACTTTGCAACGCGAAACCACTAATAACCGCTCCAGAGAGCAACTCATTGGATTGGAGGATATAGTTGGTAGTCGCTGTATTGTCGTGAAGAAAGATCGACGCGGCTGCTCCATGCTCTGTAGTTCCGCAGCACAAAATGATGGAAATCGTAGCGATAGTGGTGATGACACAAAAAAGAAATATAATGCTATTACCTTTCAGCATAACGATGCCAGCGCGTATCTATATGTCTTTGCATATATACTAAATAAGAAACACCTACGTAATATCATACGTCGTGAACGTACTGTCTTGAAACTGCGCTTCCGTTCTTTTGATACTTTTGGAGATAATATGCGCGAAGCAGAACGTTGGTATCATACAGTTAGAGCGTTTAAAGGACGCAGTTTGGGCTGTAATGACATCGATGAACGACGTATATTGGTTTTATTGAATCCGAAATCTGGTTCTGGTAAGGCACGGGAGATTTTCAATCGTCAGGTAGTTCCAGTCTTAAATGAAGCTGAGCAACCTTATGATTTGCATGTAACCAAGCACGCCAATTATGCGCGCGAATTTGTGCGTGTGAAAGTTTTAGATAACTACAGTGGCATTGTGGCAGTTGGTGGCGATGGCCTATTCTTTGAGATACTAAATGGCCTGCTGATGCGTGCTGATTGGTTGGATGCACGTAATATACTTTTGGGCATAGTGCCATGTGGTTCCGGAAATGGTTTGGCACGTTCCATTGCGCATGTGTGTGGGTGAGTAAATAAATACTAGACTGAATATTTCAGTTAATTTAAGGAGTAATTGAAATGTGAATAACTCCTAAATTACTCGACATAAACGTAAGCATTTGATTTTTAAAGTTTGAAAAAGAAAAGTATTATCACGAGTGCCCTGTGTCAACGCGCGAGTTATAAGGAAATATTATCGGTAGTTGGATAACAGATTTTAATGTGCGCGAGTTATTTGGAAGTGTTATCGGTAGTTGGATAATAGATTTTAAGGTTGTAAACAGATAAGATGAGTAATGAGTGTCAAAAGTTTCAGTACGCTAAATTTTTGTAATAAAAGAGAGATCATCTGATGATAAACGTCGCGAATTGGTAATACTAACCAACAAGGAAAGATCCACGTTCCCACGTCAAACCGTGACTACGGAAAGGAACCAGATTTATATCAGGCCAAAGACTGTCAACTCTGCAAGATTTCTCCAAATTATTTCAGCGATGTTGTTTACCTTTACAACAACAAATGCAACATTTATTTATTATAAAATTATATGGTTTGTCGAATGGCAATAATACGTGTAAGCAAAAAAAGCTTAGGGACCGAGAGTTTACAGGTGGAGGTATATACATAAATATTCCGGAAAGGAACTCATAAGCAGATTATGATACGAAGGAAGATTTAAATATCTGCCCTCAATACACTAAATTTTTTTTTTAAATATTGGATATGAGGTATTAATGAACTTGTATATAAGTACAAATTTTACTATCATTACAACACAAATTTGTAATTGAGAAAAATCTTTTTGAATCGAGGTTTAGCAATAAACAAGTTTTCAACAGAGCGAGTTTCAGCATTATGTTCTTTTTAGATAAGATATAAAAATGAGATTCTAAATAAGTACACGTCGACATATCTTGCGCTTTATAGACTGTTGAGACATAAATGTCGATGAGATGATTTGAGAACGTCGTTCGCAACAATGTGTAGAATTTAAATAGGTTGTGGAAACCACTTATATTGATTATTAAACTGGTTTATTGAATAATGTATTTTTTATTCAGGGAACCCTATGAACCAAAGCCAATCTTGGGCGCTACACTTACGATGCTAAGTGGCAAGTCGATGGCCATGGATGTTGTGCGCGTCCAACAACAAAATCAGGTAAATATAAGAAATTTTAGGTTCAAATATGAAATTTTATCAATTTCGTTTTTTTAAATATATACAGATTCTCTACTCGTTCCTCTCGGTAGGTTGGGGTCTTATCTCAGACATAGATATCGAAAGTGAACGCCTACGTTCGCTTGGTTATCAAAGATTTACCATTTGGACATTGCATCGTTTAATTAGTTTACGTACATATCGCGGCAAAGTATCATATCTTCCAAAGGAAAATGTTTACATGGAAAGTGACACAATATCATTGGCAGAGCCGCTGCCACTAAAGCATAGTAGAAGTTGTAATACATGTTTAGATACGATGAATAGCGGTTGTTTTCAATCCACCGATTGCATTGAAGCCAGCAAATACTATGACGTCATTTCACTGCAAAACTCTATCAGTCAATCGCTGAAATCACGTTGCGATAGTTGGTTCTCGCCTGCTTCCTGTCGTAGTACTTATCATTCCGTGTCGGAGAGTATTTATCACAGCGTCGATGGTGGAAGTGATGCAGAATCGCATTTGCAACACAGCAATTTGAGTGTTCATTTATGTGGCCCGACGGGTAGCGCACCAACGCTGAATGAGCCGGTGCCTGCATCGTGGGTGGTGGAGGAGGGCGAATTCGTGATGGTGCATGCCGCCTATCAAACTCATTTGGGCAGCGATTGTTTCTTTGTGCCGCAAGCCAAATTCAACGATGGCATCATTTATGTGGTTATCATTCGTAGCGGCATCAGTCGTTCGCAGTTGTTGAACTTTTTGATGGGCATGAGTTCGGGGACACACGTACCCGTGACCAATAATGAATTTGTGAAAATGGTTCCGGTGACAGCGCTGCGCATAGAACCATACGACAATGAGGGTATTCTCACTGTCGATGGGGAGCGCATCGAATTTGGTCCACTTCAGGCGGAATTGTTGCCGAGTATGGTGCGTGTTATGGCACCAAAGTGAGCTTAGCCAAATTGTGGTGGAAGTAATATTCAAAGTGTTGTGCACCATTTAATTCCTTTACGATGGCTTTTATTGTTAAACATTTTGTATCTTTTGTTATTTATAGTGAATGTATGTATGTATATTACATAATAAATGATCAAAAATGAAATAATCTAATTTTATTATAATATGTTTGTAGAAATTGTAAGATTATCGAAAAAGAGAACCTTAAGGTCAGGTCTAACCAAACATTGAATACTCTCGCAACTTGCAAATTCAAAGCCGGCGAAAAATATATACATATGTATGTATCTGAAAGGTTGAGCTATATTTACGGTAAAAAGTATCTGGGGGCTTTAAAAGCTCCGATTTAAAAAAATGTTTGCTTATAGGGCGGCACACAGAATCATGTTCTGCTTTATCGCACTTTTAGTACCTTTTTATGGGGAGTAGACGGAGTTGTAATCCAAATTCACCCATTTTCTCAGGGAAGGTAGAGGCCATAAAATGTTTCTTGAACAAACTTGGTTATTACAGCTTGAATAAGAGATACATATGTACATTAAACTTATTAGTGGCCAAGCCACACCCACTTCTAAGAAATTTATTCAACTATAGATGCCGGTTGCTAATGCAATTCGTTGTACCGAATAAAAGTCTTGTATCTTATTGGGAAGCTTAGTTATGGTGCTTTAGAGGTTATAGTTTAATGGCATTGTTGTTGGTGTTAATACTGGTTTTAAGATAGACGAAATTATCTACGACTTCGAAGTTATGACTGTCAATAGTGGCGTGGGAGCCAAGACGCGAGTGCGAGGACTGTTTGTTTGATGACAGGAGATATTTGCCCTCGTTCCAGACCCATTTGTGTCACTTCCTTATCCAGTTTGTATAAGTCACAACTAAAGGTGTTTCAACGGCGTATGCCAGCAGCTGTACACTCTTATAAAATATTGGATCTTCTCGATTCAGCTCTGCAGCTCGAATTATTTTCTCTAAGAGTAGATTGAAGAAGTCGCACGATAGGGAGTCGCTTTGTCTGAAATCTCGTTTGGTATTGAACGGCTCAAAGTAGTCCTTCCCGATCCTTCCCGATCCTGTCAGAGCTTTCGGTATTGCTCAACGTCAGCCGTAGTTTTGTGTGGCAGTTGTTGATTTTCCAGGCCTAAAGCTACACTGATAAGGTCCAATCATTTTGTTGACGGTGGGCTTTAATCTTTCAAACAAAACGATAGAACCTTATACGCAATGTTGAGGAGGCTTTATCCACGGTAGTTGGATAGGTTGTGGGGTCTCCCGTTTTGTGGATTGGGCAGAGCACACTTAAATTGCAACCGTCGGTCATGCTTTTGTTTGACCATATTATACAAAGAAGCTGATACACGCTTCTTATTAGCTTTTTTGCCGCCGTATTTTAATTCCCGGCAATCTATCGGCCTCTCCACTTTCTTGTTCTTCAGACGGGTAATATCTTTTCAAACTTCTTCATGGTCGAGCAATGGGACGTCTGCTCCATGGTCATCGATTGGGGAATCGGGTTCGCCTTCTCCTGGCGCTGTGCGTTCACTGCCATTCAACAGGCTGGAGAAGTGTTTCCCCCATAATTTAAGTATGCTCTGGGCATCGGTGACTAGATCACCTTTGGGGGTTATACAAGTGTATGCTCCGGTCTTGAAACCTTCTGTTAGCCGGCGCATTTTTTCGTAGAATTTTCGAGCATTAACCCTATCGGCCAGCTTATCAAGTTCTTCGTACTCACGCATTTCGGCCTCTCCTTTTTTTTGTCTTCAAATGCGTCTCGCTTCCCTCTTTACCTCTCGGTATCTATGCCAACCCGTGCGTGTTGTGGTTGATAATAATGTTGCGAGGTAGGCAGTCTGTTTTCTCTCGGCTTCGACACGGCATTCTTTTGCCTTTTCCGAAAACCAATGGTTTTGTAAGAAGCTGGAAATGACGATCCCTTATACCAAGTAGCTGGCGGGTGCTCTTAGAGAGCAGAAGTGCAAGTCGAGTAGAAAATCGTTCTGCTGTCTGTTGTGATTGTAGTTCCTCGTCGCCGAAACTTTCTTGTGTTTGTTGATGTGCGTTTTTGATACACAGAGACGGGTGCGTATCTTGCCTTGAACAAGATTGGAGTCCGAGTCGATATTAGACTAGAATCTAGTACTAGAGATAATCATATTTCCGGCCATTTCCCTATTTATGTATGTTTCATCATGGAGCCTGGCTTCACCGACCCTTGTGCCAAAGATACCTTCTCGCATGTAAGCTCCAAGTGTTAATTGAAGACATTTTTGGTCACATCGTCCTTCTCTTCCGTCTGGGCGTGGAAATTCCGCTTTGATGCGGATCGTCATTAAAGGGGGGTCTCTCATCAGAAGTTGTTTTCTTCTTTTCATTGGGGATGGAATGTTTCGCCTCGTGTCCAACAAGATTTTTAGCCTTACCACATGAATACCTATTGGACGATGTTCAGTAAGAATTTCTACTATTGTGTTAAGATGAACTTTCCTAAGAGCAATTAATTCAGCCAAACTAATGTGTTCCACTTTAGTCGCTCAGTAGCAGGTCGTTAACCCTCGCCTGCTAAGCTCACGCTTGGTCCATTGGACCAGTGCTAGTACGCAAAACTCCAATGGAAATCCAAATCGGTCCCGTTTCGATGTGAGCGGGCAAGGATGCCCACTCTGGCTGGTTTATAAGGTTTGCAGTTGCCAACGATTCAGCCCTTTTCTAGTTTCTTATCAAGAGTAACTTTTTCGAGTGTCCTCCACCAGACGAATACACTACAGAACATTATTGGCTTGATTACGGTTCCGTAGGAAAAAACACCACCTTTTGTGACAGTTCCCACCTCTTCACTTTATCTCCTCTATAGCAATATAAAGGAACCGGTGTTTTCCTTACTCTCTTCTCAATATTTCTCCAGGAAAGCCTTCTATCAAGGATAACCTTAACAACAGGTTGAAATCGTGAGGCTCCGAATGAGAGGACAGACACGTCCAAAATCTTATACATCTTGGTAAATAAAACCATTTCAGTTTTAATTGGCTAAACCTGATTCTCTTTTCTGATTATTAAGATTATAGAATTTTGAACAGCTGATATCAAAAAAGTTGAGATGCCAGAAATAAACCGAAAAAATATACTGGCAAAATCAGTGCGGAACGAAATTTCACCGACAAAAATAATTTTGGATTAGGGGCAACTAAAGTTTCTCTGCTATTCTTTTTTATAAATGCATGGTGCAGGGGCATGATAAGGAGCATGCATCAGCTTCTTTGTAAAATATGGTCGGACGAACGCATAGAATTTAAGTGTGCTATGCCCAATCCATAAACAAGGAGACCCCACTATCTGCGCCAACTACCGTGGGATTAGCCTCCTCAACATCGCATATAAGGTTCTATCGAGTGTATTGTGTGAAACATTAAAGCCCACCGTCAACAAACTGATTGGACCTTATCAGTGTGGCTTTAGACCTGGCAAATCAACAACCGACCAGATATTCACTATGCGCCAAATCTTGGAAAAGACCCGTGAAAAGAGAATCGACTCACACCACCTCTTCGTTGATTTCAAAGCTGCTTTCGACAGCACGAAAAGGAGCTGCCTTTATGCCGCGATGTCTGAATTTGGTATCCCCGCAAAACTAATACGGCATTACGGATATTAATATCATCGGCCTCAACACCCGCACCGTTAGTTCTGCTTTCTCCAGACTGGACAAGGAAGCAAAACAAATGGCTCTGGCAGTGAACGAGGGCAACTCGAAATATCTCTTGTCATCAAACAAACGTCGCACTCGCGGCGACGCTGGCTAGGTCATGTTGTCCGAATGAACGAAAACAGTCCAGCTCTGAAAGTATTCGACGCTGTACCCGTCGGGGGAAGCAGAAGAAGAGGAAGACCTCCACTCCGTTGGAAGGACCAGGTGAAGAAGGACCTGGCTATCAATTGACGCAGCGTAGCGACAAGAAGAAACGACAGGCGCGCTGTTGTTAACTCGGCTATAATCGCGTAAGCGGTGTCTACGACAATTAAGAAGAAGATGGTGCAGGGGCCTAAGTCGCAAGGCATACTCGGTATCTCCCAACCCGCATGAGCGATGCTGCCTGCTACCGTTCTTGCAGGTGGTCAGAAGCTGCCAAGAGCTGTCACCTCCATTTGGGCTTTAAAATAATGGCATAAAGACTGATCAATTCCCAGCGAGTTTCCAAAAAGAATGCAAGGACAAGCTGGTTGGCTAGGAAGGCACCGTCCTCTGTGCAAAAACAAATGCGCAGGAAGTCATACGAGCTTGCTCTCTGGCTCATAAAGAACCAGAACGAGGGCCTTAGCATATAGTCAGCAGCAAGCCTTTGTATAGACAATGAGTTGTAGAAATTCTTCTAGAGAGAAAGCTTCCATCTGAACTATAGGTTTAGCTCGGCGGTCATGAGGTCATATAAGCCTAAGATGACCACTGAGAGCGGAGCAACAGACTCACCCCGGCACAAGCACGTCAAAGCAAGCTGTGAGTGCTAAGACTCTGGAAGTCCCTGGAATGAAAACATAAGTATAAGAAGGGGTGTTATCCTCCATTCAGGAGCTTCTGGAGGGGCTAAAGGCTGCCCGATGGATGGCAGCGCGGAAGACGGCGAGGATGAGGACCAACTCCTCATGGAACCGATCCTTTAGCGGCTGTCAACGTAGAAGTTTCCCAGGTGAGCCTGCAATATGCGGCGGCAGCCTCGGCTGTCAAGGCGAACAGGTTCACATCGCAAAATCCGGGCAACCTACTGATCCAGAATCATGGGCCTACAAAGGAGTGGTAAGAGGGGACATGACGGACGCCAATAATTTAATCTGGGATCTCTCTAGCGAGAGACATAGAATGTGTTTAGTGGTCAGGAAAAATATTGATTCCTTTATATTTCAGAGTTCTTGACACTGGACCTAGTTGCTGTGCAAGCCAAGGACAACGATGGAGCAGAGTTCGTTCTGGTTGCACCTGGGATGTGATTCAAATATCTATCACTCGGAATGGGACAGTACTGAGTGCAACACACGAGGTGTTACAGGTCTTTCGTTACAATAAGGAGAAATGAGGTGCTGGACATCACATTGAGCAACGAGCCAATGAACGAAATGATCTCACAATGGAGGTTGCCATCAGAGAAATTGTCCTTGGTGGTCAAGCAATCTCTTAGATTTTAGGAAACGTCTCCTCCACATCAGAAGCAACTAGGCTGCAGAAGGCGTGCTCAGAGGCTAGACTGACACAACTTTAGCTATCAAAAGATACGACGGGACATATACGACCAGCGCGGAAGAAAGAGCTACTGCACTTCACCGGGCGTATTTCCCGTAAACAATTCGGGAAGACCATTGTCTACCTGTATTCGAACACAAGCCATTTCGCATATATTGGGTAGTCGCAAAACAACTGTTACATGCGGACTCAATCATGTGGGCTATGGCTTCGGACGGTATATTTCCAGCTCTTTTACAACTAAGAGAGAGATTTACTCCTACCTAGTTTCCTCCTAGTTTTCCAAGCATATTTCAAGCAGGAGTCTTTGCTATAAGTCGGTGCGTAGAGATAAACCTTCAACACAACTATCGTAATGAACGACGAGATCAAATCACTACTAATGCAGGAGTGTATAGAACGGCTGAACAGTCTATCGGAAAGTAACCAGTAACCTTATCGGGGTACCCGATCACAAAAGTATAGCCGGAAAAGAACTGGCTGATGCACGCTTCACAGCATCCCCTAACGTGGTACGACTTGAACCCTTCATTGCGGTGAGTCCTTATACCATAAAGGGCTGCTCCACAAGGATGGTGGAGTAGGCAGGGAGAGCTATTGGCAACAACTCCAAGTCATGTGCCATGACAAGTTGCTAATAGGTGGTTGCAACCTCAGCAGGTTTAAATATGTAATAAACCTCCCTAGTGACAACCTCAGGCACTTGTCAGCTCAAGAAGCATTTATATAACCTGCAAATTGAGTGCATAGCTGTCTGCAGTCGCATGACAAAAGCCCATGATTCCAAAGCTCTTGTCGCTCAAGGTATATGGAAAGAAAGTCTTAATTATTAGATTTACAAAACGTAATAAACGCAATTTAACACGCAAATGCGTCTTTATTCATTCAATAAATGTTATCTCTTAAAATCTTCATTTAATTCGGAACTGATTGCTTTTTTACTAGGATTGCTTCCAAATATGTATATTCATTTGCAAGGTTTGTCACATTAGTAAACTGATTCGAATATTGGTTTTGCGAATGTTCGAAAAGACTGAAACCCAAACAGATTCTATGACGCCATTGAAAATCAGAATTGGCTTGCAATTCTAACAGCTAAGCAATTCTGTCTGGATTCCACAACACCTGATTATTGTTATTTTACTTAAATTCATAAAAAACAAAACAACAAATAATTACGTAAGATACAAAGGCCCTATTAGGCGTTACCAAACTTTCTTAATTTTAAATTAAAATTTTGATGGTGATTTCAACAATTCCCTAAAACTTAAAAACTATAACGGAAATATGGTCGATTATTGTCTTAGTATACTTAAATTCATAAAAAACAATGGTGCTTTGGGGGTTACAATACTTTTTAATTTTTATTTAACACTAGCTGGCCCCGCAGCCGTTGTCCTGCGTGAAATTATGTGTTTTGAAATGAAAAGAAAGTTGAATTTATCATTTCATTTATTTTTTTTTTCAATGTAACGCAGCTTCATAAACAAAATTTTTTGGTTTCTGTTCCGGTGTACAGAAAAGATGGCTTTCCAACTCGTGTGCACGCCACGTATATCTGGCCGTGTGAAAAACATAGAATTTCCAAACTTATTGCACACACTATGCGACTATCCTTGTGTCCTGTTGAGTGTCATCTCAAATGCAATTTTCGCTGGAAACTGAAATGGCAAATCGTTGGAACTCAAAGAAATTCGTTGAATCAAGCATTCAGCCCTTTGTATTCGATAGCTGCGTCACAATCAGTCGGGTTCCATTACATAGTTTCGGCGCTTGCAGATTGCAAAACATAATAACGACAGATCAAACTTTGAGACGTAAATGATGCGATGGCATACCAAGCCTCTCCAAAGAATTTATAATCTCCACTGGATAATTCACGGCGACGTCTTCAATGGAAAGACGATCGGTCGATTTGTATGAGCGCAAGTCTTCCGGAATTTGACTTTGAATCTTCCAGTTTAAGTCAAGAACATCTGTATTTTTTGGCAGTTAATATTGCGCGTGCATTTAAGGAATCATAGTTACGATAATTTGGCCAATGTCCGAAGATTGGTGATGAGTTCATCTTTCGTGAATTGATAAACCGCAAATAGAATTGATATCAAACCACCGGAAGCATCAACCGGAATTGACCCATTTCCAATTTTTAGCGAATACGATGTAAAATGTCTTCGACAATGTCATTTTTGTTCGTATCTCATAATTGACGCGGATTTAAAGGCTGATATGGTGAAATGATTATCGCGAAAAGTGTGCGATCTTCATTTGCATTCGAAGTAGCTATCGCATCGTCCAACGTTTGTTTCCACTGATTATCGTGTTCCAGCAATTGTAATTGCACACACCATACCATTCACAGTACGCAATACGCCGCGTACATTAATCAGTAGCAACCGAAGGTAGAAGCAATCATCGTTTTTTGGGTGGGTTGTGCAAATTCATCCTAATGCATTAGTTGAGAACACACCTGAATGTCCATCTACTGTTCGGTCTTGCCATGAATGCAAGGTATTTTCAAATAGAGCAATGTTCTCGTAAGCGGATCACTGACGAAAGTTGAGAAAAAAACTCGTCAATGTTAGTTTTGTTGTTGGCGGTGTTACCACCGGCTGTAATGTATTATCTGGGCTGAAATAAACTCTTTGGCCAATCTCCATATTAACTGCGAGACACACAACAATCGGAAACCGTTCATGAATTGCAAAAGTAAATATCCTACAAAGCGCTTTATTGCAGTTCACGTATGGACCGTATCGTTTAAGACCATTAAGCGCCATGTTGCTTCCCTTGGTGACGTACTTACAAACGTATTTTATAGATTACACCAAACTGCAATACTAAACATTGATATGAGTTTTGAATGTGAATTAGACAACAGTGGAGAATATAGTACGATCTTCACTACTCTAAGTTGTATGGTCGTCTGATGAGCTACGACGATGGAGTGGATATCCATCATTTCCAGTTTGCGATTCCGAAAGAAAAGCAAGCGGATAGTGTTTCGTGCATTTATTGTTAGACATATAAACCGAAAAGGGTCCATGAACCATATTGCTTTCCACCACTTCATATAATACTGGATCTTTCTCTACATCAGGAATTTCCAGAGAAATGATTTCATCAATTTGATCTGGTGTAACCATCATCCAAAGAAGAATATGTGCGTGCGGCAAACCTCTCTTTTGCCACTCAATAGAGTACATCTAGCTAAAGTCAATCAAACATCGTAACTGTTGTTTGAAAAGTCGTGCTGTGCCATCGTGACGATCGCTTACTGATTGACCGCGATCCATAATTCCGCACATATGTCACCGCATCCTGGGAGTACTTCCTGCCTTGTCTTGGGCTGCAATACTTTGATGTCAAAAAGAACACCGACCGATATTAGGGCGATCTCTTGGTGGCTTCGTAACAAATTTCAATCTGCAATTGACCTCTTTGTGTGAAACATACGTAAAGTTTTCACTGAATAATTTTCAATTGTTCAATTCACAACCTGTCGTAAAGCATCGTAAATCATAAAATTATAAAAAAAAAGTGTAAATATTTATAATTTTACGATGCTTTACGACAGGTTGTGAATTGAACAAATAATTTTTCTTTTGAATAGCCGGAATAAAAAAGCAACCGATCGAGACTGAACTATTCAAATAATTTCCAAATCAAAATATTGAAAAACAAAACAGAAATTGAAAAAAAATGTTTATGGAAAAAAGTTACTTTTTGGAATTATCCAATTTGCCGACTTTTCATGAAAAGTATAAGATGTTTTTATTTCTAAACCTTCCTTAATCCACAACAAACAACCTCTTAAAATTTCATCAATATTGGTTCAGCCGTTCTCTTAGCGTTACTAACGAACAAACATTCATTCGTTTGTATGAGAAAAAGAAAAGGACTGTTTTTAGGGGTTTTCCGGCAATTATTCGAATAATCCCTGAACCTAAACGAATATTTTAAAAAAAGAATTATCAAATTTCGTTCAGTCGTATTAAAGTTATGAGCGTACATACTTACATTTTGGCGATTCATTTTTACATACATACATATTTATATAGACGAAGATGTAAGGTTGTTTTTATTGTTTTTTTTTTTGAAGAAATGAAATATTGAAATGATTCCTACAAACATGAATTTTGAACAAATGCTTATGATTTGAAATATAATTTTTGTATTTATGAGTTGTATTAAATTTTGACATAAAGAGATAAAAAGTATCCTATGTCCGTCTCCTGGCTCTAAGCTACCTCCCTACCAATTTTCAGCCAAATCTGTTCTGCCGTTCTTGAGTTATAAGTGATGTAACTAACACGACTTTCTTTTATATATATAGATAGATATCATAGATAAATAATATACATAAATGAATGAGGATTGCACCGCGTCCTAAGGTCTATTGGCGCTCTCCTAAGTCCCAATGATCCGCATAGCCTCAACATGTTGATACGTTCCAATATTCTACTAGTTGCTATTAAGGCGATGGATTCCTATTCGGAAATTTTGTTATTTCATTGGATAAAAACAACATAACGTAAAATAAACTAACGAACAATTTTTTTTGCGTATTGTATAATGCATAATGATAATGGTGCTCAGCGTATAAATTGCAGCGAGTCTGGCTACTGTATAAGGTGATACGTGTTTTTGCGCTTAAGACATTTCGTGTTTTATCTTATGTTTTCCCTTATAGAAATTAAGATAAAGTAATTCGTAATAATAAAATAACTTGATTTCTAAACATACATTTCAAATCTGTGAGCGACTATCTTCTTGCTTTGTTTCTGATAGCAAAACCGATAAAATTGGTTTCCGTGACACCCAAAACCGATACAAATTCTGTTTCGAATATCAAACCAATAATATCTGAATTCATGACAGCTACTACTTTTTTTTGATCGGATTCCACAATTTTTTACTTTATGCCAATCGTCACCGTCGCGACGTGATCAATGGTTTTTCCCCATTTTTTAAACCTTTGGCATACCTATAATTTTTTTCCAATTCTGACACTAAAATTACCAAATTTCAATATTCACTTCAAATAAACGCGCTAGTTAATACTTTAACCTTTAACCACAACCTTATGTTTCAGTAAACATTAAATAAAAATCATCAAAACAACTTTATCTTAGAACAATAGAAGCGCACTATCAGTACAACAAACAATAACAACTCAAATAGTTCCTTACGAGTAAACAACCAGCATCTCAATAGTATGAGCAGCGATAAGCATAGCCTATATAAGCAACTGGAACAATAGCCTCGGGGCCACTTTCACATTATCGACTGCCGAGTAACAAGTTACTATTTGTAACACGTCGATACGTGAACTGCAATAAAGCGCTTTGTAGGATATCTACTTTTGCAATTCACGAACGTTTTCCGATTGTTGTGCGTCTCGCAGTTAATTTGGAGAATGATCAAAGAGTGTATTTCAACCCAGAGAATACAGTATAGCCAGTGGAAACACCGCCAGCAACAAAATTAACATTTATGAGTTTTTTCCTCAACTTTCGTCACTGATCCGTTTGCGAGAAAATTGCTCTATTCGGAAATGCCTTGATATTATACATAGAATGCATCGTCGAAGAAATATTTACGTAAAAACAAGGCCAACCAGTAGATTGGCATACAGGTGTATTTTCAACTAATGCATTAGGAAGAATTTACACAATCCACCCGAAAAACGACGATTGCTCCTACCTTCGGTTGCTATTGATTAATGTACGCGGTTCAAATTCATTTGAGTCATTGCGTACTGTGAATGATACGGCTTGTGCAACTTTTTGAGAAGCAAGCCAGCAATTACATACAATTGCTGGAAAATGATAATTACTGGAATGCAAATGAAGTTCGCACACTTTTCGCGATAATCGTTTCGATATATCAGCCTTCACATCCGCGTCTCCCATATATCCCATAATACGCACAAAAATGACATTTGCGAAAACATTTTACATCGTCCTCGCTAAAAATTGGAAATGGATCAATACCGGTTGAGCTTCCAGTGGTTTGATATCAATTCCATATGCCGTTTATCAATTCACGAAAGATGGACTCATCACGAATGTTTATACGAACATTGGCGAAATTATCGTAAGTACGATTCCTTAAGTGCATGCGCAATGTTAGCTGCCACTAATACCTATGTATGTTGTTGATTTAAAGTGGAAGATTCAAAGTCAAATTCCGGGAGATTTGCGGTCATACAAATCGATCGATTGGAATTTCTAAATTCTTTAGAGAGGCTTGATGTGCCACTGAATCATTTGCGTCTCAAAGTTGGATCTGTAGTTATGATGTTTCACAATCTGATTGTGACGCATCTATCAAATATAAGGGGCAAAATGCTTGATTCTACGGATTTTTTTGAGTTCTAACGATTTGCCATTTCAGTTCAAACGTATTCCGTTTCCAGTGAAAATTGAATTTGAGATGACGATCAACAGGATAGTCGCATAGTGGGTGGCATACATTTGGAAATACTATGTTTTTCACACGGCCAGATATACGTGGCGTGCTCATGAACAGAAAACAAAAAAAAATTGTTTATCAAGCTGTCTTACATTGAAAAAAAAAAAAATAATAATAAAAAGATAAATTCAACTTTCTTCATTTTAAAACACATAATTTCACGCAGGACAACGGCTGCGGGGTCAACTAGTCTTATATAATAAAAATGAATCGCAAAATGTGTTGGTAAGCGCATAACTCAACAACGCCTGGACCAATTTGGCCAATTCTTTTTTCTAAATGTTCGTTGAGGTTCAAAAATGGCCCCCCCTAAAAACAGCCCTTTTCTTTTTTCCATACAAACGAATGAATATTTGTCTATTAGTAACGCTAAGAGAACCGCTGTAACAATCTTAATAAAATTTTCTGAGAATGTTCTGTGGGGATCAAGGAACGTTTAGAAATAAAAAAACCTGTATGCCTTTCGAGAGGAAAAGTCGGAAAATTAGACAAGTCCAAAAAGTTAATTTTTTCCATACAATTTTTTTTTTTTTTTAATTTTTTTGTTTTGTTTTTCAATTATTTGAATCGTTGAAATTTGTCGTTTGTTTCAAAAATTTTTGAAAATTATTCAATGAAAATGTTATGTGTGTTGCACACAAAGTGATCAATTACAGATTGAAATTTGTTACGATATCGGTCGGCGTTCTTTTTGGCATCATATTACATTAGCAGCCCAAGGCACATGACCGAGTACTTCCAGGATGCGATGCCATACTTATACATTTTTTTTTCCATTTTTTGTTTTGTTTTTCAATTATTTGAATCGTTCAAATTTGTCATTTGCTTTATTTATTCCGACTATTACAAAAGCAAATATTGAAAGTTATTCAGTGAAAACGTTATGTGTGTTTCACACAAAGTGATCAATTACAGATTGATTATTTTGTATTTATATTTTTAATTGTTTGTATGAATATAACTATAAGCAAATTTTAAAAGCAATGCCAATTATTAAGACACCGCCTCCAGGAGGGGGTAAATTAAATAAAACTGCCAAAAAGGATGTTACAATCGAAGAACTAACAAAAAAGCTAGAGGAAATGGAACAAATTTGTAAAAAACTCTCACTGGAAGTAAATTCTTTAAAAGCCGAAAATTTAACCTCAAGTCAACCGATGTAAAGAAAATTCCGAATTTGGAAAACAAGGTTGAATTCTCAACGGATGAAGAAGAACTAGCTAGAGAAACGGAATGGATTCTTAAAAAAAGGTCAGCTAAAAAACGGAAAGAGGAAGTATTCTCCTGATCTTGCGGAAAAAGAAGTTAAAGCCAAATCAAAACCGATTACCCCAAAAATAGTTCGCGGCCTCCACCAATTATGGTGTCTGGAGATGCCAACGGCAGTAATTATCATCAACTATATACAATTGCAAAATCAGAGGCAAAAAACAATTTTACCATTAAACTCTTAAATAATGGAATATACAAAGTAAATACTTTCTCCATAAAGGACTACATATGCATTTCAAAAGCACTTTCGAGTAGAAATATATCTTGGTATAGCTTTGAGAACAAGCAAACGCGGCCAATTAGAGTCATTTTAAAAAATTTGCACAATTCTTATTATCCAAAATCGATTATTGATGACTTAAAAGAGCAAGAATTAAATGCACTGCGTGCTGCCAATCGTCTTCAATGGAAGACTAAAACTCCCCTCGACATGTAACATTCGATCCCATGGAGAACATAAAAAATATTTACGAAACCAAAACTATTTTAAATTCAATTATTTCTATTGAACCGGTAAAATTGCCTAAGATGATACCACAATGCAAACATTGCCAGTCATTTGGACATACACAAAACTATTGTGGTAAATAACCAAAATGCGTTAAGTGTGCCGGTAAGCATAAGACATCTGAATGTTCGAAACCAGAGAAGCAGCAGCCTAATGCTGTAACTGTCTCGAAGCACATCCAGCCAACTATCGAGGATGCCTTGTTGCCAAAGAATTACAAAAAATACGAGCTAACACAATCGGCCACAAAAAAGGTGATGGTCTAGCCCAAAAGGTAGAGGGTCCTGTAGACTTCGGAAAGAAAATCAATGAACATCATCAACAAAAAAATCCTAAAATTACATCAAAAAAATCTACTTTTTCTCATGTTTTAAAAGCAAATAATACTGATAATATTCAAACCCTTTGAGGGTAGTGACCTAGTACCATCACCCTAACTTGGAATTTCTCATCCCCCAGATTAGCTGTTGTACTGTGTTATCGGTTAAATAAGAAAAAATACCTACTTTTCCACTATTTATGTGCCTACGAAAAAGATCTATGAAATTATTATTTTTTATATCTTCTGCGCTAATAAAAATTTGCTTCGTGTTGCCTAGTTCTTCAGATTCCATAATTTTCTTTTTTGTTAAAATGATTTGTGTATTGAAGCGATTTACAATAGTATGTAAAATTGGAAAATGATAATTTTTTTCATTTCCTTTCACGTAATTTATATTAATATTGTATTCACCTAGTTTAATTAACCATCTTTGCAATCTTGGGTTAATGTCTTTTCCCTTGTTTTTTATTTGGAGCCACTTAGGTGGTTGGTGGTCGGTTAAGAGATCAAATGCTCTGCCGTAAATGTATGGTCTATAATATGTCACTGCCCAGACAATAGAGTAGTTCTTTTTCTGTAGTGGAATAACTTCTTTCGTGTTTGTTAAGTGTTCGACTAGCATAGCTTATAGGATGACTGTCCTGGGTTAATAGTGCGCCAATTGCAAAGTCACTTGCATCAGTTGAAATGCCAAATTTGGGCTTACTAATAGATTTTTCAAAGGATGATATGTACTGAGGACCGCGAGTGTTTATTTTAATATCCTTTTTTAATTATTTTGTTAAACCATGTGCTACTTTAGCGTAATCTCTTACAAATTTTCTATAATAACCTGTTATACCTAGGAATGATTTAATTTGCTTTGATGTAGTAGGCAACTTTAGTTTTTGTATGTTTTCGATTTTGCTTAAATTTGGTTGTATCCCTTCTGTTGTTAAAGTGTGACCTAGAAATTCAGTTGTTTTCGCGAAAAATTTGCATTTATCTACCTGAATCTTTAAATTATGTTTTCTTAATACTGAAAATATTTTGTTGATATTTTGGGTATGTTCTTCAATACTTGAACTAAAAATTAAGATGTCGTCTAAATAAACTACACATATCTTGTTGATATATTCCCTAAGAACCGAATTCATTAAACGTTGGAAAGTTGCTGGTGCATTCTTTAGTCCGAGGCATTCTTATAAATTCAAAGTGTCCTTGGGGCGTAGAGGGTGTAGAGAAAGCTGTTTTTGGTCTATCTTCTTCTTTTATTAATACTTGATGAAAGCCTTTTGCAAGATCTAATGTTGTAAAATACTGAGCTCTTCCAAGTTTGCTGAGTATTGTTTCTAAATGGGGTATTGGAAATTTGTCATCTATAGTGACTTCGTTTAGCTTCCTGTAGTCAATAACTATTCTCCATTTTTTCTTCATTGAATTGTCTTGCTTTTTCGGTACAATCCAAGAGGCGAGTTGTACGGGGAATTACTTTCTTTAATTATACCTTGGCGCAATATCTCGTTCATCTGTCTACTAATTTCTTCTTCATGAATTTGGGGATATCTATAAATTTTATTATAAGTTGGTCTACTTGTTTTTGCAACAATTTCATGCTGAATTTCATGAGTATGAGAAAGGTTTTTACTTTCTTGGAAAAATAAATCGCTATTTGCTTTTAGAATGTATTCTAATTTTTGCTTTTCTTCTTCATTCATGTCACTATTTAATAAAATATCTAGCAAATTCTCTTTGCATTCTGTAAGTATATTAATATCTTCGTAATTGTAAGGGCATGAGTTTATAAATTTAATTTTGTTGCCGTCTATTTCTGCATACTCCTTTTCTAAATTAATTATTGCTTTAATAGGTTTTAAAATATTCTGTCTTATTATAGCATCAAAGTTATTATTTTTTATGTTGGTTAGTTTCCAATGTATGTATACGAGTATAACTTTTTTCATTGAATTCGTTTGGGGTTGGGGTGACTAACTCTTTATTTAGGGAAAAATTGATAATTGTCATTTTGGTTAGAATTGTTACGAAATTCTCTCTGCTGATTTTGTCCAAATTGAAAATTATTGGAATTTTTCATAAACTGTTTATAATTGAAATTGCCAAAATTGTGAGCCAAAGAATTTCTATTTGAAATTTCTATAATTATTTCTTTCATAATTGTTTTGTCTTTTATCAAATTGTATTAGCAAACCTGTCTCTTGAAGAACGCTAAAAGCCTCTCTAATGGTGCTTATGTTTCTACTAATCGCTACACTGCTTAAGTTAGGGTAATGGTAAGGCCTTAGCTTGCGAGAGTCAGCCCGCTGCCATTTTGGTATTCGGTTTAGTTGTATTGTATTTCGATTTAGTTTAACGATTGGATGAATTTGACATTTGCTTAATGCCATCTTTTCGAATTGCAGCTTAAAAACAGGGGACTGAATCGTGGATGAGGGTTTACTTTGCCACAAGCTGTAGTCATAATTGACGCAGTACCCGCGGGGGAAGCAGAGAAAGACCTCCACTCCGTTGGAAGGACCAGGTGGAGAAGGACATGGCTTCGTTGTTAAATCGGCTATAATTGCGTAAGCGGTGTCTACGTCAATAAAGAAGAATTAGTCATAATTGTCTTTGTAACTCACTCTTGAGTTTATGATTGGATTGTTAAATAAAAGTTCCAGTTACCATTATTACTTACTCAAACAACTTAACTCTTATTACTCGTTCGAATATACAACTTCATACTTATAGCTATTTACTAAGTAACACTTTAATTAGAAATGTGTCTGCTGGACAATTCGGCAACCCTTATGTAGTACATCTTAAAAAAACTTTCCCACTCGACCATTCTGCTAATTACAAATTTCGCTGCATTATTCAGTTTATCGTCGATTCTATAGAATAGGTTGCAAATCTGACATGGTTTCACAACACACCGGATGCTCTTCTACAATATAGCAGTGGCGACATCCTCGATGCTGAAATTGGGTAAAAGAAAAACATTAAATTCGCTTCTGGCGGAAGACGTTTTTCGCACTGGAGAATCATTTGTTTGTTTTTCAGCTCCCAAACTCTTCTACAGCAGTGCGAGTTCCGCATCATCATCATTCCCGACCCGATCCTAATCATACAAGCTCCAGACTGAAGACGGAAGTAAATATCAATTGACTATCCACCTTCCGTGTTCGGCGGCAGCGGGACATCCACCATGGCTTCCGACGGGAGTATCCTGAGGACCACCCTCTCGAAGCCATAGCTTATGGCCCCCTTTGTGACACTGAAAATTGCGGGGGACTCCTGGCTTTGGTGTATTAGTGTTTGCTGGGATGGTTCCTCGGTCTTCTCCAGCTTAAATGCTTTCCGGTTTTGGGTGGGTAGAGTAGGATTAAAGTATGTGGCTGGAAGCCGACAGAAGCACAAGGTCACCAGGTACCCTCGCACCAGGTGATGGCTCAGGACTTCCCCTGATCACTTCCACAAAAAAAGCGGAAATATCAGCTGCTACCTTACAATCTTACATTCTTCACGGAGATGGTTTCATCTTCCCTACCGCGATCGCGCACGCCAATATCTACTGAGCTGACGAATTTAGCGGGAGGATTTCCCCTCTTTCAACCCTGGTCAGCGTATAGAAGAAGCCCATCCCAAGTTCAAAACTAATCTCTCTTATAGTCCTAAGCAAGATCCGTGTCAAGCAAAAGATCAAAAGTCTTTAGGAGTCCAAAGGTCGCAGGGCATTTAGCGTTACCCCAACCATGCGGAGGGGAACCTGCACTACATATCCAGGACACCTTAACAAAAAAAATATTTGTGAACGCTTCTCACGCTACAACAATAATATACACCTCTCAATACAGTTTCGACGAAAGTTCGTAACATTATTGTATTTTATTTAAGATCATTAATTTAGTATTAAAATCCTAAGTCTTTTTTTGTTTAAAGGTATTATTTTTTATATTTTTTCTCGCTAAATTATTATCTATTTTTTATAACTAATGCCGGAATTAACATTAAATATTATTGATTTTCGAAAAAATGGAATACGCTTACATCACTTACACATACATAAATATGTATATTACTCGAATAAGCATATATGTACATACATACATAAAGACACATAATTCATATATTGACGAAAAACGCGTTATATTTGGCCTTAAATGTTTAGTCATGCTAGTAATTCTTTATATTACTTTTAATTTTTTAATTCAAGTTTTTAGTCATGCTAGAATTTATTTGAAATATTTTATCGTATTTTTTTAATTTTGCTTTCTTGTGTGCTTTTCACTCAAGTATTGTTTACTAATAATGTTGAATAATTATTTGTTCATATGTACACAAATACGGGCGATAAGTGGTAGAAATCAGAGCATACAATAGAACGCGATGAGTTACAACATTATTTGTTTTTTTTTTTTTAATTTTATATTTGTTTTTGTTCCGCGTAATTCAAATAAACTATCAAAGCGCTTATGAGCTTATACCTGCACCTGCAGCTGCGTGCCTAGCAGTCTCGTGCGTATGACTTTGTTTGTATGTATGAATTTATATAACTATGTACAAAAAAAGTCGTAAAACGTTTATTATGTATTTATTATTATTTTATAAATATATGAATTCATACCGGAAAAAGGAACATTAATTGAAGTTTACTTATATGCCTGTGTATGTATATGAGAAAGACTTAGAGTGAGTGCTTTAATAAAATGCAATCACTAGCTTTCCATCATTACAATTAATATATAGTTATTTATTAATCGTTTTGCTTGATTGTTAGAATTATTATATTTATATACATATTTATACTCCTATAATTATTAATATTTTTTAATAATGTATATTTATGTATGCATGCATATAGCTAATGCAGTAAGAGTTTTATGTTAAATTTAATTATTTAATTCATTTTTAAAGTATTTATTGCTTGCTCGAAAACAAAAACTAAGATAAAAAAAAACAATTTATGAATAAGTTGAGTTTTTTATGGTTTATTTCTTGGTAATATTTGGATCTGTACGATGCTAAGGCTAGTATTAATTAATATTGTTGTCATTATATATTTTTTATATTTTGCTGTTGCAATTTTGCTTTTTTGTTCTGCTTTGTAATGTTAATGTACAAATAAATAATACATATATACGCATTTGTGTTAAATTAATCAAAAAATAGATATGCATACACATATGTACATAAAATAATATACCAACGAGCATAAGAATATACAAAAAACAAGTGAACAACAAATAAAGTCAGTGTTAACAGTAAGTGTTGTAGATCCACGCCTGCTTTGTTTGATATATACAAATTAAACTGGTTTTTCACATTCTGTGATATACATATCTATGACTACGAATTTTCTTTTTTTGTGTTTTTGGCAAATAACAGTATTTAATTTTTAAACCCCCTGGAGCCACAGTAAAAACTATGTGTAAATACTTTGCAAACAATCGAATATTTGCACAAAAATCATTAGCTGTATATGTAGGAAGAGCAAAATGTATGCCGTGTTTAATAGTAGAAATAAAAAAGTATTTGAATACATTTGTTTTTTTGTTTTAATTAGTTAATATTTTATAAAAAAAATAATAGGTTGAAGCGGCAATTTATTTCATATTGAAATGATTTTAAGAGAAATCAAAAGATTCAGAAATAATTGGTGTACATTTTTATAACATCTTTGTTTATTGAAATCTTTGAAATTTTTGTGAAATTATAAGATTGAAAATTAGTTTCTAATAAAAAAATAAAAAACAAATCAAAAAAGAAAGAACAAAAGCCAAAAAATTAAATAATAACTTGTAACAACTCAAACCGAAATGATAACAAAAATTTAAACTTATAAGTTTTAAATTTCAATTCGTTTTGAAAAGAAAAAAATTTGCAACTTCAATCAAATTGTATTCAACAAAGAGATAATTTTTCTTTACGCTTATTTCATATAAGTTATATTGCCATTGATTTAACCCTTACTCTTATCCAAAAATTCAAATTCAAACAAAAAAACAAATTAATTCGAAAGCAAAAATACTTTTTCGATATTAACAATAAGGTTACTCATTTCGAATCGATATTATTAATTTTAAATCAAAAAATACTTTTCCGATATCAATACTTTTCACGATCTCAATACTAATTTATTAAATTTGATTGAATCGAAACATAAAACTTTTAATTTCACCAAAAAAAAAAAATTAAAAATAGTTATTATTATTTATTATAATTATTTGAATTTCAATTAAATTTATATATAAATTTTTTTTATTACAAATAAAATCATTACAGCGCATAAAATCTATTAAAACAGAACAAAGATTGGTTTTAAACCACACTAAAATAGTATTTAAGACGTTGTTGTTGTCACTACTGTAATATACTGCTTTTTCGAATCATATTTAAGCAGTTTTAACAATGAAGAAACCCAAGTAAATTGTTAGTAGCAGCTAACAATCTAAATCAACTGTGCTTTGCTTACCAGCTTGATTCGCGGACATAACCTCCAACTGAACAATGAATCTTATATTGTGAACTAAATTTAATTTTAAAAAATAAAACATTTGTTGAGCCATAATTTCCTCCAATATGCCACATAACCGAAGCTTGCTTTCACTCTCCACAAGCTTAATTAAAAAATTGAACTATTTTGGTAATAATTTACAAACTCCTACAAATTTACAAAAAAAATCACTCCCTTCCTTAAAGTACATACAGCTATTTCATTTAATCCTGCAAGCGGCGTTACTCTTTCAATGTTCACACTTCGGTGGAACGACCGCTTTCATCGGAACGCGATAATTTGCGTTCGCGTCCGCTACCCGGCACGCGCCCTGTAATTGAGCCCTGCATTGATGCATGCGCTTGCTGTTGTTGTTGCTGTTGCAGCAGCGCTGATTGCTGCGGTTGCTGCTGTAACTGCTGTATATGTTGCTGTTGCTGCTGCTGTTGTGCCACCATTTGTTGTTGTATAAGTATAGCATGTGGTTGACTGACAAATCCTGCTGTCGCATGTGAATAGCCGCCTGCATTTGGATAAATGACCGTGGCACCTACATTGCCTCCCATGGCGACTGCTGCGCCGGCGGGTAGATTGAAGCGCATTTTAGCCGCGGCGGCATTGGCGGCTGCTGCAATGACGGCGGCATTCTCACGCGATGCGCTGCTTGTCGTGGTCGATTGAAAGGAAATGGACATACCGCTGTCCAATGAACCTACGCTGCCGCGCCGTTGTGGCTTCTCGTTGCCAACTGTAAATGGTAACAAAATAACATTAGTTGTGGTTATATGAAAAAATAAAATTATAATTAAATGCATTGATACCTACATTGCTCATGCATGTCGAGTAAACTGTTGCTGAGCGCGCTGCGTTTCAGTTGCTGCGTTGGATCGTTTGCATTCGGTGCGAGTTCGCCGGCGGGCGTTGCCTGATATGCGCCCACCTCTACATCGGCTACGCCACTATCACGGTTTTCAGAACTCCCGGCTGTACGATTGCGTGCCGACTTCTGGCGCTCCAATTCGGCTTCGATGCGCAATGCCTCCATTTCATCCATCTCGCTGATGGACTCCTTTAGATCCTCGGCAAATTTGCAGCGATCGTGCTCGTTGCGCGCATTGAATGTGATTAGTATTTTGCCATCGACTTTTTGTGACAGTTGAATGCAAAATGGATAATTGGCCACGTCGAGTAATGTTACCACCATGCCGCAAAGCGGGAAACTATTACGGAACGTATACGTTACGGAGGATTTCTTTTTGCTGAATATCTTGGTGATCACTAGCAAATCGTTGAAGAGGAAAACTTCGCGTTGATGTACACCAGGACGTTCTTTCTTATTGACGTCTGGTATTTCATAGAGACGACAATAGCAAACGAGCCGCCTATGCGGTAATGCCAAATTGGGTTTCTTACCCACAATTGTGGCCTGCACCTTCATCACTTGTGTCACATGGTCACTGCCGGGTTTAAATTCATTAGCTTTGACGCGCTCGTAAATGCCAGCGAGCATATCCTTCTCGATATCATGACAATCGTCAATGCCGCGCAAATTCTTAATGAAGTCCTCAACGCGCATGCGACGCTCCGGCTTAAGATTGGGTGTATGTAAGTCAGTATTCAGCATGATGATAGCAAAAGCCAGTACGAATATCTGTTAATAGAGAAGGTTGGAACATTAATAATCATCCAATCGTAAAGTGTTCTTCACCTACCGTATCTGAAGATCTTAAACGCCCTACAATATCCTGGTTACAATGACAAAAGCGCTGTGAGAACACCTCCATTAGCCGCTCTATCTTTTGCGCTTCGCCTGGCATGCGGAAATACGCCTGGAACTTGCGCAACGCCACATCCACCTGCATACCGGAAAGATCCAGCTCCAATGCGAAGCAGTTCAATACCGCCATATTAAATTGGTTCTGCAAATTGCCCAAATACTCGCCGATCATCTGTCGCGACAAACCCTTACGCGAGATAAGGAAGCGCGCCACACCTTGTGGCGTATTTTCGAGGAAGCCACGCCGTATCAAATAAGTGATGCCCTTCTCTGGTTTCTTATTGAACAGATTCAAACCAACGCGGTACTGACGCTTGCGTATTGTTTCTGAAACCTTGTAATTCTGCAGGGGCGCCGTCGTATTCAAGTGATGGTCCTGTTGCTGTTCGTGCTGCTCATACTGCGCTGCAGTTGTGTGTGAAGATATGGCATGATCATCGGACGTATTGGCCGCGCCAACAACACTGCCACCACCACGTCCGTCGGTCACCATACCAGCCTGCGCTAGACTAAATGCCACCGTGCCCACATCGTTGTTATGTACGAATTGTTGTGAACTCGAAAGGGCTGTGTTACGCTTCCACGTTTGTGGAGAATTCGAACGATCCGAACCAATGTCACTGTTGACGGCGATTCGATCGGCCGATGTGACGCTTGAGTCGCTACCCGAGCTCTGCACGGATGTGAGACTGCCATTCTCGGCGCTTTTGCAGAGCCCGTTCGAGCGTAACAGTGAAGGTGGTGGTGGTGTCTGACGCATCATTAGCATGTGTTGATGTTGTTGCTGTGCTGCCAGATGCTGTGCGTGCTGTTGTGCTGCTATAGAGGAGGTGCGCTTCGGGACTTCGGGTGGCACTTTCTTGCGTTCGGCCGATGTGCTGCCGGGCGCGCCTTTGGGTCGCATGTAAATTTGTGCCGCTGAATAGTAGGGTGTGTGTGGCGATGTTCCACTTGCTACACTCGCCCACGACGTATTCAACGAGCTGTCCAAGTGCGAATTGTTCGCCGAGCTGGCGTAACTGGCCTCGTGTGGTGGGACCTGATAATAATGTGTGGCTAGATGTTGACTGCCGTAGAAATGTGGCTCGGTGGCATGTAAGAGGTTGACGTGTGGGTGTGTGGTTGAACCAAGTGTGCCGCCAGAAGATGTTGAAGATGCGGAGGAGCCACCACCGCCACCAATGGGAACCGATGATGCGCCTGAAAAAAGGGCAAAAGAGAAATGTTAGAAAAAAGGAGGTAGAAGATTTTATTTAAAATAAAAAGAAACAAAAAATTTGAAACATAATACGTAATAAACTAACACTTAAAACCCAAAAAGCCTGAATCACGACTCACCTGACTGGCTGCGTGGTATCGGGCTGCCATCTTGCTGCCGACGCTCTCGCATCGAAAGCGAGCGCGTAGGCGGTGTGCGCGCTGAAATGGCATTCGACGACACAATTGGCACCGATGTAGTGCCCACCACACTGCCCGGTGGTCCTGCCAAAATGGTAACACGCGCCTGTTGCTGCTGCTGTTGTTGTGTTTGTGACTGTTGATAGGCATACGGCGACGTAGTGCCCGGTGATTGTAATTGCTGTTGCTGCATCAAATCTAGCTGAGATTCAGTTGCGCTGCCATATGCTGAGGACAATGACGAATTGGAAGCAGGCGCGTCTTCGATGCCTCCAACTACGGCACCAGTACCACTGGCGCCACCAGATACAATAAGCACGCGGCGGCTAAGACGTTTCTCAGCTTTGGCCATAGCGGTAATTGAGGCAAACTTTTTCACCATCATATAGTGGCGGAAGGCGCGCTGTATCGTTACGGCTGCATTACGTGCGCGCACGCCGCCGTACTTACGCTCCAATAGTTCAATTTGTTTCTCCAACAAATCTTGTGAGAGCTCGTATCTGCGGTGGACAAAGAAGAAGAAGAATTTATTATAACGGCTGTATGTATGTTTATTTGTATGCGTATAAGTGAGACTTGGCAGCGAAATGCTTAAAGTGCCATTGCATAACGTGAAAATTGTGTAATACAAATCAACAAAAACAACAAAAATCGAAGAAAAATGGCTTACAAGCCCATATGCATTATTAATACTCCTACCTACACACATAAGTACAAGTAAGCAATTATTGGCGCGTATATATATTTGAAAAGCAAAAATGTTCAAAAAATCGAAAATTGCCAAAAGCAAAACGGCGTAAATCGGAAAATAACACGTAGCACATAGGTATATATGTTTATATATGTACATACATATATAGTTAAAGTATACATATGTATTGCACGCTGATTAGTTTGCTGACTGTTTCTATAATTGTTAGGCGCAGGCGCTTCCTTTTGGCTACGCCACACTTTTGCTGGAACTAGCACCAACGTTGGAGCTGAAAGGCCGGTAGGGCTCTAGAATCTTTCGACTACTGAAGGCAGAAGTTTAAAATTATATTTTTTACAAATATAACTTCAAAGCGCGCGCGTCATACGAGCGCTGACGTACAAGCCGCCGCCGACCAACACACTAAAAAGGCCAACATTTATTAATTATTGTATTCGTATTTTCGCGCATCTGTGTGAATTTTAATATTCTTTTGCTTGTTCACTTTGCGGTTATGCGCGATAAGATACTTTTGTTGAACATTTTATCTTATCTGCTCATGCTTGTCATTCTTACACAAACAATTTGTAACATTTATGATCACTTTATGATGATATTTAAATTCTAAACATATTTGCGAAAATCACAATGTGTGCGCAAAAATAGTTGAAAAATTTTGTAAAAAGTAAATCTAGAAATAATTGAAATAAAAAAAGAGAAAACAAAATTAATCAATTGACACAGCTAACTCCAATTAAACGCTTAGAAATAAACAATTGTTATCGTATAATAAAGCGATTGGCTAACGCGATAAAGATTCGGAGCTATTAAAGTGTCTGTGAAGTGTTAGTGGCAATTGTTTTCATAAGCCATAATAAGATAATAAGGCATTCAGCGAAATCCCTTATAGTAAAGTACGATACGACGAAAAAAAGCAGCAAGAACAACGGCGACTGATAAGCTCAAAACAGAAGCTCTATTTAGACATATACCATACACAAATGAAAGGTGTCTTTTAGAGGCATAAATTTGTTTGGGGATAGCTGTCAAAACAGCTGTTAAAGTAAAAGTATTTATTTACAATAAATTTTAAGTTACAACGAAATATACAATTTTCTAGAGAGACAACTATCAAACAAACTGTCAAATTAAATAAATTTGGCAAAGTCTTATAATTTAAGTGGGGAGCCTGCTTTAGAGGCTTCAAAAAATCAATTTTTTGAGGTTTTTTTGGGAAGAAATAAGTGATTGAAGCGAAAGGGCTTATAGTTATACAATATATTTAAAGATCATTTACAAATTTTTTGGATACGAAATTTTTGATATTCTGCCTTTGGGAAGCAATTGCACGACGCATCTCGTATGTGCATTTGTCGAACGGCGGGCAGGATGCAGGTCGCAATTTCTATCGAAAACAAAAAATTCAAAAAGATTCATATTTTATAATAATTTATCTTCTAGTTAAACTAAAAAAATTCCAAAAAAAGTGTCAAATTATAAAAAATTTTAAAAATTGAGAAAAAAAGTGTTTTTTAACCAAAAAAAATTTAACTTCATGTTGTTTAAAAATATGTTCAAACTTGACTTTTCTTAGTTTTTTTTTAGTTTAAATGGAAGATAATTTAATGCCAAAGATAGTACACTTTGCCCCAATTCCATACGACATTTAGTTGTTTTTCTATCCTGCCTGCCAATTAAGCAAAATCGTAAAAATGAACAACAGAGAAATCGCGCGTCAAAGTTTTCACTTTCTGCCCAATCGCTCATATTATATAACTGCTAGATGCTCGATCACTATTTCCCTTCTAGCTTCGAAAATATTTCGAATTCCTATCTAATTCTTAGATTATTTTTATAAGAGATTCAAGCAAAACAAAAAAATCGATATTATGAAGCTAGTCTAGAAATTTAAAAAAATCGATTTTTTTTTATATTTTCAAAGTTTAACTATTCAAGAATATGTGTACAAGAGGATTTTTCAAAATTCAAATTATTTTCGGAGATATAGGCATTTTTCTGACCCGGCATCCAAACTGGTTCGGCCGGAACGCGAAACTTTAAACAAATAACTAGTAAAAAAGGGATAGTTAAAATATTAATTGCCTTTTTTACGACACTTTAAAAATTACCTGAAATTCATGCTTCCAAATTTTTCAAATATTTTTTAATTGCAGCAAAACAAGAAAACGACTTAAATAAGTAAGAGTGGGCGAAGTCTAACCTAAGATACTCTCTAATATCAAAAGGAACGAAAATAGTAATATTTTGTCGCGATATCTTTTAAATTTTTGCGAAAGATACATATATGTACTAGCTGACCCGGCGAACTTCGCCCCGCCCAATTTTTATTTTTTTTTGGAAGACATAGACTCGTATAACTTTACCACAACTAATATAAACTTCAAAAAACGTATTTTCATTTAATGTTTTTAATGTTTGTAGCGCCATCTACTGTAACATAGCGCACTCAATACCGCTGTTAGCGCCACCAACAGGTGGATAGCTCTTTGCTAATAATAAACAAATAATTTGCAATAAATAAATAATGCGACTATAAGGAGAGTTATAAACTATCCTATCTTTCAAGTTGGACCAAACTGCACACAGTGTTGAAAATTTCATTAAAATCGGTTCAGTAGTTTAGGAGTCCATCGAAAACAAACATCGTGACACGTGATTTTTATATATTAAGATATTTGACGACATTTCAGAGCCAACCTCAGGATTATTTTCACAATATACTACTACTACATGTTATATAGATCCTAGAAAATGTTATGAATGCCTTTTTAATATCAGATAACATTATACTTAGTTATTTACATTACTTACAACATATATCCCTTTTTTTTTTGAAGTTGCTGTAGTGCATTAAGTTTGCTAATAGCTGTACCTAATAATATCATCGCACACGTAAAGATCAACATATAGAAAATTACACTAAATAACGTTGATCTTTCAAATATGTTCTTTCTTTTTTTTTAATTGCACACATGTTCCTAAAATGTTATCCAGACTGTTTTGGACAAATACAAAGGTGTGAAATGCATTCCTGAATTGGTTAATTGTAATTATTTATTGTTATTTATAAGCTTTTTTGTGCAAAAATACAGCACACCTGAATGTTGAATGACGTCAATAAGACTTTAGGGTGGTCCTTAACCCTGCCTTCATAACGTTATTTTTAACCCTTTCAGTCATAATGATACGTCTGGTAGATGTATCGTTTCTTTTGGGCTTTCATTGGATACCACGAAACTTTATACTTTGATAATTTATTTGTTAAATTAAAATATGCATGCGTTGTGAAAAAAATTGTAGGAGGGAGAGCAAAATGTAAAGAGGTCGTGCGCCTCTCAGACGTACGTTATGAAAGCAGGGTTAAATAAGAAATTAATAATTAATTAATGAATTTTTTATTATTTAGAGCTGTCAAAGTTAAGTTTTTACGGGGAAACGTCTAGGCGACACCTTTGATTATATTAGTTATTTGGTTTAACTGTATACATTGCTTACTTAGATTTCGTTGCTAGTTCGTGAATTCTTGGCCAAAAGTATATAATACTGTAACAATGCTTCAACCCCCATATTCGCTAGCAATGTCTAATTGTGTCTCTTTTCCATTTCCAAAAATAAAAAGAACCTTAGAGGGCGGAGGGCTAAAAGTCATTGAAAGAGCTGAAGGCTATCCTAAAACTCGAGTTTGAAAAATGTTTAGACGATTGGGAGAAGCTCTAGCGTAAGTGCATAATATCGAATGAGGACTATTTGTTTTTTCTAAAACAAAATTCGCATTGTTTTTTTCAATACACATGTATTTAAGTTCCTTAGCCTCAACAGGAAAATCCTAATGTTCTATGCATATATTAGACTTCAATTACCTATTAACAGTTCTTTTTATCAATAAACTCATAACAAAAATTAAATATTAAACAACTGTCAGTTGCCTATATCACTATGATTAGATTAATTATAAATGGATTTTTATCAAGACTTACGCTGTCTGTGCACGTGCACGCTTCAGCACATCGCTCCCATTCCGTATGGAATTCTTCTTATGCATATTTTGCTGTATGGCTGATGGTGAAGTGCTGCCTGGACCGCCGCTGCCAGCCACACCAACCGCACCGCCGGTGCCAACACCGCTGCCGGCAATCACAACGGCACCACCGTGATGATGATGATGGCCATGCAGTAGGTGGTGATGATGATGCTGGTGATGTAAGCTCACATGCTGGCCATGATGCATGCCACCTGTGTGGAGGGGTGTAAATAATGAAAAGGATGTTACCAAGAAATACATAAAAATTTAGAGGAAGGAAAAATGAAGAAGATAACTAAGTTATAACACTCAGTGATATATCCGATATAAATGTATAAAAAAATGCAATTTTTTAATTTTTTTTCAACACTTCCCCCCTCAAATGTTAGTGATTGACAAAAAAATCCTCCCTCAAGCCAGGCGCGGGAATTTTTAAAGTTTGAAAAGTAAACTTTCTGGATATGTGATGGTTATTTTTGAGAAACGAAAATTAATTGGTGAATTAATTTTAGTGAAAACTAAAAAAAAGCGACCCCTTAAAGTCAAGCTACACAGGGAGAATTTTTTTTGTCAATCACTAACATTTGAGGGGGGAAGTGTTGAAAAAAATTCAAAAATTTTTTTTAAGCACCCTAATACATATAGTATATGTTTATGTATGTAAGTGTGAAAGCTAGTGTGCTTAGTAAAGCCGACTTTAACGCTCGCACATACAAATTATAGCATATACTTAAAGTTTACTTTTATGATGAATGCGGTTCAGTTTACATAGGATATATGTATATATACTACTACTAGCTGACCCCGCACAGCCGTTGTCCTGCGTGAAATTATGTGTTTTGAAATGAAAACAAAGTTGAATTTATTTATTATTTTACGAGAAAACTCGATTCTCGAGTAGAATCGGGATCGAGTTTACCATCCCTACTGGCAGCTATCGGGGCACATATAAAACCTCCGCACAATAACCACCACAAAAAAAATGATTTTTTTTTCCATGTAATTTATATGGAAAACAGAAAATTTGAAAGAGGCACCTCTTAATATTAATATTAAGAGCTCATCTTTTGAGTGACTTTTTTTTACACATTTTCGAAAGTTTTGAGCCTGTTTTTCAGTTGAAAAAAAAGGTTGCCTCAGAATGGCACACTCTAATGTACATATGTATGTATATGTAAGAAGTAATACTTATGTACATAGTATATGGTATATAAAATGACTATGCGTCCAACTCACCAGTTCCCGTTGCTGCAGCGGCTGCTGACTGATGTGCAATTTGCTGTTGATGGCACGAGTTTGCATATTGTTGTTGTTGCTGCTGTGGATGATGTTGCTGGTAAATCATGTGCGATTGTTGCATTAAGGGATAATTTATCGCAGCGCTGGAAGAGCTCGAGGGTATATAGTGTTGCTGCAGATAAACATAGCCGCCACAATCCGTTGACAATGTGGAACCGGACGTTGTGGAGCCCGATGGTGCGGCAATGTCATATTGGGTGGAACCGCTACGCTCGATGGATTTTTGTGGGAAACTAGAAAATATAAAGAATTCAATTCTAATTAGTTGCTTACTAGAAATAAAATTGAAAAACTAAATAAATAAATTAAATTACGACTGTAATTTATTACATTGGATATTTTTCTTCAGTAACAACATAAATAGAAAGCTATACTAGACATCCATTTCAAGCAATTAGTAAAAGTTGAAATGTTCTAAAATACATATCTACATACATGTATGTATGATGCAACAACAAAATGTGTATAAACAATCATTTTCATTTAAATTAAATAAGCAAAAATTTAAATAAAAGGGACAAAAAGTATAAGTATTTTTTTTTTGGCAAACTAGGTGAAAAAGTAAATTTAGTCATTGCATATAGCGAAAGGTCTACGAAATAAATATGTACATATGTATGTTGCGGGTTTCTAATTAGAACTTTTAATCGGAAATCTAAGGCTGTACTCTTCACCTTGTCTCAAGAATAGCTATAGATTTTGTCAAAGATAATATTCAAAGTTAATTACTTCACAAAATTATCTTGTTTTTGTTTATTACTTTTTGCCTTAGTTTTTAATTGAAATATAGGTGGATCTCCTGAAAGTCTGTGCCAAATGGCTTACTACTAAGGAAAATTCAAATATACTAGTACAATCTAAATCTTTCAAGACTGTATCCTTGATTCATAAGACAACTTGACAGCAACGGATTTCAAATGATAATTTTCTTGAGATTTTATAAATAAAATCTAGACTGTGACTTAACCAAAAGACTTAGATTTGTTTTTTATCAATAGTTTTTGATCAATAATTTATTAACGTTTTTTGTTTCGGAAGATACAATGAGTGGTAGACTTCAGAAACTTTTAAAGTTACTTATATCAACCTTTTTATTGCAATTTTATTAGATTACAGATAGACCTTAGATTATGTATATTTCATATCGTTTTATACACGCTGCTTCGAAAGAGATAATGACATATTTTAGACATGGTCCTTGAGTAATAATAGTACTAGTTACATTTAGTGATATTACTGATAATTGAAGCATATGATCTAGCCAGAGCAGGTATCACTCTACAATTAGACTCCAAAAAGAGAGAATTTATACGCCCTGGCTGTTTGTAGATATGTAATCGAAAAACATATATCTAGTCTAATGGAGTCTATCTCCAGGTTTCTCAACAACCAAGTAAGTAATGTAATGGAATATGGACCGATCATGCCGTCTATTCAAATTCAAAAGGAACGAAGAAAGAACTGGAGTAAGAGTACTAACAGGCCACTGTCTACTTGGCAGATTGGCAGCAGACGGTGAACACCAAAAAAATTAATATATTTTTTCTTTTGTTTTTTTTTTTAATAAAATATCTTACAAATCTTGAATTTTTTTTACTAGAATGAATATAATCAAATTTGCATTGTTTTTAAACTGTCAGTAATTTCTTTAATTTTCATCCATAATATTTACATTGACTTGTTAGAACAATTATTGGACTATTTAATTTGGTTTAGAAATTACTATATTTTTGTAAAACCACTTCAACAAATGCACAGATACTAAAATTAAATCACACCAAAAAATAGTTGCAGTTTTCGATACATATTTCTTAAACAACATTTGCCACCTGCATTTGTTGCACAGCACTGTCTTTCTATATATTTTTATTAGCATTTATTTGTTATTACCATTACTTTGCACTTTTATTACTTTCGAACGCAGCTGCTTGCCAATGGTAAAATAAAATTATTGCACATTTATAGATTTTTGTTGCAATTTTTCAAGACATTGTTAGGTATTTCGTTGTTTTTGTGTATTGACGAAAAAATCAGGTCACCCTTTACTTTATTTATGTCTGTTTGTTGGCACACTGTTATCGGCTTTTGTACGAATTGGGACGACAGACCAGCCAATACAATAAAGTAATGCAATATTTTGCACCTGATTTCTGGTTATCTTTATTTATTTTGTTATTGGGTAAACTCAAAAGCACAACAACTGTTTTTAAAGCCAAACCAGATGCAGGGGAAATAAAACGAAGACTGCGGCAAGTTTGGCTTTTTATGACGCATTAAAAATTAATTTAAACAATTACACTTTTATTGATTAGTTTGCTTTTTCTTTTACTATTTCTTGTTACCTTTCACCAATTATAAAACCCGAAATGCAAATGATCATTCTGTCGCTCTTGTAGTAGCAAAAGTATACTTGCTAAATAGAATATGTAAATCACAGCATTGAAGTAAACGTTTCTACGTTAAACTATTTATGAAATCTTATTACAACATTTCTACTCCGTTTCTAGGTGTTTACGCTGTCAAGGATACGTATAAACTAAAAGTGGTGGCGGTAGTGCCTCTTCCTTCTGCCACGCATGCGCAACACAGTGACGTTGAAAGTGATCGTGCGCAGCATAAATTTGTGCGCAGATGCATATATGTTTCCGACTGACTTAAGTTTAAGGTGACCAGTTAAAATGAAGATAATTAGTAATAAAAAGATAGGAATATAATACGTAGGCTTCTTTTTATTTTTCGGGATTTTGACAGCACTTACAACTTTATCGAACAGTTTGACATATTTCATGTTATACATACTAAAAAAGTTTTGACATATGTGAGCTATTGTATATGGTAACATAAAATTTTCATCTCATCATCGATGAATCGTGGATTTACGCGTATGAGCTCGTAAGTAAACAGCAATCGACTGTATAGTTGTTTCAAAATGAGCCGAATCCAACATAAATTATTCGCGCACGAAGCACTTTCAAGCAAATGATTGTTTGTTTTTTGAAAAAAATGGTCATGTCGTAACCATACAATATTTCCCAGTTGTCTTTCAAAAAAATATTAGGAAAACCAACCGCTCTCGCACTTAGTCTGAAACAACTGTATTCTTGAGAACTCAAAACATCAATTTGATTAGTTATCTACCGTATGGCCCTGATTTGGCACCGAATTACTTCTTTTTATTCCCGTGCGTAAAAAATAAACGGCGGTTGATGCGTTCTAAATGCATGTTTTGAAGATGACTCAAAATAAGTGCTTCGACAATTGGTTAAAATGCCTGAAAAAAGTGTATAAATCTTAATGGCGGATATTTTGAAAAATACTACTCCGATTTTCAATGATAAATTTAAAAATTTTATAATAATAAAAAATATATGTATATATTAATCTCAGTTAGTGATTAAAATTTTTCCCTTAGCTGGTCACCTTAAACAACCCTCATAAGTGGCTTAAGAGCCAGCGCACATTCGAATCGAATTTGTATAATGAAATGAGAGAAAAACATATGGATGATACAAATGCTTAAATCTTCACAGTCGATATATAGTTATGAACAGCCTTTTGGAAAGAAAAACTTACAAACTGGCAGCGTAAGGAAATTAAAGCAAGTAGAGAGGGATTTTTTTGTACTTATACATTTTTGTATTAAAATGAAGTAGGAGAATAGCAAAGGTTTAGAGCAAGGAAAATAATAGAGTGCCGTAGAGGTATGTGTAGGTTTATGAAAGATTCTGTATAAATAATGCGGCTGAGTTCAGTGCAACAGGAAATAAGTTATTATGTTTGAGGTTCATTTCAACTTTTGGAAAAAATAATGTTTACAAAGTTATTTACACATTTTTTATTAGAAAATATATTAATTTATGCTTTTAATAGAACTTATCGTTATGTGAGGTAAGTAAAGTAAGATTAAAAGTAAAACAAAAAAAATTATTTTAAATATTAAACTTTTATGCTTAATTTAAAACGGCATAATAACGTGGTTGCAGTAATTAGAAGTGCGTACTGCCTCCGCCCAAAATTCATGTTCTGAAAACATCATAAAAACCAACGGTAATCAAATCCTGCATGCACTCTCACTAATATCTATAGAATTACAGAAAATTTTAATTTTTTTGTAAAATCTTTAGCCCCATTTTTACAAAAACATTGATCCTAGAAGACTGATGAACTGACAAATTTGTGTCAGATTTTATTGTTCTTCGGAATTGGCAGATTGTTTGAGTGTTGACGTCAAACCCTAGTTGCAGTACTATACATATGTATACTATACATACGTGATGAAAACGACTACTTTTGAAGTTGAATAATCTCGCTCAAAAAATCTAAGATGTAGATCTAAAAAAAAACTCAACTTATTGCTGCATCCAAATTTAATTGTGTGGACAGATAGCACAGTTTTAGGTTTTAATCTTCAAATAATAATGAGTCAGGTAAAACTATTGCTCATTATATAATATAGTATCTAGAAGTGACGGGGAATGTTAGAGAGGAGTGGAAATTTGACCTTTTTGGTATAGTCACATCGTTACCTCCATGGTCAACTTATGGATCGACTAAACACGAAGCAAGAAAAAATTTAGGTTACAAATTGAAAATCGCTGCAGTAATTGGGGTGAATGTTTACCTAAAGTATGAAGATTGAGTATAAAGGAAAGATTCACTCAAAAAGTTCGGGTCTTGTAGTTTTTTTTTTAATTTTTCGAAGAGTCCCAGGGAAGTTTTTTGCTTTATATTTTTTTACTTTCTAATTTTCATATATTTCTGTTTTTAATATTTATTTTATATTTTTGATATAGTATAATAATTAAAGTTTATAATTATTATTTGTATATTATACATATATGTATATATAAATTTTTATTTAATATTTAACTTTTATTTTTAAATTTTAATTAAATATTAAATTTATTATTCTAATATTACAATTTTATAACACATATGTATATGTATGTACATATTTAGATATTTTTATTTTTTAACTTAAAATTTGAATAGTAAATATTGATATACCTAAAAATTAAACAGCTGACAGAATTTTCGAGCTCAATCTTAACCAGGTGAAGCGCAGGTTATTTTTCGTTTACCAGAACACCTTGACAAAGAACCAAAACAGAAATCCACCAGCATTGAATTAGGATACACATTTAAGCGGTAAACATGTCTACAACAACAACAACGTAAATGTGCACATTGCAGCAATAAAAGACTATAAAGCCTGCACAGCAGTAGCAACAAAGGTAGCATGATCACTGCCAGCAATAAAACAAAATTGCAGCAACAAGAAAAAAGGAAGGCGAAAATATTGTAACAAAAGGTGCATCATTTTCGAACAAGCAAAGCCGTATAAAAGCAGAAAGCAACTGCACCTGGCGTTTCATACACATACATATGTATACGTAGGTGTGTGCGAAAAGAAAGACAATACACAAATAGCAGGTAGCGGGAAAAATAACGAAATGAAAAAACAAAGCAGAGATGAAGACAGAAACCAATTGCAAAAACTATTAGCTGATCCTGCGGCTCAAATGCTTATACAATATAACAAGCAGGACAGATATGCAAGCGCACATGTGTTGGAATGTTTTTGTTTTTATTTTTATAAACCAACGTAACAGCATGGCGAGGAAAGGATATGCGTTGTTATTGTTGTTGTAGCTGATGTATAATTTTGTGAATAGTATCGCATGAAAGCAAAACATCTGCTCCTGCACCTACAATTATATAAATAAACACTAATTCATATACATACATATGTGTGTGTGTAAAAAGAAGAGACACACAGCAGCGAATGGACAGGCGAAGCTAACAAGGACGTTAAAAAATTATATACAATATTAATATAACATGTATGCCTCTGTACATGTGTACATATGTATCTATGTAGGTGTAAAAGTAAATTAATTTCTGTATAAATGCATACATACATACAAATTCATAATAAGCCTTTACAAGGATGACCAAAACATATACATATGTACATATCTACCTACATATATTTGAATAAATATAAACATAAGTTCATACTATATTCATATATCTACATACAGATATTAATGTATCACTTATGATTACATTACAAGGCATAACATCGAGGTCCTCGGTCACCAAAAAAGCGACCTTGCCCTCGTTATTCCAAATAATGTTTCGCCATCTCCAAGCTATCCATTCTATGTGCAATTTTTGCAAACTCCATGCGCTTTACTATATGTTTTGTAGTTGCGGAAGTAATAACATACATAGTTTGTCGTAGGTGACTGCGAACTGTCACTACACTAACATCTAAATTCAGTTAATTTTTTCAGTTCCGTTGCTGACGTAATTGGCTTTGCTTTGTATAGACTGGTTAAAAGTGGCCATACACGATACACATGTGTGCACACAAAATCTGATTTCTCTCGTGTCGCCAAGAGTGAAGATCGCGGACGAACAATGGCAAGTGTTAAAGGGGTAGCCTGCTTTAGAGGCTTCAAAAAATCGATTTTTTTGAGGATTTTTTGGGAGGGGAAAAAATAATTGATTTAAGTGAAATTTCAAGGCTTTATAGTTATATATTTGAACATCTTTCACAATTTTTTGGATACGAAATCTTTGATATTCTGCCTTTGGGAAGCAATTGCCCGATGCATCTCGCAAGTGCACTTTTCGGACGGCGGCCGGATGCAGGTCGCAATTTCGATCGGAAACAAAAAATGTAAAGAGATTCATATTTTTTTAATAATTTATCTTCTAGTTAAAAATTCCAAAAAAGTGTAAAATTTTAAAATTTTTTTTAAATTAAAAAAAAGTTGTTTACTTTATGTTGTTTAAATATATGTTCAAACTTGACTTTTCTTAGTTTTTTTTAGTTTAAATGGAAGATAATTTTATGCCAAAGATAATAAACTTTGCCCCAATTCCATACAACGTTAAGTTTTTTTCTATCCTGCCCGCCAATTAAGAATAATCGTAAAAAAGAAAATCGATTGTTTAAAGCTTCTAAAAATTTTGTATCAGAATATATTGATCTTATAAAAAATGAAGAGGCAATTGGACAAATGAAAAGTGATATATATAAAAATAAAATTGAGAAAAATAATAGGTGGAATAACTTATTAACGATATATAAAGAAATAGATAAAAGTGCTACATTATAAATAACTTCCAAGAAATATTCCTCTTGCCTGTCGCACATGTTCACTGTGTGAAAAACGAACGCAAAATGGATTTGTATGTCGCGTATGGCGAAACGATTTCATACAGATCGAACGCACATGTATGTCGCGTATGGCCCCTTTAAGCGTGCTATAATTGTTGGTGACCATTCCTCGTTTTCGGCCACGCGTTTCCATTTTCGGTTCATAATATAAAGCGTTTCGAAACATTTTCTGGGAAAAACCATCATTTCATGATTTTAGAATGTGTTGCACCTTTTGAAATCAACTTTGTTTATTACAATCCTCTTTTCAGGCGAACAGTGTTTTCTCGGCCCATTTGTGTTCTAGTCAATATTAAAACGTTACACTTAAATAAAAATTAATAAACGTAATATAATTTTTCACTTCCATCGCAATTATTTAATCAAATTCTGTAATTTTGTACGTTCCAGCAGAATTATGCCTACGATGCTATTATTTTGATTGCTCAAAATTAGACACACAATCCAAAATTAATTCAAACTAAAACTACTGTTTGAGTTTATAACGAACTGTTCGTACTAAGAAAACGAGCACATCACATCTAACAATATGCCACAGTGATTGCTGCCAGATCAGAAAAAACATATATTTTAAAATTCTCTCAGTATAGTACTGCGGTGCTATTTTTTTGATCACAACTATATATGCATTCATATACCCATATACATATATAAACTACTTCATGTTAGAATCTGTAGCTCATCACGTGGCAACTGCTTGTAGAGACTCGTGAACTTGCACTTATGTCAATTACGTTCACAAGCCACATGAATGTATATGTAGTACATAGTATATAGTCATAAATATATTTATTGCTTTATATTTACATATCCATAGAACATTTATATGCTGAACACAATGACCACGATAGACTGCAAACGACATCTATCAAATCTTATGGACACAGTTATTTTGCAGGCCGACAGTTGTCGCTCTCGCTAACTTCAATATATCTTTATATTTGCCAACGACAGTAGAGTTGACAGTAGATAGATGAGGGGGGAGTGATGTGATGTCCCTAATATGTAAATGTAAAATTATTCAAACTCTAACAAACCTGACGTCATTTTACAAATAAAAGCATAAAATAGCTGTATTATATCATATATAGGGTGATTTTTTAAGAGCTTGATAACTTTTTTTAAAAAAAAAACGAATAAAATTTGCAAAATCTCATCGGTTCTTTATTTGAAACGTTAGATTGGTTCATGACATTTACTTTTTGAAGATAATTTCATTTAAATGTTGACCGCGGCTGCGTCTTAGGTGGTCCATTCGGAAAGTCCAATTTTGGGCAACTTTTTCGAGCATTTCGGCCGGAATAGCCCGAATTTCTTCGGAAATGTTGTCTTCCAAAGCTGGAATAGTTGCTGGCTTATTTCTGTAGACTTTAGACTTGACGTAGCCCCACAAAAAATAGTCTAAAGGCGTTAAATCGCATGATCTTGGTGGCCAACTTACGGGTCCATTTCTTGAGATGAATTGTTGTCCGAAGTTTTCCCTCAAAATGGCCATAGAATCGCGAGCTGTGTGGCATGTAGCGCCATCTTGTTGAAACCACATGTCAACCAAGTTCAGTTCTTCCATTTTTGGCAACAAAAAGTTTGTTAGCATCGAACGATAGCGATCGCCATTCACCGTAACGTTGCGTCCAACAGCATCTTTGAAAAAATACGGTCCAATGATTCCACCAGCGTACAAACCACACCAAACAGTGCATTTTTCGGGATGCATGGGCAGTTCTTGAACGGCTTCTGGTTGCTCTTCACCCCAAATGCGGCAATTTTGCTTATTTACGTAGCCATTCAACCAGAAATGAGTCTCATCGCTGAACAAAATTAAAGCGCGAAACACATTTCGAACCGAACACTGATTTTGGTAATAAAATTCAATGATTTGCAAGCGTTGCTCGTTAGTAAGTCTATTCATGATGAAATGTCAAAGCATACTGAGCATCTTTCTCTTTGACACCATGTCTGAAATCCCACGTGATCTGTCAAATACTAATGCATGAAAATCCTAACCTCAAAAAAATCACCCGTTATAATAACAATTGATAATTTAAAACAAAAATATTTTCCTATTTACTTATTTTTTGCATAAAAAATTTCACATTGAACAAAATATTAAAATTTCGAGGTTTTAATGCGATTTCATCTATTTTCACACCACGCCCACAGGTGCTCCTGGTTACTGGGATCCCCTGTGCCAAATTACAGTTTTATATCTTAATTTAGTGCATAGGTATGGTACTTTATAGGTTTTCGGTTAATGGCGATTTGTGGGCGTGGCAATGGTCCGATTACGCTCATCTACGAACACGACTTCTTTGTACTATATAGTAAAGTTTCACCAAGATATCTCAATTTTTACTCAAGTTACAGCTTGCACGGACGGACAGGCAGACAGACAGAAATCCAGTTTTCAACTTTTCTCATCTCCCTGATCATTTATACACCTTTATATATAACCCTTTATCTATCTAGATTAGTTTTAGGTGCACGTACAACCGTTAGGTGAAAAAATTATAATACTTTGTAGCAATTGGTTGCAAGAGTATAAAAATGGTATGGAGGAACAAAAAATTTGTCAAGGTTTACGAAAATAAAATTTTCTTCTGAAGACTGAAGCGACATCTTTATATACATATATGTACCTATGTCCTTTTAAGTCGGCATCACTGTTAACAATAAATTTCTAAATAATAATTTGCTCTTTCTGGCATATATTTACATTTTTGTAGTAGCAATTTAGAAACATATACATATACATACATATGTATATTAAAATAAAAATTTTTTGTAGGTCTGCTAAGAAGAAATTACGAACAAATAAAAATAATAAATAAATAAAATTCACTCTACTCTAATATACATACATATTGATATTTGTGAATTTGTTTGTGTTCTCCGTATCCGCATTAGAGGCAAACAAATATAATTAGAGAAAGGAAAATTCTTTTGCCACACACAGCTAGGCACATTTGAGTACTAACATGCATAAGAACGTGTGTATGAATGCATGTATGACGAGCGGTCCTATTAATATGCAACAAGTTGCAGTTGCCACTAGTTGCTGAACTTTGAAGTGCACCGCAAGACGCGAGCTATCGTCATACATTTAACTTACTCGTATGCATACAAATAGAAAAGGACTTACAAACACATACAAATTAATTGGCGTGTGAATCCAAATACCTCAAAATTATATCGGAAATTGCTATTAGAAAACCTTTACTTATACAAGAACTCTATATTTACTCAATAAATATACATAGTATGTACATACATACCACATTTATATATACATAAGGAGTATGTATTGTATGTCGGCAGTATTTTACTTTGAACTTTTGACTTTGATGACTGTCATGGATAACGTGATGAACTATTTTGTACTATACTATATTGTAAACATATAATATTTTGTATGTATTATTGTAATTACGTTTAATAGCGAAATTACTTTCTTTGTTATATAAGTATGTAAATATAATTATATTTAACAACGGATATTAAAAACGCAAAATGTCAATGAAATAAAATGTAATATTGATTGGTTCAAAGTTGAAAAAAATCATTACCATTTTTAACATTGTGTGCACGTAATGGTTCAATACTAACGCAAAAAATTTATAAAAAGCGGAATATCGAATATGCATTTGATTACTGTAAAATTTTCAGAAAAAACGCTTTAAAGTAACCAAAGAGGAAAATGAAAGCATTTGAAAGATGTTCTAGAATTTATGCTAAAATCAGAGATAGAAGAGTTTTAAATATTTTTCGATTGTCTAATTACATCTATGAACGAAGAGACCCCATGTTTCGAAGCTGGAGTTTACTAAGTACATATGTATATGTATCAATTTCATGCCGAATGTTCCCTATAGGAAACTCGATTTCTCTGTATTAATCTACCACTTAAGAAAAGAGGATAGACACAAATAGCTATTAATTGGTATTAAAGTTGTCACTCTAATAAAAATAACGAAAATTTCACCAAATTATGATTATTTTAATTTAATAAATTAGGTAGTCCTATGACTCATATAAAATAAAATTTTCTTCGAGCAAAATAATGCTAATAATTTTATGCAGACATTTTAACATTTTACATTCTTAGTAATGTTTCGACCATTTTATGTTAATCTTAAACATAGTATTTTTTTATTATTGTGGCACCAGTTTTAAAACAAAATAAAATTTCGTTGCAACAACCGTTATTTGAATAGAGGAGGATTACAAACAATTGTAGATCTACATATATGTTTGTATGCATTCAACACTGCCAAATCCCACTGATCCTAAAAGTAGGCACCAATTTTGTCGCACCACCAAAATGTGTCAAAGGATTACGCTAGCACAGTGCTGCCAAACAAAATCACCTATGTGTCAACATTTCATGTGCTGAACACAATGACCGCGACAGGCTGCAAACGACATCTGCCAAATATTAAAAAACTCACGTTCTTATGGACACAGTTATTTTGACAGCTGCACGACTACACAACTGCAAGCCGACAGTTGTCGCTCTCGCTAACTTCTATATATTCTTATATTTGCCAACCACAGTAGAGAGATGAGGTACGATGCCACTAATATGTAAAATGTAAAATTATTTAAAACTCTAACAAACCTGACGTTATTTTACAAATAAAGGCATAACATAGCTCTATTATGGCTCTATTATATCATTTGTAATAACAATTGATAATTTAAAACAAATAAATTTACCTATTTACTTATTTTTTGTATGAAAAATTTCACTTTGAACAAAATATTAAAATTTCATTGAAGTGAAAGGTATTAGTATGGCCACAACGAAATTGTGTACGTGCAAAATGAAGAGCTGTGTTGTCTTGTGTACATGCGGGCCATAGTTATGTTGCTGCCTTCTCACAAATGTTCATGTAAGGATTCACAACGTCATTTTCAGTTCACTGTCCTGTTGCTGCAGTCTGTCGCGGTCATGGTGTTCAGCACATCAACTGTAAATATGTGTCTTGCAGCAGGGAAGCATTTTGTAGTTTGTTAATGAGAGAATATAAATGAAGACGCTCAAAAATGCACAAAAGAAAACAACAAATTAAGGCAGCTGTATATTTTTGAAAGGAGGAAAACGTTCTGCGTGTTTACAAGCCGAAAAAGGAGCCCGAAAAAGGAGTGACAATGACTACACAAATTTTGGGTTTTATGTTTATAATTTGCTTTTTAGTTTTTTTTTCACCTAATTGTAAACACGCATACAATAATAGTGTATTTTTTATTTTTTGCTTTTGCTTCTTTTTACTTGCTTACCTCACTGTCGTAACGTGATGCGATGTATGGGTGCGCGTCTCTTTGTGTCGCGTCGAATAACTGACAACAGTCACGTGACGTGTTGCGGTGCGCACCACACGTCGCACTCGGCTGCGACCGTCGCCGACAACAACAACAATCGGCGGCGGTTTCTCATTACCATATTGTAGGAAGGATTCGGAATTGTCTTTACTTTCATACAACTCGATTTCGGACATAGTCACAACACCGCAGCTGGTTAGGAAGTGAAATTTGCTTTGGTCGTTTAATTAAATGTTTTTAGTTCGGGTGTAATTTTTTTGGCGTACTATGTTGTGTTGTTATTGCTTTTGTTTTATTTTTGTAATAATTTATTTACACTGTTCGTTTAGTTTTGACTTTATATTTAATTTTCTTTTGTTTTACATACACTTCGTTTATCTTTGGTTTTGTTGTTGTTTTTGTTTCTTAACTTATGTTTATTTTTCCACTTTTTTCGTCTTTCTTTTTGCTCGTTTTCAATTCGTATTTGTTCGTGAAATATTTACTGTTTTTGCAATTGTTAACTTTTCGCACATTTTATTAGATTCCATGGTCTATTTGCGCAAAACCCGACACATTTTTAAAAAAGATTAGATGTTCAAATTATGAAAGTAAGAGAAAATTTTTATTGTTGTTGTTGCTTTGTTGTGAATATTAAATTGGCAAATAAGGCGGTTGTGGTCGTGATTGTTGTATTTTCACAGCATTATTTGAAAATTGTTAACATATTGTTGATATTGTAACGGTTGTGTAGTCACATGAGAGGTGATAATTTTTTTGTGTTTACTAATTTTCTTAAAAAAAAAAAAACGAAACAATAACTAAAACTTTTGGTTTTCACTTTTTCGATTATATTATCATCATAAATACATACTCGTATAAAATTTCTCTGTGTAGGGAATACTTAAAACAAAATACGAACAATAAAACAATTAAAATGAATAAAAGAAATCCTCTAACATGTATACTATATATGTATGTATATGTGGAGATAAATATATATCCTATGAAACTATTTTAAAACAATCTCATAAAAAATAAACAATTTTAAGCATATTTTTGCTGAAACAATATTTTCAGAAACTCTCCACAATGTTCTTTAAGCAGGAATTTAATTGAATTTCAAGACAATCTTCTTTGTCATTGGTTTTTAAATAATTTCTCGAGTTATTGAAACAAACGGGATTTTGGGATTTTGTTTGTTTTATGTTGGAATTAACTAAACAGTCCCCTTTTTTTTTACAAATAAATACAATTCATAACGAATACAAATGATAGTTAAATAAATTGTTGGAATGACAGATAATTTTCCTGTACGATGTTGTCCACGATTGCGGCTGCAATTTTGGTTTAAAACAAAAATTTTAAAAAGATGATTAATGTGTAGGAAAGTTGTTATTTTCTTTTTTGAAATTTGTCAAAATGGCGCGGTTTGAACAAAAAGTAGATAAACTTGGAAGATTAAAAAAAAATAAATGTTTCCATAGAGAATACCGTTAAAAAATTTTCTCACCAAATTGGAACTAGATATCTTCAAAACTCTTCCTTTAAGGGGAGAAACCGTTTTGAAAAACACCATTTTGAGAAAAATGCGTTTAAGGATTGTTCCCCACTCTGAATGAATTTGAATTTCGATTTCAAAATTTGAAATGCAACAAAAAAAACGATTTCTCGAAAATTTCGGCTGAGACGATCCCTTAGTAAACTATTTGCATCATATTCGGTAGGGTTTTGGATTCGATGAAAGCAAATATGAACCCATCAACGTGATATAAACTGTAAATTATCGAAATTGGGAAATTTGTATTTGAAGAATTCGGCAATAAGTACAATATCAGGAAGTTCCTTGTATTTGTAAAAATTATACTTTCTAATATTGTGGAACAAATTTGAATCCTAAAAGTCATGAACAATATGAAAAATTTTTTATTTCAAAAATCCCAAATTATAAGTTAAAAAATAAAAACTTAATCCCAATATTTTGGACTCGAGGTTACAAAACAAAAAAAGGAAATCAAATGTAAATTTAATTATTTTTTAATGCATTATTTGCAACCCTACTTATGGTAAGTGTAATCCTTTATAAGAGTAAATAATGATGAACGAGGATAAAGGAAGAAATCAAACCAAATGACACTTGATTTCGGTGGGAATACTATGACAATTTACTTAAGACTTATTGTATAAAGACGAAGGGTAATTGTTGATACTGCGAAGAGATATGGTTTTAAGAATTATGCAATCTAAATATACACCGTCTGCGAACCTGCGAAATGCTATAATGGGATGACCTTTCAAACGATAGTTGGTTCCACGTGACCGGAACATATTTGAATCTTTGTTTGGACAAGAACAATTTGGCGGTCATTCCTTCAAATTATTAGGGAATGATTTTAGCCGCTGCAACAATAAAAAATATACAATATATACAGTGGCGGACAAAAGTCTACATACACCCCCTATTTCCATTGATATGAGAGTACAAAAAGTTTTTAGAAAAATGTATTTATACAGTTTTATTCTAATATTTATTATAACAATTAACTAAAAAAATTCATTATTTAACATAAAACAACAAATTTATGGAAGAAAAACTCAAAAATTGCTTTGACAAAAGTCTACATACAGTTCAAATCTCATACTTTGTACATTGTATTATTAACAGTTAGCCTTTTTCTTTTATTTCAATATGTTTATTGTTTGATATTTATTAAATTTAGTTGTAGTTTAAACATTTCAATAGCTATAATGGTTCCGCGAAATGAAATATCAATTGATGTAAGAAATTTGGTGATAAAAGAAAGAAAAGAAAAAAATCATATGGTGAAATTTCTAAAATTTTAAACTTGAGTCGAGCAACAGTACAGACAATTCTAAAAAACTTTAAAAATAATGGTTCCAACGAAAATAAACCGCGCAGTGGACGCCCAAAAAAACAATCTCGTAGAGACGTCAGCCTGATTCTCAACGAAGTAGACCAAAATCCAAAAGTAAATGCTCCAAATATAGCCGAACGCATAGTAAGTACGTCACAAATGAGTATCCAACCAAGAACAATAAAAAAAACTCTAAACGATAACGGATTCCACAGTAGAACACCACGGAAGAAACCTTTTATTTCTGAAAAAATCGGAAACTTCGTTTAAAGTTCGCCAAAAAACACAAAGAAAAGGAAATGGATTTTTGGAAAAAAGTTTCATTTACAGATGATTCTAAATTCACCCTTTTTGGTAGTGAAGAAAGGGCTAAAATTTGAAGGAAAACTAACGCCACGCTTGAACCGAAGAACGTAGTATCAATTGTGAAGCTCGGTGGCGGCAGCGTAATGATTTGGGTGATGCGGCCTCTGGAGTTGGAAAGATGGACTTTATTGAAGGTGAAATGGACGGTTATAAGTATAAGTCTCTGTTGGAACATATTTTGAAGCCTTTGGTGAATAATTTAGGGCTCGGTTCCAGTTGGATATTTCAACAAGATAACGATCCGATGCATGCGGCGCAAATTGTTAAGGACTGGTTGCTTTATTATATTCCAAGGCAATTCAATACACCACCTCAAAGTCCAAATATGAATATTATTGAACATGTCTAGGAGATTTTGGAGCGTAGAATTAGAAAGCACCAAGTTTCTAGCTCTGCTATACTCTAAGAGCGCATATTGGAACCTTGGAACAGCATTACATCTGCAGCGTTGACAAATTTAGCAGAATCAATGCCACGGCGTCTTCAAGCAGTTATAGATGCCAATGGGGACTCAACTAGCATTTTGCAAAGTTTTTCGCACTGAACTAAGATATTTTTGTACTGTATGTAGACTTTTGTCAACACAATATTTGAGTTTTTATTCCATAAATTTGTAGTTTTATATTAATTAACGGATTTTTTAAGTTTGTTGTTATTAGAAAGAAGATTAGAATAAAACTGTATCAACACATTTTTCTAAAAAGTTTTTGTACTCTCACATCGAAGAAAACAGGGGGTGTATGTAGACTTTTGTCCGCCACTGTACATATATCAATCTTCTCATCAATAGCTTCATAATTTTAGAACCACTATGTATGTACGTTGTGGACTCGATACCAGTTGATTCTGACAGTGGTCGTTCAAGGATTAGGAATTAAAAGGCTTCGCTTATTTTTCGACAATATAAGGTAACCATCTTTTATTTACAATATAGCGGGACTATTATCACTAAATCGCTAGCAAAGTTGTCAGTGCCAATTATATGGTACATACTACAAACGTTGACTTTTTTATATTTTATTCAAAACTCTTCCCAAACGGTTTAGATACGTTTGCACTGCTTTAATGGCCTTTTCAGCAACGTTCAACGCAGTAAATTTGTTTCAACAACAAGTAGCATTAGTCACACGACTCCATATTCATATATGTATATTAGGGTGTTTATGTTTTTTGAACAATTAATTTTTTTCAGTCTCGTCACGAAATTTCCTTGGAAACACCCTAAAAAAATTTTCTGAAAATTTTAGCCCTTAATATTAACATTAAGAACTGGATCAAGGCCTGTAAAAATTTTCCATAGAAAATACACTACAATCATGAGTTTTTATCTTTAAATTCCTACAGATCAGAGGTATTTTATGGCATCGCTTTGACTTTAGACATATTTCTCAGAATTGTTCACTCTACAAAAGTGCCTAGTGCAACAAAGTCGTAACTCACACCGGCGAGGTTGTCTGATTTTTCCAAGAATTTAGCATTTTTTTGTATATATCTCGTAAATGACAGGAGCTATGGAAAATTTGTAGGAAATTTTATTTTAATTTTTTTAATTTTATTTTTAAGGCTTTATAGAATTTTTGTAGATGGTATGTATTAAAAAATCTATGAAAATTGCATACAGCAATTTCGAAAATATCCAGATCTTAGAAGGTAAGCGAATGAATCACAGCTTTGCAACTTTTACCAGCGCGACACTCGGAAATACTAGGTTATAAAAATAGAGATAGAGGACGAGAGAGAGGCGGTAAACGGGACATGCATCATTGCGCTACCAACCAAGCAATAAGCTGAAAATAGAGCTGAAGCGTACACACATATGTATACTTATAAATATACATACATACTCGTATATCTCTGTATATCTCTATACGTAATTTAAGTCCATGGGGTGTTAATTACAAAATCACTGCTGTAAAACTTGAAATGCTTAAAACAGCTAATGAAAAAAAGAATAGCTACAACTCAGTCTGTACACATGAACATACATATGTAAGTATGTAAATTTCGTGTAAGTTAAATGGTTTAAAAGTGGTTACTTTCATTATTTTAGCGTAGGCAACAAAAACAAACTTGTACAAGTAATTATACTCGTAGTTAGCTGTTTTAACACATGAAAACAAACATACACACACAAACACGCTCATAAATATATTTACACAATTCTATACATGTATGTATATGTACGCATGTATGTGGTGGTCGCCGTTAATGTCAAAGCACATGACTGGCTGTGTTTACATAAGCGTTTGCGTACTTAGCACTACTCATGCGTTTGAGATTTTTCATATTTTAATGCAACAAAGCAAATAAGTTCATTGTTGTGAATAATATGCATTTTATATATTATACATATGTATGTATGTAAATGTGAAATCAATAATTCATAAAAAAATTAGCAGTAACACTTTGCTTTGAAGTTGCATACAGTAGCGGCAAGCTACGAAAGTGCAAAATCAATTTTATTAGTTATATTAGCCAACTAATATTAATATTTTGTGGCATTAGCAAATGGATGTATGTAGACTAAAGAGAAAATTTTTCTTAATACTTCCTATTTAAAAATTATTTTGTTAATAACAATCTGCCGAACTGCTAGTTTTATTTTGCCCGGTGCCCTCCAAGAAATTTAGAAAAATAGAGAAACTCAATCCAAGGCTTTTGTATAAGTACTATATGTCTCTTTCGATGACGGTCGTCAAACATTTTATTATGGAGTTTGAATGTGGTCGTCGACACATGGATCCACTGATACGCTCTAGAGCTCAACGAACAGTCGAAACAGTGAACTTCAACGGCGAACCAACACCGAATTAGAGACGGAAAGGTGATGACCACCGTTTGCTTAAGTTAAGTAAAAAATCGCAAATTTTCTAAAATTATAGTATTTATTTTTTTTTTAATTGATTAGAATCAAGACAGGTTCAAAATGTGAAAAAAATCGTAATTTTGACCTTTGAGTGAATACCAATGCTTATCGATTTGGAATGCAAAACGATAATTTTCTCCATTTTTGGAAGAAAATAATTTATATAAAAAGATGCGAACCCAGGAAAGGGCTTCTAACGTGGTCGTTAAAATTGTCTAAGCCGTTACTTAGCAAATATTAAATTTTTTAATTGCTTACTTTTCACTTTCATTTTGGGAAACTTTAACTCCTAGACCACTAAAAACAGATTTTTCCCAAACTGTACGTATGTAGTTCTTTATTTCAAATATACAAAATTTTATTTATTTCTATTTATTATTTACTGATTGGGTTTTTATTTTCGCTATATCGACAAACCAAATTACAAAAAATCTATGTACATACTTGTATATTGTGAATATAAAAAAAACAAAAATTAATAAATTAAAATAAAAAACATTTTACTATAGATATTTACATCCCAAGAGTTATCTTAAGTATTTTTTCGTAATTAAAATTTTTTAAATAAATAAATATAATTCGAATTTGAATGTCTCTACATGTTTACCAAGCGATTATTTTTTGAAAATATTGTTATTTGTACCCAAATCTATTAGACCCCCATATTTGGTTAATTCAAAATCCGTAAACAACTATCTATATTTCGAATATGAAAATGCTGACGTATTTTTAGTTTTTTTACGGAAAATATCGAAATAATTATTTTCTACCATCTAAATTGCCAGAAGACCATCGTTTTTATTAGTTCTTAATAACGTTTTTGCAAATTGTTTTTGTGAAGAATTAATATTTCTATTGTAATAAAATTTTTATTGGCATATGTTTTATTTTATTGTTATTCTTGAAAATTAATTAATAAAGCAATTAAAAGTTTTATTTTTAATGGTTTTTTATTGCTTATGGCTTTCATTTTACTTGGTTTAAGCACTGAACTGCAGTGGGCGACCAAGAAGAATATTTTTAGTTTTCGAAAACCCCGAACTTATGAATTCTCTGCGTGCTTTGTGCACTGAAGTCGCCAACAATCCATTGGTTATCATAAGCACAGTTAAGTTAATGAATATGAAATTAAATTAGCAAACAAAAACTTGTTTTCGCGTACTCTCAAACATACATGTACATATACAGGGTAGGCCATTTAAAGTTGACCCATCTGGCAACACTGTAACTTTTAACAGCGCTGACAAATCGGCTAATGTCATACCGCGTTAGAAGCGTCATTCGAAGACAATTTATACCATGGAACAGTACACTCCAAAAGAACGCGCTGAAATTGTTCAGCTTTATATTCAAAATAACTTTTCAATTGTGTTAACTCAACGTGCGTTTCGCAAAAAAAATAAAGTGAAAAGTGCTCCAGTTAAGAACACAATTAAGTCTTTATATGCAAAATTTGTGAACACCGGTAATCTCAGTAATGCCAGTCATGCATCCAGACAACGCACAAGACGTTCTGATGAAAATATCGAAGCTGTACGAGCCAGTATTGAGGAGACTACATCGACATCGAGTTATCGCCGCTCTCAGGAATTAGACATCTCTCGCACCACTCTCCGACGCATAATTCATAAAGATTTGAAGATGTTTCCATATAAAATTCAAATGGCACAAAAACTAAACCCAGCTGATTATCCGCGACGCCTTAATTTTGGCAAATGGGCCATCGAAATGGCTGAAAACGAACTTGACTTTTGGCGAAAACTCATCATGTCAGACGAGGCACATTTCTCGTTGAATGGAGGCGTAAACAAGCAAAATTGCCGATTTTATGCCACCGAAAATCCTCAATTAATTGAAGAACAGCCTCTTTACGACCAAAAAGTAACAGTTTGGTGCGGTGTTTGCGCGAATATGACCGTATTTTTTCGAAGACGATGATGGAGCCACGACAACAGTCAATGGTGAGCGTTATCGAGCCATGATAACGGATTTTGTGATACCCATTATTCGCGAAAATGACATGGATAACTTCTGGTTTCAACAGGACGGGGCTACATGCCATACAGCTCGACCAACAATCAATTTATTGCGACCATTTTTCCCCGGGCGATTGATATCGAAAAATGGTGATGTTGACTGGCCACCGAGATCACCAGATTTGACGCCACCAGACTTTTATTTGTGGGGTTATTTGAAATCCAAGGTATACGCTAATAAGCCAAAGACCTTAGCTCAACTGAAAGCCAACATTCGACGTGAAACAGCCGCCATATCATCCGAAACATTGGCCAAAGTCATGAAAAATGTCGAAAAAAGAGTGCATTTAGCTGTCAAAGCTAAAGGTGCCCATTTACGCGATCTAATTTTTAAATATTAGCTGAAACAAATCCCCTTGGACCAAAATAAATTATTTTTGAAATGAACAAAAAACATTGTTTTCTTTTGTTCTTTGTTTTTAGAAACAAATGGGTCAACTTTAAATGGCCTACCCTGTACTTACATATATAAGTATATATACTATATGTGTGTATGTGTGCAAGTTCATTTCAAGTTGGCAACTTTTTGTGTAGGAATTCCAGTTAAGGATTACAAATTAAGTATTTTTCGTTTTTATAAGCTTACCATCGTAAGCTATTACATGCTTTTTGACATTTTAAATTGCACATACAAACATATGTACAGTATGTCTCATAATTCTTTTCACAATGCAATATTTAAGTATTTTGTTTTTTTATAAGTAAATAACATTATTGTTTATTGGTTTAAATTATTTTTTTTGCAGCTGAGCACATTCTTGGCACATATTTCTTGTTTATGTGAAAACAAACAGTTATTTGAATGTAACATATACAAAACCAACAACGTAAACAATAATGCGTCATGTTTTGCGTTGTCTCAAAATTGTTTTCACAATTCAGAGAAGCGCAAAAAAAATACCGGACACTTAACGGTACACTATGTTTTTGGACATTGTTTGATGGCCGCTGCTCTTAGAGTTGATGCAACATTTAGTTACATGTAATTCGCGTAGTTGGCGACACACCATTCGTTAGAAAACATTTTAGCAATAATGCCGGGTAATCGTACAAGTGAAAATATAATACAGTTAGTTTATTATAATTTTCATAAAGGTAAATCAGCTAAAGAATTGGCTGAAATGTTTTCTTTAAATGTTAGGACAGTGTACAACATTATATATCGCGCAGAAAAAGAAAATCGGTTAGAATTAAAACAACCCAGTGGCAGGCCAAAAAAGCTTACACCAAGGATGGAAAGGTTAATAATCAAAAAAATTGACAATAAACCACAGTGCAGCCTTAGAATGTTAGCCGCAGATTTGAAGGAACGCAATATTGTGCAAGTAGGCCATGAAACCGTGCGAAGAGTTCTCTTAAAACACAAATATAGTTCAAGAAGTGCAAGAAAAAAACCATTGCTATCACAAATTAACGTTGAAAAACGACTTTCTTTTGCTCTAACTCACATTTCACATCCAATGGAATACTGGGACGATGTGGTGTTTTATGATGAGACGAAAATAATGCTATACTACCACGATGGACCTCAAAGAGTTTGGAGGAAGCCGCTTACAGCTCTACAAAACAAGAACATTATTCCCACAGTAAAATTTGGAAAGCTGAGTGTTATGGTGTGGGGTTGTATTTGTAGCAAAGGTGTTGGTGAAATCAGAATTATTGAGGATAATATGACAAAAGAAATATATTTAGACATTTTACGTAGCAATTTAAAAAGAAGTGTACAAAAATTTGGGTTCGTGGATCCAAACAATCCCAATAAATTGAATTACAAGTTATACCAAGACAATGATCCGAAGCACAAGTCTTATATATGCAGGACTTGGTTGCTATATAATTGCTCAAAAGTGCTAGATACTCCTGCGCAAAGCCCAGACATCAATCCTATTGAAAACTTATGGGCATATTTGAAAAAAAAAGTGGCAAAACGGTGCCCTACAAACAAAAGCACCCTAATACAGTGCATCAAAGAGGAGTGGGAGAAGATCCCACAGGAATATGACATAAAAAAGCTAATTTCAACGATGCCACGGAGGCTACAATATGTAGTAGACGCTGCAGGTGGTCACACCAAATATTAACATAAAATAGCTCGCGTGTATTGATTGAAACTTTAATTGTGGTGAAATGTGAAAAGAATTTTGAGACAGTACAGAATAAGACATTTTTTGGTTTTTGATTTATTTCTTCTAATATACTTTAAAAATATAATTGCTTTTGATTCGGAAATAATAAAAAATATAATGAAAATTATTATGTTATAAAAAAATTCTTTAATAAATATGTGCGTTACTTAAAAAATTCACTTTGAACATTTTACTTCATCAAATGTTGTCATATGAAAAGATTTATGAGACATACTGTATGTATTTGCATAAATAATTTTATATATGCACCTACGTATGTATGGTAGGTGTGCATATGTACATATACATACATATGTCTCAATACCCGTGCTTGTTTGTGTACTCATAATTGTTTATATGGCATGAAATTGTGTAGGCGCGAGTTCATCAGTCTGAATCGCCTGCCAGTCACCGATTTGAAGTGGAATTAGTTTTCGAAAGTTTGTTTGTTTTTTAAAAGCTAGTAAGCAGTAAGGCTTTACAATCCAGCGTCCGACATGCTTCATATGTTGCGAGAGGTTGGAAAGTTTTATTGTTTTCATTATATACATACATATTAATTTGTATTTTTTTGCGGGAAACGTAGAATATACATATGTATGCTTTCTTTCATTATTTCTTTAGCGATTGGAAATATCTACGCCACAAAAAAACGGCACAAACATACATACATAAGTACATACATATGTGGTGAGGAGCTAAAAAGCGTTTAAACGCACTGTAGTGTGAAGTAAACACACACATACTCATATAAACAAACACTCCCACATATATAAATATACTTATGTATGTGCGTGGGTAAGCATAGCTTGGCGCTACCCCCTTTTCTGAAGCAACTTTTAACATTTAAGACCCATTTATTACCGTTATTCGTAACGGTGTGCTCCCAGCGGGATGTTTGTTGTTGCAGCCATTATTTCAAAGCAACTTGGCATAGAATATCATAAATAATTCAATTATTTAATAAAGAGTGGAAAACGCTTCAATGAATTTAATTATATAATTGACTCTTAAAGTGTTTGGATGTTGTTGTAGTGTGAAATTTCTCATGTTTGTTGGCCTAGCAAAAGTTTAAAATTTCAAGAAATTTAAGAGTTTTTGTTTCGCATTTTTCTTGTTGTTGCTGGGAGGTGCCACTGTTAATTGTAGGTAAATTTTTTGCATCTAGCGCCCCCTGGTGGCGCCATCTATGTATGTATATGTCGACTGGTGCGTTAGAATCTGCTATCCTTATCGATTGTGCAGTGAGAATTTCAGGGCATTTAATTGATTGGAAGAGAAGTTATTACGTTTTAAGTGTTAGTATGTATGTTTGTATTATCGGTGCGAAAATGAGCTTCGTACAAAGAGCCAACATTAAATTTTGTTTTGAAATTGGTAACACTTTTACCGAAACGTTTCAATTTATGAAGCAAGTATCTATCTCATGCAGAGTGCACGAGTGGTTTCAACGTTTTCAAAGTGGTCGTGAGAACAGAAATGACGATCAACATATGGGCCAATCAAAATCCGTGATCACCGGACATTCCATCGAAACTGTGAGGGAATTCATCAAAATTCAGGCGAAATTATCATTGAAATCATGGAAGTGGAATTGAACATCTCCAAAACATCGAATTATAGCATTTTGACCGAACATTTGAGCTTACGAAAGGTGTGTGCACATTTTAACCATTAACCACTCCCCGTATTCACCTGATATGCATCGTGGGACTTCTTCCTTTTCGGAAAGTGATTGTAAGTATATCAAATACGAAAATATTTTAATACAACTGTATTTTAAATTTACCGTTTCAGTTTTTCATGAATTCCCTATATCAAAAAGTTGTATGAGTTTCCAGATTATTAGGTGTCTTTGAGCATTTTTGAACAATTTCTCCAAACGAACTTAGTCTTTTTCAGAGTATATTTAGTTCTCTATAACATAATGGGAGTTTCAAAGTAAAATACACCTCTTTAGAAGACTTCGGGTGTATCGAGATACCCTCTACTATTTCGAAAACACTTCATTATATGATTCCAAGCGATTCAAGGCTCCCTCTACTATTTAGAATACACTTCGTTAAATGTGAAATACTTCAAGTATCAAAAATCACAAATCAACAGTTCAAATCGTTCCAAATCTATTGTTTTATTCTGGCGAGTTTGTCATGAAAAATAAATAAATACACAAATATATTAAAGAATAAAAAAATATAAAAAACACACACAAATTTCCTGCAGACAGAACTAAAAAAAGTGAAAAATTATAATTTCCTACCGCTGTAAAATCAAAAAGTGTAAGTGAAAACTCCAAATATAAATTTCAAATCAGTTTCATCTAATTCTGCTGCGATGTAATCGGGAGCAAAGAGGAAGAAAAGTGTAGAAAAATTATTAAGAAAGAGTACGCACAAATAAGTAAATAAATAAATAAGTAGCTAAATAGCCACTTTTCACTTGACCTCACACATACGCATATTTTTGTATAAGGGTGTGTATGTATAATTAGTGGAACCATATAACACTTGGCACACGTTGTCGTTGCTGGCGCTGTCATCAGTGAAAATGAATAGAAATTTCTAAAGAGCTTACATTTGCTGAGCGACACCAAAGCCATAAGTCGACTTGAATGCATGGACAAAGATTAAAAAAATTTATAAAAATTAGAAGCAGAAGAGTTAAAAGTGAAAGAAAAAAGCTATAAACCATAAACAAACATACGAGTGCAATTTAAGACGTTAATTGGCGCAAAAGACAGTTGGCAAGTCGGTCGCGAGTTAGCTGGCTTTGTGGTTGCTCTTGTTATTGTTGTTTTTGTATGTCGCCACACATCGCATTGCTTCATTGAAATCCATATTGGATATTTAAATTTTGTGGTCATTGCATGCATACATACATATGCATATACATACATATTTAGATATGTATTTCTATACACATATGCATGACTGAAAATTTTAATTATGCAAAACAGCAACAAGTTTGCACAGTACGCGCCAAGCGTTTTCTGGGTCAACGTGACAGTGCGGTTGAAGCGAAAAACTAAACGTATGTATAAAATATATACATATGTATATCTACAGACATATCCATATACGTATATGTGCATATGTATGAGCATTTATAGAGGTATAAAAGTGAATATTGGTGTCACACATTAGCCAAAGTGCCAAGCTGCAACATACTAAGTTACAAGCAAACAAACCAGCAACACTATCAACAACAGCAACTTAGACCGTAATCACGGCACTGTCGGATCACTCAGCTGACTAGTCACTTGCACAGCTCTTCATTGGAACAAAAGTATCTGTTGTTGTTTTTGCTATTATTATAGCAATATCAATAACTTTTGGCAAAACAATTGAGAGATACATTTTAGCAGGACTTTTAGTTAAACTTGATGAGTATTTGCAACAAATCGCTTATGGTCCTACATTTCACGGCTGAGGCTAAGTTTGATGAGCTTCAATTTGTTGTTGCGACGCGGCTCAGTTGCCGTAGCAAGTGATTAATGAATCAGTTATTTTATAAAAATTGAGACATACATATAAATATGTTTAATTTTCAGCTTAGAGCGTAAACGTATAAAAATGCACAATAGGGTGTCCGTTATTTCTCAATTTAATTTTTATACAACAAGCAATTTATATTCAATTTAAAACGTGTCTAAATCATGTTTTTCCTACGTTTAGTATATCATGGAATGTTTTTAATATTTTGGATTTAACATGTAAGCCTATATTCTTGTAAAATGACATTCTAGTAGAAAATTTTACAAATAATTCAGTAACTGATCATTCGTACTGTACCTGTCGTATGAGAAACACAAAATTTACAAGGCGCTTTTACTACGAATGCTCATTTGACGCAAAAGTACAATTGCGTACAACTTTTAAAGAAATAACTTTCCGGAAAAATAATGCTCTTTTCAAGGTTGCACGTTTATTTGCTTTGGAGATAAAAAAAAACTTAATGCAAAATTTGCGAGAATCCCATGTAAAGTGCATGGGATAGGTAAAACAACTTAGTTACGTTTTAAATTAAAAAAGAGCTTTATTGCATTCGATAATTATTTTTAGAGCAAAATCTGAAACTTCAGGTGGCGTTGGCAAAAAGCAATAAACGTGGAATATAACGGCCACCTTAATGTACATGCATATGCATTCGATTGGCCGCCGTGCGTAATACGATGTAGCAGATTGAAAGAAAAAAAGAAAGGTCGCTTGGGTGTCTAGATCTGCGTGTGAGTTCAGAACAGTGAGAGTGCCATAAACTTTCTACATTGTATGTATGTTTATGTATGTATGTGAGTGTGTTTATGACACAAAGAGGCTGTACGTCTTTTTATGATTGATTTCTTTTGCTATTCTTTAACTAGGAATTTAGTTTCAGCAGAAAGTGGGTTTAAAATAAATGCTATTTATAAATAGACAAAAAACTTACTTATTTATTTATAGACACATACACATATGGTCAAAATAATAAGTACATTGCTTTAGGCTGCAGTCATGATTGAATTTTGAATGTTTGGTGAAGTATACGAATGCAACTGAGGGTTGATTTTATTAAATTCGATATGGTAGTACATTTCATAGTAAAAAGAAAATGCTGAATCCCCCTTTGTAGTGGGCGTGGCAATTGATTGTTGATGCTCGCGTTTCTTAGTGGTCAAAATAATAAGTCCATTGTTAATTATTGTAAGATTTTCAGATATTCGGACGATTTATTGTAATGGTTTCGCTCTCTCGTTGTATAGCTCCATGTTTAAAACAAATTAAAAACTAAAAAATTGTAAGATGGGTAAAGAAAGGCATTGCAGTGTATAGGAAATGGAAATCGTCGTAAACCTCAGAAAAGAGGGCCAAAGTCTTAGGAATATCGCTAAAACATTAGGCCGTTCATTGTATTTCGTGCAGAATGCCTTAAGAAATAAAAATAATGTTGAAACTCGCGGTCGTTGGAAAGAGACATCAACAACAACGGACAACCGTGTCGTCAATCTTGGTAAAAAGAACCCATTTATATCTTCAAGGATACTATCAGCCGATATTGGTAGCACAATATCTTCCCGAATGGACCGATTAAGGCTACATCAAGTTAATTTACTTGGCAGAAGAGCCAGAAGAATACCATTATTGCAAAAAAACTTTAAAGAAAAATTTATAGATTATAATTCGCGAAAACTATTGCAAATTGGTCCGGTCCAAATGGGCGCAATATCTTGTGGAGCGACGAAACAAAAATTAATTTGTTCGGAAATAATGCCTGGCGGAATGTTCATCGTCCGAAAGGCAAAGAATTGCATTCACAGTCTACCAAAAAGACGGTTAAACACGGTGGCGGTAACATAATGGTTTGGGGCTGCTTTTCGTGGCATGGTATGGTATCGTATTTCAAGCAACATGAATAGGTTCTAATATAAAGATATCTTGGAAAACACGATGCTGCCATATGCTGTGGAAAGCATGCCACTAATATAAAAATTTCAACAGGATAATGATCCCAAGCAAATTCCGAGGTTGATAAAAGATTGGTTTCAGAACAATAGTCTGAGTCCTCTTAAATGGCCATATCAATCTCCCGACTTAAATCCAATTGAAAACCGTTGAGGGGAGCTTAAGTTACGGATTGGTTAGCAATCGTTCCAAAATAAGGATGAGTTAGGGTATTTTGTTGAAAAAACCTGATATGAGATTCCAGTTGATACGTGCAACAAACTTATCTCCAGTATGCCAAAACGAATCTCAAAGGATTTGAAAATAATGGCGGATATGCTAGATACTGATGAAAAAGTACATAAAAATCAAATAGGAAACAGAAAACTCAAAATGATAAATTTTTTCACTCTGTAGCACCATGTTGCTAGCCTATAAAAACGAAATAACATCTAAATTCAGTAAGAGAAAACAATTAATTGTAACTAAAATAAAACCGTACATTATTTTTAATTAGATAAAAGAAAAACTTAGTATTTTGTGGTAAACCCATTACTTTAAGTAACTGCTTTGCATCGCCACGATATTGAAGCTATAAGAATATTCACTATCGTTTGGGAATATTTCTCCATGCTCTTAGGACTCTTTGGAAAAACTGATGAACATTTGCCACATTACTGCGATCATTCACTTTTTTACAAATTCCCATAAATTTTCTATGGGATTAAGGTTTGGGAAATGGGAATTATGAAGGCCACTCCATTACATCCACTTTATTCCTCTGGAACCATGATTTTAGGACATTTGCCGTATTCTTCGGATAGTAGTCCTGTTGGAAGACCCACTTAAGTGGCATTTCCCATATTATTTCTCTGAAGACGTACCCATACACGGTTCCATTTATTCGATGAAGAGGCCACAAAACAGAAGCAGAAAAAGATCCTCAGACCATTTCATATCCTGTATATTTGACTCTTTTTAGGCAATACGAATTTTTAGGAGGCTTGTTTCGTGGGCGCCGAACAAAACAGTTTTCCACTTACTATTTCATGCGAATTAAGCCACTTTATACGATGTTTGGTGATCTGAAATCGTCTGAGTTGGTTAGGTGTGCTAATAAGCGATTTAACGACCCGTGAGGTAACTGCGTAAATCAGCGTCATTCAGGCGACGAGCAACCGTTCTAGAACATTTTGATAACTCAAGCTCATTTACCAATTGCGGGGCACTTTTAAATGCAAACTGTTTTTACCTCTCTTACTATTGCGATGGCAGATTTTTTGGGTTGGCCTCCACGACGTACTATTACGACAGTTTTGTTCCTAATATAGGTCTAAATTATTGGTAAGATTTGAAACTTGTGAATTTTCATAAAAATTTCTTTTAAATAAGATCCGTGCGCGCAGCGCTTAATTGATTTATTTAGAGGCACAAACTCAATTCAATTAGAAAAAGAAGGGAAGTTTTAGTGTTTTTTACAGATGCGTACATAACCAAACAGAGTTGCAATTGTTTTGTCGCGGCGGATTGCAATGCATTTTAAATTGTTTTCAAATTTAACCGGCAAAAAAAGCTTTTCAAAATATGTAGTTTCAATGCTTTAAATTTCAAAATATGAACGATGAAGTAAAAAGCAATTAGAAGCAAAAATGGATTTGTAAGAGAAAAACATCGAGGCCTTCGCTCCAGTTGCAAATATTTTGTCCAACTTAGTACACATACAAATTATATGTCTAAGTTGAGTATACTATGTACATATATATCTGTATGTGGACTAAGTTGAATTTAAATTTAAAGATAATAATGTAAAAAAAAAGAAAAAAAAGTTATTTTTACTTTGAGAATTGAATGTAATGAAAGTATTTCCAGATTAGTAACTGTAATTGATTTGGCACCCTGTTTTTAATGCTCTCTGTTTTTACGGTGTTCTTACACTTTTCTCATACTAAACGGACACACATACACACATACATATGTATGTGTATGTGTATGTAAGCAATTATATTTAAAACGAAAGGAAAATTTTACCCAGCCAACCACGGCTACCCGCTTGTGACAAATATTTCAATACAACTACACATTTTTTCTCTTTGCACTAACACCAACGCACATTTTCGGGTTATTTTTTGTTGTATGATCACATGTATACGTACGTGAGTGGGTTAAATATTCGGTCGGCCTAAGACACACTCTATATGTTTATCCCCTCGTTTACCACCATGTTACCCACTGATTATCTGGTTTTTTACCCGCTGATGGTTTGCAGGGAAGTAATGGCTTCATTGTCATGCGACTACTAATGATTTTTTTAAACGTTTCTTTGTTTACAGTTGTATTAGTCACTCGCTTAATTTACCTTAAATGTTTCAATAATGAATTTAGTACAGGGTTCACTTGGTGTTACGGATTTTTTAAATCATTATTTTGTGAATTATGAAATAAATGAACGCAATTTTGAATTCGCTCAGGATGTTGTTGGCGGAAATCATCAGTACAAATAGTCAAGCTACAAGCAAAAAACTTTTTATATAAGAAATCATATGTTATGAAATAATCCGGTCAAAATAGAAATACTTTAAGTTTCGTAATTTTCAAAATAGCGATTAGTTGTATTACAAAATTGGCCCTAAATAATGTATGAATACCATTTTCCTAAAAACCACCGTTTTCTCTAACGTAAGCTTATAGCACATCTTTGAAAAATTATTCTTTTTTACTTTTGACCCCGATAATTTTTTTCACAAATCAGATTTATTTTTTCCAGAACGATATCTATAGAAATGATTTTTAACTCCTTAAATTTGTTTAAGTTGGATGCCACAAATGTAATTATTTTGTAGAAAATATTATACGTGATCTCGGTATACTTTTATCAGGTATATTCTAAGAAACCCTTAAGTAGTAATATATTCCTGACAACCTCTTGTCTGAGCAACACAAGGTCTACTGTATGAGTGATTTTCCGTAAGTGGGCGATCTGAACTCCTATTACTACAGAATGGCGAGTGTTGTTGGCCGCAAGAAGCTTCTTATACCTCTTGCAATTAATCCCTAAAAGTACGCTGAGCTTATAAATGTGTTGCTCAGTTTGCTAGTATTGAACGTCAGATGAATAAGGAACTTTCGCTGTCTTACACTTCGATGAGAACGTCCTTGATTGTAAGTTCAACAATCTTGCAGTTTCCAGAGATTCCGCTGGGCCCCTTAAACCCCCCATGAAATATAGGTTAACTTACAGTTCTAAAAAAGTTTTGAGACGCACATTTAGTGAGTTATTGAACAATATATCTGTCCTAGTACCAATATTAAATAACTCACACTTAAATTCAATGTAAGCGTGTTATTATTAAAGCGATAAATTTTTGGCAATAATCTCTACTTGAAAAAGGCTACAATGATTTGGAAGTTTTGAATTATATCTGAAGGCGAATATACCGCAAAAGATTCTGGAACCAACGCTTCCTTTGCGGTTTGCACCATCTCTGAATAATCAGATGTGGAAGATTAGGCCTTATAACCAATTTGTACTAAATTAGAATGAACAACTCTCATTGTCTTTATTAGACAATTTAATTAATTATTTACCAAGAGTGCTGAGGCCTTTGTTTCCCACAGCCGCTAAATGGAGTGCTTTTTCAATATTTTTAAGAGGAATAAGAATTATATGAATGTGCACGTATACAAAATAAAGTTCACAATTATAATTATAAGAGTCATTATCGGAGATTACAAAATTCAAAGTTCATAAGAAACTCCATCGGAGAACAAATGGCAAATATAAGTATGTATATGCATACATATACTTACATACCTATAAATTACCTTGTTGTAATTAAGTTCACCAAATTCATTGCTAATGTTCAACAAGTGGTTGTAGTTTATTATTTTTCTTTGCCAATTTTGGTTTGTAATCGTTTCGTCTAAAAGGTGTTTGAGAAATCATTTAACAAAAACAGCTAAACACATTCATACATACATACATGCAGAAAACATTGCTTATACGAATTGCAATACATTTAATGTCATGAGAAAATCTCAAACGACAAAATTCGGAGGCATTGCCTGGCCGCTAGCGGGTTCTGTTGTTGGTCCACTAGTTTAGTGGCTTGAGATACTAAGTTTAAGTTCGGTCGCTTGGTCGTTTGATCACTTTCAGGCAACATGTTTGCTATGTCCATTGTTTCTTCATTATTATAATTTTTTTCGGTAAAGGTTTACCTGCAAAAAATATTGCTAAAACATGTTTTAAACTTGCAAATACTTCAATAAATGTATTTATTTACTTGAAGTCGACGTGAAATGTTTGTGGACGAAAAATGAAGAAATTTTAGTTTAATTAAAGTTTTTCTGTGTATTAATTTAACTTAATTTATTGTATTAATTTAATGTGCTGCGTGAATGACGGACGACTATGAAATATTGCATGAAAAAAAGAGAACAGATCTATTTAACTAAACTTTCAGTGGAACTAAGGGTGTTAGTTTTGAGAAAGATATTACCCAATAATTTACTGCATGGTATTTTTAGTGGGAATAATGAGCTAGACGCTAATTGCATCTAGTTCTTTCAAAATATTTTGCGATTAAGTTTGAGGTTATACACCGACTAAATTAAATTTTAATATATTCAAGGAGCAAGACGTTTTAATACAATTGAAATGTTAAGTACTCTTGAATGTTTTTGGGCTATGTGCGATGTTACTAAAATTTTTATTTAAGCTCTAAAAAGTTTTTTATTTAAGTGTTGAAATCTTTTTTTGTAGTACTAAAAAATTATAATCATCGAGTTTTCGGATATTTTAGAGTTATGTTTGAGGTTATGCTACTTCAATTTAAATATATCTTACGGGGAGATATTTTAAGCTTTGGAAACAACAATTCTTTGCCGAAAGAGATTGCTAAAAGAAGGAAGGAGTTCTCTCCAATATTCTAGGGTTAGCTTTCAGGTTACTTAATATCACCTACTATATACGTACATAAGTATAATATGACAATTAGTATCTAAGTAGAAAAACAAGGAACTGGCCACAACAGAGAGCTAAAATAACTTGGAAGTTGTCTCCGAATATTTTGAGGTTATATTTGAGATTGTTCTCAGTGCTACATAAATTCAAAATATTCACAATAAAAATAGTTGTTTGTAGTCACATATGTATAGGGCTGAAAACTTTAAACAAAAAGTGAAATATGATTCTTAATATAAACTGACAGTAATATAATACTTGTATTATTGTGAGAAACATATCAATTTTTTGAAATTTGTCGCGTAGTTCTTGAGATATAGGATTTCATCTAAAAATGGGCGGTGGTTCACCAAGTTTAAATTTTTACACATTTTCTTTGTGACCCTTTAGTTCTTGTGGCGTATTTATTAAGTGAGTTTTCGCGATCCCCTGTACCAAATTATAATTCGGTATCTTAATTTAGTGCTTAGTTATGACACTTTACAGGTTTTCGTTTAATGGAGTTTTTTTGGCCGGTTTGTGATGTTACGCATCTTCAACATCGACCTCTCTTGAGTGCCAAAGAAAATATATGTGTCACGTTACAGGTGGAGTGGAGAAAGTTACATACATACATGCAGGTGAAGCTAATAACAGCGTTATAAAAAGAAACTAACAATAAACATCCGATTTTTCCTACTTCTAAGTGAATCAGTTTTGATACTTGGTGTGTGACTTTTTTTTGACAGACTGTATGAATGCCGAAACAAGTGTGCATAGAACGCAATGTAGGTTTGCCCATTTTTTACACACCAACAACAACGCTATGGGTAATATCAAATGAAACAATAACAACAACGACTGTAACAACGACATTATCAACTCAATTTGCAAGTTAACCTTGATACTACCATTTACCAACAATCCAACCAAAGCCAACATACATCCAGCAGCAGTTGACGTTGACGTCGACACAGAACTAGTTACAAACAAATCGGTGGTGAACGCTCTTGCCAAATAATGCCATTTGTATATGTGTTCGGCATACAAATAGACTTGTGAAGCTAAAGAGTAAAACACTCTTGCGCAAAGCGCAAATTTAAGTTCTTTTGTGAGCTGTGAAAAATTGTGGTGCAACAGCTGGCAGCCGGGGCTTAGAAAAAAAGAAAACAAATTGAGAATAGCTGAGCCTCGGCTGTTGTCCGTGGCTTTTGGCGCTATGTCGGCGCATTGACGCCACACTGGAAGCGGGGCTGTTGACTAGCGCAATGTACGCTTGATGTGCTGAACCCATAAAGAGCGACAGATTTCAAGCGACATCTCTCAAATATTAATATACATACATACGTTTTTATGGACACAATTATTTAGACAGCTGCTCGACTACACGACCGCAGGCTTTCAGTTGTAGCTCTCGCTAATATAAAAATATTTCTAAATTTGCAACTGAGGAAGGGAGTAGCGTTTTTCGCTGTTCCTGCTATCTCACTTTGCCAGGAGCCATAGCATAACAATGTAAAACTATGTGCTCTGCTCTGCTCCGAGTTTTGTTAGGTAGACAACTATACATAGTTGTAGCGAGAGCAAAAAATTAAGTGATGTACTCTGCTTGCCTGGTTTTCTATGTGTTCAGCACATGAGTGTGGCGGACAGACAATACACAGGTGTTTAGCGGAACGAAAAATAAGCATCCGCAAACAGGCGCCCCTTTATTGTAATATGACCACACACACGTTCACATACACACGCACATACATATGCATGCCTTGGGCTGACCACTTTTGTGATTGTTGTATGTGTAAGATATAGTAATTGCGTGTTCCCAACAGCTCATTATGCACAATTTGCACTTTCGCGAATGTAAAAGAAAACATGCACATACAAACTAACTTCTAACCCATATATACCTAGCTAGCTTGTGTGTGTGTTTGTATTGTTTTGCAAACAATTAATGCACTGCGCATTCGCCTTGCCTTTTGCCATTCAAATGCATAGGAAAGTATGGAAAATAGTGAAATAGATGCACATACCGTACACCGGCATATTATTTGATACAAAATCAGCTGAATGCAGCTCTTTTACTTTTTCCAACTTTATTTCTCACATTGCTTTGTTACAGTTTTTATTTCATTTCAATTTCTTCTCTAACTGCGCACTATTTGTGATTGTAATCGTAGCAATAACCAAGAAAAAATAATTAAAATGAGGAAAGGAAAAAAGTATAATACAACAACTGCAGTGTAAATTCATATTTAATTTCGTATTCATGTCCAATAGCCGTAAATGCGGAACGGCACATAATAGGCCGGCTGTGTTGTACATAATTACTTTTATGTATACATATGTATGTACATATATACATATACATTAATACGTACCCGTATATTTATATAAAAATACATACATAATATATACATATATACAAATGTAAGCAGAGTATATGGCGCAAGAGGCCGAGGAAAAAGGTATGAATGAGTTGCTCACCTTGTTTTAGCAGCCATAGTGAAAAAATAAATTTATAAGGTATTGTAGTAGTGTAAGTTCAATGCTTTAGGATTTTCAAAAATACTTTTATTAGCCTAAAGTAGAAAATAAACGAAAACATTTTTTTTCGATCCGCTGTGGTGTCTAAATTGAAAATTGTAAAAGCGTTTTTATCGAAACGGGCACCACTGGTATTTCTAAGTACGGCATGGATACACTAGAAATTTTAACAATAGTTCCTTAGTAATATTATCAAGTGAACTACGTACGGTTTTCTGCCATTTATTGTTAAGTTTTTCGGTAAAAATTTAATATTATTTAATTTAATATATTTTTTTACAATTATGACATTTTAGGAAACATTTATGTTACAGAGAAAACAAACATACTCTATTGTATTAGCAATTCTTATGTAGACTAAAACGCCGTATTTTATTTCGTTTTAGATAGCACGAGGTCTTAGAATCGCTCGACGGGTCATCTTGAAAAAGGACAGCAAACGGAAAGCCTGACAGAGAGCACTTTAGTTCCTTTTTCTTCAAATAATAAAATCGTTAGTATTACGCCATTTTTGATCACTCTAGGGTCAAGAAAACGAATTACGTGAAAACGAAATTAAAAATTTGTTTTTTCATATAAAATATTATACTATATGTATATTTATTACTCTGTTTTCAAGATAGTTGGAGCTACGTAACTGGTAACAAACACGGTTTATTACAAAAGGTCAAGTCCTCTTAACTCATCTGGATTAACTGAAATTGGATTTTTTTTTCTGCGAGTAGTATAACAAAACAACATTTATAACTTTTCTGGTAATGCCGGCTACTACTTTTAGGTTAAGTTATTTGCTACGTATCAAATAAAAAGCATTTCATTAATATTCGTATTCAACGCAGAGGCATAAATCATACCAAATCCAAAGTCTTAGTTAGTACCTAAGTATATACAAATCAAACGGTATTTATCACCGCTGAAGCCAGCGAATGTGGTGGTTTTATAAATATTGCTATGTACAACAGCTTTTATATAAACGTAAATATGTATGTGTGCAAGTAAGTGTGTGTAGCAATTGTGTGGAAATATGGGAAGTGGATGTCTCAACGCTTGTGGCCTAAACAAACCGACGACTGACAACTGTGGAACGGAACCAAAATGCATGGCCAACAACATTGACTGAGTGCTTGACTGATTGGCGCATCGCGGCGTCAACTGCATTTGACTCTTCATTTATACATACATATACATACATATGTATACTGAGGTACAGACAAATACATACATACATACATATGTATATGTAGATGTATGTATGTATATGCAGCCAGTCAGACTTGCTGTTGGCGTAATGTCATTAGAGAGGCTTTTTATATGTATTTATGTGACGTGTGTATACATATGTATGTATGCACGTATTATAAATATATATGTATGTGCATACATATGTTGTTGTGTTTGTTATTATTAGTATTATTGTTGCTTTCCATTTACTGTACGCTAGCCAATGTATATTAGAGGAATTGGATAGGAAGAGGAAATTGAAAATTTTCATCGTCATTAAATTTTTTGCTTGCCATGGTTATCGTTTCTCACCACTTTTTTGCTTCCTCTTCTTTTTTCTCTCGTTTTTGTTTGTTTTGTAGCTTTTATCCGTTAGTATTAGCTTTTACTTTATAGCAGTATACTATTGTTTTTGTTGCTACGCCATTACAATTGTTATTATGACTGATACGTATTATAAATATACTGGTACGTATTATAAATATATATGTATGTACATACATAAATATGTTGTTGTGTTTGTTATTATTAGTATTATTGTTGCTTTCCATTTACTGTACGCTAGCCAATGTATATTAGAGGAATTGGATAGGAAGAGGAAATTGAAAATTTTCATCGTCATTAAATTTTTTGCTTGCCATGGTTATCGTTTCTCACCACTTTTTTGCTTCCTCTTCTTTTTTCTCTCGTTTTTGTTTGTTTTGTAGCTTTTATCCGTTAGTATTAGCTTTTACTTTATAGCAGTATACTATTGTTTTTGTTGCTACGCCATTACAATTGTTATTATGACTGATGTTGTTGTTATTGCCGTTGCATTTGTCGGTATTGCACGTTCTTTAAAGCAATTGCAGATAACTAGTTACACAGTTAGTTACAGACGGGTGAAGTATGTACATCCGCGTACATATGTACATATATGTATGTAATTTTTTGTATAAAATATATATACATATGTATGTAGGTGGGTACATATGTACATTAAGGTGGGCCAAAAATTAGTTTATATTTTATTTTTCGTAGTTACCATGAAAATCTCATTCAACATGACTAAAAACAAGTCCTGGTAAAATCTGAGCTCTTTATATTAATATTAAGAGGTGCCTCATCGACATTTTCGATTTCCCATATAAATTACATGGAAAAAAAATCATTTTTTTTTGTGGTGGTTATTGTGCGGAGGTTTTAATGTGCACGCGATGGCGGCCAGTAGGGATGGTAAACTCGATTCCGATACTACTCGAGAATCGAGTTTTCTCGTAAAATAATCGATTTTTCGAATGTCAAGAACCGATTCTTAATCCACTTCGACTACTGAAGATCGATTTTTAAAAATCGATTATTTAACGAGAAAACTCGATTCTCGAGTAGTATCGGAATCGAGTTTACCATCCCTACTGGCCGCCATCGCGTGCACATTAATTGTGATCAAATCGAAAGGTGAATTTTGTACATTTCATCTCCTTCAAAGTAATCCCCTCCCGCTGCAATACACTTATGCCAACGAATTTTCTTGTCATCATAGCGCTTGGAAAAATCCTTCGTCGTGATCAGATCGGAGGCTTCTTTGATTCAGCTTTTACATAAGTATGTATATTCTTAATTGAGTCAAAACGGTGTCCTCGGAGTGGTCATTTGAATTTTCCGAATAGTCAGATTTTCACGAAGGTAAGTAAATCAGGCGAATGCGGTGGTTGCGGCACGATATTAGTTGGAAATGTGCCTAAATGATCACGAACAACCAATGCAGTATGAGATGGTGCATTATTGCACTTCTTTTTTCAATAAATCAGGCGTAGTAAAAGTCGAAAAATTCACTTTAAAAGCCTCACAAAACGACGCTTATCTCAAATACTAACGAATACTTTGACGTGAAATTTAGCATAACAGTACTACCAACTTACAGAAAAAAAAATTACCGATTCGAAAAACACACGAAGTATAAATTAAAAATCCCTTCGATTTGATCACAGTAGTATGTAAATATGTATTTATTTATAAGTATGTATTTTTGGTATTATAAATAAAAAAAAATGTTCAATTGAATTAACCCTTTGAATTTTTAACTTTTCATCAGAAGTTCGAACATACTATATATTAATATACAGTCGTTTTTTCATTCGTACACACTTAGAGATGAGCGATATTGTGATTTTTCGATATCTGTGATTTCAGTGATTGCTATTTTTAAATCACTGTGATTTTATATTGCTATTGCGATCGCAACTAAGTCGACGTTCAAACCTTGTTGTTGTTGTTGTAGCGGCAGATTCTGCCAATTTGACACTGTTTGGCCGAATAAAAGTCCGGGTCTGTTCCACTTACGTAGACCCGACTGTCGTGGGAACGACGGAAACATTTTGTCGTTATTGGCGGCAAATTCTCTTTTGGATCCTGTAACTCGAGTCAAGTTTTTCCGCCTTTCTTTTCACAACATTTTCGCAAATGTTGGAGCGGTTCGGCTACCTGACACTTAGAGCGTTTTGCATAGTTCATTTGAATGTTGGTATGATGGTTTCACACATTTCTTAGAAGGAATTACAATTAGTGTGGTTGATAATTTGTTTGTTTAGAATACCCGCTTTTAATATTTTCAAGACCAAATAATTAACGCGAGTTTCCTAATCTTTAGGAAAATATTAAAAACCCGTAATTTTTTTATTCCATCATTTTTTCTGAAATTAATTAGTTACAATTCTTGTTTTCATCACAACAAGCTTTCAAATTTGGTTTTAACAATAAGTAAAACTAAAAATTTTATTAAAACAAATTAAAATATTCCATTTTGATTATATTTCATCTACCATTTCAAACATCACACTTCACTTCTTTTCCTTGATACATTTCCTGCCATTATTAAAAATTATAAGAACGTTACACTCAAAACTTCAAACCGCTATGACGAAAAATAGCATATACGATATATACAATACCCTGAAGAAAGCTGTTAATTTTCTGCTATTTGCTATTGTGATCGTAATTCACAGGCTCGAACTGCTATCGTAAATCACAGGTTCGAACTGCGATCACAGTTTCGAACTGCGATCACAGTTTCGAACTGCGATCACAGATTCGAACTGCGATCACAATTCACAGGTTCGAACTGCGATCACAGTTTCGAACTGCGATCGCAATCGCAGTTTATAGAAGCGAACTGCTATTTATAAAAAGTGATCGCAGTTGCGATTTTTCAATCACAGTGAAAAAATCACCGGTAGTGAAATATCGCTCATTACTAGTACACACATGCACGTATGTACGTAAGTACATATATTAAAAACATTAAGGTTGATGCTCTGAACACATACATAGACATGGCAGCACGACAGTGAATTGTAAATGGCGTCGTGAATCCTACTACATGAACATTTGTAAGGCAGCGACATAACAATGGCCGGAATGTACGCAAAACAACACAGTTGTCCATTTTGTATGTACACAATTTCGGTGTTGCCATACTAATACCTTTCACTTCAATAAAATTTTAATATTTTGTTCAAAGTGAAATTTTTTACGCAAAAAATAAGTAAATAGGTAAATATTTTTGTTTTAAATTATCAATTGTTATTACAAATTATATAACAGAGCTATTTTATGCTTCTCTTTCTAAAATAACGTCAGGTTTGTTAGAGTTTTGAATAATTTAAAATTTTACATATTAGTGGCATCCTCTCTCTGAGTTGTGTAGCTGTCTAAATAACTGTGCCCATAACAACGTATGTGTTTTTATAAGTGAGAGGTCGCTTGCAGTCTGTCGCGCTCTATGTGTTCAGCACACAAAATTCAATGGCGAAAGAGGTTTGCGAATGCGCACGCAAACACACACATTCGTATATATGTATGTATATACATACATATATACAATTATTTGTATATATAACTCACATATACATATGTATATAATATATGTATGTACATAACTGTGATAATCAGCGTTAATATTTAAATGCTTATGACAGCACAGTAAACAGCTGATGTGTAATTGCGTTTATACCCCAAAAAATGGAAGAAGAAAAAACAACATGGCGTATTGGATATGGCTACATCGTTACAGCAATGATTTAAGGAATAAAATATAATTAAAATGATTAATAAGATATCGTTGAGTGCTTGAGAAGAATTATTTTTTATGAATATACATACATACAACTTTAACATTTCAAATCGGTCAATAGAGATGAATTCGGAAAAATAAACGCCACTTGTTTTTAAGAAAACGATGCTAAATACCATATACCATTTGGGAGTTACAAATGACAAGAGGCGTATATACTGGCTCCTTAGGTTAAGAACCTCCCTCACCTGAATCAAAATTCATTCAAGCTTTCCAAAAATAAGTTCAACGCATATACATACATACTAGGAAAAGTACTTATATAGTTATCTCTTACGTTTAGAGATTCGTGATAACGTACTTGCTATTTACTACTGGTAAATAGTTAACAACGTAGAAGAGTGAAAATATACATACATACATATGTATAACCCACTAGACTTCTCCTTTCGATTCAATTGATTTCACTTTCATTAATGTAAAATTCTTGCCATTGTATTTCAACATCATTATTTTTGTCGAGACACTGACTGATTATTATTTTAATAATCTGTCAGATTTTAAATATAAATGAATATTAAATAAAAAAGTATGCATGTATGTACATGTATCAGAAAATGTTTTCAGACAATCATATAAAGTAATAAATATGAGATCTTGAAAAAATGGTTACATGAAAAATTTCTTTTGCAAAAAAATATTTATGAACGTAGTGTAAATTTTGCCTAGTATTTTCTCCACTTATAGAGGTTTCACAGTTCACCGCCAATATTTTTCAGTAATCAAAGAATGTTTACTTCAAATCAATTTAAAGTAAACGTAAATTTTATTATTAATAATTTTTTTTTAATTATAAATGGTATATTTAATATTGATTATGTATTAATTATTATTATATTTTAGATTATTTTAAAATTTTTAGACAAATCTTTTATTTTATTTTTATCATTAGGCATGCTAACTTTAACATTTGATAAAATATATTATTTTTACCTACTGATTCATATTCGAAAACTTTTTACGTTATTCTTTTAATTTTTAATTTCCTCTACGTTTTTTTCGTACTTATCTTTATTGTTTTTGTATAATATTTCTTCCATGATTTTTTATTGAATTTTACTGGTATTTATTACGTTTTATTAATTTCTTCCTATTCATGTTTTCTTTCAGCTTGCCTTCAGTTTTTTTATAATGGAGTCATTTGTAATACTCTTATTTAAAATCAGTTTGTTTTATTGTTTGATTATATTAATTTAATACTTTTGAGTATGGTTTTTCCATTAAGTTTATTATTTATTTTTTTTCATTTATCTGTTCGTTTATTATTTTTATTTTTTATATTAATTTTCTGCGATACAGATTTTTTTTTAATATTTCCACTCGCTTTCGGTTTTGTATAATTTAAATAATGTTTTTTTTTTGTAGTTTTTAATTTTCTTTATATATTTACCATTTTTTTCAGTCATACACAAGTATTATCATATAAAATATTTTATTAAACTTTATTATGAACTTTTCTCACAATCTCTCAATGATGGACACTATATCATATCAAGTTATTTTCATTTATTTCTTTGTGATACATTTTTTTTGAAAAAGTAGGCGTGGACCGCCCCTAACAAGTTTAATGTACGTACAATCTCCTAAACTACTTAATCTACAATAATCAAATATGCTGAGTATACATAAATCTTACAAGAACTTCTACCGACATTGTATGAAATCGGAAAATAGTCCCACTCACTCTCCATAAATGGTACTGCCCATTTTTTGGTGAAATTCCATATCTCAGGACCCGACCAACCGTGGTTTTCTTCTTGCATTATCGTCTCACAACGTCCGGTGTGTTTAACGTAGGTAACTGCTGACGACAGCCTTACTCTACGGTACTCAAAAGTACAACGGATCAAATCAATGCGTTGATCAGCGCCCTGAAAATGCTTAGTGCTGGCAGTGTGGAATGGACAACCTAACCACCTTGGTCGGGTTCGAGGCCCATCTAAAACCTCTGCCGTGCTTTGGGTCCGGCACCCGGTTGCAATGCAACTCCACATTCAACTGACAAAGTCAGTTCTTCTCTCGATTTGGGTCTCAACCACAACCACTACGATACTCCCCGAGGGGCCAGTCCGCATGAGCAGGTTGGAGTTGCCACCAAGGGCTCCTGCTCCCCGTGGTACCAGAATTAAATCTCCGGTTAGACCTCGTAGTAAGAATAATGAGTGACTTATAGAGTTTGGTTTTTGTTCGTCGAGAGAGGACTTTACTCTCAATCCGAAGTAGACCTGTTGGCAAGAGATATCCTGCGTTAGATTTCCAGTCTGACATTGTTGATGGTGTTTATACTGGTTCCTAAATAGACGAAATTATCTACAACTTCAAAGTTATGACTGTCAACAGTGACGTGAGAGCCAAAACGGGAGTCCGACGACTGTTTTTTTTTTTTTTATGACAGGAGATATTTCGCCTTGCCCTTGTTCACCGCCAGACCCATTTGCTTTGCTTCCTTGTCCAGTCTGGAGAAAGCAGAATTAACGGCGCGGGTGTTGAGTCCGACGATATCAATATCATCGGCATACGCCAGAAGTTATACACTCTTATAAAAGATTGTACCTGCTTTATTAAGCTTTGCAGCTCGAATTATTTTCTTCAGCAGTAGATTGAAGAAATCGCACGATAAGGAGTTGCCTTGTCTGAAACCTCGTTTGGTATCGAACGGTTCGGAGAGGTCTTTCTCGATCCTGACGGAGACACAGTCGTATTAGTTTTGCGGGGATACCAAATTCAGACATCGCGACATAAAGGCAGCTCCCTTTCGTGCTGTCGAAAGCAGCTTTGATGTCGACGAAGAGGTGGTGTGTGTCGATTCTTTTTTCGCGGGTCTTTTCCAAGATTTGGCGCATGGTGAATATCTTTTCTTTCAGATATGATTTTTATATAAATAATCTTTCTTTCAGAGTCAATTCTATTTGTATTTAATATATATTGTTGTTTTTTGACAAAATATTAATCTTTTCTTTCAGATATTATTATAACTTTTACATATTTATTATTTTTTGTAACTTGTAATTCTGTAAAAAATGTTTATTAATAAAGAAAAATAAAAAAATTTAAATTTAAAATGTTAAGAACTTTAAAAATATTTTAAAATAGGAAAGAGAAAATGCAACCCTGCATCAGCCGTCGATTGGGGATATTAGAGCAGGACAGATATACTTTTTTATATGACACTGTTGAATGAGTGCAACAGACATGTATGATCACATGTATACGTATGTACGTATGGTTAGAACCTTCACGCGACCTATGATAATCTAACCACTCTTTCACCTACTGTTTCACTGGTTTTTAACCGCTCGTGGTTGGCAGGGTATATAAACACACATTCATATACATATATATATATATGCACATATATACATACATTCATATGTGCATAAAAACAAATGGCAGTCGCTTCCTACTTCACTGGCCCTGGAATGTGAAAAACACGCATAAGCACAAGTACAAGCACACACAATTATACACTTGCATTAATTGGTTCATAAATGCATAAAACATATGAATGCGTTTTGCTACAATGATATGCAAATAAGAGATTGGAACTATCGTATCCATATGTACGTATATTAACGTATACATATAGGGCAGGAATAACTGCAGCTACATTATATTATATAAGCATTATATTCATATTTTTTGGCGTATGTGTACTTGATTTCCGAAATTGCACACGACAAACACATTTTTATGTATTAATTAATTTAAGTGCCAATTTCGGTTGCAAAATTATTATATTTGCTTTTGGTCACACAGCTGTCATGCGCGCGGTCATTAATGCTGCTGTTTTTACTTGTTGTTGTAATCGTGATGATACAATCAGGCGCGCCGTAAAAGCACTATTGACGCGCAGGCAACAGAACGGCACACAATAGCGTTGGGCGTACCAAAGTCATATGTATTCCAAATGATACATTAACTATTATATATTTGCATTTATATAAGAGCTATATATAGCTATGTATATAAATGTTTACTTATAAGTGCTCGCCATAAACTTTAGTTTGCACTTTGAGACACAGCGCGTTAAAACTTTTTGAACGTTTTCCTACAATTCACTTGTAAATTGCACAATTTAGATGCATATGCACTCACGTACATATGTATATGAGCATACATATGTATGTATGTACATATGTATATATGTGTTTGAATATATTTTAAGCAATTGTTACTCTGTGCTTGACTTCGACGACACATCCTTCACCCCGGCCTTGCTCGCTGCTAGAGTGGCTCAATTAAAAGCTTTATTTCACACAATTGTATTGTTGTGTTGCAAACTCAAATTCACATGCACACACACACGCGCGCGGGTTCAGGTTAAGCAAATGGCGAATATTGCTTCGTATGCGATGAGAAAAAATGAATTTCGAACTTCAAACAGTTATTCACTTTTTTAACACTTTTTTATTAAAAATATAAATTTTTATTACTTGGAAACCATATTGCTGCCGCGTTTACTAGCAAAACTATAAAAATATTAAAATTTTTTGGTGCTACGTTTTAGATTTTCAAAACACCCCGTGAAGCGCTCATAAAGATAACTTCGAGCGAAATATTGAAACTAACCAACAAACACTGACCACTGCGATGTGACGAGCGAGTGATGGTATACACATACGCGCATACATCGAATTTTGTTGCGCCATTCAAATGAGTAAGCGCGCCGCACACGATACATGAATAGACTAAGTTAACCCACTTGCTGTGACTTTGCGACTACCCACCAAAAGTACGCCCGAGCGCAGCATACAACATACCAAACAGGCCGCGCGCGCAAGCTCGCACTTACACACTAATACGTCCGCTCTTAAATGCCACAGTCAATGTGCTTATTATGAACAACACGCTCCGAGCGTATAAATTCAATTCTTATTTGTAAGCATACTATAGCGGAGTGTGTATGGAGTGTAGAGTGTGGCAATGCAAAGCGCAGCGAGCGCCAACGAATCACCAGCAGTCAAACAAACGAACTCGCGTCAGCAAAGTAAGCAGACAAGTCAGTTCGCTAGCTTGCTTGGTAGTCAACCAGCGACGCATTCAACAAACAACAATCAATCAACAACTAGCAAACAGCGGGCAACAAAAATAACGAAAATTATAATAGCTCAGCACAACAAACGCACGGCAAGCGAAACCGCCACTGCCAACACAGCGACACAGAAGGACAGCGCGCTCAGTGGTGAGACGTTGTAAACAACGCAAGCATAAGTAATGTTTGGATGAGCCACTGTACTGTTGTTGTAGATCATCCCCGCTTTGGCAGTGTACATTATTACAATAGCGCTGGCGCTTATAATTCAAGCGCGACTTGGCGTCCCAAACCCCACATTTGTAAATACATAAATAATTTCGAAAATATAAATATTATATATAGTTACATATTTATATACCGATTTTAATAATCGTATAAGCATGACACGCCCCGCCATATCGCGGCGCCTTGGCGGCTCTGTTTATTTTCATCTTGTATGCGAGCGCAGTGCGGTGCCGCTCTCTATCAGCTGTTGGCTGACTGGCTCTGAATTTTTACAGATTGCCTTGTTTATCTTTCTATTTTTTGTTGTTAAGTTACTTAAGAAATTGCTTCATTTAGTTGTTTATTTATTAGATTTTGGTGGGCTACCACCGGCAAGGTAATTAATTATTTTCTTTTTCGTTGAAAATTTAGAACGTTTTCGGTGTTAATTGTATGATACGAGTCAGGAAATTGTAAATATGGGTGTGAAGCTCAAAGCGACAAATTTACTAGAAAATAGATATACAGTGGCGGACAAAAGTCTACATACACCCCCTGTTTTCTTCGATGTGAGAGTACAAAAAGTTTTTAGAAAAATGTATTTATACAGTTTTATTCTAATATTTATTATAATAGCAATTAACTAAAAAAATCCATTATTTAACATAAAACAACAAATTTATGGAAGAAAAACTCAAAAATTGCTTTGACAAAAGTCTACATACAGTTCAAATCTCATACTTTGTACATTGTTATATTAACAGTAAGGTAACGTTAGCTTTTTTCTTTTATTTCAATATGTTTATTGTTTGATATTTATTGAATTTAGTTGTGGTTTAAACACTTTAATAGCTATAATGGCTCCGTGAAATGAAATATCAATTGATGTAAGAAATTTGGTGATAAATGAAAGAAAAGAAAAAAAATCATATGGTGAAATTTCTAAAATTGTAAACTTGAGTCGAGCAACAGTACAGACAATTCTAAAAAACTTTAAAAATAATGGTTCCAACGAAAATAAACCGCGCAGTGGACCCCCAAAAAAACAATCTCGTAGATACGTCAGCCTGATTCTCAACGAAGTAGACCAAAATCCAAAAGTAAATGCTCCAAATATAGCCGAACGCATAGCGAGTACGTCACAAATGAGTATCCAACCAAGAACAATAAAAAAAAACTCTAATTGATAACGGATTCCACAGTAGAACACCACGGAAGAAACCTTTTATTTCTGAAAAAATCGGAAAATTCGTTTAAAGTTCGCCAAAAAACACAAAGAAAAGGAAATGGATTTTTGGAAAAAAGTTTCATTTACAGATGATTCTAAATTCACTCTTTTTGGTAGTGATGAAAGTGCTAGAATTTGATGGAAAACTAACGCCACGCTTGAATCGAAGAAAGTAGTATCAATTGTGAAGCTCGGTGGCGGCAGCGTAATGGTTTGGGGAGTTGTTGCGGCCTCTGGAGTTAGAAATTCGGACTTTATTGAAGGTGAAATGGACGGTTATAAGTATAAGTCTCTGTTGGAACATAATTTGAAGCCTTTGGTGGTTAATTTAGGGCTCGGTTCCGGTTGGATATTTCAACAAGATAACGATCCGATGCATACGGCGCAAATTGTCAAGGATTGGTTGCTTTATTATACTCCAAGTCAATTAAATACACCACCTCAAAGTCCAAATATGAATATTATTGAACATGTCTGGGAGATTTTGGAGCGTAGAATTAGAAAGAACCAAATTTCCAGCTCTGCTCTACTCTAAGAGCGCATATTGGGACCTTGGAACAGCATTACATTTGCGGCGTTGACAAATTTAGCAGAATCAATGCCACGGCGTCTTCAAGCAGTTATAGATACCAATGGGGACCCAACTAAATACTAAAACGTCTTAATAACTAGCATTTTTTACAGTTTTTCGCACTGAACTAAGATATTTTTGTACTGTATGTAGACTTTTGTCAACACAATATTTGAGTTTTTATTCCATAAATTTGTAGTTTTATATTAATTAATGGATTTTTTAAGTTTGTTGTTATTAGAAAGAAGATTAGAATAAAACTGTATCAACACATTTTTCTAAAAAGTTTTTGTACTCTCACATCGAAGAAAACAGGGGGTGTATGTAGACTTTTGTCCGCCACTGTACATATGTATGTACATACATATATAAATATTAAATTAGTATTATCCGACTGCCTTTGTTGAAAACGTTGGTTTCACTGTTTCCATTCAATGCCGAGATTTCAAGATTGCACCGATTTTTCGGGATTTGCTTAAACAATTAAAAAACAAATGTTTAAAGATTTAGGAACATTTTAAAGGTATTTTTTGAAATTTTAGGATTGATCCCGTTTGATAGGCGTTTTAGCCAATTGCCAAAGTACTTTTGCCACTGTGATTGAGGTATGCGTTATGAGCGCCGCCACCACCTCTTCAGGGCACGAAAAAGTTGACCTCTCAGTTTATTCTTTATGTATGTGAATTAAAAAAAATCATTTTTCATCAAAAACACTGATGATGCCTGTCTTTTCACTTGAGAAAAGTTGGGAACAGCTGCCTGAACTTGTTAAAACAATTGCGAAAACAAATACTGCAAAATACCAAAAGCTTATATGAGTACGAAAAAGTATCAAGTAAAACCATCAGACAACCTACATATGTAGGTAGGTATATGATGTATGTCCATATGTACGATATGCTAGTAGCAATATTGATGTGTTTTCGGGAGGTTCGCTTAAAACTTGCACAAAGAAAACAAAAGAAATATACTATGTACATATATACTCAACTGCTGATTGTTTGATGATTTTTATTGTTTGCCAGCTAGCCACAGCAGCTGAAGTTTTATTGTATTAACAAGTATATGTACATGTATATACTCGTATTTGCAATAAGCTCATATCATGTATGACTCCCGGCATACAGAAAATACCACAATATACGCTCGTTTAATGAAAAACTAACTTTACTCACGGCGACAAAGCAAGTCAGCTCAATAGCGCACCAGGCGGCGATTTCTTAGTTAGTCCAGCTCAGCTCAGCGCAGCCCACCTCTCCATAAAGTGAGGCACTTAGCGCAGCCAGCGGAACCAAACAAAAGCGGGTGAGAGTTTTATTTGTCTAAAAGTATAGTTGTATTGGTCTTGCTCTCCAAGTAGTCATATGGGAATAAACAGCTAGTATGTGCCTAACCCTATATATGCAGCGTAAGCGTCAGCGTCGAGCGCGTTTCGAGCTCGACTTCGGTTACGTTACGCTCAAATGAGTCACACCGCACGAACGAACGGAACGATTGTTCGCATTGTAAAATACGAGTAAATGTGTGTAAATGGGAGAAGTCACGGGTCATAACGTGAAAATATAGTGGGACGTATGCGGGTATACCGATTGTTGATATGTATGGAAGTACGTGGATATGTGGACGCTGTGGATTAAGTTGAGGAAGTAGCGGGAAGCGTGGCATGGCGTGTAAGTTTAACGAATGGATGAGTGACGGACAGACAATAAGCGGACGGGTAACAATAGAAATTTCAACTAAAAGCAATAATATTATTTTTGTTCATAATTGTAAAAAGTGAATGTTGACTAAGTATTTAGGTATATTACTTTAAAAAGATACGAAAAGTTTTCCAATGGTCTTAAATTTAGAATTTTATTTATGCGTGATGAGGTAGGAATGAAAAAATATTGAGTATGACAAAGGTAAAGTCTTTGATCCATCAAGAATATGCTTAAGCTTTTTTTAGTAAGGACCCGAAATTTTATCTGTTTATCTGAATTTATGAGATTAAAAGCTTTAATGTTTTGATCCACCAATGTGGTAATTCCTAGATAATTCTAGCTCGTTTTCTTCTTAACAATTCTAAAATTCTACTACTCTCGTCTAGTTTTATTTTTAGCCTTAATTTGTCGACCCCGATTAGACCAAATCTGTACTTATTTGACTTCAAGACAAAAAGCTTCCGTTTGCTCTGAGTTAAAAATACGATCGTTAACCGATATCTATAAGATACGAAAGATAGACATAGAAGTCAGAGGAACTGATGGGATTTATTGAATTCGAAAAACTCGATTGCAAGTTGTAAGGTAAAAAAGCCTTAGCAGTCTTCAAATTTTCGGAACTAGGATCAAATCAGTTGAAAGTTGGCAATAAAAATACTTTATAACACCCATTCAGATAAAAAATTTAGTTCACCAATGAATGGTTTATCAGTAGTTAAGAAGTGAATTATTTCAGATGTGGCGATATTGATATATAAACAATGCTAACATGAAGAAATAAGTGCTCTGATCTCGTTCCGAACTGTTTTGAAGGCTGTATACTTAGTTAATTAAGATCTTGGAAAATAAGTTGAAATAATTTGTTATATCTTTCTATGGTACTTTCCCTTATTACCAAAAACGCAAAAGAGAACTTTATCCGTGGTGGACTATATACGTGGTTTCTATGTACATACATATCGGATTCAAAGTACTCATTATCTTTTTCTGAAAATACGGTAGTTACTTAAGAGGATCGGGATGTTGAAATCACATTATATCAAATAATTTCCGTTAACTGAAGAGGTTTTCAGACCTGTATCAAGAGTTGAAAGTTTTCGAATCTTCGAGTTTATTATGCAGGTGGTTCCAACTGGTTAAAAATTCAATGAATTAGAAAATTTGAGGTATTGAAATTAATTCTTCTGATCCCTGACTAAAACGTGTTCATTTTTTAACAAAGTTATTGACCTTATTGAAGTTTTTGCTCTTGAGGAAGTATCTTCTTCTTGACTGTACTTAAATATTAAATTTAAAGCTTTAGGGTATATGACCAATACAGTTTATATCTATAGACATTATTTGTGGTAAATACTAAAACTATGCCTTCTTTGGAGCTCGGAAGTAAATTTTTTTATTAAGCTATTATCTAGCTACATAAGTGAGCTGTCAGTTTTACTTGGACACTTGGGCACACACATAAATGGAGGAAGTGTACTATAAAAGCACAAATGTGTGAATCATAATTAGTATATATTTTGTATATATATGTATGTATGTATATATCTATTTAAGTATTTACAATGTAACATTACAGTTTTAAATAATATGTAAGCGTACACCTATTTTTTCTAATTTTGTAGAAAACAACAACAACTAAAAAGCTTGAGTAAGAAGAACTAGAGAATAGTAGTAGTTGCAATAAAAGCAACGCTAACATGAATTCAGTGACGTCACCCTAACAACTTGCTTAGGAAGAGTAAAAAAAAGTAAAGAAGTTAAAAAATATGGTCGTAAATAGTATGTTTGCAGTAAATGAAAAATACACGCTGTCACGAAATTGGAGCGCATAAAGAAAAATTATACAAATATATAACATATGTACATATGTACATATATATTTTGATATCAGTATATTGTTGTTGTAGGAACACCAATAAAACTTTTTGTATATATGTATATGTTAGTGTTGTTGTACACGCTCTACAAGCATTCGCTTTATTTAATTTCTTTTCGTAGTCATACTTTACGTTATTATAATTTGCCATGGAAACATGGCTTATTATTTTCTCACAGAACGTTTATTATTTCGTTAGAATCCATTTGAGACAATTTTTTGAGTGTTCCGAAAAATATTTGCACATGTGCTTGAATCTCTCTCAGCTCAAACAAGTGGGTGGCGGATGGGAGCGACAGACAACTCAATAAACATATTTTGCTGTTTTTTGATTATTAAGCAAGAATAGCACGTTCGGAGTTTTCGTTTATCATAAAATAAAAATTATTTGAGCCATTTTTGTCGCAAAAATAAAAAAATACAAATAACAAATAGGGAAGGGCTAGTGTAGGGGTAACCGAACATTTCATATTCTTGAAATTTGAAGATATCATAACATTCGTTATCCGATGAAATTATAAATGGATTTTAATCATATTTGGGTACTACTACCACCATTGACCAGATTATATATTTTTTGAAATTTGATACCATGGCAAAATATTACCAGGAAAATAAGCTTTTTAATTAAGACATCTCACAGGTTGTACGATATACATACAATGGTGTAAAGTCAAACAGATTGACATATGTATATGGGAAGTTTGGACCCAATTTTAAACATTTTAGACACACGTGTATCTCATCATCAGGAAATATGATATTTAAATGTCATTAATATTATTACATATATTTGCGGGAAACAGTCAGCCATAGGCACTAAAGTCCACATATTCGGTATGAGGGAGCTTGAAAATGTATAGTCCGATTTCCACTATTTATGGATGTGAAATATGCTACCATTGAAAGAATTATTTTTTTCTTTTAAATATATTTTTAATTAATATTTTTTTTTAATATTTATTTCAACCTATGTTCCATTTTATATCGTGTTTCATTCATTCCCCCGCAAATTTCCGTTGTTACGTTATTTTGCATTTTAGGTGACGATATAACATACAATTCTGATATATACAACATTTACTTTCACTTTATGAATAGTTTTATACAGAACATGCATCTTTATACTTTGATGCCTTGCTTAATTTCAGTTTGCTTCTCAGTTTGAGCTTTTGTAATTTTTCGGTTAATGGCAGTATCAATATCCAGGATGCCATAGAACACGGGAACCAAGTTTCATCAAAATATCTCAATATATAGCTGTCAAAGCTACATGCATGCATATGTTTAACCTAACTATTAAGTATACTTTGAGAAACTACCATGCAAAGACTTACATAATTATAATGTTTAAAAATGGTGCAAATTTGTTTCCGAAACTCAAGTTTTGTGTGAAAAACTTACGTTTACAATTTTATCATTGAGTTATGTAGGATAAGAACACATCACTTTATGGGTACGAACTATTGGAGACAGAATTAAATTAAAAATGATTGTCAATCGGTGCCCTAGGTCATGTAAGTTGACTACGGGTGCGTTCAAGATGGAAATCACGACAGTGTTGCAAATTTGTCAAAGTATAACGTTCTGCGTGAATGTACTGAATTTTTGTCTGCAGATCAGTAGAGTATCAGCAAATATGCAACACATTTGCTGTACTGCTGTAATTACAAGTATTACATGGCTCGAAGGCACCGTACATTAGATTAAACTTTCTAAGAGTATGTTAAGTCAATGGTCTAAGTTGATAAACCAGCTTTGATCGACCAGCTCGACCCCAAACTTATTGGTGAGATTTGCTAAAAAAGCGACAAATTGGATCGACGGAGTGGCCTAAGACGCAATCACGGTGCCTCAAGGCCGAAATTCTATTCAAACACTAAATACTGTACATTTTGCGACTCAAAAAGAAAAACCATTTATTAACAATTTCCCCAAGTTTTCGACGTTTCACTCAAAATAAAATATTTATGTCTCTTAATCTATTTCTGTAGAAAATTTTGTATGTAAGCTCCAAAAATACACTAAATTCGTAGCCACATATTCATCTTGCCAGCCATTATTCATTAATATTTGCATATAATAAAAGACAATATACAGTTATAAGCCAAAGCATATGTAAACAAAAGCTTTAAATACCTTTGAGCAGATAATAGAGTCAGAGAAAAGAAGTATAGTATTTGTGCAGAAATTTTCTAATTATAATTTATTTGCAAGTCATATTCGGTGATATGAAAGCTCGACAAAAACTTAGCCATCTGACGCAAATTAATCGAAAGCGCACAGACTAAGCCACAGAAGAATGTGAAAATGGCAACCGGTGAAAAGAAATATTTAATCAATTTAGATAAAAATTTATATGTATATGTATGTGGACTTCAGAAGTATTAAACAAATACAAAATGGGTATTGTTCGCAAAAACAAAAGATAAACGAAAACGTGCTTTGGTTGGTAAAATTAAAAAAAAGAAAACGAGAAAAAACATTAGAAACATTAGATTTGCAGACAGAAAAAGAAAGAGGCCGAAACGCGAGAGTATAAATAACTTGATAAGCTGGCCGACAGGGGTAATGCTCGAAAATCCTTCAGAAGGTTTCAAGACTGGAGCATTGTGTGAAAGATTGAAGCACACCGTCAGCAAACTGATTGGAAGTTATCAGTGTGGTTTTCAACAACCGACCAGATATTCACCATGCGCCAAATCTTGGAAAAAACCCGTGAAAGGAGAATCGACACACACTACCTCTTCGTCGATTTCAAAACCGCTTTGGACAGCATGAAAAGGAGCTGTCTTTATGCCGCGATATCTGAATTTGGTATCCCCGCAAAACTAATACGGCTGTATAAACTGACGTTGAGCGACACCAAAAACGCCGTCAGGATCGGGAAGGACCTCTCCGAGACGTTCGACTTTCGTGCGTCGTCTTTAATCTGCTGCTGAAGAAAATAATTCGAGCTGCCGAACTTAATCGAGCAGATCCAATCTTTTGTAAGAGTGTACACCAGCTGGCGTATGGCGATGATATTGATATCGTTACTGTTGACAGTCATAGCTTTGTAGTCGTAGATAATTTCGTCTATTTTGGAACCAGTATAAACACCACCAACAATGTCAGCCTGGAAATCCAACGCAGGATAACTCTTGCCAACAGGTGCTATTTCGGACTGAGTAGGCAATTGAGAAGCAAACTCCTCTCTCGACGAACAAAAATCTAACTCTATAAGCCACTCATAATTCCCGTCCTGCTATATGATGCAGGGGATTGGACGATGACAACAACTGATGAGTCGTCGTTGCGAGTTTTCGAGAGAAAGGTTCTGCGAAAGATTTATGGTCCTTTGCGCGTTGGCCACGGTGAATATAGCATTCGATGGAACGATGGCTGTATGAGATGTACAACGACATTGACATAGTTCAGCGAATTAAAAGACAGCGGCTACGCTGGCTAGGTCATGTTGTCCAAATGGACGAAAACACTCCAGCTCTGAAAGTATTCGACGCACTACCCGCCGGGGGAAGCAGAGGAAGACCTCCACCCCGTTGGCAAGACCAGGTGGAAAAGGACCTGGCTTCGCTTGGAATATTCAGTTGACGCAGCGTAGCGAAAAGAAGAAACGACTGGCGCGCTGTTGCTAACTCGACTATAATAGTGTAATCTTTCACTACTTGCCATAAATCTCTCGGATTGATTGGTTTCTCTTTAGCTACTTTCTTCTTGATATCTGTCTGCAGTAGCGTACTATATTGCGATCTTGTGCAGTGGATGTTTTGCCTTTCGTCCACGAATTTCAGTTTTATTTCTATAATTTAAGGCATTTACTACCATTTGAGGAGAGTATTTTATGAATTATTTGAACTCTTTATAGGTTTTACTACTTTTCTTAATTTTTTATCGTTTCCCGCTTTTCCTCTGTACAATGCTTTCCTCTATCCACTGGAGAAAAGTCCAATGATTAAATAAAATAATAACTAATTAAAAATTCTGCTAGATTATGGAACTACACTTACTTTTCTAATTTTGTAAATACTTTTTATGTTAAGGACTATTTTGAAAACGAAATATCTAACACTTCTATAATATTTTGTGGAAAGCAATAACAAGTGTCGTGTCCCCGAGAATTCACAAAGCAGAAGTAGAATACCGATCATCACAATAAAAATGTGTTTCGTAATTTAATGCTAGTATCCTGTTATCTGTTCCGTTACTGTACCGCGTCATCTAGATGTGATTTAAAAAAGTTATGAAGCCAAACACATTTTTCATATTTGCACTCCTATTATTTTGTGGACAACTGTACCTTGTACAAGGTACAAGAATACGTCTTAATCAACATACAAAAATTTTAAAGGTAATTTTCTAATAAGATTTAAAAATTCTTTTCAATAAATTTAGACAACATTTTTGTAAAGGTATACACAAAAACTGGGGCAGATGGAGATACGACCATTTAATTTACAGAAACATTACTGTGTGTCTTTGTACTGTAGGAATGTGAAAGCTAATGTTCACATTTAGCCCATACTCGACTGGGCTTACCTCTAAAAAGAAAGTTGGAGTTTGGGAGTTCATTCAAACGGGAAGTCTTGGCAAAAAAAAATTTAGAAGTTATATACAATTTCAAAAAAAGTTTCTTTGTTGATACAAACATATTTAAAAACGAAATCGTATAATTACTTTTAATATTAGCAAAAATACTTACATAGTAACATAGATAGATATCTTGTACATAATACTATATGGGGCACCAAAAATATACATACCTGAAATGAGAAAAAATATAATATTATTATTTAAAAATGTACATTAATAAATTATAATTGATTTAAATAAATATGAGAAATTGTGTACTTAATGTTAGAACATATTATTTATATATCATAAACCTAGCTACTAACATTCTTTACATCAATTGTGAGGTTAACTAAGGCTGGCGAAGAAAGTAATGCAGATACAGATGCTTGGGCCAGTAGATGATCATATTTTACTACTTCTATTTATATGTAGAGGTCCTTATTCATGAGAATTTGAGCTCATGTCACCAATCAATGAAAACAATGCAGTGCACGGTTTTTTTCTCGACATTTTTAGTTCTCAACAGTCAAGCGAATAGTCGCTATAAAGACCGACCGACTAAGGGCTATTTTTAAACAAAAGTGGTAAGAAAGTTGGAGAATCGCAATAATCAATTGCCCTCGACGACTATAACGTCGATTACGAAATAAATAGTTTATTGTATACATACATATGTCATACTATTTGCGCGAACTCTTACGAGCCATACTTTCCCGGCACTCATTGAGAAAAAGTATAGAATAATTTTGCTTTACTTGACGTTTTTCGCGCTTTTTATTGGTGTAATCGATTACAGTGCCTACAAAGCTTGGAATGTAATGAATTCTATAAGACCGATTCTAAAAACCTAGAAAAAGAGGGTTTAAAACCAGTCCAGAATTGCTCGTATTTTAAATGTGTCTTATACCGATAGTACAACAACAACAAAAAGAAAGACAGCAGGTTCAATATACGAGTACAAACCATAAAGCTTTTAATGCTTTTTTTTACAAATATTTTCCAATCCAATGAATTAGTTATTAACGGGTACATATGTATTATAGTTTTGCTTCTGCTACGAAAAACTTCTCAAACGAGCCTTAGCACTTTTGAAAACCCCCAAATGCAAGAGAGCTTTAACACTCACTCCAAAAATTATAGCAGAAACTCGTTCGAAATTACTTATAACAGTGTTTTCGACTAATTATTATTTTCAAGAGTATGGTACTGTATATTATTTTCACTCGTATTCTTCTGAATGAGCAAACCCATTTCCCACTTCAAATTAACTGAATTGCAATATTTTTCGTAGAAAATTTCTACAACCATGTAACTTAGTTTTTATAGCGCTACAATTGCAGTGTTAGAAAATTTACGGACGAGATAAAAATTAGTTAAGACAAATACGAGTACTCGTATACACATTCAAATATTGTGTGTATTTATTATTTATTTGCTGGCTTGCATTTGGTTTTACGATATGATTTATGAGAGTCAACATTTGCTTTATGGTCAGTTAAGGCGGGAGATAGGGTTCGGAGGAGGGGTATCCAAGAGTATACATTTGTAAGCGTATACTTCATTTAAGGTTGGGTGAAAGTTAGATAAGCGATTTTATGCAAGTGTGGGGAGAGAGGGAAGTACAGCCATTGCATGTACTGTTTAGGTACACAAGTGAGTGTGCACAAATTACAGAGCAAACAAACTAAGGAAAATAAATGAAAAATAGGAAAATCAAAAGCAAAAGCTTATGGCAGAAGAAAAACAAAAACTAGAAATAAGAAGTTAAAAATAAAAAACTAAGTTTTCTCGCAGTGGAAAACAAGCGGCTACAGCTTTACCAGATGCACATACACGCATACATACACATATGGTCAAAATAATAAGTACATTGCTTTAGGCTGCAGTCTTGATTGAATTTTGAATGTTTGGTGAAGTATACGAATGCAACTGCGGGTTGATTTTATTAAATTCGATATGGCAGTACCTTTTATAGAAAATGCTGAATCCCTCATCCCCAATCCCCTGAAGGACCCATTTATATCTTCAGGAATAATATCAGCCGATATTGGTAGCATAATAAATTCCCGAATGGACCGACGGTAGCCTTTACTTGGCAAAAGAGCCAGAAGAATACCATTATTGCAAAAAAAATTAGAAGAAAAATTTATAGATTATAATTCGCGAAAAATCATGCAAATTGGTCCGGCCCAAGTGGGCGCAATATCTTGTGGGGCGACGAAACAAAAATTAATTTGTTCGGAAATGATGCCTGAGGGAATGTTCATCGTCCGAAAAGCAAAGAATTGCATTCACAGTCTACAAAAAAGACCGTTAAACATGGTGGCTGTCTGGGGCTGCTTTTCGTGGTATGGTGTAATGGTATTACATCGTATTTCAGGCACTATGAATAGGTTCCAATATAAAGATATCTTGGAATAACAATGCTACCATATGCTGAAGAAAGTATTCCACTAATATAGAAATTTCAGCAGGATATCTTTGGGGGGGAACTAAAGCAACGGATTGGGAAGCAATCGTTCCAAAATAAGGATCAGTTAGGGAATTTTGTTGAAAAAACCTGATATGAGATTCCAATTGATACGTGCCGCAAACTTATCTTCAGTATGCCAAAACGAATATCTATAGGAATTGAAAATAATGGCGGATATACTAGATACGGATGAAAAAAGTAAGCAAAAATCAAATAGGAGACAGAAAACTCAAACTAATACATTTTTTCATTCACAGTTGCCTGATGCACTCATTATTTTGTTCAGCTATTTTTTTAGTCTTTTTTTTATTTGCTAGAAAATTACGGTCCTATTTCAACAATTATTACAAATATCTTTATTTTTGTTATTTAAGCCATATATGAAATTAAATATGATATTATTTCTCTTTAAACATGAATAAAAGATAATTTATTAGTCATTGAATGCTACAACGGTGTATGTACTTATTATTTTGACCATGTGTGTATATACATATACACTCATACATTTTTTGTTTCCATAAATGCAGAAAGCATCTGTTAAAAGGTATGAGATTGTTTTCCATTTGCATAAAATTTTGAATTGGTTATTTTTACGCAATGCCGTTGCTGCACTTGCCGCTTAGACTGTCAGCGGCGTTCCCTATAGGCTACAGAAAAATAAAAAAATACATAAAAAATTGCACACACATCTATAAAAAAGTACATTTACATTGCTTTAATTTGTAAATACAAAAAAATCTATGCCACCAACTTTCAGTCGTAACTACACATACCCATACATATGTATATTCCCACACTTGGGGCAATTCGATTCGTTTAGTGATCAAAAACATTTCGTCAAATCAACTCGCACTCACGCACACCTCATGCAATATACACTGACTAAAATTGATGAGCTCAAATGTGTGCTTACTTTACGCTCCTAGAAGCGGTATAAATTGTAGTTAGTTAGTAAGTATTTGGATATTGTGTATAAGCGCCGTAGTGGCATTATATCTCACCGGAGATGGCCTATTGTTTGGCTGGAGGAGCTGCTGGACACACAACCGTGAACTATGAATTACAATAAATCGAGCGTGCGCACAATCACAATCAAACTAACTGAAGTGAATAATTTAAGAAGCGAGTGTAACTGCACAGTGAGTTTAGAATATTCAAAAACCGAACAATAATTTTGATTTACAGTCTGTCTAGTAGAATCGTGATCGGCAAAATTTGCACATAGAGTGCCGTTATCAAAATAATTTTAATGCACCTTGGTAGCGACATCATTTTTGTAGTACGCATTGCAAAAACTGTCAGTTTCGTGAAACTATTACAAAGTGCACGTTGTTTTAAAAAACGAGTTCCGCGTACGAAGAGCGATTTGAAACTGTATTTCTTTGTCTACACCCTAGTGGGCCTAAAATGTCACGTTTAGCTGCAGCAAAATATATGAAGAAGTCGAAGTCATTCGTAACGAAGTGGACGAATCGGTATTTAGAAGTAAAAAATGTCGACGATTTGCCTGGGCGGGGCCTTAAAAAATGACCTCACCAAAGCAGTTGCGTAAAGCTAAAGAATTTGTAGAGAAATGTGTTGTTAAAATATCGGTAGAGACGATTCGAAAACGTTTAGGCGCTAACGACGTCAAATACCGCAGCTCTCTTAAAAAACCGTTGTTCTCATCATCACACGTTGAAAAAAGACTCGCCTGGGCCCGCGCCAATTCAGAACGGAATTGGAATAATGTAATATTCACGGATGAATCTTCATTTTGGGCAAATAGTAACATAAATCGATCTTGGTGTACCGCTAACAATCGATTGCTCCAACGAACTGTTAAACACCCAGTGAAGGTCCATGTTTCGGGATGTTTCTCAGAAAAAGGATTTGGACGCCTTTTCGTGTTTACCAGCAACTTGAATGCGGTTTTGATGAACAAAATTTATCAAACAGCTTTATTACCATCAGCTGCAAAGATGTTCGGGAGAAGAGGACACTCTTCGATTTTGCAAGAAGACAATGACCCCAAACATCGCAGTCGAATGTGTGCAGAGTGGAAACAGCGAAATGGTGTTGAGGTGTTAGATTGGCCTTCACAGTCGCCTGATGCGAATCCGATAGAAAATGTGTGGGCAATAGTAAAGCAGAATCTCAGAGGAAGGAAGTGAAGATCATTTTTTTCTTACGCTTAAAGTCGACGCAATCCTTTCCAAATCAGGAAAATACTTCATTAAATTGAAACCATCCATTGCAAAAGTTTAAGAACGAGTTACTCCGAGCATCTCTCTCTCGGAGTTGACCGTGTCTCATTACTACTGCGTCATACGACTGACTGAAATGCATTAAATAGCTTTGGGAAATGTTTCCAAACTGACAGTACTTGTCTAATATAAATTCTGACTAACCTGGGAACTTCTCACTTACTAATTAGTGCAAAAAGATATTGCAGTATAGTTCAAGATATGTGTACAAATTTATTGAATTAGCTCCTAGGCAGTTTCGATAAGATACTAGATCCATAGAACCAAGTTGGTTTGGTGTAGGTAGGAAAATTAGTATGAAAATCATGGGGAATAACTGAGACTTACTAAATATAAACCTGTTCAATTCAGTTAACAACACAATTAGGTAATTTGACGGTTAACTGTCTGTCGGGCACTTTGTTAATTATCAATTTCAATGGCTAGATAAATCATGACATGATACAAACACCGCCAGAGTACCATCGGCAGCCACAACTATGAACATTGCGTTGATTTTATTATTTGCTAACTTTTTTCTTTATGCTATTTGTTAACTTTTTCCTTATAATGGCAATGCCGACTTTTTGATGTTCGAATTATTGTTGTTGCCATTTGCAGTATGCCTTAAGAGGTATAAGCACACTCAACACTTTTCATTTAGGAGAAAAAGCAGGAGAAGGAGGAGAGGCGAGATATGAAGGAGGAGGAGGAGAAGAGACAGAAAGTGATGAGACAATAATTATGCCATAGAGCTGGCGGTAAATGCCAACACATAATGTAAGACGAAGCAACAATAGCCACTTTGAAGAGCAATAGATGTACTCTTTGCTTCGTCGTCGGTGATTGTGTTAGCAGCAGTAGTGTTGGTAACGGTGGCACTTCACCCTAACGCATAATCAAAAACTTTGTTTATCTAAATCTCATCTACAACAGCAGTTGGTTGTTGTTTTGTTTTTGTAGCTGTTGTTTGCTTCCAATGGTGCTTAGTGTTTGTCGTGTGGGGGGTTGGCAAGAAATTGTAAGCGAGTCTTTTAGCCAAAAAGTCAGCGATTTTTGAATGGGTACGAATTTTTATATTGGAGAGGTTTCGCTATAAAGCATACATAACTTCCAACTCCGCAGCTCTCAGCATGAACACACACACAAACGCACAGCAGCGTTGTATATATTGTTATTGCGTCAAAGCAAACTCACTTTCTTTTTCAAACGGTTATTAAAAAGTAACAAGCATGCAACGTTTTGTAATATTTGGAGATAATTAGTTGTTGTTGTAGCTGTTATTGTGGTGTGAAGTTGTATTTTTGGCTCTTTCGAATGCCACCCATGAATGGGCTGCAGACAACAGGTCGTCCAGTAAATGATTGTTGTTTGATGTTAGTGAACTTTGTTTTGCTAAAGCGATATTGTTGTTGTCGTCAGACAACTGTTAAGTGCGTTATAACATAAATTTCAGCGGAAAATACAACCATGAATTGTTAACAACCAATAATCAATAGTGATGTGAATGAGCGCAAAGCCACTGAAAAACTCCATCACACACACATATATATAGTACATATGTGTGTATATAAATACAGTATACTCTCGAAAAGTAAATTCTCAGAAAGTAAATAATCGCGGAAAAGTAAATCACCTTTAAGATTACACATGCACCTCGAAAAAGTAAATTTTTTAATTTACTTTTCAGAGAGTGTGATAAAAAATTCGAAACGAAGCATGCAGCGTTTTTTACGATGTTGCAAAAACACTTACTCTCTTGTTTTTCGCGTCTGTTTAGTAAATAAACTTTGAGATATGTACATATGTAAATTACCAGAAAATATATTGCAAAAGAAAAAAAAAAACAAAAGAATATTCAAAATTTTTTCTCTTTATAATAAATACATATGTTTTTCATGTAAATCCATATGTTTTATTGAAGCAAATAAATGAATGAATTTTTTAAGTTTAAAAATGCATTTAATATTATAAAAACAGATAATTTATGTATATATTTGGAAAAGTAAATTATTCGAAAAAGTAAATTACCCAAAATACCAATCGATTTACTTTTCGAGAGTATACTGTATATTCAAATGCACACAATTCCACCTAAAATACTTAGTGTCAGCGGTTCTTCAGCTATGCGACCTTCACTTTCGCTTTCATCTCCACGCGAAAACGAAGAAAAAATACCATAATTGTGCGAAAAGTCGTAAGTACAAGCGCGATGATGAATGTGCTACTTAAAAAATTAAAAACAAGGAAAACGTTAATTTCAGTTGCACCGAAACCATAACACCCTTCACAAATACAAAGATTCCATACAAGAAAATTCCTTCTATTAATCGAATTTTTAAGTTGGCACAATACAATGAAATTTGTTCAGCAGGATTTATCACCTAAAGCATATAACTTCAAGCACCATGGAACACGATAACGACTCTGAAGAAAAAATTATTCAAAAATGATGAAATGCATTTCTTTGCAATTCCTATTTAAATGTGAATATTAATACCACTCAGGTTCACTTCAAAGCATTAAACAGATTATAATCTTTTTATACTGAAACAATCAAGCAATAAATATATACACTGCTGGTCAATAGGTTAGACGCACGTTCAATTGCATTACAATTGTTTAAATATTTATTATTTTAATGATGATTGAAAAAAAGTTGAAATGCAAAAACATGGATAAATTAATGATAATATAAATATAGTATTCAAATATTTATTCACGCTTAACAAAATTGTGTTTTTCAAACATTTTCTTAAAGTTACTCAAAAAAAGGTGCCTTTTTCTTGGTCATTAGAATAGACGCACATACGCTTTTAAATTTTTTATAAGAAAATAAATTTTTTTTTAACTTAAATTTTTAGTTCCTATAACTATTTGGTTTATTAGAAATAAAGAAATAATAATTTCAGTAATGAGTACTTCCTCCTTTGTTGGTAATAACTTCATATATCCGGTCATTCATAGAATGATACAGAGAATCTATGTAGCTCAAGGAAATTTCCCTCCAAGCATCTCTAATAGCTGCAGTTAATGTTTCCTTATCTCCGTATTGCTTTCCTCCTTCGTATACCTTCCGTGTTAGCCAGCCCCAAACATTTTCAATTATGTTCAGATCTGGAGAATATGGTGGCCAGGTCATGACATTAACGTTTTGACTCGAAATAAACGACTTTACTACCCGGGCGTTATGAATGGGAGCATTGTCTTGTTGAAAAATCCAAGGAATTGGTCCAAAGAGATCTCTTAATTGTAGAAATACGGACTCCAATAATGTTTTGAAGCGAGCGCCGTTCATCTTCTGATCGATAAAAACCAAGTCAATCGTTCCATAAAACGTGATGGCACCCCACACCATGACTCCACCTTCTCGGCTATGGTGGCGAGTTAAATATAACTCATCTTTCCGCAAATCGTGATAATAGTATTGAAAGCCATCAGAGCCATCTAAATTAAAACGTTCTTCATCAGTAAAGACCACTGAACGCCAATCATTAAGTCGCGTGCCAGATTGAACAGTCCATGTCATGTATTCTTTCGCGAATCGAAGACGTTTTTCTTTGCGTAGTTCATTCAGAGGTGGTTTTTTCTTGATTTTTAAACACTTTAGGTGTTTTGCATTTCTAATTGTACGCTGAACAGTTGAAAGGCTTGCTTTTACTCCGGCTAGTTCCTTAATCTTAGCTGCAGACTTAGTCGAATTTGAAGCAATTCTAACAATTTTGCGTACTGATTGTTCAGACAGCGCTTTCTGTTTTCCTTTAAAGTTTTTTCCATATTCTTCTGGATCCTTTAAATATCTATCAACGGTTCTGGAGCTGCGTTTTTATCTGTTTGGCGATGTTTCGATTGGATAGCCCTTGGGAGTGAAAAAAGTCTACTTTTTCACGTTCCAATAAGCTCAGAATAGTAGCTTTTCCCATTATTACTTTAAATATAGCTCGAAAACAATTTATTTGCTTATTTTTAGTACTTTCTTAATAACAAAAAGTGCACTTGTTTACGCAAGACAAAGAAATATAAAGTGCGTCTATTTCAATGACCAATCGCAAGCGCACGTGATTGCCATAGACATTTCTGGAATCTTCGAATGTACAGTTATTTTTTCGCAAATCAACGAACTATGAGCAAATATTTTTTGGACAAGATTCGAACTTCGACAAAAAAAGCATTTTGGACAATATAACAATTTATTAAAAAAAAAACGTTGGTGCGTCTAACCTAAGACCAGCAGTGTTGTATGTTCAGCCGAAAATTACAGGATACATGTTAAGTACATACATAAGTAAAAAACTGTATGCGAAGCAAATAAATAAAACTGTGTATAAATCTATTTATATTTACCACCTTCAAGAAACATTTTATGTTTTAATAACAACGTCGATAATTTGAAGTCGCTCTAACTCAGAGTTTGTAGATTATGGTGATCGAATTACAGAAGTTTAACTGTATTTCGTTCAAATTATGTATCTCTGATGAAGGTACAAAATTTCATAAAAAGCTTTAAAAAAGTTCGTGTACAACTTGTAGTTCCTGTTATTTTTATACTCTTGCAACATGTTGCTGCAGAGTATAATAGTTTTGTTCACCTAACGGTTGTTTGTATCACATTGTAAAAATAATCGGCTTAGATAGGGTTATGTATGTATATACTTATGTATGTAAATGATCAGGATCATGAGACGAGTTGGAATCCGAGTGGCTGTACGTCTATACAAGCGAAAACTTTAGTAAAAATTAAGATGGTACCTGAGATGGCATAAGAGGGCTTTAAAAGAGCCACAAAAAGTGCCTTTGTAGTATGTCCAAATTTTAGTCTTATGACGACAAATTGTCCCCAGTTGACTTTTTACCCAAAATTTCGGTCAACGTGTGAGATATATAATTAAAATTTGGAGATAATTATTTCTTGAAAATAGTTTGTCAGTATATGGGTTGAACCGGGAAAATTTTTCCTTTAGCCCTCATATACCTAACATTTTTTATTTATTGAATTTATATCGCATATGCCGACCAATATGTGAATTATCTCAATAAAATTTAAGGAGTGTTTTTTTTATAGGCAGTAAGTGGTTCAATCCAAAGATCTTTGTAATTGTCAGCTTTGTCAACGATTTCAAAGGCACTCCAGGGTCGCATTTCAGTTTTATGATCATTTCCTAAAATGTTTTATCTTTCATTAGTTCTCTTATCTCTTCATCAAACTCAATTTAATATGCAAAGGTGGTAGTAATACCTTTTTAGGGATCAACTAAAGTTTCACTGGTAACGTTTTTTTTTTGTCTTTTGAGTGAGTACCTTTTTTCCTTATCTTGATGTTTTTTCGCGAACCACTTGTCCGATTTTGATGAAACAAATTTAGAAAAATTAAGAATTAAAATTTCTATTTGTTTTTATTCAAAGAAGGTCATTAAGCCTTGACACGCAATTTTCTCACAATTTCATCGATATATTGGCTATAGAGTTTACTAGAATAAGGAAAAACATACATATGTAGGAATGGGTTCTTGTGAAGCCTTAATTTGGCGGAAGTACCTTACATATAAAATCAACCATAAGTTCGAAATTCATTATAAGGTATATGGGGGTTAGGAGGAGTGTAGATCTGAATTTATCCATTTTTGCACTTAAGATACCTTATTATTAGTTATATAGGAAAGAGGAAATATTGACCAGATTTTATTAACGCTTACGTCACATTATTATCAAGGGCATGTTTTATAAGCTATCTTACAAATTTGCCGATATTGTACTCAGGTTCTCTCATTGGGTATCTGGGCACTTGAGACAATTTTTAGATGGAGGCAATATTTGTATTCACTTTTATTTCGCTGTGTTCAATGGAGCTTTATTTATGTATATATTAAAAAGAGAAAGAATCTGATAGCAGTTGTGTTAAATTGGTTGATATTTATTTATTATTTCTCTGTTTTTTTTTTTTTCAAATAACGATAGAGCTATATAATGTGATCCTTCGCTTAATTTTTAATTTATACTTAGCTCTTTACAGTTTTGTGAGTGTGGCAAAGATGCGATTTCTACCATCTGCAAAACCATTTTTTTCTAGATTTCCACAAAGATTTGTAAAACATTTCACCAAGCTATCTCAATTTTATTCAAAAATTTCCAGACAGACAGATATATACAGAATTTACTTCATCTCCTTCTCCTGTATCTATTTCGATTAGTTTCAAAAAGATCTATGCACGAGTTTTTTTAGAACTGAGTTTAAAAACAATAAGTTCGAGTTGTCCACCAGGATTTCTGAATATTTATTTTAAACAAATAGCTTTTAAAAAAGAGGCACACGATTAAAACACTGTTCGGGAATATTTTTAGAATTAAATAGTTTCAACGAATGCGACAATTTTTTTCTGCATTTGATGTGACTTTCAGCAAAATGTTTTCTGGTAAGTGAAGTGGCTTATAAACTCTTTATCAGAAACATTACATTTGAAGGTAAGATTTAGCGTGGTTACACGGCTGTATGTAAGTATGTGTTTTGAAGTACATGATTTTTACGTTTAATATAAGTTTCTATACTTTATGGTTGTTGCTTCTCGGAAATAAGTATTATATACTAGATATTGTAATAAATTATGTAAGTTGTTTTGTTCAATCAAACTTTTTGTGACAGAGAAAATGAGGGATAGTGTGTACCATATATTAATATTATATAGTTATATAGATTATATAGAATAGGCACGAAAAGATTATCGATATAGAAGTATTAATTAAATAAAAATGAAGCACAAAATTGTGTGGAACTTAAAAGAATAATTTCTATATATTTAAAAAAAGTCGTGAGATGAAGTAAGACACAGACAGATAAGAGAATTCGGCACTTAAACGAGGTGCTACTTAACCGGAGTAACTGTATTAAATATTAAACCAACGGTTGTCAATTATGGGAATATTTTTATAGAGTATTCGACGAATGTTTTTGTTAACAAGACTATAATAGTTACAAGACCAGCTGAGCCGCATCGAGTTGGAAAATTTTAAAATTTTCCTATTTTAGTAATTATTGTTGAAAAATCAAACTGATTTGCGATCTAACATATGATAAGTTGAAAAGAGGTCGCATTCTAATGATCATATCGTATATAAAAGATAGACAGTATTGTATAGAATTCTTCCCATCAGCTTTTACCCTCATACACGATTGTACATAAAATGCCTAATGCTTTAGTTAGCGACCAATGCAAAACTGTAGTCCGAATCAGCTGATTGCTCTCTTACAATACAGGGTTGCCAGTCTCGATAGTAGTAATTAAAAAATAAACTTGAATATTTACATTTGAAATATTATTATACTAACTCAGAATCACAGTCGAATACTGTTATTTATAAATAGGTAGACTATTTTAATTATTGGATGTTAGTCTATTTTTCTTTTACATTTGGGGTACTCACAACCTGTCGTAAAGCATCGTAAAATCGTAAAATTATAAATTTTTACACTTGTTTAAAAAAAATTGGTTTTGGATTTCATACAAAAATGAGTTTACACATTTACAATTCTCAATGCTATGTTTTCGAATCGTTATAACTTACAACTTTATGAGACTTGTGAATTGCAGAATTATAAAAAATTATAACTGACAGCTAGATTTATGCAAAACCATGTATACAAATGTAGCAATGGCAACACAAAGAGATTTCTATATTTTTGTTACGAGTCTAATTTTTGACAAATTTCGTTTGATAAAAGGGGTAAGTACGAAAAGGCGGAACGTCGGTCACTAACTGAAGCATGAATGAAATTAGATCAATATCGATCACTGAACCATTGAACTAATAAGTACTTCACATCCTCTCACACAAAATTACACAGAGTTGCATTGAACATGAGTTTCACATGTGAGCACCAATTAATTAGCCACCCACGTACATTCGTCAGCTATATTAACTAGTTCGGATTCGCAGAACGATTCCAGTAGGCTTACAAATGCGTTTTGCGCCCGCGAGTGTATATGTGCTGTCAAACCGGTACAGCGGAATGCGATTGCGATTTTTTCCAACAGCAAATAGTTATGTATGCAATGTTAATTAGAGCCGGACGGACGGACAGGCAGCCAATAGGCCAATGGGTTTGTAGGTTTGCTGCAAAAATCAAAAGCAGATACTACAGACAAGCGGCGCTGGCGAACGTATTTATATGTACATATGTATTTATATATGTGAATGCTTAGTAGCACATAATGCATGCAAATGCAAACCCGCTTGGCAGTGGCGAGAAATTCTCGTTTGTGAAAGAAATAAAGAAAAAGAAGTAAAAGGTGATTGCAAACGAGCAAGAAGTAGAAGTGGTTGGTCGAGTCGAACGTAATAAAGAAGAAAATTAAAAAAGATATAGTATAAAATCCGGATGGGTGCACAGCTGACCGGCTGTTGTTGTTGCCGTGGAACGCTCACACAACTTTCCGCGGTGCGCTGGCAACGCAAGTACAATATACTTATACATACAGTTATGGACAGAGAAATGGCAAACTTTGAGAATGTCATAAAAAGATGTACATATATTTTCCATATAAACAGAAAACCAATATTTTTTTTATTAGCATCGCATAAAGTGAAAAATAAGTGAGTTATTTATAAAAAATTAAAAAAGCTTTATTCAATAGTTAAAAAAATGAGTTTCTCATTGCGTGTTTTAGTTTCTGTGGAAATGAAATAAATTTATTAGAAATCTAATAAGTATTATAACGTTTAAGAATTTAAAACGTTAGCATTTTGGTGTGTTACCACAATTTTTCAAAATTACTTGGCATCGTCGGGGCAAGCTCTTCACTAATATCTGGTGGCACCTCTTTTGTGGAATCCGCCGTGCGGACCAATTCGTCCAAGCAATTGACTATCATTTAGACGTCTTCGCACTAGTCTACTGGATATGTTAAGCCCAAATTCGTTGTTTATTTCCGCATAATATCTCGACATGATTTAAAGGATCAGCCTTGCTTTTTCTGATGATAACTCTATCAACAAGTTCCGTTTCTTTATGCTCAAGAGCTTTGCGGATTTTTTTTTTATTTTTGAGTAAATTTGGATCACTTAACAAAATAGGCTTTGTAAACCATTTTCCTCGAACAACTCATAATTTCATCGATCTGAGTTGGATTTTTGTCATTCTGGTAAGGATCAAATATTACTTTACATTTTTCCAGAGTACAATGCATATTTCCACCAATTTTGAAAATATGTTATTTTTTTTTAATACTAGTAGATAAAACAGTGTCTTATTTGCACGATTGGTAATTAATAATGAATATTTGTATAAATAATTCATTGTCCAATCAAATTTCATTACTGTGCGAGTAAAAGGAATAACAATGCAAGCATGATAAGGGCACACACTTACCGTGAAAAGTTGTGGAAGTCAAACCATACACTTGATAAAACTGAAAACTTATTTGAATATCTTATTTTTAAAATGTGCTATTTCTCAGTCCATGACTGTAAGTCAATAGGAATGGTATAATAATGGATAAAAACCATGAAACAACTACAAAAATAACAAAAAAAGGTAATATCAAGGAACAACAGAAAGAACAAATATTGTTCGTAATATTGCAAGCAATTTATTAATTAATTGCTAAGCTTGCATTTGCGCTATGCTCTTGTTGCTGTTATTATTATTGATGTAGGCAGTTGTGTTGTTGCTTTTATTGCTGTATTAGTTTTTATTAGTGGCAAGTTTTTTTCGTGTTTTCAATTGAAATCATTAAGTGCAAATGTTGCAAACTTCATATGTTCCACTTAAAGATTACTGATGTTGTTGCTGTTTTAAGCTTGGTCCAGATAAAATGGGTCAATAAAAAATATACATGTGTTATTTCTGGCGTTGGAGGCGCTGGCGATGGCGCCGCAAAATGCCATACACTCGAAATTGGCACAACAATAACAACGACGACAACAACAAAACAAAACCACACTGGCGATTGGGATTTAGCTATTCAGCAAATGTTGTTTTGTCTCATTTTTCCTAACACCCAAGCAGCACCAACACATGTCATTAAAAAAAAGCAATTATAATGATCGACAGCAACAACAACTCCGTGATGTTGTTTTGTATTTCCGAACCGGCAGCAGCAAAATCAATTGTAAGAAAAAACATCAACAACAAAAATAATAAGAATAATAAAAAAAAAACAACACTGCAAAATTATTAACACAGTAGATTTTGTTGTTGTATAATTTTGCAAGAGAGGAGCATCAAAAGTAATTTTGTTTGGAAAACAAAAACAATAACAAATCAAAAGAGGCAGGAAAAACACAGCGCACGCGGAGGTCAAACACCAGCCACTCGACAATGTGTTGAAAGCATAAATGCAAAAATCAAAAAAAAAAAATTTAAAAATGTATCTAGCGAAGTAAAAATAAGAAACAACAAGCGCAATTTGTCTGATTTGTCTGTCGACTATCAGCTGACGGCGGTATTTTTTTCCATTACGCGTTCACACTTTTTTTCTGCCACCTTTGCGTATATTTTGCAATTTTCATTACGTATCAGCCGAATCAGTCAGGCAGGCTGCGCCATTCAGGTGAGCGAGTCGCCCCCTGTGAGGTTATTCCAGTGCGCTAAACGGGTTTTGTGCAATAAAAGCTTTTCTGTTGTCTTTGCTGTTTTTTTTGTTGTTACTAAATATATTAATAAAACAAGAAATTCGTAAAAGGTAGTCTTAGCTAAATAAAGTGGCGATTCACAAAGACCACGCAAACGAATATAATAGAGAGCGACAACAATAATGAATATGATATATGTACATATGTACATTTGTGAATGATATAAATGCAGAGACAACAAATCGATGAGCTTTGGTTATGTATGGGCAGAAGCTTTCATGCTAAGTAGTGTGTTAGGGTTGTTCGTCTTTGAATTCTTTGAAATTAATAAAATATAACAAATAAGGCTGCCATTATTATAGAAAGCGGTCGCAGATAGTAATACTCGTAGGAGTAAGGCTAAAAACTCAAAATCCAAACAAATATCGGAGAATAAGTTGTTGGAAAGTAAAAAAAAAAATTAAATATAATTTCGATTCCGAAACACAACTTGCTGTAAAACAACTCTAAAAATAAAGTAAAAAAAAACATCATAAAAATGAATTCGCTAGAAACAACAAATATTCACCCATTATAGCTAATAAATATTATATTATGAATTCTAAATCATCAGTTAGAATTTTTAAAAAATCGATTGTTTTTAATTTTATTTTCTTAATGTTACACGCAAATTCGAAAAGGCGTTTCAGAGTGCTTGGAAGTACAAAGCCAAACTTTAAAGGCGTTTTTCTCAAAATGCTGTTTTCAAAGTCGGTGACCAACATTATTCGAAAACGGCTGAGTCGATTAGTCTCAAATTTTAACATGAGCTTCTTAAAAATAGATTGTTTTAGTAATTAAACAAGAATTAAGTAATTAAATGAAGATTTTTTCTCGCCAATAATTTTTATAAAAAATTTGTCAAAACAAGGGAAGAATAAATTTCGGAGCTGGTGCCATATATATTATAAGGAAGGGTTAAGGGTTTCATAGTAAAAAAAAATACTTTTTTTTACAAATTTATTTCTTAAATATGGATTTTATTCGGCACTTTTGTAAATTATTGAGCAATATAGGGCAATTTTTTCATTCAGAAATATTAAAGCATAAGTCGGTAACAGAGCTTCCCCCAGAACGTCTTGGAAAAAAAATATTTGCAGTGTTCACCATAACTCGGCTTCCAGCCGAAAATAATAAACCAAGAAAAATTAGTCAAATTATAATCAAATCAAAAATTATTTTCTACTAAAAAATTCCGTTATTCTGTGGTTGGAAAACACCCTCAATGTAAAAAAAATAGTTACTAATTTATACTATTATATAGTATATATGTATATGTATATATGTATATTAGTTTGTGCCATTTTGAGGCAACCTTTTTTTTCAGCTGAAAAACAGACTCAAAACTTTCGAAAATGTGTAAAAAAAAGTCACTCAAAAGATGATGAGAACCGATTCTTAATCGACTTCGACTACTGCAGATCGATTCCGAAAAATCGATTATTTCACGAGAAAACTCGATTTTCGAGTAAAATCGGAATCGAGTTTACCATCCCTACTGGCAGCTATCGGGGCGCATATAAAACCTCCGCACAATAACCACCAAAAAAAAATGATTTTTTTCCATTTAATTTATATGGAAAACAGAAAATTTGAAATAGGCACCTCTTAATATTAATATTAAGAGCTCATCTTTTAAGTGACTTTTTTTTACACATTTTCGAGAGTTTTGAGCCTGTTTTTCAGTTGAAAAAAAGGTTGTCTCAGAATGACACACCCTAATGTATATATTTTATATGTCAAAAATGGTACAATGTTTGAAATGAATCGGTCAAGTATTTTTGAAATGACAGTGAAAAGGGACTTTGAAAAAGTAGTTTTGAAAAAACGTGTCTACGTGTGACGAAGAAAAATAACCCTATATTGTCAAAGGTATGCTCAGTAATGAATAAAAGGTACGAATAATATAATATTTAAGAAGTAATTTCGCAAAATAAGTATTTTTTTACCTTGAAACCCCAACGCCTCCCTTATGAAAAGTTTGATTTATAAAGAATAACACATATGCTGCATGATTTTCAAAAATGAATGGTTTCAAGATTTATTAGCAATGCCATATTTCTTCAAATTTTAATTAGCAAAAGTATGGAATAATCTTTTTCGGTTTTAATCCCGAATTTTTAAAGCTTTTTAAAACACAATAGGCTTTTAAAAATAATAAATATCAACAAAGACCAAATATATATTTTTTAAATTCTAAAATCCCCAAAAAACAAAAATATAAAAGATAAATTAAACATCAAAATTATTGAATTCGGATACAAAACCAAATAATTGGAAATACTGAACATAATAAATACTTTTCTGTTAACACACCACATAATGTTACGACTTTAATAGAGTTAATAAATTGGTTAACAGCACTTTGAAATGATAATTAACAGTACCATCAACTGATAAGTTAAAACAATGTATTGCATACTTTCAGGTGTTTACATAAAAGTTACTCGTCAAATCGCACAAATCAGTTGCATATTGTACTGGTTATGGAAGTTGCCCTCTTGTTTGATTGTAAAAAATCATTATACTCAAAAAATCTTTCCGATCAAATAATTGAGCGCAATTGGGCGGAAGAATTTGTTTTAAAGAAATATATAAAAAAAAAAAAGAAATGTAAAAAGCATGAATTGTTTTCTAACTTGGAAATGCTAATGATCAAATATCCGTCGTTCGAAAAGCTTTTTCGTGCCATAAGGACGGGTGCAAAATTTCATATTAGTATCTCAAAAACTAAAGGACTAGTTCGCATATACACAGACAAAGGAACGGATAGACAGATGTACAAAGCAGCATAAATCGACTCAAATACTGAAGTTGACGGTATATGTGTATTCTTCATAGGGTCTCTGCCATTTTCTTTTCAGTGTTAGAAATATCAAAATAATAGCGCACAATGGAAAAAAGTAACAGTGATGTTAACATAAAAATGTAAATTCAAGAGCGGAAATGAAATGATTAACAGTCAGTACAGTCAGGGACATTAATAATAAAAAAAATATTGCATACACATAGGCGCTTTCACAAATGTATTCACGTAAAAAGAAAACAATAAGGGGTGTTGTGGGATTTAATAGTTGTCGGAATCAGAATTGAAACCGATCAAAAAAAAAGTAGCAGGTGTCATGAATTCAGATATTATTGATATTTCCAGTTATATAACCATTCAAAGTTGTGACTTTTTAAATTTTAGTTTTCAGTACAAACATATGTACATATGTAGGAGATAAATGGACAAAATTGATCTTCATAGTAGTATATGGGAGCAGGGGTAATTCGTAGACTAGATTTACAATTTTTTTGCATACATATATTCAGTTATTTTTGATAAGAAACCATACATATTGACTGTTGTGAATGGTATAGGACCAAACGGATGTTTGAAAATCTTATATAAGATTATGGGAGATATGGCCATTTTTATGTATTTTATGTATTTTTGGCAATACGACATAATATTAACAGAATGCAATGCGTTTGATTAAGGTACCTCACATACTATCATTAATATATCTATAGTATATACTATCCATAATGTACATGTGTACATACATATGGATAAAGTCAGTCGGATGTTTGAAACACTGATATTAGTTAAATGGGGGTTAGGGCAAGTGTTGACAAGATTTTATTCATTTTAGGTACAAAGATACATTGTTATTAAAAATACGCTCTCTTATTTTCATTAAAATAACTCACACCTTGATCGATAAAAGCGGTATAAATTAAACAGGAAGTTCGAAAATATTTTTATTAAGCGTATGGCGGCTAACCCCCATTCAATCCGTTTTTGACATACAGGCATATTATCAGAAAAAGGCTATATCAGAATTGCAATAATATATCTCACATATTAACCGATATTTTCGGAAAGAAATTAGCAACAGGCACTGGGGTCAATATAATCGGTATCTGGGAGCATTGACAATTTTTATACTATAGATGGCATATCTCAAAGGCGATTTTGGTCGCTTTCATACACGCCATAATAATGTTATGCATTTGTTTGGAATTAATCGAATAGATCCGGAGATATGAGATTTTCCTTAAAGGTTAAATTTTTACATCGGCTCTTATGATTTGGGAGATACATACATAAAACCTATTAGAGGGCTCGGCCATGCCCACCTTTTCACAATTTTTAAAACCTCACATGCCCCTCCTTAATCGTTTACGGATCGAAGGACAGACAGTCATCCGGAATTCAAATCGTCTCATCATCCTTTCTATAATGCACGAATTCTACCTTACCGGTATTTAACTGAATAAAATCATAAAGTAGGCATTGAATGATGTTTTATTGACTTGTGTTCTTTTAAAATTTGTAAAAATTAAACATATTAACTTATTAACAAAAAATATAAAATTCCATATATGAAAAATTCCAAAAATCTGGTGCGACAAAACTAAAGCACGAAATGATTTTATGGTTGAAAAAATTTTATCTTTTTATTTTTTGGTTGTGTATCCCTTATTTTTTAATATAGCTGCACATCGGCTAGGAATGGACGTAATTAATTTATTTGATGTGACACATGAAATGCTTTTCCATGCTTCCTTTACTTGTCTGAATAAAGCGTCCTTATTTTTACAATTCTTAAGTCAAATTTTTCGATCCACAATTTCCCATTGGTTCTCTATGGGATTGAGATCTGGTGATTATGCGGGTCACTTCGAAACCTCAATCATGTTATCAACAAACCACTGTTTTACACAAATAGCAGTATGTTTCTGTTCGTTGTCTTGTTGATCACTCCATTTGAAAGGCATTTCTTTTGCAGCATGCGGCAGTATAATATTTTGAAAAATATTTTTATGCTTGCATTTGTCCATTGTACTGTTTATATAATGAATTGGCCCAATTCCATTCTCTGGAAAACAACCCCACACTAGTACATTGTCTCCACCATGTTTCACCGCGCTTGTTTTATAGCGCTGATTTAGGCGTTGTCCCTTCGGTCTGCCTACCAGCTTCAGCCCATCTCAATCTTTGATATTAAACTTCAGTTCGCCAGAAAAAAGTACAGTTTACCATTTGGTAATCGTTCAATTTATGTGCATCCTCACAAATTCCAATCGCGCCAGTCTGTTCTTTAAATAAATAATACGGCTTTTTTGCACTAACTTGCTACAGGTAGCATGAAAACCCCCCATGGACAGCTCGACGTTGTATGGAGCTCTGTAATATATTTAACCGTAATTATCTTACAATAGATATTGCCGATATAAAGCCTAATTTTTTATTGCCCGAATGACTGCCTTATCCTCTCGATCGGTTGTTTTCCGCGGCCTTCTACCTCTATGCACTGTAACTGAAGAGCCTGATTTGCGAAATCGGCTTAATGTTCGGGAAACAATAGGATGATTTATTCCAAACTGTTTTGCTATAGTCATAGCCGATTCTCTTTTCTTAAAATAACTAACAATTTTTTCTCTAAAATTAACAGAATAGTAATTTCGAGCCATTGATATATCTTTCACTTTAACATACAACCAAACGTATTGAATAACGAACTGCAACTGAATATGCACTAATATTTTTCTATTTAGCTAATAACTACACATATACAATATTTTCTGATCATTACAAACCGTTAGACAAACAATTAATGTGAATTCTTAGTTATGTGCTTTAGTTTTGTCGCACCAGATTTTTGGAGATTTTCATATATAGAATTTTAGATATTTTTTGAATAAGTTAATTTGTTTAATTTTTACTAATTTTAAAAGAAGAATACATGAACTAATAATACAACTCAATAAAACATCATTCAATGCCTACTCTATGATTTTATTGAGTTAAATACCGATAAGGTAGAATCCGTGCTTTAGTTTTGTCGCACACTGTACGTAAGTATGTATTAACTGTATCCATCCCAAAGTTTTAGGTGATACCAACAACCTTTAGATGAAGAAAACTATTACACTCTATAACAACATGTTACAAGAGTATAAACATTTATGTACGATATTGTATTAATTTGTATATAATATTTTAGACGCATTTTTCAAGTATTTTATACTGAGAGCCTACTCAAATAAACTCTTATTGGACTTTTCGTTGGAAATGAAGTAAAAACTAAAATAAATACATAGCTCATAATCGCTACAAACATGGAGAACATGGCGAGTGACAAAGATGGCTCAATGACGGAGTTCGTGGAGTAGTACAGAAAAAGATGCATGTAGGTTTTATATTCACAAATATTAATGCAAATTTAGATATATAATTTATTTTATCCTTGTAATACCTTTTATAAAAAATTTTGCATATGAAAGTCCGCTTTCGCGATTTCCAATACATACTGGTGGCGTATCATTAAAGGCTTTATTTTTGGATCGCCAAATTTTGGGAGGTTTTTTTCGATTTAAATATTTCGAATTCTCTTTCGTTCGTATAAAAAATGTTTTCCCAGAAGTTTTCAGACTGATTTGTATGCTTTTTTTGCAAATTCCAAGTTCTTCTGATGATTCGCCTTTGATATGTAAGGTTTTTTGCGCAGTCCATGCAAAGCGCTTTTTTGCAATGTTCTCCTGATTGTACTGGCACTTACGGACTTCCCCAATGCCTCCGCTACATCATTTGATATTTGAACAGCGCTTGAAACTGGATTTGTTGTTACTTCCCGGTACTATTGATCACACTTTAGTGTCAGTAAGATGCTTCGGTCGGTTCGGGCGTGGCAAATTTTCAATAGCCTGATATTAACCATGTTTATCAATAATATTTTTCTATTGTACAATGTTGTCTTCCAACTATTTCTCCGATTTCGTGCAAAGATTTACCTTTTTTAAGGAAAATAATATGAATTTTTAACCGTTTCAGTGATTGTTCGCTTACCCATTATAAATTTTAATATTTTAGCGACCTCAAAAAAACAATAATGATATAAACAAATATGTATGTTTTACCACACTCACTCTTTTGAATAGTAACGGTTTCCAAAGGATATTTGGCGCTTCCCCGAAATAAATATTAAAAACAAACAGCGGTTGTTGACACTGTTTACTTTTTTGACGCGGAAAAACGAGAGTATTTTTAGTTTAAGTGAATTATTTTTAGCTGTGTTTAGATTTTGTTTATTATTAATACTAAGTTAAACTCTTATAATATAGGGCATGTACGCTCACAACACATACTTATTAGGGTGTGCCATTTTGAACCAACCTTTTTTTTTTCAACTGAAAAACAGGCTCAAAACTTTCGAAAATGTGTAAAAAAAAAAGTCACTCAAAAGATGAGCTCCTAATATTAATATTAAGAGGCGCCTATTTCAAATTTTCTGTTTTCCATATAAATTACATAGAAAAAAAATAATTTTTTTTGTGGTGGTTATTGTGCGGAGGTTTCATATGTGCCCCGATGGCTGCCAGTAGGGATGGTAAACTCGATCCCGATTTCACTAGAGAATCGAGTTTTCTCGTAAAATAATCGATTTTTCGAATGTCAAGAACCGATTCTTAATTGCCTTCGACTACTGGAGATCGATTCCGAAAAATCGCTAATTTAAATGGCTAATTTATTCTAATATGAAATGCTTTCAAATAAGAAAAATACTTAAAAATTAACTGATTTACTATTTGCTTTCTTAAGTGCATTATCACTCAAAAATTAATAGACGGCAATCTATAGTACATATGCACATCTGCACAAACATGACTCTGTTGTTTCCGTCAAAGTTATTTATCTCTGCATCTCAACATGTGTTTTAACAGTTGCAATTAGTCAACGATTGTTGAGGTTAGCTGTATGGAATGTGAATGTGGAAAGTATAAACAATACTATATACTATATACATATAGTATATACTAGAGGAAACGTCCACGCTTTACTATGGGTGACCCATAGATAATAGTACTACTTCTACCATAGAAAATATCTCCCTTCCGCCTTTTTGTCTTTTGAATTTCGCGGCTATGTATAAAGCACTAGATAGAGCCGCTACTATCTCTCAGTCAATCGACGATCTTCCAAAACCATATCCGGTATTTTGGCTATGATTTCTGGTGTTGATGTTGTAGGACCACGTTTAAATTCAGCAGCCCATCTTTCTTCTAATTGTAGGTGAACAATCATTATACACTTTTAACATTCGTTCTTTTGGTATTACACCTTCCAAAAATAAGCATTTTATTACTGCACGATATTAAATGTTTTCCATTGTAAAAAGTACTGTGACACAGCGACATTGATAGATTGAAATGAAACGTACGTTCCTATGAAGAGTGTACCAACAAAACAAAAAAAATTTGGGCTAGTAGCAACACCTTCTCTTATCGAACGACAAAACTTATTGAAGAACCTGGTGGTATTCTTTCTTGGCAGTTTGACTTCGTCTTACCTTTACCACGATATTTGGCCGACTGAACATCTGTTTCCGAGTCGTAAGCATAAATCCAAGACTCATCGCAAATAATAATACATATTTTTCAATAATGTTTGAGTGTTAATCGTCGATTTTCAAGCACAAATTCCCTTATTTTATCGACAGGTTGATCATCAGTTACTGTTGATGGCCTTCCTAGACGTGGTTCGTCGTCAACGCATTCTCAACCTTCTTTAAAAAATTTGTACCAATCAAAAACACTTGCTCGTGACAAACAATTATCACCGAAGGCCTCTTCCACCATTCTGAACGTTTCGGCACTAGAAATTTGATTCCGCACACAAAATGTAATGGAACTTCTATGTTGAATAATTTCTTATTTTTTATTGGCGTATTGAATAATTTCACCCGCGTAAAAATCGACGAATGCACTTTATGTACTTCAGAAAGCCAAGTATACTAAACACGAATGATTATTTTGATTTGACATTTACCACAGATGTCACTGACACTCATACCAAACTAGAAAAGAAATATTTCGAGGGAAGTCTTACTATTTTTTGTTTCCAGTAGTGTGATCTCTGAATTTTATTAAGAAACCTCCCAGGTGGACCAATATAAAGTCAAGTAGATACTTCAAAATCCTTATATTAAGCATATGAGATTTACATAGGCTATAGTATATTCGTATAACAATGCTAAATAATTTTGAGCAAAGGGGTAAGCTCATATAGAGGTGTAATTAAACCTCTTATTTTCTCACTCGCTCTGGTTATTTCCTTTCTTTCCATTAGTAATGCAAATGTGAGCCACAGCCAATTTCCTGAATCGATTGTGCACGAACTGGAACAAAGAATTTGACTCAATTGCGGACAATGTCAAATAAATTTTCGAACGAGTGAAAGGTGAAAAGGGAAAATTCAATTGAAGTGAAGGTTGCTGATGTTGACTGAAAGAGCCAATGTACATGAACCTTGGCATTTTCACAAAATAAACTTACACTTGCCAGCAAAACAGAAACAAAAAAGCTAAAAAGTAGAGAAAGAAAAAAAAAAAAAAACAAAATAAATAAAAAGAACGTATGTGTTTGTGAAATTGAAGAGAAAAAATAAATAAAGTAAAGGACGAGTGAATAATGGAAAACTTTATTATTCTCAGAATGTTCGACTACGATACGAGTATGAGCCAATAGTTCAAGGCGACTTATTTAACTCGTTCGCACATGCTTTTTCATGGTATGTTCGAATGCTAATGATGTTCTAAATAAAAAGGAGAGTTTATGTATATTAAGGGTGTTCCAAAATTAACGCACGATTTATTTATTGTATGAAATTTTCGAACTGCGGCCAAGCTTTTATTGCTTTGAAATATTATCCAATAACGAAAACACGTTGTTGTATCGTGCAACTCCTTAACGTCAACGACTTAGGTTAGTGATATGGTACACGTTGAGAGTAACAGAAGTAGAGTCCGGCCTCATCTCCTTGTTGTTTCGTAAAGGCAACAAGTTAGAAAAAGAATGCGTAATTTGGAAAAGTCATTTAGATTAATGGTTTAGGGATCATAAGAAACCTAGTAACAAAACAACTTTATTGACTTTATAAGTAGTGCGAAGTCGATGCATAACGAATTTTCTTATCTTAAATTCCTCCTTTTTTTCAGAGGAGCCACCTAACAGGGTTTCGTACTACGAGAAGATGATTTTTAAGTCTAAACAATTTTTTACTTAAAGAGTTTAAGCTGTAGATCCATTGGATACCTCTTGAGATTTCAAAAAAACATGTCTCTTTTCAGCCAATAAGCCTGGAAGTTTTTGAAGTCGATCTTGTTATGAAAATTTTACTGAATATAAAATAGTTCAGTAAATGCAATAATATATTTTTTTGTTCATTTGTTTATTCGGTTTAATCTTTAATAAAGCAACCCTCTTTCCATGCCTGAAATTGATTTGTTTTCACGCTTTGAAGAAGAATAAATTAGACGCGTTCATCATTTTCGAAGTGTTTTAAAAATACTTAGCTCCATTATTCTTACATACTAGTAGAATATAGAAATTTTTTTAAAGGTTGGACCAACAAGCAAGTACAAAAACATAATTGATCTATTAAAGATCTAATAAAAAAGTACATTAAAATTTTTTTAAGGACACAATCAAATTTCCGGACGATTAATACTTTGTGGGATACCAAATATTAATTAGCAAAATGTGTGTTTGTGAAAAGATTCGAAGTTTTTTGATTTCAAGCTACCTCTTTTTTTAATTTTTTGACCGATAATAAGAGTGCTAAATAACAACCCTGTTAAAATACCGTTTTCCCTATAGCCTCGCATAGTTATGTCAGCTTATCAAAATTACCAACATCCGGATTTCCAAGAATTTAAGAATCCTATATTTAAGTTAATATACACAAAATCCATTCTTTATAAACAAACTAACAACGTAATTTAATTATAGGCCATCCAATCACGGCTCAATCGAGCTATACACACACACCGGAAGTTAATAGAAAGGCACGGAGACAGTTCTAAAACGGCACAAGCGTGCCAAAACATACATACATACATATTCATTTCATTTGGAAATATATGAAACCATTTGCAACATATAAAGACACTTTAGCGGCAAAGCAACTGACACGCAGCTTAAACGCAGAAATCTGTTTCCGACATTCATATACATATAAGAGTTCATGTCGTTTGGTTTTGTTGTTGCGTTGTTGTTGGCAACAGGATGTCTGTGAGAAGGCGGGCGCTCAACAAAACGTGGTTGTCAAGCAGCCAAAAGAATGACCCACCGACCGACCGATAGAGTGGTAAAGCGACAGAACGCGGCGGTCTACCCTCAGCTGAGCTTAACTCTGCTCGGCACACCAACATAGTGAAGGCTATATTTTATCGATTTTTGTATTAGATTGGATAATAGGGCCTCTGGTGGAGAAAAGATGACAGAAACACTGTGTTTTTTTTTTATTATTATTGTTTTTATTACTAGCTTGAAAATAGGCAAAATGAAGAGGCGGAATGTAAGCATATCAAAAATGTATATTAAATACAAAAAGTTCTCCGAATGGTCGTTGTAAAAATAAATATGTCCTCAATGTGGAAGTAAGGCGTAGGGCACCAACATCACGTTATATTAAATAAATATGTGCTCAATGTGGAGGTGACGAGTACGGCGCCAACGTCGCGTGTAGGCGCTTGATTATTATGTATGAATGACAATTTAAGCTACAGAAAATGTGGTGACTTCTTTTGCTACAGATAGTGTTAGTGTTAAAAACTATAATGATATTATATGATTAAATTTTCAGCGGTTAATACATAAGTAAAAATTGAGCTGTTAGTGCCGAGTGACTCTTTTAAAAATAGAAATAAAGTGTTATCCGCGCTTTGTTGAGAAGTCTGCCCTGATGGCTTAACCTAACGTAACATACTCGGTCTGTTATGAGCTTGAGAGTAAGGACAAATTTTCTTTTCCACTGGAAACAAGCTTTTATATTTTCTGAACTCACGAAGAGTTTTTCGATTAAACTTTCATACATACTTAGATACAGCAACACAAAGTGTTCACAAACACATTAAAACGTCAGTTTAGTAACCCTAACCTCATTTCAGTGCCTACCACAGTATATGACTCAAAACAGCAAAATAGGCTATACTTTTCTTAAAAAACGGCAAAATCTATCAACTTGTTGTTTGAAAAGGATTACAACACTTACCAGTAAATGTCATTCGAGGTAAGCATATTGTTGCCGGCTATAATAGTTACAGTGCTACTACGAGCTATGTAAGTGATTGATGAACGATTTTTAGTTGTACGAAGGAGTTTATAAGGATTTGCGAATTTTCCGATTTTTTCGTGTGTTATGTTTTACGCGAAAGTAGTATATGATTATAAAAAATTATAGGCATATGTATATACTAATGTTTGTATGTAAAAGCGACGATTTTCATTTGAGATTAAATTGTATAAATTATAATATACTTTGTATATACTTATATTATTGATTAAATATGAATATAAGGTATATATATATGTACATGTATATGCGAATATCAATCAGTCAATGTTGCGCCCAATATTGTTGTAGAATATGGCCTGTATTATGTAGTGAGTATATTACAGTTATGTTAATGTTATTGAAACGATTGAAATCGGGTCTGCACACCAACACTTCACTACACATATGTATGTAAGTATGTGTGTATATCTAGGGTTGCAAATATGCTTGTTTGTATGTATGTAAGGCGCAGTTTTGAAACTTTTGCGGATTTGGACTGGGTTTCGTAATGTTTGATGATGTACAACGGACGGCTTTTGGTTGTTTTTGTTTTCCAATTTTAGCTTTTCATGTTGTTATTTTTTTATGCAAATATTTTGGTTGATGTTTTTATAGTTTGTATCACTTTTGTTCTTGTTTTTTATTTTCTTTTTTTAGTTTTAGCTCTTTTTATATTTATATTTTTGTTCTTGTTTTTAGTCAGTGTTTGCACTTTTCGCACAGCTTGTAGAAATCAGTTTACAACGTTGTTGTTGGTATGTAGAAGTGGTTGTTTGGTTGGGCGGGGTTGTTAGTTAGTATTTAACGGATTTACGCATAAATGTTTCGTTTTTCTGCAAATTTGCTATTTTGAAATTTTTTCTCGCAATACACACACACTCACGCTTGCATCATTGCGGCCCACCGCTGCGCTGTTTAAATTATTATATACATATGTATGTATGTATATAGTCGTGTGTGTATATTTTTGTATGTATTTCGCTAGTTCTTTCACCGTATACATACACAGCGATGACTGGCTGGTTGTCTGTTCAAAACGCAGACAGCAAGTCTGGAAAAGTTGTTTTATTCGACACTTTCCTGCTAAGCCACGAGCTTATTTGAAAAAAACAAAAAGCACTGCCACCGCAACAGAAAATATAGCCGCGATACTAATTTTAGCACAAACTTTTGCCCTGTTTCGCACTTAAGTGCAAGAAATAAGATGGTTTTTACAAAAATTATCTCTCAAACGTGTAAAATATCAAAAATACTTCATGCCGTTTGGTCGTGGTGGTCGACATGTTCTACCGAAAATTATAGACTAACTGAAAAATGCCGAGCGGTGAGCAAAGTATGCGGCAAAATACATAAAACACATAAGGGTTCGTTTGACGGTGCCACACAGTGCCTTCAGTGCAGTAATAACAATCTAAGCGTTGTTGTTATTGTTCGCTTGGGGCCCTCTTCAAAATTTTCCAACAGCGGATATGCGACAACGACCAGAGTAAAGCAAATGCTCGTCACTCGCTCACACAAAAACACAAACGAATAGACAACCGGCGCTAAGGGTTGTTTTGCAACACACAACGCAGGGTTGATATGAGGTGAGCGCATTTATAGTTATGAGCACCACCACCACCGTGTCAGTTCGAAAGTCATCAGCAGCAGCAACATTTACAAGCAAATGAGGGCGAGCATATGCAGTAGAATGCGTGCATTATTGGTAATTATGGAATTATATTTGATTACAAAGGTTGTTGGAGTTAAATTTCGAAATCTGTAATATAAAAGTGTGCACAAGGTATTAATAAAGGTGTTAGTTATAGCATATTTTCATTACATTCCAAACAGTGGAGAAAGAAGAGCCACATTTGCTGAGCGCAGAGGCATTATAAAAATTAATGCTCTTTTTCTCTTTCCTTCTCGCTCTCATCACTTGTCGCTCACACATCGCTCTCCGAATTGGAAGGGTTGAATTTCATTATTTAATTTAAAATGCAGTAATATTTAATAAAATTAAATTTGCGCGAGTTCAATGTCACAGCAATTGTAAAAAACAAAATTTCGAAAATTTGAATTATGTGGATGCAAAAAATGCTGATGAATCTGCTACTTACAACGGCATTGCCAACGCAAAACAGAATTTCGCCTTTTCTTGTTTTGTTTTCCCTTGTAGGTGGGAAAATCAAGATGAATGAAGGTGGGAAGGAAACTTAGTTAAAAGGGCGGAACTGAGATACAGGAAGTGACGAAATGAAAACACTTGTAAATATTGCAATTGTGTGGTGTACGCTACGAATGGGCGTTTACCGCTACGATGATTTAATAACAGGATTTTTGTTTTGTACTAGGTTAAAAAATAAGCCAAATTAAAGAAAAGAGGAAATAAGAATTAAATTAAACAGGGAAGGAAGGGAAGTATACGATACACTCCCAAGTTATTTCAGTTTCTGACCTGTACAGTCCTTGAATATGTCTAAAATAATTATTAAAACCATTTAATTAAAGCCAGGGTTCGGGTAGAGATGAATGTTAAATACTTTTGAAAGTTGAATCGAACTTAGGAGGGAAAAATATCTCGAGATATCGATTATTACTAAATTTCGTAAGATATCTTGTACTAAAACACGCTAAGTAAAGCCAATAACAGGAACAAATCATTTTGAGGGTATGTAGATACGCAACATTTTGATATCATTGGTACGTCTAATATACTGTCTTACAAGTATATACCAGATGTATACAAATATATTTTCTATAATATTAACTGGAACTAAATATATTGATTAAATAACGGGTTCTTAAAATTATGACCAATGAAAAACGGGTTCTTAAACGCACCCAATGAAAAAGAACACCAAGACGACCAAGGCAAACGAATTAAGGACTACGATTTTAGGGCATGCACCTGGAATGTTCAGTCCCTTAATAGGGAAGGTGCCGCTGCCCAGATGGTTGATGTCCTGAAGGCTGACATCACTGCCGTCCAAGAAATGGATAGACGGGACAAGGACTGAGACGAGTAGGTCCTTGTGGGATTTACTACAGTGGCCATATAAAGGAACGCAAATTTGGTGTAAGATTCGTGGTGGGGGAGAGACTCCGTCGCCGAGTACTGTCATTCACCCCGGTGGATGAACGTCTAGCCACAATCCGCATCTTGCGCCCACGCCCCGACGGCAGAGAAGGACGATGTGACCAAATATGCCTTCTAAGAGCGCTTGGAGCGCACCTATGAGAGCTGCTCCCGCCACGATTTCAAAATCGTTCTTGGCGACTTTAACGCCAGGGTGGGCAAAGAAGGTATCTTTAGCGATACGATCGGTAAATACAGCCTCCACGATGAAACATGCCCAAATGGGTTGAGGCTGAACGACTTCGCCGGGGCCCGAAATATGGTACTAGTCCTATAGATAACTAGATTTCAAGACCGGAGCATACTCTTGTAGAACCTCCAAAGGTAATCTAGTGACCGATGCCAAGAGCATACTAAAATTATGGAGGGAACACTTCTCCAGCTTGCTGAATGGCAGTGAAAATACAACGCCAGACGTTCCATTTCCCAGCCATGAAGAAGTTCGAATAGCAATTACCCGTTTGAAGAACAACAAAGCAGCTGGGGCCGATGGATTGCCGGCCGAGCTATTCAAACAAGACGGCGAAGAACTGATAAGGAGCATGCATAAGTTTCTTTGTAAAATATGGTCGGACGAAAGCATGCCCAACGATTGGAATTAAGTGTGCTCTGCCCATTCCACAAAAAAGGAAACTCCACAATCTGCGTCAACTGCCGTGGTATAAGCCTCCTCAACATCGCGTAGAAGGTTCTATAGAGCGTATTAAGTGAAAGATTAAAGCTCACCGTCAACAAACTGATTGGACCTTATCAGTGAGGCCTTAAACCTAGAAAAACAACAACTGACCAGATGTTCGCCATGCGCCAAATTTTGGAAAAGACACTTGAAACCCGTGTCGATTCTCCGCCACACACCACCACCTTTTCGTCGATTTCAAAGCTGCTTTCCACAGTACGAAAAAGGAGCTGCCTTTATGCCGCGGTGTCTGAATTTGGAATCCCGGTAAAACTAATTCGGCTGTGTAAACTGACGTTGAGCATCACCAAAAACGCCGTCAGGATCGGGAAGGACCTCTCCGAGCCGTTCGATAACAAACGAGGTTTCTGACAATGCGACTCCCTATAGTGCGACTTCTTTAATCTGCTGCTGGTGAAAATAGTTCGAGTTGCAGAACTACTTAATCGAGCAGGTATAATCTTTTATAAGAGTGTAAAGCTCCTGGCGTATGCCGATGATATTGATATCATCGGCCTCAACACCCGCGCCGTTGGTTATGCTTTCTCCAGACTGGACTTGCTTCCTTGGCAAATGGGTCTGGCAGTGAACGAGGGCAAGACGAAATATCTCCTGTCATCAAACAAACGGTCGTCGCACTCGCGACTTGGCTCTCACGATACTGTTGAAGGTCATAACTTTGAAGTTGTATATAATTTCGTCTATTTAGGAACCAGTATTAACACCACCAACAATGTCAGCCTGGAAATCCAACTCAGGATTACTCTTGCCAACAGGTGCTACTTCTGACTGAGTAGGCAATTTGAGAAGCAAAGTCCTCTCTCGACGAACAAAAGCCAAACTCTATAAGTCGCTCATAATTCCCGTTGTTGTTGTTGTTAACGGTTAGCTAATCCCCGTTAGGATGGTAAGGGTTGTTTGTGTTGTCGTCGAGGTCATCTAACGATAGGCCCAAGGAACGTGCTGTTTCGAGGGGGCGGACCAAAGGGAGGAAGGTGTTAGATGGGTAGGGTTTGTGGGGCATGCAAAGAGGTGGCCAGTGTCATGCGGAGACTCGTTGCATGCAGGACATACATAAGGTATGTCGGGGTCGATTCTGGATAAGTAGGAGTTTAACCTGCTACAGTATCCAGAACGAAGTTGCGCTAGGGTCACTCGCGCTTCTCGCGGCACTGTAGCTGGGTGATGGTTTGACTCCAAGAACGCCATTCACGGGAAGGGAGTCGGTGAAGGTGTTGATGGCTCCACTGTGAATGGCGGTCAGTGCCTGTCGAAAGTTTGTTGCGTCCGAAGTCTGGTCGGCGTACTGTTCGATGTCGTCGACATAGTCGAGGAATGTCTTCTTGATGCTCCTGGGAGGCGGTTCCGCTCCAAGCAGGTGGCTGCAAGGCTGATTCCTACGGAAACAACCCAGCAGGAACTGCCTGTAGAGGAGTTGATTATGCTCCTTTACAGGTAGCATGCGCGCCTCACTGTGGAGGTGTTCAATAGGAGACATCAAGAGGCATCCCGTCGTGGTCCGGAGTGCTGTATTCTGACAGGTCTGAAGTTTCCTCATCTGCGTACCACTGCATCCAGGCGACCATATTGGTGCTGCATAGTTGAGGACCGGCCGGCCGATTGCCTTGTATGTTGCCAGCAACGTTTCTTTCTCTTTTCCCCATGTGCAGCCGGCTAGCGACTTGAGGATTTTGTTGCGGCTCTGTACCTTAGCGATAATCGCGGTCGTATGGGGAGAGAAGGAGCATAGACTATCGAGGGTTACGCCTAAAATCTTAGGGTTATTGACAGTCGGAATTTTGACGCTATCGACTGCAATATTAAGTTCAAGTCTATACTCCTTCGTCCAGTTTGTGAATATCGTCGCTGTGGATTTGGTGGATGAAAGTTGGAGGTTTCGTGCAGTGAGGAAACGAGAAAGGTCGGAGAGGTAGCCGTTTACTTTCGAACACATGCCATCGATTCCATTGCCCGACGTCAATATCGTGCAGTGATCTGCGTACGAGGTTATGGAAACTCCCTCTGGTGGTTGGGGAAGTTTCTAGATACAGAAATTAAACAGTAACGGGGAGAGAACACCACCCTGCGGAACCCCCTGTTTAATTCTTCTTAGTTTAGATGTTTCACCTCGAAATAGTACGGATGACTGACGACCGTTCAGATAGTTCATGGTCCACCTCTTTAGCCCTGGAGGGAGAGTGGTTTTTTCGATGTCCTGCAGTAGCGTTGTGTGATTGACCGTGTCAAAAGCTTTTGACAGGTCCAACGCTACGAGGATCGTTCTTTCTCAGGGTGGCTTCTGGTTGAGGCCAAGAACTATCTGGGCGTTTATGGCGCTAAATGCTGTGGTGGTGCTGTGCACTTTGCGGAATCCATGCTGGTGGCTGGCTAGGCTCAGGTGGTGAGTGAAGAGCGGGAGTAACAAGGCCTCAAGTGTCTTCACTACTGGGGAGAGGAGAGTTATCGGACGATAAGATTCCCCTTTGTTGGCGGGTTTCCTAGGTTTCAGTAGTGGGATCACTCTTCCGACTTTCCACACATCGGGTATTTGAAGAGTGGTGAGCGACAGGTTGAGGACCTTGGTGAGATATTTTACTCCCGTCGAGCCTAGATGCTTTAACATTAGCATGTTGATTCCATCAGGGCCAATGGATCTGGAAGATTTTGCCTTGTTGATGACACCCTGAACCTCCTCATCGGTGAAAGTAAGTGGTGCGCAGTTGGTTTACAAGTCAGAGTGGGAGCTATGTTACCTGATTAAGCTCCTGACCGTAGAGGTCCTCAGTTGGCCACTCTGATTGAGTGGCGGCGCGGCGCACGAACTATGTGTAGATTGCACAGTCGTAGAGGCTTGTATCGCAGTATTGCGCAGGCAACATGGGGCCACGTAACGCGTGGTCCACTCCCTGTGGGTCTGAACAGGTCTTAAGATGGCTCCATCCATTGCATGTGTTACACCTGACCGAGGTGGAGTTTGGATGGAGCCTTTTTGCGCAGACGCAGCAGAAAAATTCCTCCGGGCCCGGGTTGGTCTCAACGCCAGCACGAGTCAGGAGGATACGGAGCAACCCTGCTGCAAGGCGTTGCTTCAATGACGACAAACACAAATTAGTACTCACCGATCCAAACCCCGTTTGGATCGCCGAAAAAACAGCCCTTGGTCGGATAAAATCCGAGTCAATTCCGGTGCGTAGAACCGGCTGTCGGGTCATAATTTCCGTCCTGCTATATGGTGCAGGGGCTTGGACGATGACAACAACCGATGAGTCGTCGTTGCGAGTTTTCGAGCGAAAGGTTCTGCGAAATATTTATGGTCCTTTACGCATTGGCCACGGCAAATATCGCATTCGATGGAACGATGAGCTGTACGAGATATATGACGACATTGACATAGTTCAGCGAATTAAAAGACAGCGGCTACGCTGGCTAGGTCATGTTGTCCGAATGAACGAAAACACTCCAGCTCAGAAAGTATTCGACGCAGTACCCGCCGGGGGAAGCAGAGGAGGAGGAAGACCTCCACTCCGTTGGAAGGACCAGGTGGAGAAGGACCTGGCTTCGCTTGGAATATCCGACTGGCGCGCTGTAGTTAACTCGGCTATAAGCACGTAAGCCAAATCACATTAAGTAAATTTTATGAAGATATTTTACATAAAGAACAATATATACTATATAAAAGTTTTGAAGCAAAGTTGCCACATATGAATATATGGGAGGTGGGTGTAATTTTCCTCAGTGGAGAGGTCACGCCCACTGTCAGACTATCTGTGATAAAGTTATTTGATACTCTTCAATGTTTCCGCATTTAAAGCATATATTTGTCATTGTCGTGGCAATAGTTTCAATTCTATCAATTTGTAACTTGGGGAGCTGTGAAACTGATAGGACTTTAAGAAGCTGAAGAATGGTTTATGTTTACCTGTAGCTGTAAATTTCATCTACGTACCTGAAATATAGAAAGATATATAATTGTTTAATACTCTTAATATAAAAATATGTACATATGTAAAATTTTATATATGTAGCAGTCATAAAAATAAAAATGCGAAAATTCTTGAAGGGCAAGAGCTCATACACCAACGAGCGCGATAACCGATCAGAAGCAAGCAGATTATCGACTACAATACACTGGAAGGCCTTATGTTAACAGTTATACTTTGCAGAATTATCTCTACAATAATTTACGGTGGCATCTTAATATTAATTTCAGAATTACCACCAAATATAATATTACTACAGATAGTCCACGAGGGCGATTTCTCGCATGAATTTAAAATCACAGGTCACCCAACACTTTCGCAGCTCATAAAATAAACATACTTGGTGCACATGTCTGCATCTAACATGTCAAGTTCTCATAGTTCAATTGTCAAACACAATTGTCTGCTCAATAGAATGTCAAAACAACGAGTTAACATACAAACAATTCAATTAACCATTGCGCATATTACAATTTTGGACAGTGAATAGACAAGCGAGAAGAAAGGCAGGCACGTTGGCATGGTTAAACAATTTATGTGTGACTTTCAATGCAACAATCATTAGTAACCAGGCGCAAATTGTGAGTACGAATTCGGTTGGATATGTCCGAAAATGCTTAAAGAAAACAGAAGAAGGTATTTCATCCAGAAACAAAAAAACTTGATCTAGGTTGTTTTAAAAAACTGAAAATTTCGTCAATAAATTTAATTTCGTGTCATCTACTGGAGAAGTTCGAGTCGAATTTAAAGCCAACAATTGCTTTTATCTAACTTGCCTCCCGTGTATATTTATCAACGAAAATGGTTTTATTGTTTTTCAAAATATTCCACATCAAGATTTATACACTTTTGCATGCGCTCAAACCAATTTTCGAAGTACTTTTTCCACTCCGATTGTGACACCTCCAAAACATGGTTTTTGAATGCTTCAACAGCATCTTCTGGCGACGAAAATCGTTGACCACGCATTATTTTCTTGATGTGTGGGAATAAAAAGAAGTCTTTGGGTGCCAAGTCAGGGCTGTACGGCGGATGACCCATCAATTCGACGTTTTAGCCGGTCAAAAAGGCGCTGGTTTAAGCCGATGTGTGAGAGCTCGCATTGTCATGGTGCACAATGATTCGTCTTCTCTTGTTCATTTTTCGAATTTCACCGAAGACTTCAGGCAAACAAATGGTGGTGTACCACTCAGAATTGACCGTCCTACGTTGCTCAAGCGGAACAGCCGCCACATGACCAGTTTTGCCGAAGAAACAGGCGACCATTTGCTTCGAAGTGCTTCTTCCACGAAAAACTTTCGTTGGATTTGGCTCGTCTTGGAAGACCCACACGGTCGATTGCTGTTTTGTTTCGGGCTCATACGCATACATCCATGATTCGTCACCTGTGACGATCTTATAAACGTCTTTTGAAGCACCACGATCGTATTTTTTCAGCATTTCTTTACACAAATCCACACGAGCCTTTTTTTGAGCGATTGCCAAATTGTGCGGGATCCAACGAGAATAAACCTTTCAGGTGTTCATGCAATATCGAATGTATGCTGGTGGGAGAAATGTATAGGTATGCCCCTATCTGAAGGTATGTTACATGACGGTCTTGCATTATCAGTTCACGTACGGCATCGATGTTTTCTGTCACAACGGCTGTTTTTGGACGACCTTCACGGAATTCGTCTTTTAGCGAGCGTCGGCCACGATTGAATTCGTTGTAACAGTTTTTCACAGCGCTATAGGATGATGCTTCATAACCATACAAAGATTTTAGTTCATCGATGCACTCTTGTCGTGATAATCCACGTCGAAAATTGTGAAAAATGATCGCACGAAAATGTTCACGAGTTAATTCCATTTTTTGGCCGAGATGAATTTTTTAATTCCCTGTAAATAAAACAATTCACGATTAAATGACAAAAAGTTCTGAGTGATGTTATGCTAAAAAATGTCAAACTTTCCAATGCAAATGTCAGATTGCACCTGGCAACACTTAGTGTTGCCTAGGCCAGAAATATATATAGCAGCCCTCGTATACAAAATAATATCCGCACGATTTCGATCAAGAAGTTGTTCGACCATAATTGTGACACCACTCCTGTTTCAGTCTCGGCGAATTCTTTTCAGGGTCCATTCTCTCGAGATATAAGAAAATTAATATGTCGCTGGAAGCCTTTGCTTCAAAAAGCACAGTATAATTGCTGTTTTGCTTCGAAAAATAATTTCAGTCTCGTCGATTTCTTGTCAGGTTCCATTCTTTTTCGATCAAAATTTTTTTAATACAAATCTGTAGGTCCACTTTCAAAATATCCATATCGGTTAAGTTTCGGAGCAATATTCGTTAGATTGAGGTTTACATAGGCTTCATTACTAAAAAATATTTTAATATTTTATTAGAAGCAATAGATTAAGTCATTAACTTTGCGAACCTCCCTTGTATAGAAGGCGAATTCAACAACTTTTGCATGACAATGCACAGAAAATGAGAGCATGAAATACGAGCGGGATGAACATATGGCCAAATAATCACAAATATACATAGTATATTTATGTTATATGTATGTGCATATATGCATGTAAGCTTGAATGTATTAGGTCTGTATGCAGATGTATACATTTACATACTTTGGTCATAGCTGGTGAATGCTTTATGATGAAGGCTTTTGTAACAGTTTTCATTTCAACACTTATTTTTGAGATTACTTTTTATTATTATTATGATTATTTACATATATATTTTTAAAGTTTTTTCAATTTATTTTGAATATAATACACGAGAGAAAAATGTCATTGAACTGCCACAAACAAAGATGCGGTCGCAAGCGGACAAAGCGCTGTAGAACTGTGGGTCTATGGAACGTTTTGATGATAATCACGATGTGATGATAATAGCAGCGGCAGCAGTTAGTTAGAAATGGGAATACAGATGTGCATACGACGGACAACAATGACAAAGGCAATGGACGACCAACAGGCGGCTGTTGGCAGCAACAACAACAGCAGGGAAATAAAAGCAGAAATCGCTGGAGGCGGCAAGCAAATCGCTGCTCAACAAAAAGCATTGTAAATAATGGTTTGTTGTTGTACTAGTTTTTGTTGTAGATGTGATGTTTTCTGCATGTTTTCGGTTCTGATGATGATTAATATGACGTATCCAGCTGATGCTATCGTCAACGATGGATGCTGTTTGTTGTTAACGCTGGCGATAATGATGCTGGTAATAGCGATGGCGTTGTACGAATTGTAGAAATGGAGCAAACGAGAGATTTTTACAAATAGCGCCAAAGTGCACTTAATGCTGAAGACACTTTAAGACGAAAACACACAAGAAAACAAAGGAGAGAAACAAACACAAAACAAAACACCGAAAGAAATAAGTAAGCAAAGGAAAAGAAAAATGCAATACAACAACAAAAGCAATAAAAATATATGCAACAAACAAAGGAAGAGTAAGAGAACTCATGCGGCATATGTATACGCATGCAATTACGTACACACTCACGTATGTATATGTATGTATAGATACATTCATACATATGTACATGCATATACACATACAACAACGGAGCGCCTCCAAGCCGCCTGTGCAAGCTTTGCAATAATCAACAACTCATAGCATTATGTACATATGTATGTACATACATACATATATAAGTCAAAATACATCGCACTGCAGGGCTGGCCTGACAAGTGCACGAGTATTTGCGATTACGACTCGAGTGTGTGCAAGCATTCTAGTAAAGGTATTGCAACGACAGCAACACGGTACAACTCTCGAAATGGAGCAGTTGGCGCATCGTGCTGCCATGCGGAAAAACAACAGCTGAAAGCGGCAATATGATGGAAAATGCAAGCAGCCACCACCGAGTTGCAACAGCAACAATAAAAATATCATCAACCATAAAAAATAACAACAAGAAAAAATAATACAATAGTGCTACAGCAGTAGCGACAATTCCATTCCATTTTTGTTGAATAAGCCAACATCACCCACAGTGACACTGTAATGCCACCTCCAAAACTAATTATCGCGGCACAGTGCGACGAACTGAGAAATATGTGCACAAAAAATCTAAAAACTGCTTGCTTTATACCAACGTCATTTGCTCAGGATTATTTTGTCTAATGAATACATACTTAAAGGAGGCCCTATACATGAGTTGAAGGCTTGTTGAAACAGTTGGCTGAGCATTCGGGAATTTGTATTCCAAGACCTGAGGTGATCCCCTAGAGTCCATTACGTTACGCAACTCTTTGAGCTGGGGCAGCGTAGGAGAATTACATTTTCAGCTGACCTCCTAAGCCTTTGTTGAGGTAAATTTTATAGCCCACGTAATCCGCAGCAAAATTGCCTTTGCCCGTGTTCCAAGAGATTAGTTCATAATTTTTTTGACAACCAAGTCCAAGGACTAAGTCTCGAAAAAACACCTCTTATTCTGTTTGAAACTAGGATAAAAACTACATAGTCTCTTGGCGCTACTATCGGACCTGTGGACGGCTACGGTGAAAAACCATGTATTTAGCTGTTTTTTGGATAACCTGTACAGCTACACTTCTTATTAAATGGGGACCGTTAAAATAGGTTAACAGCTTTCAACGTGCATTGCTGCGAAGTGTTTAAGCGCAACCTGAAACCCGGTAAAGGAAAAGTCGAAATTATTTTCAACAGACCGGTAGCCAATTTTATGCAGTGATCTCCAACAAAAGCATGAGTAAAGTCATTTCATATAAAACATGTCTTATTTTATATAAAAGCAGAACAATTCCCAATTAGATAGTTTCTTCCGGAAAGATACGCACAAATTTTACATACTACTGAGTGATTTCAGACGGATTACAATTAATTAGGCTTTCTTGTATTTGTACACGTTTTCGGAACTCTGGTGCGTTTTGAACTTAAGTAAGTCTTATTGATATTTGCTGAAGTTGGTGGCCGTATTGAAATTTCCCAGTTTTAACTGAATCTCATTTTCATGTTCCTTATCTTTTTCTACATCCGCACCTGGATGTGTAGCTACTTAAACCTTACTTTCCCTTAACCCTTGCGAAAGCTCGCGTTCATGTCCAAGAGCATGGCTACCACTCCGACTTTATTTTGATCTTTAGCCGCCATTTTCTTTTATTTATTAACACACATTTGTTGTATCGTTATCAACATTTTTCGAGTTTTCACTTAAGAACCACTGTAACTCGCCTAAAACACATTTTTCGCCTGCATCTCGTCATACCCGGTCGAGTGTGTACGAATACGTAGCGTGAAGTGGTTGGAACACACTCTTAGCTAACGGGGCATTGATGACGATGAAAATGACGACAATGACAAAGACGTAGGAGGATGGCTAGAAACAAAGCTGGGAGAAGCGAGAGGAAGTCGCTGGCGATGAGCTCAACGATGGTATAAAATATTACCATATGTGTGTTTGTTTACAGGCAGCAGGCAATAAAGCCTACCCATCACGAACGAGTGGGTCTTTTCAGACTCCAACGCTTCGTAGTAGAAAGCAATACCACTACAGCCGAAAGACATCACTTACGCTTCGGCTGACTTTATTTTTAGTACTCGCATGAAAATTGTTTTCATCTCGGTTGTTGCATTGCCACGCTCTATGGGGAGCGACGGTGGCGGCGCGCGGTGTGTGTGCTGCAGCGATGGATGCCCGGCACTCAGTGTTCGTGTCTATAAATCTACAAATTTACCAAGGCAACGTAAGTTAAATCGCTCGGTGCTGGCTTTCACGTCTTCATAGGCCTCAAGGCGGGCATATATACGTACATACCCACATATGTACATACATATGTACATGCGTATGTACCTATATACATATGTACAACTGTAAGCAATGAAATAGTAGTGGGCATTTATTAAAACAATTTAGACAAGATATTGATATCAATTACTTTTAAAATATAATTATGTAATATGTACTTATGTAACAGCCCAATTGCACTGATTTGAAAATTTTAAGTGATTATTCACTACAAAAATTTGGTAATAATTTGATTTTACGTATAAGTAATAATTTTTAATAGTAAGTTTTACAGTGCGGTGATCACACCCTTATACAGAGCAGCCAAATCTTCAAAAAGAAAGTGCAAAAATTGGTTGAGTGTTCAGTATCAATGCAATAACGTAGAAAAGAAGAACCAGAAAATAGAGGTCCGAGACGAATACTTTCAGGCGCGGTCGAGCTAAATATTGTCAGGCATGCCAAAACTCGTCTAAGATCCAGAACACATTAAATTTGCCGCGCGGGTTTATATAGTGAGAAGAAAGCTAAGAGATTATAATTTTTATGCTGCAACCCACTAAGGCTTCTTAGTTTTGAAAAAAGTTCGTAGCACGACTTCTGACTTGGCCAACCGACAAATGTAGAAACAAACTTTCGAGTGAAGACTCGAAAATTATTCTTTATGGTAGGAAACGATTTCAAGAATATGTGTGACACCTTCCTAGAAACCTTTAAAACATAGTGCGTCAAGTAACTATAATGATATGGTGACGTTTCTCCTAAAGAAGCGTTGGTCCGATCCACCGAATTGAAGGCATAATGAATCTGCACGCAAATGCCAATAATGGGGTGGATCAAAAAATTTAATGTTATTTTCGCTTGGTAAATTAAAAAATTGGATGATAGACACCTCTAAGAGAGTCTCTTCAAGTAGGTATTAATTGTAACGGGTAGGTCCTCCGCAAAACGGTTTTCTAATTTTTTCTTATTATCAGATGGAAAAATTTGTATCCGATTAGTTGACTTCAACATTTAAATCCTGTTTACTTAATGCAATAGAACCAGAGACAAAACCACTTAAAATTGTTAACAATTAAAAAAGATTTAGAGTGTTAGCACCTACTATTATTTCATTGCTCGCAGCTGTATATGCAAACATACATACTTAACGACTTTATGCATTTGGTGTACATGCGTTGTTACACTTTTAACAGCTTGTTGTTAGTTTTTTTCTCTTGCAGTTGGTACTTTAGCGCGTAATGAATGTGTATGCGTGTAAGTGTTTCGTTTAGTTTTTCTTTTAAACAGTTTTGAACACAAAATAGCACGACAGCTTAATGTACGGCAAACAAAAACAAACGTGGAAATATTTAATTAACAAAATTTCAGAAAACCCAATAACAATAATAACAACGTAAGCAGCTCAGCAGCAATCATAAACAAAAAGTGCTTAAATTTTTCAATTTTTCTACGCATAACAAAAGTTTTTTTTAATAAGCGTATTAATTAATGCGTTTATAAGTTTTCAGCTTAAATTTTCCTTTTGATAAGTTTTCCCACTACTGTGCTGTGTACTGTAATTGAAAATACCATGTTATTGTGTACATATATAAGAATAAAAAAAAAATAAAAAATAAAATTAAACAAGTAAGAAAGGGCTAAGTTCGGGTGGATCCGAACATTTTATACTCTTGCAACTATCAAGAATCAAAGTCAGGCAAATACATATGTACCTTCAGGTTTAAAATGTCAATCAGCGGATCGGAATCCAAGCAATTTTTCCAGTCCTCGAAACACTTTTTATAAGCACTCTTTGGGTTTGCTCCTTTGTTTTACTGGGCCAAATCTGGTAAATACGGTAATTGGTCGATGGTATTCATTAGCATTTTTGGCTTTAAATTCAGTCACAATGGTAGCTTAAGAAAAAATCAGTTTAACCGGGACGAATCGAGCAAGAACGCGTTTCATACCCAAAATATCCACCAAAATCATTCGAACAGACTCGAGAGAAAAGTCGAGCTATCTTGCCATCTCTCTAACAATTGCCTGACATTTTTCAAGCATATATACTCCACTCTTTAAATATTTCCATTTGTTGAAGACGCTGAAGGTCGTCCAGAATAAGACATGCCTTCAACGATCTTTCGACCGTCTTTGAAGGCTTTTTATCACTCGGAGGCTTGTATTTTTGAATTTCCAAGATTTGCAACGATTCTGCACAAAAAAGTTGGTTAGAAATACAAAATTTGAGATAAATTCTTTGAAAATTTTCTTTCTTAAATTTTTATCCATTGTAAAAATCGCAACCCACCACTGAGGTGTACCGACTTAAGCAGCTGCTGTATAAAAACTGGTGCCCTAATCGTGCTCCTACTTATTTGCCATAGTAATTAAGGACAGTCCTACTAGCTTAGCCAAATACATTGTTTTGAAATATCATTTACCCGGGCAGTTTAACTAAAATTTCAGGGTGCTTTTTTGTCGCAATATATGTAGTATATGGGAGTTGGGGTAGTGTCGACCCGATAGGTACTGGGGTTAAAATATTCGGTAATTAGGGGCTTAAATAGTTTTTTGGACAACTTTTAGCCATAAGGTGGCATACTTCTTAGGCATTATTCGTGCAAAATTGTATCCCGTTATATTAATTGCTTCTTGATTTGACACTGGAAATTGAAAGAATTTAATGGAATTTAAAATAAAATAAAGTGTTATAGTAGGCGTGGTGTCTGTGATATAGGGTGTAACAAAAATGTTTGATTCAAATCGGTCCGGATGGTCCCTAGATATGTGATTTCACATAAAAGTGAGCGCTGCCATGGCTATTGCAGCCATGTACGATGTTTCTCTAGCTTGCATAGGCGGACGGACGGCCAGACAGACATTCGGATTTCAAATCGTTTCTTCTTATTGATAATTTATATATAAGTATACCCCTATACCGTCAGGTGAGAAAATTGTTATACTCTGTAGCAACATGTTGCAAGAGTTATATGTATGTACACGTCGAATATGAAAAATAAAATAAATTTAAAATGTAGAAAATGAAAAACAAAACCAAGTTCTATAAAACAAAAATAAATCAAAACAAAATTATTCAAGTTAATTATAAAAAATATATAGTAAATTGCAGAAAGCAACAACAAAACCAAGTTCTACATTAAAAACAAATAAACCATTAAATCAAAACAGGAGACAAATTTGTATAAAAAACTATAAAAAAGTTATGTAAAATATTTTAAAACTAAAGACAGCAGTAATAAAATCCCAGTTTCATATTTTATTTTATTATGGTGGGCGTATTATACTTATGCATAAGTATGCAGAGATACTGTTCGGTTTATTGATACCCAGCAATGCGCGCTTCAGTTGTGGGCGCAGGCGAGCGGTTCAGTGCCCCAAATGCGTTTTATTTTGAAAAGGCGATAAGTGCATCATTAATTTGATATTTGCATCCAACACACAAAACTCGAGCGCATTCATTGACTTTCAATTTAATTATTTTCTTTACTTTTAGTGACTAGATGACCTGAACACCTCCATACGCTCTCTGGGTCAAGGTAGTGCCCACGGCTTTCATTCGTTCAAGACAAAGCAAGCAATAAGTGCTTTAAAATGGATATTTAATGCATTCAACTGTTTTGCTGAGTATGCGTTGGATGCATATGTCACACATCATCGATGAAGAGACGTTTAGTGTTCGTTCCTTAAGGGGTTAGGGGTAGTTAGAATTTTCAAAAAAATATTTTTTTTGCATTTTCGTTAAGTGAAATATCTTAAAAATATTCCTTGAAAATTTCACGTTGGTCCGATAATTAGTGTTTGAGTTATTCGACAAATAACAAAGAGAGCTCGGGCACTTTAAAGCGCTAGTGTGAAACTTTAAACGCGTTTTTCTCAAAACTGTGTTTTTTGAACTGGTGACAACTGTAACTCGAAAACCGTTGAGTAGATTTTAATGAAATTTACAATACTTTTACAATACATAATAAACTCGGGCCTGATCGAAGGATTTTTATTTTTTCGAAAATTTCGATTTTTTAAGACCAATTAACTGTTGATTTTTCTCAAAAATTTAGAAAAAAATTTACTGAGGCCGCCATTTTGTTAATTTTGAAAAAAAAAAATAAAATCCTTAGATCAGGCCCAGGATTATCTATTTAAAAAACTACTTTTTTTTGTCCGATTGATTTTAGATGAATCTCCAAGAACTTATGCTTGTCACCCCATGTACCTTTTTTGGAACAGGGTCAACACAAACAACTACGAGTATAACTTTGGAAATAAATTTTTTTTTTTAATTTTTGTGACTTCAAGTCAACACATCCTATAATAATGCCATATTACTACTTTTTTAATATAACACGACTTAATCGCAAAAAAAAATACTGAAAACTCAAATTTTTTCGTTCCTCTGACTACCCCTAACCCCTTAAGTGGAAGAGCTGAGTTTTTAGCAAGAACGATGAAATAATTGTGAGAACTGAAGAGAGATGTTTCTAGAGTTATATTATGGTGCATAAATGTAAGTAAAAATCTTTGACTTAAAGGCTTATTATCCTATTTAGGGGGTCATATACATTTGAAAATTTAAGGGGTATTCTCTTGCTCTTGCAAAACCCGGTGCACGGTGCAAGCATTGCAAATTTACAACGGCACAACAACAAACACACGCAGAAAAATATTTGCAAGGGCTGTGAAATATGTCAGACCAAAACCCGTGTATATTAGCGTGCAATGTCACGCAAAAATAAAATTGCAACCCTGTTGTAGTTGCCATTTTACATAAAGACATATTTTGACGTTAAATTGTTGAGGAAGGTAAATTTTAATTAGATTTTATAATATCTATTTAAATTATAAAGATTTGTTACAGTTTTTTTGTTAAAAATGTAAGCAGAAGGTGTGCCAATTCACAATAGCCATGCACAATAGTCATTTACAATAAATTGACTGAATCAGTCGCTCATATATCACTAGATTCTGCAATGGGTGCTCTCGTGCCCTTGTATATTTCGGTGTAGTATTTTTGCAATCTGCAATCTTGCAAGAGCAAGAGAATACCCCTATACTTTCTGGCATACGGGCGTAGTCGGAAATGGCTAGACCGATCGACTCAAAATATTTATCCAATCTTCATGTAATAAGGTAATGATTGAATAAGATTTTGATAATTTGGATTTTCTAAGCCAATATTTTATTCATAAAAGACGATTTCTTTTTTAGAAACTGTCATTTTGTTAACAATCAACATTTTTTGGTTTTTGTATTGCAGAGAATTTTAACCAGGAAAATCGATATACAAGGTCTGTCGCAAAAGAAACAGGACTGTTAAAAAAAACAACAAAAAATTGATATTTTTCAAAAGTTATATTTTTTATTCAAAGTAGTTTCCTTGTGCTTCGATACAGCGTTTAGCCCGGTTAATCAGCATTTGAAATGAGTGTTTAAGGTAATTTTTCGGAATGCTCTTGAGAATATCGGTCGTCGCCTTTTGGATAGCTGAAATGTCCTGAAACCAGTGTTCTTTCATGGGCAAATGAAGTTTTCCAAATAGGTAAAAATCACAGGGTGCCAGATCAGGTGAGTAGGGTGAGTGATTAATGGTTAATATGGAGTTTTTTGTCAAAAAATCAGTGACAAGTGTCGACCGATGATACGGCGCATTATCGTGCAACAGGCGCCAGGACCCTGCTTGACGGTATTGTGATCGAGCACGACGAATGCGTGACAAAAGACGCTTCATAATTTCTTCTTCTTCTTTACTGGCGTAGACACCGCTTACGCGATTATAGCCGAGTCAACAACAGCGCGCCAGTCGTTTCTTCTCTTCGCTACGTGGCGCCAATTGGATATTCCAAGCGAGGCCAGGTCCTTCTCCACTTGGTCCTTCCAACGGAGTGGAGGTCTTCCTCTTCCTCTGCTTCCCGCGGCGGGTACTGCGTCGAATACTTTCAGAGCTGGAGTGTTTTCATCCATCCGGACAACATGACCTAGCCAGCGTAGCCGCTGTCTTTTAATTCGCTGAACTATGTCAATGTCGTCGTATATCTCGTACAGCTCATCGTTCCATCGAATGCGATATTCGCCGTGGCCAACGCGCAAAGGACCATAAATCTTTCGCAAAACTTTTCTCTCGAAAACTCGCAACGTCGACTCATCGGTTGTTGTCATCGTTCAAGCCTCTGCACCATATAGCAGGACGGGAATTATGAGCGTCTTATAGAGTTTGGCTTTTGTTCGTCGAGAGAGGACTTTACTTTTCAATTGCCTACTCAGTCCGAAGTAGCACCTGTTGGCAAGAGTAATCCTGCGTTGGATTTCCAGGCTGACATTGTTTGTGGTGTTAACGCTGGTTCCTAAGTAGACGAAATTATCTACGATTTCGAAGTCATGACTGTCAACAGTGATGTGGGAGCCAAGACGCGAGTGTGATTACTGTTTGTTTGATGACAGGAGATATTTCATCTTGTCCTCGTTCTATACCAGACCCATTTCATTCGCTTCCTTATCCAGTCTGGATAAAGCAGAACTAACGGCGTGGTTGTTGAGACCGATGATGTCAATATCATCGGCATACGCCAGCAGCTGTACACTCTTATAAAAGGTTGTACCTGCTCGATTCAGTTCTGTAGCTCGAATAATTTTCTCCAGCAGCAGGAGGATGGAGTCATGTGTAGAAGTTCACGCAAGTGAGGAAAGTTCTCTGATCGCCATTCACTTGGGAGTGGCCAGAAACGATTCTTTTGCATCTGACTCAAGCAGCTCACGACTTCCGGTCTTTGACCAAATATCATCTGGGTAGCCTAAGAACATCCGTTTGAAGGCGAGCTAAAGTGAGAAGGCGAAACATCCCCTGTATAGGGTTGTGCGCTGGGTTTGGGACCCGCCACGTAAAAAAAACACTCCCAATGAAAAGTAAACAACAGCCTCGGATGAGAGACCCCCCTTTTGATGACGCTTCATAACACCAAGGTAAAATACAGCATTAATCGTTTGGCCAGGTGGGACGAACTTTCGGTGTACAATACCCTCGGAATTGTAAAAACAAATCAGCATTGCCTTTATTTTTGACTTCTGAAGACGACTTTTTTTCGGTGATGGCTCTCGTCCTCACGACCTTTTTGGAATCGCTTAAACCACTCATGCACATTATTACGGGATAGGCACTGATCACCATAAACTTTTTTCATCATTTGAAATGTTTCAGTAAACGTTTTCCCAAGTTTGAAACAAAATTTAATATGTGCTCTTTGTTCAAAATGCATTTTACGACCGATGACCAAAAGCTGCTGTCACTTTTTGATCGATAACATCGATTGTAGTTATCCAATTGTCTTCAAATTTTTACGAAATGTGAACAAGAGATCAAACTTTTTATTTCATATACCCACCAATAGGTGGCACCACCAGAAATAGTTACATTTAAAAAGTTCTGTTACTTTTGCGACAGACCTTGTATTATTTTCTTTCTCGATCGTCATTACTACTCAAATAATCTCACTCACAGTGAGGTCTAAACTTTTTGGTATAAATTTATTGACAGTTTTAGCGAGTACGTCAGAGCAGAGCAGGGAAGCCCAAATCTGTTAAAGTTGAGTAGGTAATTTACGCTCTCAATTTCAAGTGACAAGAAATCCATATTAATCTCAAAAATATTAGGACGCTTTCTAGATGAATTGTCGGATAATTATTTTGTTGCTATACTTTCTTATAGCTATAGATAGTATGTCAAGTTTGCAGAGAGTTTAAAACTTAAAACTCAAAGTTGATTTGGCTTGTTTACCCAGAAAACTGAACGTGTGAGAGTCAAGGTATTTCCATTTTAATCTCGAAAGGGCGAGATAGTTGAGAAACTCGTCACATATCTTTTACCTCATCATCTCCAAAGTGACAGCAATGAGTTTTGAGTAAAACAAATATGGGTAAAAAATTCAGCTATTTGAACGGAGTTGAAACCATTAACTGTTAAAGATAGTTTGTGTGATTATAAACGGCTTGTGTGCAACACAATCAACTCTGTTGAAAGCCCGCTTGACGGCACAACTTTATTAAAAAGTATATTACGTAAATTAGCATGAAAGCGAACAGCAATTGCTAAAGATGCGCATAGAACAAAAGCAAACACAAAATCTACAACAAATAGTAGATATTGAATTCAGCAGTACTTAATGAGGCAAATAAGTAAAAACAAAAACACCAAACACACACAAAATACCCATTAGCGATAAAGAAGAAGAGCAATGGATTTCGCTTCTACAATTTAAACAGCGCTTCTTTATGGCCAGTCGCTCGTCAAGGACAAAATTCAATTTCATATGCTGAAATTTATATTTTATATAAGCACAGATATGAATGTATTTATGTATATGTGGATATGCACATATGTAAGTAATTTTTTGCCCAAACACTTTAATAAACAAAACCTAAATAAATGGGCAGCAATTAAGTTTTGCTCGATAATTATTAATAAATAATGTTAGCATTTAAATGTGTCAAAGGCAGTTTCGGTCTACAAAAGGAATTACTGTGTGCATATATTAATATATATATGTAGGTATAAATATTTATTTTACTCTTCCTACGTACCATATTGCTACAAGGTATAATAGTTTTGTTCAACTAAAATATAGGGTTATGTACAGTGTCGGACAAAACTCATTGGACTAACTCGAGTCTCACATATATTCCGTCATAACTTTTTACATAGATGCATTAGAAGAATAATTTATTTGCAAAAGAAAGATCACATATTCCATATTAAGGAATAATGCAATTTTATTTTTCAACTTTTATGTAAAATTTATAAATTATAACAGAAGGGGAAAAAGTAAAAAAATCGTGCGACATAACTCATTGTACTTTAGCTAAATATGAAAATAAATTAGTTTTAAATTAATATTTTAATGAGTAGCCATTAATATTTTTGATTGCAACATATCTTTTAGGCATAGATGAAATTAAATTACTAATATGTGTGTCATTTATTCCATTCCAGGCTTGTTTTAAGGCAATAATAGCTTGTTTTTATAACCGTGGATCAGTCCCCTGTTAATTTGCCTGTTGACAATTTCCCATAAGTCTTCAATCGGGTTCATGTCCAGAGACTGGTCGGACCATCTCAAAATATAAACTTATTATTCCAAAAACCAATGTTTCCCAACTTTGAGGGTGTATCTGGGGTCATTGTCATGTTGAAACTGCCAATCAGGCCGCATTTTTTTGATAACATGAGGTAACATTTGGGTTTGCAGTATTGGAACCCATCCATGTTCCCTTCTATTCTGTAAATAGGTCCTACTCCCTGACCAGAAAAGCATCCCCACACCATTATGTTACACCCACCATGCTTTACTGCACCCTGCAAATATCGACGGTCTAAACGCTTTCCTGTTGGCCTTCGTACACCTGTCATTCATCTGAGTTCTGCAAATTAAATTTGGACTCATCTAAAACAATATCGACTTCCATTGTTCTACAGACCAATTAATATGCAGTTTCGCAAATTCCAAACATGCTAACCTATTTTTTTTTTTTTTTTGAAATATATGGTTTTTTCGCAGCACAGAACCTAAAATGACCAGCATCAACGGCGCGTCGTTGTACTGTACGTATACTCACTCATAGTTGTAAGCTATCTACAACTTTTTTTGCTGATATCTTTGGATTTTTTTTAACTCCCGCATTATTCGCAAGTCATCTTTTACTGAATTGACTCTATTGCGTCCTCCAATATTAAGTTTTTTTAACGATTTCTTCAGCTTTGTTCTTGCGTAAAATATCAGAAACAGCTGATTTTCCTAGAGAATCATTTTTGCAAAGCTCCTTTGCCTCACATATTTTGTGAATTCGCTTTTAATTAATAATTTAAATTCAGTTTAACATATTTTGCCTACAATTTTTGTCTAAAATAATTTTTTAGTAGCATTATTAGGGAAAAGTTTATAAATTTCCCTACACACCTATTCCCATTAAAATAAACAATTCGATTTAATGTGATCTACGATTAATAATTATAAATACCTGCAAAATTCTTTTCTCGCCAGATAATGGTAAATTAATTCATTGGAAGTGGTTATTTTGATATCCAAAGTGGTAGTCCAATGAGTTATGTCGCACGAATTTTTTACTTTTTTCCCTTCTGTTATAATCCATAAATCTTACATAAAAGTTGAAAAATAAAATTGCATTGTTTCTTAATATAGAATATGTGATCTTTCTTTTGCAAAAAAAATTATTCTTCTAATGCATCTATGTAAAAAGTTATGACGGAATGTGTGTGAGACTCGAGTTAGTCCAATGAGTTTTGTCCGACACTGTGTATATAAATGATCTGGATGATAAGATAGTTAAAATCCAACTGACTGTCTGTCCGTCTGTCTGTCTCTGCAAGACAGATAAATTGAGTAAAAATTGAGATATCGTAGGTGGGGGTATTCGGACCACTGCCACGCCCACACGCTATTCAACAAAAATTTATAAAGTGCCATAACTAAGCACTTAATTATGATGTAGAAATGAAAGTTGACACAGGGGACCGCAGTAGCAAGGACCAACCTGCAAGCTAAAAATTTTGAAAAAGCGGGCATGTCCCTGCCTCCTATGGATTTAATGTACATATCTCTCAAAACATTCAAGATTAAATAAACAAATTCGCCAGTGTGAAAATGGAAGAAAACGGACCCCCATATAACGGTATTGTTCAGAACTTAAAGGGCGATAAATGCAAAATAGCAAAGAAATGTTCGGTTGCACCTGAACTTAGCCCTTTCTTACTTGTTTTAATTTGTACTTATTTGTGCATTGTGCAAATTTTGTTGGGTAGAAACAAGAAAGTATTCATACTAGGGTGGTACCTTTTTTTGGAAAATCGATTTTTTTTATCTTGAATGGGGTACATTAAGTTCGCCCCGAAGTTTGTAACACCCAAAAAAATACTAAAAATGTCACCTATAGACCTCTTCACTGAATAGTGCGCAAAAACAGTGGGCCAGCTACTGACAGCAGGGGTATTTACTTATAGAACCTTTGGGCATAGCGCGGTGGGTAATGGTGTCTTGGCAGCCACCGACTACGTGATCTCAATTTTCAATTGCGAAAGAAAATTCAGATTATACATAGAAGGATAGGGTTGACGTAAGGATGTGGTAGTTGAGCACAACAAATTAAACAATTAAACGAGCGGCGCGAAAAGGAGACTTCAGGGATACACTTCAGTCCAGTATTAGGCCTAAGGCAGCATTTTAAGCTGCCGAACCACTACAGAATACTTCAAGCAGAAAACTTTGCTATTGTGAAAGTCCCGGATCTAAATTCTAATGTCTCAGAATCCAATTCCAGAGTTTATATCTATAAACAGCAATCAAGGCAATAACCGTGACTTTGGAAGCAGAGTGTCGTAGCGAAAAAGAAACTTTACTTTGCGGTTAATTCTATTAAGCTGCTAATAAATGATTTGTGGTGGTTGAAATTGATGGAATTCCTGCCAATTTTGTCAATATTGAAATCAGGAATGCAGGTATAAATTTTATTTTCATTAATTTCAATAGTGAAAGGAAAAATATTTTGTAAAACTTTTGAAAACAAAATAATTTCAATCGAAATTTTTTTTCACAAAAAAGAATCATTCCTTCAGAGTTTAGACCCACCCCAATACTATAAGCACTTAGCACCAACAACACATAAACAATTTTTATATAAGCAATATATATGTATGTATTATATTATGATTTACAATAAAAGTTAACCTTAACTAGCCGCGGAGCAAACATTAAAAGCAAATCGGCGTGGAAATCACTTTTTTACGATTGCTTTCGGTTTTCCAATACTTCGTCGGTACAAAACAAAAATAAGTACGTGCTGATTAAAACATCTGCATATAAGTGCATGACTTAAGCGCGCGCACACACAACTTGGCAATCATTAGGGCGAGTTGCGGCAATGCATTGCTGAGCTTTGCGCTGCACACGCTCGAGGGGGAACACACATGTTTGACAGTGAATGTGTTGGTAAGTAAACGTATATGCTTGAGCTTTGGCCGGAAGTACCACATTTTGGGCGCTTGCATTTAAGTGAGAAATAAAAAAATAAAAATGAAGAAAATAAAAATGTTGAAAAAAATTTCAATGCGTGCAACATTTAAAATTAATTTATGTTAATTTACGATTTTCCGATTCCCATGCATTGAGCATAATAATAGATTACAGTTATGCTGCATGCATAATATATATGATAATATGGTATAATAGAACAAATAAATATTTCCAAACATATGTATGCATTGAGTATATTTCTGCATAACTGCATATAAATATATATTTTTACAGGCAAAAACGTTTACCTTGAAATATTTTCTCTTTACGTCCAAAACGTAAAAGTTTATTTATTTATTTTCGTAATTTTGGCTTTTTTCTTGCTCGGTCTGATGGCTGATTAATCGCCGGGCAAGCTTAAAAAATTTTGCGTTATTTCAAGCATTGTTGTGCCTTTATTTTGCACGCTTTGTGAACATTCTTTTTTCGGCCAAATTGTTGGTAGGAAAAAAGTGTTTTTAAGCAGAAAAATAAACAAACAAATCGTTTCATATCGTTTTGTTGTTAAAACACGCTTTCGGTTTTTTGATGAATATACTATATATTTATGCACACTATTTTTGAGTTTTGACCAAGGTAAACAGTGTTGAGTGGTTTTTCGGAATTATGGCTGCCAAAAATATAAATTTTCGGCACGAACAAGCGCGAATGCAGAAATTATATATGTACATACATATATATAACAAACGATTACAAATAAATGAAATGGAGCTGCTGCTGTTTTTTCAAGCACTAATTGAAAATGTATTAATAATAATATAAATGGTGCGAATTGAATTAAAGTAATCGCCACAAGATAAAAATTAATTGATAAAGGTGCCAAAAAAGAATACTGGTTTGGTTTTACACCTTACATTATTTCCCTGTCTTTGGTTCTCGCGAGTTGCAAGAGTATAAAATGTTCGATTGCACCGGAACTTAGCCCCTCCTTACTTGCTTTTATTTTAATAAGTGGCATCATCTTATTGAAATAGTAGAGCAGTAAACATTATACATTATATAAATTTTATAAAAAAAAATTCAAGTTGAAAAATACAGTTTTTACAATAGTAACACGAATTATTTAATGACATAAAACGAAATGTTATATAGTATAAAATTTGAGATGAATTAAAAAGAGAAACAGCGAAAAATAAATTTTAGTAAATATTTATATTACCAGACCCTGTCAAGCGCTGCTGTGGCTACATTTTTTGTTATATTACATTGTTGTAAACCCTTAATACAATGAAATTATTATGTACGAACGAAGCCGGGAACGTTAAAGCTGGTATAAGAACCCACTGGATTGAAATTTGAAAGGCAAGGACTTTTAATACGATTGAAAAAAAATTTCATATTATTGAATTTGGTAAGAATTAATACAAAAGAATTAATTTGAAAATATTTTTTTTTATTTAAATTTCTAACAAATAGTTTTAAAACTTCAAGAATAATATTCAATATTTTAAACCTAAACCACAAATGGACATTGTTTGGCCTTGAGATTTCTTCATCGTCATTGCAAAAGCTAAACGAACTGGAAATTATAGCTCCTGAAGGGTATCGTAGAATCCGATGGTATCAGTGGAATACATAGCAACAGGACCACTTCACCTTTAAACTTTCCAGATGAACCCTTCAATATTTCCGGTGATTTTTTTGATAGCCAAACTCGCACCATTGCATTATCAAGGTGGATTCAAATTACGCTGTAGCAAAATAGGTGAACCATTCTTTAATCGAAGATTATTATATTCCGGGTATATCTAGTGAATTTCAAAATTCAATTGGAAAACTTACACTTTCATTTTCATTACGGTTGATTTAAAATACATCAGATCGCCTGGTAACAACTGTTGTATTTGGAAGTTAATTTCGTCAACATCAACATTTTTGGCTGAGCCAGTTATGATTCTAGTAATTAATTACTCTCTATATTCGGAAAAATACTCTGAATCAATTAATTTTTTTCCTCAAGAACAGTGCATAAATTATCCGGCAGTTTAATGCTCTTTCAATACGCTTGCGTCGTGCCTCTCTACTTCGCGCGTTGTTGAGGTCTATGACAGTAACAATTATCTGTTAGCTCCAAAATATTCTAACAGATGACCGTAACTGTTGGATGGATTGAGTAAGTATTAAATAGATGGCGCCATGTTAAAAACACAAATTTAATAGCATAATAATTACGTATTGCTGAAACTAAGGTGTAACCTAAATTTACTTTGTATTTGAATATTAAAATAATTAGTTATTTGCTATTCAATTGTTTTTATCTTTAACATAGCGCCATCTGTTAGAATCTTTTGGAGCTAGCAAATAATTCTGACTGTCAAATAATAGACAGATAATATACAAATAATTTGCCATAATATAATATTGCGATTATAAATTGAGATTTAAGCTAACTTATCTCTCAAGTTGTATCAAATTGCATACGGTGTGCAATCAAATTTAAAATCGGTGCAGTACTTTAGGCGTTCATCGCGGACAAACAACGTGACACGTATGTATAAAGATAATAGAGTAAAAAAATTAAGTTTAGGTTGTTGATTACAAGAAAAAATTCATTCGAAACGTCCTAAGAGTTGCCCAGAGACATCTTTTGGGCTTTAGGTAAACACCAGACACCCTACTTAATTAATATCGGTAGATAGACCCATATTTTATATATTGAGTAAGTTGTGCCAACTTTATAAGTGGTTTATTTTAAGATTTTCAGTTCAGTTGTTGGACAAAGATTTATTAACTACTTTGACATTACATAATAAATAATTTATATTTCCACGTAATTCAACTGCTTGCGAACTTATTTATAACAAATATATTTTCCATTCAATTGGATTAAGGTTAAGACAAGCTTCAACGATATTGTATCCAGTATCATATGTCTGGTAATATAAAATAGATTACATATAGACAAATAGTCTGAAATATGATACCGAGTTGATAGCCTTTGGGTTGTCGATTCCGGTTACATAGACCCAACTGTCGCGACGATAGGAAAGCTCCACATTCTAATTGGTTGAAATGTTAGAAAGTTTTAATTGAAGTTTTTTGGATTAATATTTTATAAGGTGGCTAGTTTTGAAGCTTACTTTTATTATAAAAAAGCGACCTATTGCATATAAGATATACTAAAAAATGTGCTAAAATGTTGGGTTTTGATATTTATGGTAATAAATAAATTTTGAATAAAATATTTCGTATCAGATTGAACCCTGTTCCAAGGGCTGAAGCAGTTAATGTTCTTTCGAAAATATACAGTGCGTGGAAAATTCTTAACACTGAAGAAACATTGACAAGTTTATCAAGTTCCATTTTTCATAGCCATCCACTTACCTACATAAATACACATGCATGTACATAAATATTCAGTAAGTACTCACATACTATGTATCGTCATAAATAGATGATTATTGAGTACATGGCTAAGTGAAAAATATATTTATAGTCTTTTAGCATTTGTGCATTATGGCAAAAAATACCACACACAGAATTCACCTGCAAACACATGTTATCTACAGTAGTGTGTGTAAAAATTAATTAGTTTCATAAATAATACATAAAATCAACTTATATCTTTATTCGACAATGAAAGTAGAGTGATGACGATTAAAATTATATAATTTGCTATTAGAAATAGTGATAAGAATGGGCTAAATCATAAATTGGTACTGAGACAACGATAAATGTTGTAAGTAAAATGAGTGAGTTAACAGCTGATATCACCGTTAGAAGATTAATAAAGAGCTATGTAAATAAGACACCGGTAAACCGCGCTATATTTCTACCCTTTCTTTTGCTAATTTTTTAATTACATACATACAAATCTAATAACTAGATGGAGCTATGAGTACCAACTTCGAATGAGATCTGCTAACTTCCTGTTTCGTTCGGGCAACGTTGAGATAACATATAATATCTCTATAGAACTGAAAATTCGTCAGAATTTTAATCCATTATAATAAAGTTTCGACGATAGTCAGAACTGAAGTTAATTTTGGTTAAAACAAAGCCAGTTCCGATTACAAACTAATCCGATTAAACGCGAAATCCGCTATTCAGGATATACATACATACATAACTGAGGGTGACGAAGAATTACTATACCATTTAAAATTGGAAGTCATTGCTATCATAAAATTTGAGAAAAATTGTTTGAGGAGTACAATTTGTCGACAAGACAGCGAACTGTTATATTTGTAAGAGAAGAAATCTTTTATAAGAAACTAAAAGACTTTGTAGAATGATGGACTAAGAATTCCTCACAGATTTTAAACGATCCTCACAGTCTTGGTTTTAGCAACATTTTCTTATTAGCTTAATTAAATCAGTCTTCGTGTTTTTGTGAATAAAGAAATTAATAACGAGAATATTAAGGAAGACAATGGTACAGGGTAGGCCATTTAAAGTTGACCCATCTGGCAACGCTGTAACTTTTAACAGCGCTGACAAATCGGCTAATGTCATACCGCGTTAGAAGCGTCATTCGAAGACAATTTATACCATGGAACAGTACACTCCAAAAGAACGCGCTGAAATTGTTCAGCTTTATATTCAAAATAACTTTTCAATTGTGTTAACTCAACGTGCGTTTCGCAAAAAAAATAAAGTGAAAAGTGCTCCAGTTAAGAACACAATTAAGTCTTTATACGCAAAATTTGTGAACACCGGTAATCTCAGTAATGCCAGTCATGCATCCAGACAACGCACAAGACGTTCTGATGAAAATATCGAAGCTGTACGAGCCAGTATTGAGGAGACTCCATCGACATCGAGTTATCGCCGCTCTCAGGAATTAGACATCTCTCGCACCACTCTCCGACGCATAATTCATAAAGATTTGAAGATGTTTTCATATAAAATTCAAATGGCACAAAAACTAAACCCAGCTGATTATCCGCGACGCCTTAATTTTGGCAAATGGGCCATCGAAATGGCTGAAAACGAAAAATGGTGATGTTGACTGGCCACCGAGATCACCAGATTTGACGCCACCAGACTTTTATTTGTGGGGTTATTTGAAATCCAAGGTATACGCTAATAAGCCAAAGACCTTAGCTCAACTGAAAGCCAACATTCGACGTGAAACAGCCGCCATATCATCCGAAACATTGGCCAAAGTCATGGAAAATGTCGAAAAAAGAGTGCATTTAGCTGTCAAAGCTAAAGGTGCCCATTTACGCGATCTAATTTTTAAATATTAGCTGAAACAAATCCCCTTGGACCAAAATAAATTATTTTTGAAATGAACAAAAAACATTGTTTTCTTTTGTTCTTTTTTTTTAGAAACAAATGGGTCAACTTTAAATGGCCTACCCTGTACTTTTCCAACCCACAATTGAAGAGGTGCTTTTTTTTATCAATAACTTTGGATTGTGGATGCTTTGTCTTTACATAAATAGGCATTTTGGGCAAGAACCATAGTTTTCCAAGTATTTTGAAGAGTTTTTCTAAATTGTAGCCATTGAAACTATTGCATCTAGAGGTTGTAATGTGAGGATTAAGAACAATTTATCATTGCAATTACTGGTCCCTGAGAACATCAACCTGGTGTTAAATGTTTTTGTAAATTCATATAACAGAAAAAATTCCAAAAAGTTGGAATCGCCCGGGTGATTATTTGAATTTTGTATGTTTGAAAAAGAATCTTAAACTCATCAATAGGTAGTGAACAACTGAAACTACTTCACTGTGATGAATTTGTGAGGAAAATGAAGTTTTGCTAGAACCTTAGAAAAAAACGCATACTTATTTTGCGAGAGAAAAGAAATATTAACCCTTTGCCCTCGGGACCTATTTCGCGTTTCGTAGCGTATTTGGTTTACAGCCGTAATTTCCTCTTTAAGCATCATGAAATCCAACTCAGAAACTCTTATATCTATCTCCATTTTCTCTTCATAGGGGTATATAGAAAGAGCGTAAGAACCCGCGTCGAAGAAAGTAAACGAAAACCGTAAGTCCCGCATATCGAGTTACCGCAAACTATGTGGTGAACGATAGTCACCTCTCGAGTTGCGGAAGCACACCCTTTGGTGAGTTGAAGTCCCCCTCGAAAGCAAAGGGTTAAGTGCTTAACAATGACCAACCTGCTAATATTTTGCAAATTAATAATTTTTTAGACACTCATTTTGGCGAATAAAATTAGGTTTTACGGCTATCACTGCCACTGCTATTACTTTGTGCACAACTATGCGCACAATGTACTTGTATCTAAAGAACCACCGCAATAAAAATAAATAAAATTCTTTCAATCGTTTATATAGTTTCGTTGGAAAATTAAAGTACAAACATAAACGTACACAAAGGCGCGAGAATACAACGAAAAATAAAACACACGAGAAACTTATGGACGACCAGCCAGAGAGGCTGGCTGGTTGGTTCACGCAGAAGAAATTATAGAATGAGAAAAATTAAGTTATAGTGAGTACAACCACAAAGAAATCACAATCACTTACAACAACAAAAACATACAACGACATTTTATAACAAAACCAAATTTTAAACGAAAGACTGCGTGCTGCAGAGATATACATACATATGTACATATAATAACAAAAAAACAGTAAGGGAACTTGTACATATGTACATACTATTAATTATAACATTTTTTCATTTCACCCCACCAAAGTTGCTAAATTTAGTGCACATTAGAAGTTCACTGCTGACGAGCTTTGGCAAACGAGTCAGCTACGCTGCTGCAGTCGACCGCGTTACTGTGGCACACCATAATTTTCATCACGGTGCTGCTGCTCAACTCAAAGCGAGCCAAATATACACATATGAACACAAACACACATACACACGTGCACTCTTGAAAGTGTATAGTTACGCATAGCGAGTGAATTTCAGGTGCAAGCGAGCAACTATTTTCTGTTTATGTTTTGTTTTGTTTCAAGAAATATGTGGAGCGCGCGGTGGGGCCCCTACAAACACACACCACCATATTTACGTGTCTGTATTTGTAGAGTGTCAGCGCAGCGCGTTGCAGTTTATGGTGTTCTTTGGGTGCGTGGCGGTGTCATGCGGGTTAATAATTCTCGCAAATGGAAGTGGTATTATTGTGATTGTTGTTGTTGCATGTCTTTACTATATTCTCGGCTTGTGCGTGCTGCGCTCGGTTTAGCTGCAGAATTGCGAGTTACGCTTTTGGTGTCTAATTCGCATAAAATCATGTTTCCTACTTTCCAAACAACACCAAAAAAAAAAAACAAGTAAGGAAGGGCTAAGTTCGGGTGTAACCGAACATTTTATACCCTTGCAACTTGCAAGAATCAAAGCCATGGAAATAATTTAAGGTGTAAAATAAATCATATAAAGTAAAGTCAGGTGGATTCTGATATTAGTTATTTTTTATTTGTACTAAGGAACCCACATACTAAGTTTCATCGAGATATCTCAATTTTTACTCAAGTTATAGCTTGCACGGACAGACGGACAGACAATCAATATCAACATTTAGCATAATCCTGATCATTTATATATACATACATACATACATATGTATGTAACCCTATATCTATCTTGCTTAGTTTTAGGTGATACGGTTGTACTTACTATAATACTCTGTAGCAACTGGTTGCAAGAGTATAAAAATAAAAGAATGAGATAATGCAATGTGTAGAAGATAGCATGAAGGTAGAAGAATAAGTAAAATTACTCGTAAATATTTTAACACAAGCCAAACGTCAAACCAGCCACAGGGCAAATCTGTTTTCGCTGCAGTACTAATGAAGTAAAAGTAAAAAACAAAAAAGGAAAAATGTAAAATAGAATTTGAAATGTGATAATGAGGTGATCGCTATTGTTGTTGGAACCTGTAACCCAGTAAACATTTGAGGCTGTTACTAAAAAGAAAGGTCTTAATTTTAGGTAGAATTTTTAAACGACCAAAAACTGTTAGGTTCAAAAAAGTTTTACATTTCTTAACAACATTCTGACGTTGATATTGTTATCTTTCTTAGCAAATCTTTTTTTGATTTATAACTAAACAGACTTGTGGTTTTCAGTAATATTCTCAAGTTGAGATACTAGGCTAGGTTAGATGGATGATCAAGAGATCGCACATGGACTAATAGAAGTAGTCCTTTGTGAAGCCATTGAAAAACGAACTCCCGTGTTCGGACTTAGATATCGGCAAACCGTTTAGTAACCAATACAAATTTGAAGCTATGTGCCGCCAAGTGTCTAAGTCTTGACCTCCCAAAAGCAGGGCAGTCAAGAAGGAAGTGCTGGCTAGTTTCTACTGCATCTTCTTCCAAGCAGCTTCTGCATGCGGCGTACGGTAAGATTCCCAGTCTTACAGCATGTATGCCAATAGGGCAGTGGCCCGTCAGGAGCCGCATCATTAATGAGAGGCTAACCTTACTGAGGGCAAAGAGATCACTAGATCTTCTGCGATCTATCTTGGGCCAAAAGGCCGTTGCGACCGCACAGGTACCAATGCTGGACCATCGCTGACCGAGCAGCCGCGAGGTTCAGCCATCCAGTAGTAGAGAACAGGAGGATGCAGGAGCACCTACCCGTTACCATTCTACCGATAGCGATTCTAGGGTGCCTTTCCTTGCCAGCTCATCAGCCTTGCAGTTACCTACGATTCCGCTGTGGCCCGGCACCCACACCAGTCTTATAATAAAAGCTCTTGCCGCCAGAGACAGTGACGCAAGACACTCTTCGACCAACCTTGAACGCACTGTGAATGCGAGATACTACATTTGAATGTAATTGTAAATTACTTTACAGCTTCAATCTCTAAAAATGTCTCGAATTTTTCAATCATTTCGTCAAGCTGAAATCTATACTTTTCTCAATAATATCCTCAACTTTAGAATTATTAAATTATTAATACATATGTATGTATGTATGTATGTATGTATGTAGGTATGTATGCAGGTATTTAAAAATTGGCATTGAACTTAATTTTCTTAATTTCCTTATATTTCTCAACTATGTTTTCAACTTCAGACTTATACTATATGTTAAATCATATTTTCAATTTCTTCTTCTTTTTGATGGCGTAGACACCGCTTAGGCGGTTATAACCGAGTTTATAACAGCGCGGCAGTCGTTCCTTCTTTTCTTTCACTAATTTTTGAACAGCTGTAACTTTTTTTTCAACTTCTCCGAAATTATATGCTGTGAACGATTGATAGCACTGGAGATATACGATTGAAACGACATCTATTTACAAAATACGAAAAGGCTTTTTCACCTACCCAATATATGTACCAACTGTAAAAGTTTGTGTAAATAGTTGCAACCACCAAAAAATATTATTTTTGTAAAATTTTCTGTTACGAATATCCAATCATGTAAGTATGAACATTTTTAGTTAACTGGGTTTTCACTTTCGAGAAAAATAGCGCATTGAATTGAAAGTGTGCGCTTACGCGACAGTGTTATTTATTAACTGCCAGTTACACTGTGTAAGCTATAAAATTAAAACCCTAAGGTCAAAGGGTATGAACTATGTGCGCTTTAACCCATTTACAGCCATTGGTCGATTTATCGACCAGCAAATTTGAAAAATCACCAAGTCGAAAATGAACGAGATCTGCGTGAAATCAATAATTTTATGCGATTTTGCAACTTTCTGAATCCTCAATGTAACAATCTCAAAAAATGTTAAGCATCGAGTGTTTTTTTATTATAATCAAAATAAAAAGTTGAAATGAAATCAATGCGGTGGATCTAGGTGCGGCCGAAAATGGGTTAAACGCAGTCTTTAGTGAAGCTGTGTGTGGGTTTGCTGCAACCACTACATGCAAACGCCAACAACACCGCTTTGCACGCTAATTTTGTGCGCACAATGGATTGGAAAAATTCAACAAGAACACAGAGCGCATTCACAGGCACCGTTATCGGTGGTAAATCTAACAGCTATTTGAAAACCAAGCAGAAGATTGTAGTGGACTTCATGCCGCTTTTCGACTGATTAAAATCGTGTCCGAAATAAACTACCGAAACAGTTGTCTCGTTATCGCCAACGACGTGGTTTACTGACTCGCCAAACACACATGTATGTACTCTAGTAAGGCGGGTCGTTTTTTTTTATAAAATCGTGTATGCAGAAAATGTTCTACGGTTAATTCTGAACAGCATGAGAGAATATATGTACATAGTTCTAACTAAAATCGGTTTCGAGCCAGAGATTTTTTGATTTGTTTTTGACATTCTATTGATCATTTGTAGGATGACTTTCTCGGGCAGATCGGATAACTAAATCATATATCTCCCATACAACAAATTATTCAGTTATTTTATTTTCTAGTTAAAAAGCTAAGAACTCGTAGTTTTGCAGAACTGTGTTTTAATACATACATACCTAACATTGACAGAGAGAATAAAGAAAGTCAGAAACTATATCACATATCTCCCGTACAACTAATGATTTAGATTTTTTATACTCTTGCAACCAGTTGCTAAAGAGTATTATAGTTTTGTTCTCCTAACGGTTGTACGGAAATCCGGGTGATTGACTGTCTGTCAGTTCGCCTGTGCAAGCTGTAACTTGAGTGAAAATTGAGATATCTTGATGAAGCTTGTTACGCGAGCTTCTTAGTACTAAAACTACAACAACCAAATTTTTTAAGCTCAAATATTATAAGAACTCCTACCAACAGTGTGAAAATGGATAATATCGGAAGATAACCCGCTCACTCCTTATTTAACGGTAGTATTAAAAGCTACTTAAAGTACGATAATCAATAACTAAATACGCCAGATAGATTAAATTTTACCTTCGAATTCTTATGAGAGGGCTTCATAAGAACCGGTGTGAAAAGGAGGATGGGCGTGGCACTGCCGACTTTTTGGTGAAATCCCATATCTAAGGACTCCACCGAACGATTTCGACTAACTTTAGTAAACAGCATTCTTCTCACATTCCTATGTCACAGTGTGAAAATGGGCGAAATCGGATTATAACCGCGCCTACTTCCCATATGCCAAAATTTGAAATTTCATCTGATTCTTTTACTATCCAGTACACAGATCAAGATGTAATTAATATAATGGAATAAAATTTTGCATTAAAGTGTGCCACCAAAATTGCCAAAATCTAACCAAAACTGTTCAAGACCCTAGGTACCGAATATATGAACCCCGGTATCTATAATTTACTTTTGACAGAATATGCATACATATATGGGATATACAATCCTGACAATAGTAATTCTGTGTATCAAAAATGACTTGAATTGGGTAAATACTTCCCTGAGCCCCCATAAATTTCTTAAACAAATATCAAAGATTATTAGCCAAATCAAATAACTAAATAATAGCAAGTACACGAATACGATAACGCGATAATCATCTTCGTGGCGGTGGTGTTAACCCAGATTTGATATTGATAATCCGAACAATTGAAAACCAAATCCGTCCGAAATATCGAAATGTCCGGATTACCGAAATTTCCACTTCAGAAATTTATTTTTTACATTTTATTAACATTTTTATTTTTTTCTAATAATATATACAGGTCTTTTCTTGTTGGAGTTTTATCTTATTGTTTTTTTTCTTTGTATGTAACATTATCAAAATAAACATCCGGGGATATTGGGACTAATAGATCAGTTATATCCGTTAAGTTATTGGAATGCAACAAAGCAAGAATGATATCGTCATTTGCGTCCCTTTCTCGTAAAAAAAAAATTTTGCTAAAACATTTTTTAAGGACACCTACTTTGATGCAAAAAAAAAGGAATTTTTTTTTAATGATTCCCTTAAGTTATTATCTGAACTGGACAAAAGATGAGGTAAAAAACTTTTACGATAATTAATCCGGACCATCCTGGTCCATAAGCTGGAATATGACATGTGTTGGTAGGGAACATTTGTTCATATTTTTCATTGTGTTTAAAATGTACATTTTGTACTGAAAAGTGATGATTTGCGGAAAGCATTAATTTTTTGTTTCCATTTGAAGAAAAGTGCTCCAGAAAACCAAAATTCAAAAATGGTTGCAACGGTTCAGAGATATGATTTTGATGCGAGAAATGAAGAACGTGGATAAAGATGATACTTTCAAAATTTTAAAAGCAAGTGGCAGCCATGTTAAATACAACATAAACAGCTGCTGTAAACACTCTTATTGAAAGATCGCGCTAATTTTTGGCATCATAATTAAGGACAGTTGTACCAACCAATTCCCACGACACCCGGTTCTACGCACCGGAATTGACTGGGATTTCATCCGACCAAGGGCTGTTTTTTCGGCGATCTAACCCCGTTTGAATCGGTAAGTGTTAATCTGTGTTTGTCGTCATTGGAGCAATGCCTTGCAGCAGGGTTGCTCCGTATCCTCCTGACTCGTGCTCGTGCATTGAGTCCAACCCCGCCCGGAGGAATTTTTCTGCTGCGTTTGCGCTCCATCCAAACTCCATCTCGGTCAGGTGTAATATATGCAATGGATGGGGCCATCTTAAGACCTGCTCAGGCCTAAAGATTCATAGGAAGTGGACCACAAGTTACGTGGGTCCATGTTGCCTACACAATACTGCGATACAAGCCTCTACGGCTGTTCAATCTACACATAGTTCGCGCGCCGCGCCGCCACTTACCACGAGTGGCCAACAGAGGACCTCCACGGTCCCCAGGAGCTCAAACAGGCAACATAGCTCCCACTCTGACTTGTCTCCAGAGTAAGATCGAGGAGATAGTTGCACTTATGAATCGGGAACGCGTATCGATAGCTGCGATCCCAGAAATCAAACTAAACAGCCGCTCAGATCTTCTGAGTTGTGCCGGTTTCAAAGTAATACGTAAGGATCGCGAGCGAGATAATGGTGGTGGCCTAGCCTTCCTATTGCACAACACCATGCAGTATCGTCTAATTGATGAAGACATCGACCGCAGGGGTACTACCCTAGAATGTCAGGGTATAGCTATCCGGTCAGGTGATGTCGAGCTCGAAATATTTAAAATATACATCTCCCCAGTTACATGTTGCCCTACAGGATATCACCCGAATAAAGGCGCGCAACTTCGTGGTGAAAACCGTCTGGTACTAGGCGATTTTAGCGCGGACCACGATCTTTGGCATTCCTGGCTGTCAAATGATCGTAGGGGAATTGAGCTGGAGAAACAGATTGACGATTCGACATTCTGCACAATGAATGACGAAGCTCCCACCAGAGTTATGGGCACCTGTAATGTGATTGGTGATGGTTTGATTAATAGCATAACCTGGGGACCTATGCTAACTATCGCATCAGGCTATCTGCCCATAATTATCTCGATCGAGAAACCTTCTGATTTTGTTTCTGTGGACAACCGCACCATCGTTAACTTTAATAAAGCTAACTGGGTCGGTTTCACAGAATTTACTGAGAGCACATTCAACGCTCTACCCATTTCTACAGACGTATGCGTTGGCGAACGTCGATTCCGCAAGATGATCACAGCAGCTACTGCTCGCTTCATCCCGGCGGGAAGAATTGCGGAAATCTGCCTCAATTTCCCAGCCGAAGCAGCCGTTTTAGCTAACGATCGCGACACCTTACGCCATGCCGATCCCGGGGATCTCGGAATAAGGTATATTAATTTGGAGATTCGGCGAATGGTACATCATCATAAGCGGACGAAATGGATAGAGCACCTGAATCCTCTCCACCGGTGTGAGTAAGTTTTGGGCTACTGTCAAGGCTTTGTCTAACCCGGAGAGACATGACGACCGAGTTGAAGTTCAATTCAATGGTCATGCCTCTTCGGACCCGAAGAAGTGCGCGAGCTATTTTAGCCAGCAGTTTTCACTACACCCTTTGGTAGACAAAACCAAGCGATGTGTTAACCGACGGCTGCGCAAAATGCCAAACGACTGCGCGCCACTTACTTTCACCGATGAGGAGGTTCAAAATGTCATCAACAAATCAAAATCTTCTAAATCCTTTGTCCCTGATGGAATCAACATACTTATGCTAAAGCAGTTAGGTTCGAAGGGAGTAGGCTATCTCACCAAGGATTTCAACTTGTCGCTGACCACTCCTCAAATACTAGATGTGTTGAAAGTCAGAAGAGTGGTCCCACTACTGAAACCTGGGAAACCCGCCAACTAAGGGGACTTGAGGCCTTGGCCAGAGGGTGTTTCCATAACCTCGTGCGCAGATGATTGTACGATATTGACGTCAGGCAGTGGAACAGATGGCATGTGTTCGAAAGTAAATAACTACCTCTCCGACCTTTCTCGTTTCATCACTGAACAGAACCTCACACTTTTCCCCACCAAATCCACAGCGACCATTTTTACGAAGTGGACAAAGTGTATAGACTTAATATTGCAGTCGATGGCGTAAAAATTCCGACTGTCAATAACCCTAAGATTTTAGATGTAACTTTTGATAGTCTATGCTCTTTCACTTCCCACACGACCGCGATTATCGCCGCAACAAAATTCTCAAGTCGCTAGCTGGCAGCACATGAAGAAAAGACAAAAAAAACGTTATTGGCAACATACAAGGCAACCGGCCGACCGGTCCTCAATTACGCAGAACCAATATGGTCCCCTGGATGCAGTGGTATGCAGATTGGGAAACTCCAGACCTGTCAGAATACTGCAATCCGGACCACGACGCCTCTTGATGTCTCCCATCGGACACCTACATAGTGAGACGCTTATGCTCCCAAGCAGTTGCTGCTAGGATGTTTTCGTAGAAATCACTTTTGCATCCACCTGCTTGGACCGGAATCGCCTCCTAGGATCATCACGAGGTCTTTCCTTGACTACGTCGATGACATCGTACAGTACGCCGACCGGACTTCGGATGCAACTGACTTCCGACAGGTACTGACCGCCATTTACAGTGGAGCCATTAACACCCTTCCCGTGAATGGCGTTCTTGGAGTCAAACCACCACCCATCGCAGACGAAGAGCACGAGTTTCCGCGAGAAACCCGAGTGACCATAGCGCAACTTCGTTCTGGATATTGTAGTAGGTTAAACTTCTACTTATCCAGAATAGATCCCGACATATCCAATATATGTTCTCTTCACTTTTCCCTTTGATCCGACCCCGTGGAAACAGCACGTTTCCTGGGCCTCTCCTTAGATGACGTCGACGACAACACAGATAACCCTTACCATTCTAACGGGGATTGAGAAACCTTTAAAACAACAACAACAGTTGTACCAACCTAGGAAAAAAAATGTACCTGTCTTTCATACATTATAAGCGGGAGATTTAAATACGATACTTTCAACATCGCAAATAATCATTTTGTTGAACTACTTACTCCACTTCTGACTCGTTCGAGAAGAAATTAATTTTTACAATTAACTGGAATTATATACCTCTTATGTAAGAAAGATGATCGAACCTGTATCATAAAAATCTCCTGTTTATGAGATAGAAATATGTAGAGAAGGTCCGGAATATAGAGTCAACAATGAAAAGCAATTCAGTGTGGATTACCGCGTTGTCCGAATTATCGAGATTGTACGTACTTTTGTTTTGTTAGATTTTAAATTTTCATCAAACAATCATTACTGCTGAAATAAATTTTTCAATTTTGAAATTTATTTTACAAACAAAAATTGAATTTGCATTTCAAGAATTGAATTTTATTTCTCCGATGATTTTGCAAAAAGGGCTCTGTTACGGCTTTCTGCAGGAATAAACAAATAAAGCTTAGGATCAAGCTCTCAACAAATGTGAAAACTTCATAATTATAAAAAAAAGGTTAAGAAATAGTCAAGAAAATTTCCTCCGGTAAATTTCATATACTACATATCTTCCGGTAAATTTTCTTGTGCTAGTATGCAATTCAATACAATTTCAAAATTAACCTCAAAAATTTACGAACAAATATTTATAATTCTCATAAAAAATCGCTATTCAGAATGAACTGTCCCTGTAAAATAACCCGTTCTAATATCCGTATGTTCATATGATTATATAAAAGAATATAGACTTATGAAACTTACAGCGCTTCAAAATGGAAAATAAAAAAAAGAATCACACTCATATTTACTTACAAACAATCAAAGTGCTTTCTAGGCAAAAACAAACGGTACGAGTATGAGTCTGATAACACCAAATTACAGCATGAAAAGGAGTAGACAAAAATAATAGTGAAAAAAACCAACAACAAAAAACTACTAGAAGTTATCTTATCTTCATGCTTGAGTCATACTTGAATGTGGTGGCAACCAAGCATTTGTTTGTTTTCAAGGGCGGTGGTGCGGTGCTCTCGACGGTTGTTTCACTAGTGCTAACAAAAACAACAGTATGAACAGTATGTAACGAACTTATTTGCCATTCACTGCGGCGATTTTTCTAGTTGGTTTTTGATTTTTTTTTTTTTTGGTGAGTGCGTACATGCGCGATTAGCTTTGCAATATCGCTTTGGCTATTTGTTTGTTAATTTGATAAAAAAAAATGTGTTTTTTCATTTTAGAAATAGGCAAAACACCAGAAGTTATTAATATATGTACATTAGGGTGTTTTTTTTTATTAAACTACATATTAAATTTTTTCAGTCCCTTCAAGAAATTTCCTTGGAAATACCCCAAAAAAAATTCCCTGAAAATTTCAGCTCTTAATATTAACATTAAGAACTGGACCAAGGCCTGTAAAAATTTTCCATAGAAAATACACTAAAATCGTGAGCTTTTAACTTTAAATTACTACAGATCAGAGGTATTTTATGGCATCGCTTTGACTTTAGTCGCATATTTCTCAGAATTGTTCAGGCTACAAAAGTGCCCAGGGCAACAAAGTCGTAACTCAGATCGGCGAGGTAGTACGGGGCTCTAAACCCGATTTTTTCAAGAATTTCGCATTTTTTTGTATATTTGTATCTCGTAAATGACAAGAGCTATAGAAAAAATTTACATGACAAATTTGTAGGAAATAGTGAGGTATCGAGAGTGAGGCCGCAGAGTCTGTTAAAATTCGAGTCAAACGCAGACATTCTAAACGATAAGTATTCATCTTAGACTTAGTAAGTGAACTTCATCTGATATCGCAAAGGACCAAATTGGTCTATGCGTGGCTTATTGGCCTATCAGATTAAACTAGCCTGTTACCCATTTCTAACCTCCATTGTTTTTTGATGGATATACATATTTTATTATAATTTCTTTTTGTTAATAGATAAAGATTGAATCAATATTGAACTAAACTGTAAACTTTTATTTTGGTGGGTCAAATGTAATAAGATATACATATATTAGGTTGCCAAATACATATCTCCCTTCCGCCGTTTTGCCCTTTATTCAATGCTTTATAAAAAGTGTTACAGTGATTTATTTAAAATTAGCGCCCTTTCTTTCGTTAATCTGATTCCATCTTGGCGGCAACTTCAGAATACTCCCCTCGTAGAAGCCCCCCTCCTTATTTGCGAAGAACTGGAACAGCCACTTTTCACAAGCCTCTTTTGAGTTCAACTTTACACCAACAAGGGCGTTCTCCATGGACAGGAACATATGGTGGGTGCGATAAAACCTCCCATCAGAGCTCCCGTAGCTTCTGACGAGTCATCAACGAAGGTTGTGGTCTGGCATTGTCCTGGTGGAACACTACTCCCTTACTGTTGGCTAATTCTCGACTTGGCCACTGTTTGGAATGAATCACCGGCCTCCGACCACGACCGTTTTCGCTTGCACCCAACATTAACCTCTTTTGTGTATCCAGCCTTCTGCAGATGGTTTAAAATGGTTTGAACGTTTCTCTAGCGGATTTGCCCTTAACGATGGAAAACTTTTATATAGCGCGAATTTCGTTTTGGAGGTTATGTCAAGACCTTTCAAAGATGTATAGTATTGCCAGATACGAGCTCTGTAACGCTTTATACTTAGCCGCGAAATTCAAAAAACAAAAAGGCGGGAGGGAGATATTTGACAACTTAATACAATCCCCACCTCTATTTATTTCTAAAAATTTATGATTTGCTTCTCAGAGAATTGAGTATTTATATGGAAAAACTAGCCATATGTCAAATTCTTATTGGAAAGTATACTACCTACATACGTAATGGGATTAATAAAATAGTTGACAGAACAGTAAGTAGTAATTTATATTACTTTATTAATATAATTTGGTATAATAAATATATGTACATCATTAATACTAAAGACTAAATAAATGTTTTTCTTTATTTAAATCCTTTGTAAAACATGAGTACTAAGTATAAGCGCATTTAATACATGCCAAAATTTTATTGTGCAAAAATCTTGAATGAATTCAGATCATTTCTGTGAAACTTTTTAACACATCAGATTTGCTTTGAAAAAAAATAGTAAACGAGTATTTATCAGTATTAAATACTCTAATTAATACCAAAAACTTGTTTCTAAAGATCACAATACAGTTTCAATATTTTTTTGTTGTTAATATGAACATACTTGACCGGCCTAACCAAAAATCACACCCACAGATATGTCAACACGCATGGAAATATTATTTCAAGCTCTTGTTGAACGAAAAAAAGTGCTTGAATTGTCTTTTCCGTTACGCCGCTCGGTGTGCTTAACTAGTTTTTACACGTTTGTTTCTTGTGTTCAAAAAACAAAACAACGACTATGAAACCAGACGCACTTGAGACCTATACGAAAACAATTGAACCTTCAAGCAGTACGTCAACCGATGCAATTGGAACGAGCCTAGTAGGGGTGACTTTTAAGGGCTAACAAACACGCAAACAAACTTCCGTATTATTAGTCACTCAATGTTGCTGAAATTGGTGGCAATAGCAAAACCGGCAACACCACCACAACAACCACCCAGGCTCAATGCCTCAAGGCAGTGCCACCGTAATACATATCCTGCTTGAGTGACATATATTGGCACACCCATTCGCACCCTCCAGCACTCTGTTTATACAGAAAAACGATAAAAAAAAATAATAACGAATGCACTTACCTTTGTTCCGGCAGCTGTTTCAACTCAGACATATCCAGTTCCAATCGTAAATTCGACACTTCGCATAACAAATGATCACGATCAGCTGTGACTTCCTTAAGCTTTTCGCGTAGTGCCCGGTTTTCGCGCAGTAACTCCTCTACATTGATCTTGACCGTATTCACTGCGGCAGCAATTTGCGGTGCCAACGATGGTTGTATTGTGGCCGTAGGCGTTGTCAAAACACCCACAGACTCACTAGAACCGAAAATATTTAAATCATTATAACGTACGATACTATTCGTGCCGCTACCGAGCGCGCTGGCACCTATTAGGCCACCAGCATTGGCGCTGCTGTTGGCGTCAATGCCAAAACCGGCCATCATTGAACTTGCTATGGCAAGCGATTGTGTGGTCTGATGCAGCTGCTGATCGAAAGATGCCTCAGAGCTGCATAGAGAAATTGTGTCCTGAGCCAAATTGTTTTGATTATATGCAAGTAGCACAGCATCCCCACACTCGCCACTCTCGTTCATTCTAATATGCAGATTGTCTTGTTGCGGTGACGAAAAGGATTCATCATTATCGCACATTCTCGACTCGTTCGTGCGCACACGCACACAAGTCTCTGAACACAGATGCACTTTGTATTTCCCCCCCCCGTTACTTCAAATTCGATATGTATGTTGGTATATATTTGCACTTATATTTCAATGAACAAGCACATTCAGCCAGAAAACACTTCAATATTTCTCTTTTATGCTCGCTCTACTCATCAATTTCAACTTGTGAATTATAGTAATATTTGATTATATTTCTTACTACTTGCTATTTTTAAATATTTCATATGCACTGTAGCACAAATACTCTTTGTTAAATGCACTCAGCGTGGGCGCAAATAAACAAACCATTCAATATTTCGTATTACGCATGATTCTTGAAATTAACACTATCATAAAATTTAATTGTTAGGACAAGGCCCTGCATTGGTCGCGATAAATTGCGCTGCGTTTTATTAAATTAATATCAGCTCTAATTCGCTTTATAAATTTCACAAATTTATTCAAAACTCCACCAAACACATTAATACCGAAGAAGCAACAAGAAAACTAAACCAACAAAAAAACAACAATGGAGCAATTCAAGTTTCCAACTGCTTTGCAGGGAAGCAAACTGCGTGCGGCTGAAACACTGGCCACTTTACAGGGTTGATTTTCCAAAATATAATGTAATAAAGTTTAAGCGTTAGAGTTATCGAAAAGTTTGCCTGTTGGTTGGAAGACGTAAGTTGCAGGTTTATTTGAAAAGAAAAGTGATATACAATACATATATTTATAAATGTATATAAATAAACAATTAAGAACATTTTAAGATTTTTAAAGTAAATCTCTATATATTAGTAAAAGATTATGCAGCTGTTTTAATGCCATAATACATTGGAAATATAAATATATTTTTCGATAACGATAAATTTCTAAAATATATCTTTAATACATAACTTAAGTCTTTCGTAATGCAAGATAATTTATAGGCTTATAATATAAAATTGATAATTGTCATTGTATTTAGTAATTTGTTTGGGTCAAAAATATTTGATATTTATTTAAGAGATTCAAATCGAGTCGCGGCAATAGCTAATATTAATAGAAAATATAAAATGCAGATTCATTCCATTTTCAACTGTTACTTGCAGAACGACCTCGAAAAATTTAACCCCCTATTATTAATTTCATAATAAATATTGCCACATTCCACGGTGATTTATTAGTCAAGAGTTTTTGTTTACATTGATTGGGGATAGCATTATCGACACTAGTGTTTATCTTGCACTGCACTGCCAACTTCTATCTTTAAGAACAACTAGCGGCCCACAGAGGTCGCACGGATCGAAAACTGTGCAGTCTTACCACGTGGTGTGTTTACTTTATTGCAATTGAAGCCGGAACTGTGTGCTTTGAATATGTTTAATTGTGTGATTTTATTTAAGGAGCGGTTAACATTATGTTCCGACCAATAGATTACATTTAACAGTGAAAGATTTATGAAACAGCTGTTTTTGACATAAAGCATTCACATGCAGAAAACAATGTAATGTCGTATTTTGTCATAAAAGCCGTTTCGTTTTAAATATTTTCCTTTTAATTTGCGTAAGCTCATGATTAAAGTCTTGTTATAAGATGGGTTCTGATTAAACTGGTTCTGAGCAATAATTCAATAAGTTTTGTCGTTTGATAAGAAAAACACAATTTTATGATTCAAAATACATTTTATTATTCAGTATAAGGGGCCATCCATAAATTACGTCACACCTTGAAGGGGGGGAGGGTATCATGCCGAAGTGACATTGTGTGACAAGGGGCAGCTTTGTGACATCACATTTCAAAAGACAACGACGGTAAGTTTGCTCCATTATTACTACAGATATTATTAAATCTCCAAGCGTCATCCCATCTGAAACAAGTTCCACATGATAGTTATTGCCCTAGTGTCGAGTCATACTTATTTAAAGGATCGTATAGCAATCAATCACATAAAAAACAAGAGCTGTTATCTATCGCGAAAATTTGTCCTCAAAGAATTGCGGCTAGACGTGCCCAAGACCAGAGAACCAGAGAATCTCTCTGTTTAATAAATGATGACGATGCTTTATGGATGGAAGAAGACGATGTTGATACGAAAGATGTTCCTGACATCCAAATTCAGAACGGAAATGAAGTGCCTGATTTACCAGTAAAAAATGATATAAAGGAGTGGGTCAAAAGTCCATGGACACAAGATGATTAAGTTTTGTATTTTTAATTAGCGTAATTAAGTATCAATTTTTTCTTGACTAGTCATTCGTTGCCTCTGTACTTTAATATTTAACTAAATGTTGCTTTTATTAAAGATTATTTATTAAATATAAGAATAAATAGAATAACCTGTTTTTTTTTATTTTTTGATAAATCCATAAAATTGGAAAATGTGTGACGTCACGACAGGGGGGGAGTTCAAAATGTGACAAGGACGGGGGGAGGGGTTAAAAAGTCCTTAAATTCGTGTGACGTAATTTATGGATGGCCCCTAATCTCCCTGAACAACTGGTCCAAAAGGTAGCAATAATGCTCAGAATTAATTATTTTACCAGTTTCCAAGTAATTCACAAACAAAATTCCTCCCAAAAAAAAACTGATTTCATAACCTTCTTGGCTGATTTCCGGACACGAACTCGTTTCGAAGCCGAGCAGCCATGTTCACACCACTCTTTAGCCTCTTGTTTTGATACAGGATCATAGTGATAGATCCAAGTCTCATCCATAGTGATGAATCGATGCACAACATCCATTTTATCCTTTTTAAAACGCTCCAAAGTTGCGCTGAGAAAGTGGCATTCGAATGTGTTTTTGTTCCATTAATAGCGAATGCGGCATCCATTGTGCACATAGCTTTCTAAAACCCAAAATTTTATGAGATGTGTAGAGCCGGTACTAAATCTCTCTCAGACAATCGACGATCTTCCAAAACCATATCCTGTATTTTGACAAAAAAAAAAAAAAAAAAAAAATTGAGCTAGTAGCAACGCCATCTCTTATCGAACGACAAAATTTATTAAACATCCTGGTACAAAGAAACATTATCGAGAAGAATGCCCTAAAGGTAACAATAAGATGAGAGCTGAGAGAGAGTGATTACGGCTTTGTTTTATTTTTTTTATCTGAATGTCATACAAATGATACTCAAAGGTGAGCTTTTAATTTTAAATGGAGAATAGTTATCTGGAGGATATTTTGTGGCAGTAAAATGACGACCCATTAGACCTTTTGGCGTAAACTTCTGTGAATCACCTAATGGATAGACCGATGTTGTTGAAGCAACCTCAAGTTTTAAGTGAAATTACTAGAAATCTGTAGCAAGGTTTGAAATACACCTTAACAGAATAGGCTACTGTGAAGCCTGCAGATAAAATTGTATGGGAATAATCATATTTGAAAGACGAAACCATTGGCTTGCCGAAAACTGGAAAGTCGAGGGGAAAGTGTCGAAAATTTGCGTTCTTGAAGATTTGTAGTCAGTCCACTTGCACGACCATTTGTTACTGCTTAAAGCAAGTATACATAGTTGTTCAATGAACATCTTGCAGTTAACTTAGAATTAGATTGATCTCGTAGCCGTGGAAGTGGTGACTCTTGACCAGCGCTGAAGCTTGGTCTAGACATCATAAAGTGTTCCTACGTTAGTGACAATAGTTCAACGAATAATAGAAATACTGGTAACCCGAGTTCCTTTTCACTCTCTTCTCATCAAACCAAAGCATACTATATACTCGTAGTACGTTGTCTAAGTGGGCGGTGCAATTTACATCAATTTTCAGTGCCACATTCGATTGTGTGAGCATTTAACAAAATGAGCATTGCACTAGTCAGAGAGCAAAGTAAACCATAATTATGTACATCCACTTAATAATTCATTTATTTGAAAACGATAAAAGAGGAGGAAGTGCAAAATCGCCACTGGCATCCCAAACCACACACACGTGGAACAAATAGACCAGCAAGCCAGTTTAACCCAAAAAAAAAAGCCACAGCTCACAAGTGTTTGTTTGGGAGTACAAATGCTCATAATAAATGGCTTCCAATGCCATTTTGGACAGGTTCATACGAAATCGTAGCTTCTGATAAGACCACCGATGTGGTCGGCGCAATTCAATGTGCTTTCATAATAACAATAAGAACAATAAACATTTGAGTTTGCAGTAGTTGGAGAAAAGCGTTGAGAGCTCATCGTTACTGCCACCAAACCCAAGCAGTGAAACACACAACCAGCAACAGCTATGTATATGAAAATAAGCACTTGAATATTGGGGTGGTGACTAACACCACTAACAAATCGACAAGTTGAGTTTCGCATGCGGATTCCGAATTCGGTAGGTGGTGTCGAACTCCTCCCAATACAACTCAGCTGCCAGCCGCTAGCTGTTAGTCGCTGGTGGTCAGTGGCCGCAACTCGCTCAATGTTGACTCGTGGTGCTTGGAGGTCTTGTATGCTGTGTGTCTGCTGCGAATGCAGAGGTGTGTAGTGTTGATCACTTCCCCTGGGCATGAATGGGCTTAAGCGGCTGCTGATAAGGCTACTTGTGTGGATTAGTAAACTATTGAGTTTTCGTTTGAGTCTCGAAGTAGCGCGGAGGGTGCATTGAGGTTAGTTGACAAAAAAACTCTAAATTAAAGTTACTAGTACCCAGACGTAATAGCTTGAAATCTGTGATTTTGCAGTATATAAAATGAGAGAGCGCTGGATATACCAATTATCTGTAAGTGAGCTAGATGAAATGAGACATTAGCTCCTTCGCATATTTAGAGGCTTACTGTGTAACCTTATGTTCGCCAATTGTAGTCAAAAAGCATATTCTTACCCCTTTTGCAATATTTTTATGCAACGCCCTACATAATTATATTTTTAGGAGCATAAACTCTACATTAAGTGCTAAGTCTGCATCTTCCCAATCATTGAGCATTTAATTGATACTTTTAAGATGGAACTGCACATCAATTATGAAACACTGCCCCGAAGCTCAGCAGTTTTTATGGCAAATCACTGGCTATGCATTTATTAATGTCTTCGATTTGGTTTATCTATAATTTTTGAGCAACGGTATGTAGTGAAGCGATCACACGCTCTTTTGATAAACGAGTAGGAAATGAAGCGTCTCCGCTGCTGTCTAATTGGGCTGGTAAATTTTGATAAAGTATGCAATAGAGAGCAGCCTAAATTTAGGAAGTGAGTACTCAAAGTGATATTAGTTCTATGATACTTTCATTGTGGACGAATTATGGGCTTCTCCTTTCAAAAAATGAGTGAAAATAATAAAGAAATTCCTCTGGTATTGTAGATGAATTTAATTTTAAACCGCAAATAAAGATATAAAACTCTATTTTGTTACAACGAATCGCATTAACTAGGGTTTTAAAATATTGAAAAAGTGGCAGGTTTAATGTCTCCTAAACTATTCAAGCTATATTGTACAGGACAATCTTTTCAAATCTTCTGACGACCTTGCGAGAATGGGTGAAATCGTAAAATGCTATATCTGCCCCACGAAGTCTGGGTGATGATATCCAGCGATTACAATGATACGGTGATAGCACACATTATAGGAAGCGCACCAATAGATCACTTTAAACGTGGATGCAAAAAAGGAACGTTTTATAGGAAGGTCTGCACTTGCAAGATCGCACCCGCCCTGTTACAACAAGGAAGTATGCCTCCTGTGGAAACAGTGCAGTCTGGTAGGGAATCCATGGCAGAGCTAGGGACAACAAAAAAAGGAGTCAACTAGCCACAGGACCTTGAGAAAGCGGATGCTCGGTTAATCGCAAAACCGGATTCCCTGTCTTACAGTGACACTTTACAGTATTTGGCCAAGAATGTGTCACGAATCAGAAAGACAGCCAACATAGAAATTCTGTTAGAGCTAATAAGAGTAAAGAAAAGAGAATATAAGGAAGAAATATGCAAAGTACTTGCCAATAAGGCAGACATTAAAGTGCGCTTAAAGAAAGTGCTTGAAATTTGTTACTTCAATGACGTCACAAAAAAAGACGATATAGTCCAAGCTATTTCTGAGTCTTGAAATGAGGGCAGCAGTGACAATGAAACAATTTTCCAGTCCAAATATACGACCTAACAAATAATCACAAAGAAAGAGGAAGAACTGTTTGTTGAGTATTTAAAAAATGTGCATTCTATTCCTACCGAATGTCCTGTGAAATACTTAGAAAAATGTTCGAATTTGCAAAATCTAATAAGAAGCAATGCCCAACTACCTGCGAATATATATCATCGCTTGCAGCGATAAGGAACCTTTCTGTATATCCTGTAATAGCGCAAGAATAGAGGTCTTTATAATCTATGAGGTTATAAGGACCTCTATTTTTTTTCATACACCGTTTGTTTTAGCAATTCTTGCACTGTTGCAGGATACACAGAAAGGTTCCTTAGTACAGTAGTAGTATATGTACATGTCGGAGATGATTGATTTTCCATTTTCACGCAGTAAGTTCTGTTCGTCTCTGAGGCACCACACAAACTAACTCGTCACGCACATTCTGAGCTAACTCAAACTACTCTTCTGCCCCTACGAACAGATCTTACTCAGCAGCAGAATATGTTTCTTTCCCTGAACTGCTGTGCGTTCTGAGAACCGTTAGCGACATCGTGTCGCCATTCAAAACTGTACATGCATGCACAACGGTCCAACCAACCCTTCTATGCCACACATATACAGTGGGCTAATTTACCATTCTATGCCAAACATAAACAGTGGGCTAATTTACCATTCTACGACACGGCCTTCCTGACAAATCACACGTCCTCGTGTGTTAAATCTAGGACAAGATTTTCTCAGTCAAATTCCATTAACCATTTACTTCATTAACTTTTATTTATATAAAGTTTACATTTTTATACAAAACAATCAAATTGTTTTCACAATACCATCACATAAACTTTTTCATAACATTTTCTTTCAAATCAAACTTAACAATTCTTCTTTTCTATAATTCCAATTTTGATGTGTAGTTATTCTTACCGATCCCCGCCACAACAAATCCTTCTGTTATGGTGCGATCATCATTGACCCCCGCCATAACAATTCCATCTGTTATGGTGCGGTCTCTATATCCCCTCTTGGGATTCTGAGGCAACTGCTGTGCCTTCTTTATCTCTATTTCTCATTTGAGAGTCAGATGCATCTCCTCTGGAGTCATCAAAATCTTCATCAATTTCTTTACTTAATTCTCTATTGGGCAATGCCCTCAAAAACTCATGTGCATACTTATAAGTTCTTTTGCTTATTAAAGACTTTAAGACATACCTATCGCCATCTAGTTGTTCGATTATTTCGAACGGACCTTTAAATTTCGGATCAAGCTTAGTTTGGTGACGCTCTTCGTTTTTTAGTAACACATGGTCTCCTACATTATATTTTATTATCTTTGCTTTATTCTTATCATATCTAAGTTTGTCATAACGAGCATTAGCCTCCATATTTTCTTTGGCTTGTTTTCTTATAGACTCTCTATCAATTACATTATCCTCTTCTTCACCTATTGGTAACAAACAAAGAGGTCTAGATTCTCTACCAATTAGTAATTCTAAAGGACTGAATTTTGTGACTCGATTGGCGGTGCAATTAATTGCCAATTGTACTTCAGCTAAAGCATCTTGCCACGACCTCTGACTGGTTTCGACTGCTGTCAACATACTCTTAAGTGTGCTCATTATACGCTCTACCTGACCATTCGCCCTACTCGCACCTGTAGCAATTAAGTGTAGCTCAATTTTTTGGGAAGAACAAAATTCACGAAATCCTGAGCTTGCAAAATTACGGCCCTGATCCGCTATAATTCGGCTAGGCACACCAAACAACCACACCACGGCTTTAACGGCTTTGATAGAACTTTCAGTGTCTATGTTTAAGGTATGATGAAAATAAACAAATTTCGTGAACGCATCTACCAAGACAATTACGTATTCCTTTAGGTCATTCTTTCCACTCATCTTTCCTGTTATGTCTATATGCACTGTGTGCCACGGGATGTCTACCTTAGGAATCGAATGTAATTCAGATTGAATTTTTCCAACTGGTGGCTTAGCTAATTTGCAAGTAATGCAATTTTCAACAAATCTACGGACGTACTTTGCCATATTTTCAAACCAATAAAATCCATAGACTTTATCCAATGTTTTCTCCCAACCTAGGTGCATAATAGATTCATGAACGTGATTAATAACTGCCCATCTAAATGCCCTAGGGATTACAGGCAAACATTTAGTCTTACCATTTCGTTGTATCTTCCTATATAAAACTCCTTTCCTTAATTCATAGGTTTTTAATAAATGTTCTGGCAATTCGTTATTTTTGAACTTAGCTAATATGTCTACTATCTCAGGATCACGTTGTTGTTCAGAAATCAACCAGTTGTCAGTTACCTCGGTCAAAGCAATGCGTTTTTCCAGAATTTTATTCTGATCAATATTTTTATCGGACACTGGATTCCGAGATAAACAATCTACATGCGCCATACGATCACCCTTCCTATATTCTATGTCAAAGTCAAACGATTGTAAAAATGCCCACCACCTATGTACCCTCGGCGTTAAGTCTAGCTTTGTGCGACTAGCCTTTAAGGAATTACAATCCGTATATACGACAAATTTACGTCCCTGCAAGTAATGGCGGAAGTGTCTGATACCATTGACTACTGCTAGCGTTTCTAATTCGTACGAATGATATTTTGACTCAGCAGGGGATGTGCATTTACTATAATATTCCACCACATGGAGTTTGCCATTAATTTTATGCAACAATATAGCACCATAGCCAATCGAACTTGCATCGGTGTGCAATTCGATTGCATGTTTCGGGTCGAATATAGTCAACACAGGTGCCTGCGTCAATACTGTTATAATTTTGGTCCTTATTTGCTCATGTTGCTGTTGCCAAGAAAAATCAACATTTTTCTTTGACGTGAGTTGATACAAAGGCTTAAGCGTTTCCGAGAATTTTGGAACGAACTGTCTAAAATACGAAGCCAATCCTATAAATTGTCGTAATTGCGACACAGATTGTGGAGGTGGTAAATCTAACAATGCTTTTATTTTACGTGCGTTTGGCCTAATTTCTCCGTTACTTATCTCAAAACCTAGGTACTCTATGCGAGTTTTAAGAAATGAGCACTTAGTTATATTAAATGAAAATCCCGCCTTACTCAATGTTTCTAATACGATACGCAACCGTTCTAAAGCTTCTTCTTTAGTTTCGGCTATAACCAACACGTCATCAATATAAACGACAGCGCATGAATGTGCCAGTGATCCCAATGCTCTTACTATGGCCCTCTGGAAAACAGAAGGTGCATTTTTCAAGCCAAAAGGCATGGTCAAAAACTCGTACTGACCCTCTGGTGTCACAAACGCGGTTCGTTCAATTGAATTTTCGTGTATTGGAATTTGGTAGAAACCACTAGCCATATCTAAGCACGAGAAATATTTTGCACCGCGAAGTCGGGCAATCTGGTCTGCGATAAGAGGCAAAGGATACTTATCAGCAATGGTATTATCATTTAACATCCTATAGTCAACACAAAGACGATCAGTGCCATTTTTCTTCTTTACTAACATCATTGGACTGGCGAAAGGTGAGCAACTTGGACGGATAATATTTGCTTTTAACAACTCATCGATTTTACAACGCACCAGGTTTTTTTCTTCCTCGCCTAGCCTATAGGGACGTCGTTGCACTGTTTTTTGTGGATCTATTAACTTAATTTCCAACAGCCCTGTCGATACTCGAGTTTTTGGTATTCCGCTAATAAACCAGTCAGAGTAGCATTTTAAGATATTTGTTAAGACAATTTTATCGGAATCAACTAAATCTGTATCAGAACTTATAATATCCTCATAATCAGTTAAAGTCACCATATCTATCATTTTCGTTTTATAAATCTGAAATTTATCAGCGTCTATCATTACGCCAAAGCCCTGGCTAAGAATCTCTCGACCAACTAACACTTCGTATTTCAGATAACGGGTGATTTTTTTGAGGTTAGAATTTTCATGCATTAGTATTTGACAGATCACGTGGGATTTCAGACATGGTGTCAAAGAGAAAGATGCTCAGTATGCTTTGACATTTCATCATGAATAGACTTACTAACGAGCAACGCTTGCAAATCATTGAATTTTATTACCAAAATCAGTGTTCGGTTCGAAAATTTTTTATCGACAAATTTTGTTCAGCGATGAGGCTCATTTCTGGTTGAATGGCTACGTAAATAAGCAAAATTGCCGCATTTGGGGTGAAGAGCAACCAGAAGCCGTTCAAGAACTGCCCATGCATCCCGAAAAATGCACTGTTTGGTGTGGTTTGTACGCTGGTGGAATCATTGGACCGTATTTTTTCAAAGATGCTGTTGGACGCAACGTTACGGTGAATGGCGATCGCTATCGTTCGATGCTAACAAACTTTTTGTTGCCAAAAATGGAAGAACTGAACTTGGTTGACATGTGGTTTCAACAAGATGGCGCTACATGCCACACAGCTCGCGATTCTATGGCCATTTTGAGGGAAAACTTCGGACAACAATTCATCTCAAGAAATGGACCCGTAAGTTGGCCACCAAGATCATGCGATTTAACGCCTTTAGACTATTTTTTGTGGGGCTACGTCAAGTCTAAAGTCTACAGAAATAAGCCAGCAACTATTCCAGCTTTGGAAGACAACATTTCCGAAGAAATTCGGGCTATTCCGGCCGAAATGCTCGAAAAAGTTGCCCAAAATTGGACTTTCCGAATGGACCACCTAAGACGCAGCCGCGGTCAACATTTAAATGAAATTATCTTTAAAAAGTAAATGTCATGAACCAATCTAACGTTTCAAATAAAGAACCGATGAGATTTTGCAAATTTTATGCGTTTTTTTTTTTAAAAAGTTATCAAGCTCTTAAAAAATCACCCTTTACTTGTCTAAAATTACGTGTAACAAAATCTCAAAGCAATACTGTTCAATATTTATATTACATAAAACTTGTTGAGTACTATAAATTGCATCGTTACTTATGCCATTGAGTTTTACAACATTATTAACTCTTTTGCCTTTAAACTTATGGACTACACTTTCCTTAACTAGCGAGCATTCTGCACCAGAATCAAAACAAAATGGAATAGACTCACCGGATGCCTTTATTGTTCCAGAGGGTGGAGCTACTGCGCAGATATCCACACGCTTTTCAGAGATTCTTTCATTTCCACCTGATCGGCCTTTTGGACATGCCGTTGCAAAGTGCCCAATTTCGTCACATTTGAAGCATTTGACACCAGATCGATCCTTCACACCCGTCGTATTTGTGCTGTTGTAGGTTTTGCCTTTACTCTGGCCCTTCTGCAAACGTGCCCGACACTCGGCATATCTATGCCCAATCTTTCCACAGTAATGGCATTTCACCAGGGATGGAGATTTGAACTTTTTACGATCCGAGCCAGCTGCATCGTCTTCTATGTTGCGCTTCCTGAAGGAGTGTGCCTGCAGCTGTTGTTGTAGTTCATTGCGAGTTTTTACATTGGTGGTAAAAATCCAGCGCGCCAACTTGCTGTCAACTTGCGCCATGTGAGCCAAAGTTACAGACACAGCTATTTCTTCCAACTCCTTGGCTTTCCATTTAGACATAAGCATCGTGACAATCCGGCTGCCGTATTCAGCAAATCCTTCTTCTGGTTTCGGTCGACCATTTAATACATTGAGAACCATGCCAGCAGAGGTTTCAATTCCAACAAAACGCTGAAGAAACAGTTCCCTGAACTGCGCCCAAGTGATTCCGGCAAAGCATATTTGTGAAAGCCACTGTGATGCGGTGCCTTCTAATGCCTTACTTAGTGCTATCACCAGATTGCTACCTTGGAGAACGTTGTCAGCAAATATGAGGTCCACAGTGCTACACCAAGATGAGGGCTCCGCTCCAGCAACGTCAGGGTTAAATTTTGGTAGGGTAATGTGTGACGCCTTACCATCGGATTGCGGCGCCTTTGGATTCTGCATGTTTTTAATTATTTCCATCAGGTTGCGATTTTGCAGTTCCAACGCTAACAAATGTGGATCAGTAGGCAAAGCAGATCCCACTTCTGATGTCGGAGATGATTGATTTTCCATTTTCACGCAGTAAGTTCTGTTCGTCTCTGAGGCACCACAAAAACTAAACTCGTCACGCACATTCTGAGCTAACTCAAACTACTCTTCTGCCCCTACGAACAGATCTTACTCAGCAGCAGAATATGTTTCTTTCCCTGAACTGCTGTGCGTTCTGAGAACCGTTAGCGACATCGTGTCGCCATTCAAAACTGTACATGCATGCACAACGGTCCAACCAACCCTTCTATGCCACACATATACAGTGGGCTAATTTACCATTCTATGCCAAACATAAACAGTGGGCTAATTTACCATTCTACGACATACATATGTATATACACATAGCAAAAACCAACTCATAATTATGGATGTTGGCAATAAATACAACGCTAAAGAAGAAGCATGCGTGTGAAAAAAGTATGTACAAACCAGAGGGTGAAAAGAAAACCATGACTAAATACGTATTTACGTTTGTGTTGGACGCAGAAATATGCAACTTAAATGACGTAAATAAACAGTCAAATTGTTAATTGATACTCTTAGCACAACTTGCGATGCTGCTCTAATACAGAAAAAGTACAACTGTCGTCGTAAGCCAGTATAAAGTGAGTAACTGTCACAAAGTTAGGCGGAAATAGCAAAGAAGTAGATTTCTGGAATAAATGCACAGAGCGCGCCACTTTGTTGTGAAGAGAGTTGACAAGCTTAGCGATGCGTTTGTTAGGTTCGTTGAATACATGTTCTTGGGGGTTTTTGTAGTTTTTAGGAGATGATTGCGTCTTAATAGACCCTCAAGCGCGAATTCGAAACAACTCTTGATGTCAATCATAAAGCAATCTTACCATTTACTATTTTAAAGAAAGATATTAAGTAAGCTACCTGACGTCGTGCTTGCAGGTTGTTGACATTGAAATGGTCGTAGATATCATTTATTGACCAATGTCCTCCAGAAAGGTCATAAAGATAGCCTAAGCTCTTACAGAGTTTTATTTGTATTTTTTCGATACTTTTTATTTCGGCGTCGGTGAAAGAGATCAAATGACGGTGCCGTATTTCAAAACTGGAAAAATCAGCGATATAAAAAGGCGTAGTAATGAACTGGGTTTCGTGAAATGCTAGTTCTGATTACAAAACGTAAAACTTTGAAAACCTGGAGAATGATCTTATCAATATGCTTGTTGAAAGTCTGTTTGTTGCATATGATGATACCCTAGTACTCTACGTGCACGATTTCGCTTATTGCGTTATTGTTTAAATAATAGCTAGCTGGAATTCGAGAGTGTGATCATGAGTATGATACGGCTACACACTTTTTGAAGTTCAAATCTAGTTTCTTTTTGTGGCACCAGCTCGATAAAATATGTGTGTCTTGTTCCCTAGTTATCGCACTGAAGATCTTCAAATCAAATGCATAAAGCAGATATTCAGACTGAAAACTATCACGAATACCATTTATAAAACTATCAAAAACAGTCGGGCATAGGTGTGTTTCTTGGGGTAGTCTTGAGGTCACATCATTCTTGCTATTTGAATGTTCATCAACTTTAGCTTGAAATTGCCTTGTATATTTAGAAGGATACTAAATGCTTTGCTGAAGTCCGTGTATAAACAGCCTGACCGTTATTTAGAGCTTCTAGTACGTAATTTACATAAATGAACAACTTGAATGCTGTGGACGTAACCGTGCTGTTTACAGGTGATAATACTCTTATGGTTAATATGGTGAGTTGAGTAAAAACTATATTTTCAAAGAGTTTAGCAAGAGTGGATTGTATACAAATTGATCTATAGTTGGAGACATCAGACCTTGGGCCATTCTTGTCAATAACGCAGACATAGAAAGATTTTCAAGCATTTGGGAATGTACCATTTTGGAGTGAGAAACTGAATTTGTGTGTAATGTGTTTACTGAAGCTGATGGCACAATTTTTGAGAAAGATATTTGGCTAGCCATCTGGACCAGCGCCCTTCCTCGTATTAACGTCGTTAATGCTAATCTCTAACTTATTAATGGTAGCAACCGCCCAAGCTCATTTTCTATTAATGCGGAGCACTGACGAGATTCTTGATAGTATACCCTCTGAAGAAGGATGCAAACATATTGTTAATCTCGATTCCCAAGTCTGCGGTGCGATTTTCTCAGGACATGTTGCGCGGAATATCACTTCATGATTGACTTTGTCTATATAATTCTTGTAACATAGAATATGGAGATTTTTAAATTCTCGTCATAATTCAGTTTGGGTCGTTTTTCTTATTGGCGGAGTGAGCTTCCTTTTCGAGTAATGTTTTATGTTTTAATTCGTTCTTAAACGAGTAAGGAAAATTACTGTGTACGAATTACTACATCTGTTAAGAGACCTTCCTGTACCATAAAATATTCTGATTTTGCTGTCTAGGGAAGGTTATGAGTACAGATTAGACCAATCGACGTTAAGATAATAGGCATTTAGGCTACCTTATTGAGCGTTATTGAAGTAGAAAACTGGCAACTTGGCTTACGCTAGGTTGGAGCTCAATAGTGGTATCAAGGGTAGTATGGTACAAGTCCATGGTGGTGTGTGTCGAGGAGTGTCTGTTAGGTGTCCCACTAGTATCAAGTGATGATCTAGGGGGAAATTAAACGCATTCCACGATAATATAGAAGTTATTACACTTGATTTTAATGTAGGTTTGATTGATATCTTCATCGAGAGAAAAGAGAACAGTTGAGCTTGGTGCATATTACTCTCACATTCTAGTAAAGAATTTACATGGCCTGGGTTCCACATTTTTTTTGAAAATTTTTGGAAACTTATATCGGTAAACCGTTAATATGTATATATAATTGTTTAGGAAACGTCACCATTCTCTACCAGGAGCCAGGCTGAGCTGGAATAAGTTCCGATTTAAATATCACTTATGATATCCATCGGCCGGCTCCGGTGGCTTATACTTTAAAATTGCTCGAGCAAAAGATAGAGAAGGATTTTCAATCAGTAGCGGGCATGTGCGGCCAGCGGAAGGATGACCCAGTCGACAAAGTTTAAAACTGTGTATATTAGCAGATAAATCTGGAGGCACAACAGTCTACATGACGGTCTTTACCATTTGCTTTCTTGGATTCTTTAACAATCAACACAACAACATTTGATCCCCCCGAAATTATTTCTTCTGTTGGGGCTGAGACACTAGTGAGCGTCTTGAAACTATTTTCAACTGATGTTAGTCTATTTTTTAGTTCGGTATATTTATCGTCCATGCGTTTCTTCTGGTTAATTAGTTTTGCGACATCCTTCCGGATATCGATGAAGTTTTTTTCTATGGTACACTTAAAACTATCGAATTTTTTCTTAAAGGACGCTTCTAACCACAACACGTTCGGGATGGGATAAATACCGCATTTGCAGACAAAAAAAGATAGAGGCCGAGCAGACGTTCCTTTGTCCGACCATGAAGAAGTTCGAATAGCAATTACCCGCCTGAAGAACAACAAAGCATAGGGGGCCGATGGATGCTAACTATAACCGTGTAAGCGGTGTCTACGCCAGTAAAGAAGAATTAAGTTTACGGACAAACTATTGCAAATTTCCCCATCAATTAATTCTAATAAAATCTCATAGCGAAGAGCGAACATATGACAGACGTGGTTGATCCGTTAAGTAACTAACTATACGGACATTCATTTGTTCCAGAGCGAAAATTGGTGAAATCGGACTAGAACCACTCCTACTTCTCGTACAGAAAAATTTTAAACTCCATATGATTCTTACACTTTCTTCATCGGGATAATAGTGCTTTTAATATATGCTCTCTCAGGTCAAAGAATTGTCAAAATCGGACCCCCGTTCCGAATATGAGGACCTCAGCGCCTGGGGCAACGGCGAATGCCGCAATCGATGGAATGATGAACTGTGCGAAATTTTTACATAATTCAGCGAAGACAACGGATACGTAGTACCCTTCGGGATAAGCATAGAAAGAGGAAGACCTCCACTCCTTTGAAAAGACCAGGTGATAAAATCGAGTGAAAACTTGCCCTAAACTCCCCTAACTATTTGACCGATTTGAAATATTCATTTACTGTTGGGAAGCTACACTGTCTGTGGTGAAAATGGGCTATATTAAATTTCAAATAACTCAGGGATCCATACTAAAACGCCAATAATGTAATCCAAGGTGTGAAAAAATGCGTGGGCTGCAAAAATTATTGCTAATAGAACAAAATAATGCATTACATATTTCATACCATATAATTATTTATAAAAAATGTCGCGACATCTATATATGTCTAACTATTATAGTTTTGTTACAATAAGTGTTTTTATCCTTTTAAAAAATATACTCGTATATAAATGCCACCGCTATAAAAGCTTTTTTATTTATACTTTGGAATTAATCCTTATTAAAACTAATAACTCCCTATTTAAATATGCTTCAATACCATTATATAACTTTTTAAATTATTCAATTTGGACATACCATTTGAAAGATATATCAAAGTTATTTGAAAAATGTCACATGGTCGCCGTTCAAGCTGATAGGTCATCCGGCACCATAATGGGTCAACTCGACAGGCAAAAATTTATAGCATACTAACTGTCAAATCGATTGTTATTGCAGTTGGGAAAATTTGTTCATTCGGGTTGATATGCAAAGATTTTCGAACTTTCGGGTGTCTTTTTACCGAATACATCGACTAATAAGTGAATTATTTCAATGAAAATGGAAGAGATTATTTTACTCATAACAGTGTATCCTTGTCCCTAAAATGGATAAAATCCAGCGAAAACTTGACTTTTTTGTAATATTTCTTTATTTATCGAATCTGTTTTTGTTTTAAAAGCCTAACAATAAGTAATAAAATTTTAATATATATTAAATATATTTAAAAACAAGAAAAAACGTTAACTTCGGCTGCACCGAATTTAATATATCCTTCACAGATGCACTTCTTTTAGTAACTATGTGTTAAGTTTGTATGAAAGCTATATGCTATAGTAATCCGATTACATTGTTGTCTCTGAGCGATTTACCGATATTTTCGGTGAAAAATTAGGTTAGGTTAGGTTGGGCACTGAGTTCTTCGTGTTTGATATCAGGGACCTTGAAAAGTATAAGTTTTTCCACAAGGGATACCTCAGCTCACATACCGTATTTGAGTAAAGTTTTATTCCGCTATGATCATTGGTTTCTAATGTATATATTATACAGAGAAGGCATCAGATGGAATTCAAAATAGCGTTATATTGGAAGAAGGCGTGGTTGAGAACCGATTTCGCCCATATTTAGTATATGTCATCAGGGTGTTAAGGAAATATTATATACTGAATTTCATTGAAATCGGTCGAGTAGTTCCTGAGATATGGTTTTTGGTCCATAAGTGGGCGACGCCACGCCCATTTTCAATTTTTAAAAATAGGCTGGGTGCAGCTTCCTTCTGCCATTTCTTCCGTAAAATTTTGTGTTTCTGACGTTTTTTGTTAGTCGGTTAACGCACTTTTAGTGATTTTCAACATAACCTTTGTATGGGAGGTGGGCGTGGTTATTATCCGATTTCTTCCATTTTTGAACTGTATGTAGAAATTCCTGAAGAAAACGATTCTGTAGAGTTTCGTTGACATAGCTATAGTAGCTTCCGAGATATGTACAAAAAACTTAGTAGGGGGCGGGGCCACGCCCACTTTTCCAAAAAAATTACGACCAAATATGCCCCTCCCTAATGCGATCCTTTGTGCCAAATTTCACTTTAATATCTTTATTTATGGCTTAGTTATGACACTTTATAGGTTTTCGGTTTCCGCCATTTTGTGGGCGTGGCAGTGGGCCGATTTTGCCCATCTTCGAACTTAACCTTCTTATGGAGCCAAGAAATACATGTACCAAGTTTCATCATGATAGCTCAATTTTTACTCAAGTTACAGCTTGCACGGACGGACGGACGGACGGACAGACAGACATCCGGATTTCAACTCTACTCGTCACCCTGATCACTTTGGTATATATAACCCTATATCTGACTCTTTTAGTTTTAGGACTTACAAACAACCGTTATGTGAACAAAACTAAATATAATACTCTCTTTAGCAACTTTGTTGCGAGAGTATAAAAACTGAGGGATAGTTCGTATACAGGAAAACTGAGGGACTAGTTCGGGCAAGCAGACAGACGGATGGACATGGCTTAATCGACTCTGCTCAACATACTGATCATTTATAATATACTTTATAGGGTCTCCGACGCTTCCTTCTGGGTGTTACAAACTTCGTGGCAAAATTAATATATCCTGTTTAGGGTATAACTAGACAAACTCAAGCAAGAAACTGAGCTGCGTTGGTGATACGTTGCTCTTTAGTACGCAGGCATATCTCTTCTCTTAAGGCATGTTTGATCGAAGGAATGTACGAGTAACAAAGCATTAGCCAAAGGGTTTGGGTGATCTCGGAGTTTAGATATACTCGTATGTGTATTTAATTCTACTGTCCTCTACTTTTTTTTTACCATGAGGATACCAAGATCTTTATAGTTAGATATTTCCATTACGCATGTACCATGGTAAACACGTGATTGTTTTAAGCAATTTTGATTGGAACCTTTGGTTTTTATGCGGTTTTAGGACCGCATTGTATAAAAGTACTTTGTTGTCTAGGCTAAGTTTGGAGTTTTTATTTAAAAGCCAATTTAAGTTTGCAGCTCTTATCTTTATGCAAGTTATTTTACTTGCTATATGTTTTCTCCTAAAATATTGTTCCTTTTGATTGCCGGGCATATTTTTCGTCTAAGCGAGAATGTAACACGCTTACACTTTTGTTCATTCACATTTTTACGCCAGTTGGCTAGCCATTTTTGGACAGAACATAAGTGCTCTGCTAATATTTTTGATGCTATAATGTGGCATTTGTTAAGGCTCACTAAAGCTGTGTCATCTACAAAAGTTGAAGTCAATATATAATATTATTAGCTGTTCGAAGATCTGCTGTATACTCGTATATTATGTATAGAGTTGGTCCTAAAACAGTGCCCTGGGGTACACCAGGCCTTATATGTCGCTCATCAAATATGAAATCTCCCACTTTTACCATAAATTGTCTATTTTTTAAATAAGACTGCAATGTTTTATACAATTCTAAAGGTAAAATATTTTTAGTCTTATATAAAAGGCTTTCATGCCACACCTTATCAATTGCCTTAGGCACGTCTAGACTCTCTGTGCTCAAATGCTTTTCTTATCTCGTTAGTAATTTTATTTACTTGCTCTATCGTGCTATGTTTTTCACGAAACCGGAATTGGTGCGTTGGTATTATATTATTTTCGTGGAGGAAAGGAGACATCTTTGATAGTAACACTTTTTCAAATATTTTAGAAAGACAAGAAAGAAGTCTTTCCCAGCCTTATCAATCAAGATAATCTGCGACTTTTTCCATGAAATTGCATTGAAGAGCAAAGAGAGCACTTCTACAGCAATATTTGGTAACTAAATCAGCATTTTTGGGGTAATATTGTCATATCCTGGTGACTTTTTATACCCTGAACATATACCCTGTTCAGTTTGTCACGAAGTTTGTAACACCCAGAAGGAAGCGTCGGAGACTCTATAAATTATATATATAAATGATCAGTATGTGGAGCTGAGTCGATTCCATCGTCTACTCCGTCCGAAGTAGCACCTGTTGGCAAGAGTTTACGCTGGTTCCCAGATAGACGAAATTATCTACGACTTCAAAGTTATGACTGTCAACAGTGACGTAAGAGCCAAGTCGCGAGTCCGACGACAGTCATGGAGAAAGTAGAAAGATATCAATATCATCGGCATACGCCAGCAGCTGTACACTCTTATAAAATATTGTACCTGCTCGATTAAGTTCCGCAGCTCGAATTATTTTCTCCATGAGCAGATTAAAGAAGTCGCACGATAGGAAGTCGCCTTGTCTCAAACCTCGTTTGGTATCGAACGGCTCGGAGAGGTCCTTCCCGATCCTGACGGAGCTTTTGGTGCTGCTCAACGTCAGTTTACACAGCCGTATTAGTTTTGCGGGGATAACAAATTCAGACATCGCGGCATAAAGGCTCCTTTTCGTGTTGTCGAAAGCGGCTTTGAAATCGACGAAGAGATGGCGTGTGTCGATTTTATTTTCACGGGTCTATTCCAAGATTTGGCGCATGGTGAATATCTGCTCAGTTGTTGATAAGGTCCAATCAGTTTGTTGACGGTGGGCTTTAATATTTCACACAATGCGCTCGATAGAATCTTATACGCGACGTTGAGGAGGCTTATCCCACGGTAGTTGGCGCAGATTGTGGGGTCTCCCTTTTTATGGATTGAGCATAGCTCACTTAAATTCCAATCGTTGGGCATGCTTTCCTCCGACAATAATTTACAAAGGAAGACATGCTCCTCATCAGTTCTTCGCCGCCGCGTTTGAATAGCCGCTTTGTTGTTCTTCAGGCGGAACTTCTTCATGGTCGGGCATCGTTATCGATTGGGGAATCGGGTTCGCCTTCTCCTGGTGTTGTGCGTTCACTACCATTCAGCGGGCGGGAGAAGTGTTCCCTCCATAATTTAAGTATGCTCTGGACATCGGTGACTAGATCACCTTTGGAGGTTCTAAAAGAGTATGCTCCGGTCTTAAAATCTTCTGTTAGTCTCCGCATTTTTTCGTATTTACCGACCCGTAGTGCCAAAGATACCTTCTTTGCCCACTCTGACGTTAAAGTCGCCAAGCACGATTTTGAGATCGTGGCGGGGGCAGCTCTCATAAGTGCGCTCCAAGCGCTCATAAAAGGCATCTTTGGTCAAATCGTCCTTCTCTTCCGTCGGGGCGTGGGCGCAAATCGGCGATATGTTGAAGATCCTCGCATTGATACGGAATGTGGCTAGACGTTAATTCATTGGAGTGAATGATAGTACTCGGCGACGGAGTCTCTCTCCCTCCACGAATCCAACACCAAACTTGCGCTCCTTTATATGGCCACTGTAGTAAATGTCACAAGGACCTACTCGTCTCAGTCCTTGTCCGTCCATCGCATTTCTTGGATGGAGGTGATGTCAGCCTTTATTTTCACGAGGACATCAACCAGCTGAACAGCGGCACCTTCCCCATTAAGGGACCGGACCTTATAGGTGCATATCCTCAATGCGTAGTCCTTATTTCGATTTCCATGGTCGTCATCAAAAGGGGAGTCTCTCATCCGAGGCTGGTTGTTAATTTTCATTGGGGGTGTTTTTTTACGTGGCGGGCCCCAAACCCAGCGCACAACCCTTTGTAGGGGATATTTCGCCTTCTCACTTTAGCTCGTCTTCAAACGGATGTTCTTAGGCTACCCAGAGGATACTTGATCAAAGACCGGAAGTCGTGAGCTGCTTGAGTCATATGTAAAAGAATCGTTTCTGGCCACTCCCAAGTGAATGGCGATCAGAGAACTTTCCTCACTTACGTGAACTTCTACACATGACTCCAAAGGTTATACATATATTATAAGATTATTTTTTCAAAATTTCATAGAGATCTGAGCACTAAATCCAAAGTTACAGCTGTCAACAGCGCACTTCTCCCATGTGCCCCAGAGTAATCGTTCGCCATTATTCCAAATTAAGCGGTGTGCAAGGTTTCTCAAGAATGTTCAATTATTTAAAAAAAAATCCGTCTTTGCAAACAAATCTAAAATAAATCGATTTTTTTTTTAGAAAATAAGTGTATATAACCCCTTAATATAAAGTTTTGCCACAACCTGAAGGAATATCTTCGGCTCTGACTCTTACAAGTTATAAGAGTATAAAATCATCGAACTTGGACGAGCTAAGTTACTTGTATAATATTAATTTTTGTCACTCCTGTAGGCTTTTTCCTTGCTCTGATCGTTGCAAATTGCAAGAGTACAAAATGTTCGAACACATGCGATCTTAGCCCTTCTCTACTTGATTCTTGTCATCTTCATAACATAGACCTTCTACTGAGTATGTCCAATGGTCGTATGGTCTGATGAAAGTACAGAAGCAATAAATAATAAACCGACTAATCTCGTAAAATGTATGCAGATATTACAATATGGTGTATGGTTACCAACGTAGTCGAGTTCAATTCATTCCTATTCATTTACGAGCGAATTCGAATTCCGGTTTTGGCATTAGTCACAACTCGTGGACTATGGCCAAGATAAATAGTCTGTCTTTCGATTAGCACTTCATTTGTTTTAGCTAAGGGTTTGGGGATCGACTTAAGAAGTTACAAATACATACTTCCACATAGTTTTCGCTGATAATTACAGTGACAACGGGGCAATACAAAGTTGATGATCCTCCTAAATGATCTGACTGTTTAGTATCAAGTAGGGTTCCTTGAACGTTCAAAGTACTGAAAATTTAATTGTTATTCCAATAATATTTCTTTTTTACAGTCTTTCAAAAGTTTGTTATAAGTATTCAATCATCCTTACAACGGAGTTTTTGAACCAAGTGCTGGCTTTACAATTACTTAAGTGCTGCACTAGCTCTTATACAGCACGTATTTGCTAGGAAGCCAGTGAAATGAGGTCGTTCTGACAAAGTAACCGAACACGGTGAGCAGAAATTTAAAGTGAAAATAAGTAAGAAAGCGGTACAATAACACCGAAGATGTCGTGTTTTACACCTACAAAGCAGAAAGCAAACAAATGCATGCACATTAGCAACGTTATTGAGGTCCTCGATGCTGGTAGCTAGCTAGCTGCCATCGGTGACGCTACAACAAACAAATGTGGAATGTGGAATTTTTTATTGAACGAATTATTTTCAGTTAATTGTCAAAGGCGTTTGGTTTAAGTGGTTTTCGTGCATTTTTATAAACATCTCTTAATTTTCCATTGCTGCTGGATAAAAAAGCTGGTTCGGGATGCAGTAGTGCGTGTGACTCGCCCGCCAATGCCAATGATTATCACAGAGTCACAATCGCCGACTGGACCATAGTCGCGGTCACAGGCTGAGACTCGGGCGAAGACGATATCGAAGTCACAGGGGAAGTTGAAGTCCCAGTTGTTGTAGGCTCCGCTGCAGGAGGCTCAGCTGTAGACTGTAAAGCTTCCGCCACAATGGTTGGTACACCGATTAAGCGAATGGCCAGCAAATCCTCATGCCGGCCGAGATGTTACACGATTTGGCACGATTTGCCTTACAAACACACGAACAGTTTACATTGAAGGGTCAGCCGTAGACGGAGTGGCAGCGCTGCACGACACACAAACAAACCGACTAATACTAGGGTGGTCCGATAAGTACAAAACCTAAAATTTCGCAAAATCGAACTCGTAAAGTGACAAAAGTTCATAGCTAATATACTACATACCATATATCTAATAGACCTAATCCGGCGATCTTATTCTATCGGCGCCTAATCGGAAGTAAAAACGTCTAATTGACCTAATTGGGCTACAAACTGCTGTCGCAAACACCCTATTTTCCAGATTTGGGTCTCGGGACTTCTTTTTGTTTCCAAGTTTGGAACGTATTTTTCAAACGGATTAGGTAAGTGGGATCAGCACTGGATTAAGAGAACGGAAATAAAAAGAAGTCTAGTATGTTGAGAGATAAATCGCCATTTGTGCTATTTTTATTTCGTACTTACTTGGTCCCACTTGTAAGCGGCTTCGGACATTGAAAAAAGTTCTTAGATACACGTATTCTTCAGTGCAGTAAAGATGTTTCGGAGAATGTGTTGCTGTTGCTGTTGTTGTTGTTGCTGCTGTGCGCGGTTGCATGATGCAGTCGAATCGATCGCATCGATCAGTTAGTTTCGCAAGGCTTTGACTTGACTTAGCCAACTTGCCTGCAAACAAAATGAAATTAAGTCAACAACAACAATAGCAATAATAACAGCATCAACGACGAATAGCCGCATATAATGGCATAAAGTCAAATCGCATGTGCTTTGTGGTGTCAGCCGAAGCAAAGCGGTAATGAAATTGTATTGCCAACAACAACAACACGTGCAACTTATGTGAATTTCAGCACATTAACAGGATTGTCACATGCGAGCTAAGAAAAAATCAGGATACCACTACACACACGCCCATGCTTGTGCACGAAATTGGCCGCGGTGCGTGTGTCATCAAGTGGTCTGCGGCAAAGCCGACGACCGAAAACTCGCGTTCAACATGAAAGGCTACAATCGGAAAACCAATAACAACAACAGCTACGTGTGTATGTATTACAAAATATAGGCAGAAAAACAAGAAGAAATGAGCAGTGTAAGAGAATGGTCGGCGGCAATTCATTTAACATTTTAATGACGCAAATGAATTTAATTTAGAATCTTCTTCGCATACTTGAGAGGTGTGAATAATTATTTTGTACAAATGCGTGTAGCAAGCGGCCGGTCAGCGGCCACTTGGGGAAGTAATGCACTTATGCGATTCATATTGTGTGTGTCTAGCAGGTACAAGGTCTTCCAAGCCTTATGTTAGCTCTTGGTTCGACATCGAAAATAACTAAGTTGGTTTTACAATCTAGCTATCGAAGATTAGGGCGTGTAAGATCCGTTCTTTAAACATTTGGCCTATTAAGAGCCTTTGGGGATATAATTATCTTATTTAAGATAATCCATTATTCGCACGAGACAAAGATTTCGTTCTGAGTTTTATCCGCACAATGAAAGATAGTCGGTTACGACGATTCTTAGAGGTACTTTTCTTCGTAAGTCTCTGAAAATTTTAAATCAGATCGCAATAGATGCGACAAGGTTTCCTGTGATACATAGTAGGTGTACAATGTTGATATATAAGATTAATCTCGTTTATAAATCTCCTGTAGCACTAGTTGATGTCTCAAACAGGGGCGTCAGTAATTCTAATAACAGTTCTACAAATTGGACGGAAATATCTGCATAATCGCATTTAACTTCCCTTAGCACAAATACCATAAATTCCATTTTCAGTTATGGAACATCTGTCAAGAGAACTGATCAGATTTTTCGAAAAAATCTTGAAACCTCTTGGTTTATGTGCTCTCAAAACTGAAAACGTTAAAAAGTCGAAGTTTCGACGATATTAATCAAACTCAAGAATTAAAATTAAAATAAAAAATTTGTTTTATACAAAAACCGTCGAGGAATGTTGTATAATTAAGAGATTCAAAATGCTAGCGTTCTTCCTTTTCTTCCACATTTATTCTCTCAATATCTATCCTGTTACTATGTAACCCGAATGTTATTACTACAAACATGAAAACATAAAATACGCCGCCATATAAAATAAAAGATAATAAGTGAAAAATTGAATTTGTAATGAACATGATCGATCTGATTTGAACTAATTTCCGCACCGACCAACGTCGAATGCCTGCGTGCGATTCGCCACATGGTGCTAACGCTACCAAAGGCCACCGAACGCAAAGAGAAATTGCCGAAATGGTAGTCGACTGGTAGTCAATGATGAGCAAACATTATTTCGGAAATTCGGCTAAATCATGCAAAACTGATTTCCGACAACCATTCACAACCCGATCATATACGTTAAGAGATTGTCTGTAAACCTTTTTGTTGTTTTTTTTTCTAGTATTCTCGGGCGTCGTATTAGTATTTTAACATAATTTTTGCCAAATCATGTTGAAAGTTAATTAAAACAGAAATTTATCACACTCTTTACTGTTGTTAGTGATCTTTAGCGCGATCGACAATGGGAAAATTCATGAAGTTTAACATTTTATGAAGCGATTTTTTTTATTTTTTACGCTCTTGTTCTTATTTTATAGCTATTGTATGTGTTCGGACATTAGACCAGCTATTAGAGCCACTGACCTAACTGTGATTGATCAACTGATGATCGGCGAGGATCATCCAAATCAGGCTAAACAAATGATTTGGACACAGCGGGTATGTAACGTATCTTCAAAGTGTGTGGCGCCGCCTTCTTTTTTGAGGGAATTGTTTATGGAAACAATAAGTTTCAAAATCTTCATACGATACATACTTACTCGGGAACTGAAAATGATCGTGACATGTAGAACTGGTGGAATGTTATTTGAAACGGGTAAAAGTATACGCAAATTATTGTAAATTTATTGAAATAATTTTCAAATTCAAATTTATTTCACTTCTTCTTGTAATATATTATACGTATTTACAGTGGCTAATGTATGTAAGTTAAGAGAACAGGCGGTTTTGCCTTTTCTACTTCAAAATTATTTGAGAATGAGCTATGATATGTTACTATTACTATTTACTTATTTTTACTTTATAACTAAGAATATATTTTACATCAGTTAATTAATTAATTCACTAAGATGAGTGTACGTGGAGTGCTCATAGCGATCGTTAAACCTTCTTTTTAGTCGGGACAATCTGTTTGCGACTAATTCAACATTAGCTCTGTCATGTAACTCTGAGGTAGCAAAATGCCACGGTAGGTTGAAATTTATTTTTAATATTGTAAGGTGGTTTGTAAATGATTGGTTGGTCAAAAAACTTTGTATAATTTTAATATAAACTAAGGGAAATTTGAAGACCATCATTTTGTACAAGAGCCCGTTGTGCCAAACAGAGTCGAATGGAGCTTTGATATCATACCAGTGGATTTGGACTTTGTAAAATTTGTGTTTATTATTCTTAGAATAAGCAATGGATGTAAGGTGTTATGTTCACGTCTGGAAACAAATTGCACTGGCGGGAGCACTTCATTGTCTTCCATGAAGGTCGACAGCCTTTCTTTTACAACTTTTTCAAAAATTTTACATACTGATGACAACAAACTTATTGGGCGATGTGACGTTGGGCATCCTACAGGTTTGTTGGGCTTTAATATTGGTATAACCTTTGAAAGCTTCCACCGAGACGAAAAATAGCATAATTGAAGACATTCGTTTATAATTCTTGTGAAATACTTTAATCCACTTCGAGGCAGGGCCTTCAGGCATAGATTTTGTATATTATCTAATCCTGGCGAATTAGATCTTCAAACATCTTGTAAAGATATTTGTGATAATTGAGGAGATCTCAGAGATATTTGTTGAAAATGTCTGTTCGGAGGTTATTATTTGAGAGTCTAAATCGCACACAAAGTTGTTGACTTCTGATATGGTTGCCTGATCGCTAAGGTTGTTAGAGTGACATTGATTCATTTCAAATGCATCGGCTAAAATATCCGCCTTTTGTGCTGGTGTGGAAAAACAGTAAGCATTTTGTCTTAATGTTGGTATGCTAGAACGTTTCTTCTTGATCACTTTAGATAGTTTCCAAAATGGGGAAGAATTATCTTCTAACGTTGCTAAAAGATTGTTCCAATTTTCATTTCTGAGAGCAAAAATCTTATTCACAATAAAATGACTAAGCCATCTAACTAGGACGAGATCGGCCGTATTTCTGTATCTCAACCAATTCCGCCGGTGTCGATTTCTATGTTTTATAAGTGCAATGATATTTTGGGGATGTGGATTTGAGTGACAGTAGACACCCTTTTTTGGAATACTACTTGCTTTGGCACAAAAAATTGCCTCGTTGAAGTTGTTTATTAACCTATCAATGTCGCCTGTATTTCTGACAGCAGCTTGATCAATGCAATTTAGGTGCAGATTAACCTTTATTAAATACGTATCTAAATATTTTTACTGAGCTAAAATTTGTGTGAAAAAGAGTTTTCACAGGTAGGTGATCAGATCCTAAATCGTTTATTGCCTTGGTGTTAGAAAACACTTGGGGGTGGTTTGTTAAAAACAGATCTAAATTAGAAGTTCTGCTGCGACTATTAGCAGGCACGTTTGAATGTACTGTTGAGTATAACTCACTGATACCTATTAATGACGAATGATCATGCAGAATGTAACCCCAAGTATTTGCACGGTAGCAGGCCCAAGAGTTATGGCGACAATTAAAATCTTTAAGTCATTTTCAAAGTTACGTTTAAGTTCGAGGCTTGATTGGCCTCCAGGAAAATATAATAGCAGCAGTGGATTGAAACAGAATTCCCTGTGGGGCAAAGTACATTAATGCCAATGCATTCTATAGCTTTGGTGTTAAGGAGAGGCAAAAGGATATGGCGAATAGATTTTTTAATAATTATGTTCAATCATTTGTGTATATATAATATGAATTGTTTTTATAGAAATTTTTTCATTAAGCCACGTAAACAAATATCATGTTTCTATTGGTGATGAAATCTCATCTATTTTACTTCGAACACCTCTGGCATTCCAAGTGACAATTAATAAGTGGTTCAACACTATTTAAGAAACTTGCCAGGTAGTGAGGTTATAACTTCAAACTGATCAGATTTTGATTTACAATTTCTTAGATTTCTAATTAAATCGAAAGTGAGTGACTTAATCTCTTCAATACTGAAGAGTTCTTCATTGATGTTTGGTGAATTTAGTTGTTGCGAAGTTACCCAAGTAGGGTTTGCCGGTGGGATTGTTTGGCTACAAGTTCCTGTCATTTATACTAAGAGCATTAATTATATTGTTTGTCTTAAGTCTAGAATGATTCTGCTGTTTTTGAGATCTTAAATTAATATAACTTAATCTGCTCGGGCATTCGTAGAAGTTAGACTTTTGGGGCTCGTTACAATTTCCACATTTAATAGCTGACTAGTCTTTATAGTCCGCAGTTTTGTGGTTTCCCGCACATAATGAACAATACGCATTTACTGCACAGCGACTGGATCCGTGGCCAAACATTTGACCGTTATAGCATTGCGTTGGTTGATTACTATGTCGTTTTTGGTATTCCCATTTTACTCTCTCGGAATTTATAACATCATGATTTTTCTAAAACCGAAAACCAATGGTTTCGGTTACAGCTGTACGTAAGGAGCTTGAAATGCCGGCCCTCTGTTCCCTCCTCGCTCCGAGTTGTTGACGAGTTCTCTCGGAAAGCGGGAGAGCAAGTCGATTAGAAAATATTTCCTAGTGTTTGTTGACGTGAGCTTTTTTGCTCCACAGAAGAAGGTGCGAATCTTGGCTGCAATGAGCTAGCGGTCCATTTTTGAATTTTACCTCGTGGAAACTGAAGCATGATTTTGACATCGTGGCGGGGCCAACTCTCATAGGTGCACTCCCAGCGCTCATAGAAGGCGGCTTTGGTTACATCATCCTTCTCTTCCGTCCGAATGTGCGCTCCTTTATATGGCCACTGTAGTAAACGCCACAAGGACCTACTCGTCTCAGTCCTTGTACCGTCGATCGCATTTCTTGGACGGCGGTGATGTCAGCTTTCACTCTAACGAGGACATCGACCAACTGGGCAGCGGCACCTTCTCAATTAAGGGACCGGCCATTCCAGATCCATGCTCTCAAACCATAATCCTTAATTCGTTTGTCATGGTCGTCATCAAAAGGGGGGTCTCTCCAGTGAAAGTGCAACGTGAAGAGAAGGCGAACCTGATTCCTCAATCGATGACGATGGAGCAAACGTTCCATTGCCCGACCATGAAGAAGTTCGAATAGCAATTACCCGTCTGAAGAACAACAAAGCAGCGGGGCCGATGGATTGCCGGCCGAGCTATTCAAACACGGCGGCAAAGAATTGATAAGGAGCATGCATCAGCTTCTTTGTAAAATATGTTCGGACGAAAGCATGCCCAACGATTGGAATTTAAGCGTGCTCTGCCCAATCCACAAAACGGGAGACCCCACAATCTGCGCCAACTACCGTGGGGTAAGCCTCCTTAACATCGCGTATAAGGTTCTATCGAGCATATTGTGTGAAAGACTAAAGCCCATCGCCAACAAACGATGCCAAACAAGGTTTCAGACAAGGTGACTCATTATTATTCGACTTTTTTAATCTACTGCAGGAGAAAATATTTCGAGCTGCAGAACTAAATAAAGAAGGTAGCACCTTCTATAAAAATGTACAGCTGCTGGTGGACGCCGATAATTGGCCTCGACATCCGCGCCGTTAGTTCTGCTTTCTCCAGAATGGATAAGGCAGCGAAGCAAATAGGTCTAGTGGTGGACGAGGGTAAGACGAAATATCTCCTGTCATCCAACAAACAGTTGTTGCATTCGCGACTAGGCTCCCACGTTACTTTGTCTGTCATAACTTTGAAATCGTAGATAATTTGGTCTATCTTGAAAACACATGAACACCAACAACAACGTCAGGCTCGAAATCCAACGCAGAATATCTCTTGCCAACAGGTGCTACTTTCGACTTAGTGGCCAATCTCGACGAACAAAAACGGGGAAGCAGAAGAAGAGGAAGACCTCCATTCCGTTGGAAGGACCAGATGGAGAAGGACATTGCTCCGCTTGGAATATCCAATTGGCGCTGCGTAGCAAAAAAGGAAACGACAGGTGCGTTGTTGTTAACTCTGCTATAACCGCGTGACTTTTCACCCAATTTTATTTATTTTAGATACAAAGATGTGTTCTGCAATATTCAGTGAGATAACTAAAATATTGGGTGCTATGCTGCTGTGTGCTATAGGAATCTGATCTGAACAATTTCTTCGGATATTGCATTATTGTTGAACAATAACTCATGTTAAATTTCGTGAATATATCTCGTGAAATGAAGAAGTTAAACATACATACATGAACTTCATTCCGCTTATTCAGTTTGTAAGTATATATTATAGTGGTCCGATATCGATTTTGAGTAATGAGCAGCTTCTTAGGGGGAAAATAATGTGTGCAAAATTTCAGATTGATATCTCAAAAACTAGTTAGTTACTTAGTTGCCGTACATACAGACAAACCCAGAGACGGACATGGCAAAATCGACTAAACTCGTCTTACTGGTCATTTAGTTATATTTATATTTTATAGGGTCTCCGAGGTTTCCTTCTGCGGATTACAAACATAGCAGAGTGATTAATCGAACAAGTAACTAATATGTAGGAATAGGCTCGCGCTACAAATGGATATAGAATGGCAAGATGCCATATCCCATTGATGATCCACAAACTTTCTAATATTATTTTTAATAAGTTAGCATTGTTATTAGCTTCTGATATTGATTTTTAACAAGCGAGCAGAGCCCAACCATAGCTATGGTTGATGAGGAAACTAACGAATCGAAAGCCTTTGTTATTAATACCGTTAAGCAGGAAACTGTTTTAATAAAGAAAACTACTTAATTTCAGAAGAAAGTTTACTTCGTTTAATATTTCCGTACTATAATTACATTATAATTACTTACTGTCTGTATGTATTTCGGAAATTAATTCGACAGCAATGATTAGTTTTGTCAAGTGGTGACAATTACTCCACCAAAATTACATACTTGAATTTGTACTACGTTGACAAGCTATAGCTACCAATTTTTCAAAAGCTTCACACGCATACATATTGTATTTATGTATATATGGTATGATAAACGATGTGTAATGACAAGGCTAAATGAAAACAAGTAAGGAAGAGCTAAGTTCGGGTGCAACAGAACATTTATTACAATATATTAAGCGGGCAACTCTATTAACTGGACAGAAAGAATGGTAACCAGTCATTGAGAAAGCAGCCTTAAATTCGTTATTTTTTCCGATGAAATTTATTTGAATGAACATATTCAAAATTAAATCTCAAGTACAATCCCTTGGATTCTTATACCAACAAAAACGTTTTTGCCTTTATTCGTCAATGAAATTTCCACTGTATTGAACTCGTCACATACTAATAACATGTTCCGTGGATTTCATTAAGTTACCACACAAGTAAGAATTATTATGAGAATCGTTTTATGAACCGAAGTTGGCCAAAATCGGTGAAACAGGTTGTCTTAAAAGTGGGCGATTCTCATACCATTTTGGGTGTTAAATTTAATGTTTCAGGCGTATTTAGTTATTGATTTATGGCACTTTCAGTAGTTTTTAACGTTTGATATGAGAGGTGGACGGGGTTATCTTTCAATTCCATCCATTTTTACAGTATTGGTAGGAGTTCTTATAATATTTGATCTAGGAGAATCTATATCTTTTGTGGGCGTGACAGTAATCCCATAACGGTCATCTTCGAACTCGTCCTCCGTTTGCACCAAGTTTCTTACGATATCGCCATTTTGCTCAAGTTAGAGCTTGCACAGACAGACGGACGGATGGAAGGAAAGACAGACATGCGGATTTCAACTCCTCTCGTCATCCTGATCATTTGTATATATATAATTCTCTATATCTCGAATAGTTTTAGGTGAACTAAACTTTAACTCTGTAGCAACATGTTGCAACAGTATAAAAAAATAGTAGTAGTCTAGCGCTTGTTATTTATAAAAAAGCAGCTGTTCAACGGTAAACACTCCACGTTCGGCTATCGATTTATGTCCATTTGTGACTTTTTCGATTATCGGGATTCTTTCTTCGCGCGTGTGTTAGGTTCAAAACGTCATTTTTGCATGTTTAAGATTTGTTGTTGTTTTTTTAACTTTTTAATACTTGATTTGGGTTTTTTGTTAAGGCACTATAATTAAATTCGTCTTGATAGGCCCCTCATTGAAAGTTTTAATTTAACGCTTGTCAATTTGTCTACTTGAATAATCCATTCGCGCTGCGAACTTCAACCAAGTGCATGGCTTGTCCAATTACATGTCATAATGCTGTAATGTGGTGAGTAAGTAAATACTCTCAGCGAGTGTGTGTCGATAGTTTTCATTCAAAAATTCAAATTATGATTTTTGAGCGTCATTTAAGTAGGCAGGCGGACATTAAGTCTGGCTTGGCAGCAAAAGATTGACTGATGGACTTTAAACTTTTCTTTTAGCGCTGCTCTTATGTTGTTGTTATTGTTAGCTAACGCTTCTTAAAGTGCAGTAGTTGTTACAAAAGAGTTAGAAGACTGACAGAAGAAAGACTGCAATTAAAAGAAGTTCGCTTTATCGCTGCCGAACAACGAGCAAATCAATGGATTTTTTCGAAGAAGTACAGAAGTTTACACGTGAGTTGTATGTGCGTATGTGTACTTATGGATGAGTTGTCTGATAAGTCCGTCAATTTCAGAAATTTGAAACAGAAGCGCTGAGTTGTGCCGAGGGGCTCGATTTAAGACTTGCGTACTTTTAGTAAAATCACATAAGCTTACTTAAAGATCGTTTAGGATTTAATATGTCCTAATATATCGAAATTTCGCGATCGGGATTGATGAAAGTCGAATTTCCGGTAGTTCTGATATTCTTAGAGAAGGAAAGCAAGTGCAAAAACTGAGTTCTTCGAAACATTTAAGGGATATAGATGACAATAACTAATTGCTAATATATATGTTGAAGAAAAAATATTTTACGCCGAGATTATTGCTGTGCTGTGATACGTTGTCAAACCTAAGGAAGAAAAAAAAACAAAATTTAGCGAGTTTAAACGTAACCAAAAGGCTGTCTTGAAAATGAGAAGGTATTGGCTGAATTTTGAGAAAGTGAATATTAAAAAAAAACCTAATAAGTTTACGAAACAAAACGAGTCAAAACCACACTGAAATAAAACTTTATGCTCGCGTCAACAATTCTTTATTTCGCACAGCCGTTGTGTTATCAGATCACCCTCGTAAATTCTATATTTCTAGAATAACACGTGTAACTAAATAATTATTATCCTGCAGCAAAGTGTAACACTAACATAAACTTGTCTATTATTCACCTTTTATTGATAGAAGAACGTCAAAAATCAAGAAATATGAAAATTCTTTAGTCAACTTTTCGAAATTCGTTGATGCTACATAACAGAAATTAATGATCCCACCATGACCAGCACTATGGTAGCTGTTATAATTTGATTTTTATTATGTATTTTCAATTAACTGCTGAACTAGCCTTTTGTTGATGTCGAAAAGCTTACCTCTCACAGAATATCCATTTTCTGTGCCTAAACCCAATGTATTCTTGCTTGTCTTGTTTCTGATTCTATTCTTGTGTTTATGTTTTTAAAGATTGTTGAAACTAATCTTTAACATGTAAACAAATTTTTTCCATAATTATGAAAATCAAGAGTCATGTAGGTTTATTTTATGCTTCTTAGAACGTGAAAGTATTAGCGAGAGACAAACACGATAGTTGAAGAACAGTACATGAAGTTAGTGAATGTATAGATTATTCATATCAAGTTTTCCTGATTTGACACTTCGGGAAGGACTCGCTGATAAAAAGGTTTGCTGTACGTGTATAATCCAAAATCATTAAAGCCTCTGCTGTGGGAAAAGTATACAAAAATTCTGAATACTACCGTCGAATATTCTTTACAATAGTATTAACTTTTGCTTAATGATTGGAATCTCGTTAAATCTATCTAATGGAATCCGATACTCATGTCGTTTTTGTTCTTCGTCGTCTCACCGCTCTCTCCTCTTTCTCTATTTTCTACGACACTCGGGCCTACGATACTTTAAATAAAATCACTACATTAATGAAATGAATTTTAGCGCATAACCTCCATCAACCCGTTTTTGATCATACTTTTAGTCTCTACCTCCGAGGCAGTTTTTGTATTCGTGGATAGTACCTGTCTCTCATCCGAAATTCGATACCTCTAGTCTCGACATTGACTAGAACCAAGGCATAACCACCGGCATACAACTTCAGACAGTCTTCTTGGCTTGTTTGACATGCATATACCAAACAAGTAAGGAAGCGCTAAGTTCGGAAATAATCGAAGATTTTTTACTCTTGCAACTTGCAAGCATTAAAGTCAGGGAAGAACCTTCAGATATGAATCTAGGGCGAGTTTTCACCCGATTTTTTTTATTCTAGGCAGAAATATTCACCGTTTTAAGGAAACCACGCCCTTTACATTTTATTTAAATAACTCACATATTGGCCGATATATGCTGTATAAAGTCACCCGGAAGTTCGAAAATATTTTTATTAGGTTTATGGGGCTAAGGGAAGTATTAACCTGACTCAACCGATTTATAGCGCACGGATATAATACTATCAGGAGAGGACTCTCTTTAATTTTCAATCACAAATCTGCCACATTTACCAATATTTTCGATAAATAGTCAAATATAGCACTGGGGTTCAAATATTGGGTATATAGCGGTTTGAACAGTTTTTGTTGGGTTTGGAAAATTTTTGGCCATAAAGGCATTATTCGAACAAAGTTTTATCCCGTTATATTGATTGCTTCTTGATGTGTACACTCGAAAAGAAAGAGGGATACGGAATTTAAAATAGTATTGTATGGGAAGTAGGAGTGGCTGCAGTCCGATTTCGCCCATTTTCATACTGTAGCATGAACATGTGAGAGGAATGCCATATACCAAATTTCAAATCGAGGGGTCTCGAGATATGTGTTTTCACAAAAGTTGGCACTGCCACGCTCCATTAAAACCCTTTCATACCATTATTAATTTATTGCACTGTTAGTATGTTTTAATCCAATTTCATCCATTTTCGCACTGTTTGATTTTTGGAGCTTAAATGATTTAAGTGATAGTTAAGTTTATTAGAGGGCAGGGCCAGCCTCACTTTTTCAATTTTTTTATTTGCCTACAGGTGCCCCTGCGATCCTCTGTGCCAAATTAGAGTTTTACATATATAGTATGTATCTTAATTTAGGTCAATGGCGATTCGGTCCGATTAGGCCCATCTATTCACTCTTACAGTTTTTACTAAGGGTCGCGCATACCAAGTTTCATCAAGATATCTCAATTTTAACTCAAGCAACAGCTTGCACGGATGGACGATGGAATTAAAATTTTAATTTTTTTCCCAGACTTTGAACAAAAAGTCTAATTTCTTCGGCACATTTTCGTTATTTATTGGCTTAAAAAAATAAGTTGTAATGACAAAAACAAAATTCTTCGTCCAATAACTAAATAATGTTAGATTATTTGAAAGATGTACACAATTCGAATTAAATCGGTCCATAACTTTTCGAGAAATCGTGTCCACCGACTTCGAAATTTTGAGAAAAACGCATTTAAATTGTGGTGCGCTACAAAGACGTGGCCTCATAGGTGGAATTTTCCAAGGGTGTATCACTTAGAATTTCATTCGGATATATGTATTTTAAAATTTTGAAAGAATATTTTAAACACACTATTTAATAAGACAAAAAATCAATTTTTTTGAAATTTTCAGACCCACCAAACCCCTTAAGGGACTATTTATGAAACTCACAAAGACAAATATTAATTACTTACTTTTTATATTATTTCCTTATATGTACTTATGTATATATCTGTTGCAGTCCTATAAAGTTAATTAAGTTGAAATTACGTAAGAAATTAATATTTGTCTTCGTAGGTGCCATAAATAGTAATTTAAGTGAATACGAGTTGCCCTATAGAGTGAAAGGAGGCAATCCGGTACGGAATTCTCAGAAGATTAACTCATATTTCTATATACATAGTACATATGTATGTTGAATTTAGAAAGGAGTTCGAAAGAACCATAGTAATAGGCAGGAATACAATCAGTCACTAAATTGGTGCCGAACTGATAATTTTGTCTGTGAAAGTTACATGAGATTAAAGCAATAGTAGGAAGAAGGAATCAGAATATCTTCAACGCTTGTACTATATACTCCGCGATACCATTGAAAGAGCATAATTTCAATAAAGAGGAAAAAGGGATAGGTAGAAGATCGTAAAGAGAGCGCTATCGTTCTCGAGAGAAGTATGAAAAGAGATATATAGAGAGAAATAGAGTGCTGTGTGGAATTGCATAACCTCGGGTAGCCTGTATCAGGTTAGGTCGCTAAACATAGTACAGTTTTCTCCAGTTTTTGCAGCTAAAATGGCTCTCCTATATTTTGCAATATTCTTATATCAGTCAGAGCCAACCATAGTGTGCTTTGGCCGATATTAAAATAAAACCTCGTATTATTATAATTTTTTGAATAACATACTTACTTTATCGTATTTACCATTATATATGACATTTTTGTTCACTTGATAAAAAGAGATTAAATGATTTTAATTTTAATTTAATTTTTAGTTATATTCCAGAGTTTAATTACTTTCATTTTAATTTACAATTAATTGCACTAAGTTACTTAAATTTGATTTGAGAGAATAAATTTATTATAAAATACATAAAGAGAGCGCTTGGAATTCAGTTTGCTATATACATATATACAAATGTATAACTCTCTCTTATAATATAGCTTTAAGACTAATCATTTCGCTCTAAATACACATATTACACACAACTTTACTCCGTTAGAATTGCTTTAATCAGACTTGGGAATCCTGCGTTGTATTGGGCTTAGCTCTCAGGCTCAGATCTGCTTATTTTTCATAATTTGTCATATCCTCATTGCACTGCCCACTACTTTCCACATCTTGCACCACATTTATCTCCTCCTCTGATACCTTTGAGTGTGTCGTGTTCGTCGGTGAGGGTGTGATAGAGTGAGAAAGTGGTGAGTCATCTTCGCCGTTTTCGCCCCCGCTCGCCAGCAGTTTCGACTGTTGTGCGGCGGAGACAACTTGGCGGGTGAAGTTTAACGCGAGCATTGCCTCGGACAATACGGGATTCACCACCATTGAGCGGAAAGCACTATGCTCACCGCCCATTAATAATGGAACTGATGCTGTGTGCGATGGAAAGACCAACGCAGGTGGTGGTGGTGGTGGAGTGCCGTGTGGCTGCGAAGGTAACGCTTTTGATTTCGTTGAGTCGCTGCTGTGATGGAGCGCTTCGTGGTTTTGTTGTTGGTGTTGCTGCAGATTCACTGTATTCATGTTCGTGTGGAACTGTTGTCCGTCTTGCTTTGCTGTAGGGATAAAAGCGTTCACAAGCTTGTGTGTATAGTCCAACGTATGGCCTGTTGTACCCGTTTGCAGTCCGTAGTAAGTGTTTGTTGCATTCGCTTTGCTGCTGTTGTTGTAATTCTCCACATCCAATATATGGTGAGGTCGTTGTGGGTTGACTGGTGAATGGTTGCGTTGCATCGCGCAGTGTGTCTGAGGTGAGTTGGAACCCTGCTGTTTCAGCTGGCTGACCCGCTGGTGTCGGCGCCATTTCGCTCGTCTGTTGGAAAACCAAACCTAATGTTGATCAATACGAAAAATACAATTTGTTAGTTGGTAAAATGGTTGTAGGAGTAATTAAACACGTTTCGACAGGTGTTTGCGTAGGAAGAGGAGTTAGAGGAAGCTTTGTTGAAAGTATTATGGCATGCACATACGAGTATACTTAGATAAATATGTGTGTGTATATATAACCCGAAATAGTGGAGGTCTTTACGGAAAACTGGTCTAATACTTGGAGGTAAGATTCTGAATAATTAAAGATGACAATTACTTAGAGTAAACTTAAATAGCTTTGATTACTAGTCTTACGTGTGAGGATCTAACTCTCATAACGCCCATGTAAGGGAGTCTATAAAACCACCATTAGTTTTAAAGATTTAAGTCTTGGATCTGATATTAACATTCTTCAGATGCTAAGCTTTTACGTTATTCCAGCTTCGCTACTGAATAAATAACTCAAAGTCCATGAAGACTAAAGGAATTTGTATGACCATAAATTGGTTACCCAATGATATTAGTTGTATTAACTGAAAATCGCTTCGGAACTCAGGTTGAAGGAATTAATTAAAGTATATCGGGGTGCGAGACAGAAAAAGACAATATTAAATGCGATGACTAACTAAAGTGAATGACTAAAATAACAAAAATAAATGGAATCCTATAGAATCTGCCTGAAACGTTAGGAAAAATGAAACAAAGTCGGCCTGACTAGGTCAAGCAGAAGTGTACTAAAACTTATAGCTACAATTATGGAACACTGTCCAAACGTCTTGTCGATTTCAGAGTGTGGAGGTTTTTCCGTGTAACAACTGTGGGACTATGTTCCAAGCATGTGGCATCACTAATTCTGGAAATACCAGCTGATATGCCCATAGTTCCTACAAAATAGCAGTAAATTGAATACAACCTGGGTACAAGTCGAAATACAAGACGACTGAATCTTTCCACGCAGATCTAAGTAACCGGAACAAGCCCAGATTTTTATTGCGGTTACTTTCTTTCCAATTATTTGAGGTATGGTTTCTGCCGCTACAATTTCAAAGGCTCTAAGGAGATAGTTTTAGAGTTCAAAAACTTTTATTAACTTAACTGTGAGCAAACGTAAAATTTATGATGTTATGTTTCCTGTATTAAGTATTAAATCTAATACTTTATTGCATAAACTCCTTCTATGGTACGCTGACATTAGTCACAGGCAGATTTACTTGAATAATTTTATTTTTTGTTCAATATTTGACTGTCTACTAGATTACCTTTTTTGATTTTTAAACTTATTATATAACACAATTGCACCTACCTGAACTCTCGCTTCACTCAGTGCAGTGCGCGCTGCTAATTTCTCTCTCGTGCTCACACAAGGGTAATGTGACTTTTCGAACTCCTTCTCCAGCTCATCCAACTGCTCGGAATTGAATGTAGTTCGATTTCGACGGAATTTAGGCTGATCGCTGTCATCTGTGTCAGAGTCCTCGCCTTCAATATCTGTAAATATCATATTCGTTTTATCAATAATTAAAGAAACTAGCGTGAAATCAACTAGAATCCTACCAATCAAACGACTGGCATCCGGTGATCCCAATGTCTCGTGACTACCCGACCCGGGTGATATTGGTGGTATGGAAATATTGGAATTTGCCGGTGTAAGACTACCTTGGGGCAAACTGTTTGGGAAACCGCCACCAACACCACCAGCGCCAGCTGCTGCTGCACCAGGCGCCCATAGATGAGGCGGTGGTGGTGGTAAGGTTGACGGCCATGTCGGAAAGCCGGGATGTGTGGGATGCATATAAACATAACTGGTAGCGCGTGCGAATTCAGCAGCAGCACGTTCTGCCGCGCGATTACGTAATATACGATTGATGGAGGATACGGAGGGCGCCGTAGCATTCGTGCAAACACCTGAAAATGTTTAGATTTGGAAGTATTATTTGATCGATTTAGGAATGACAATAACCAGACTCTAAATCTATAATAGAAGTTCCCCTCTAGCATTTTATTTAATTTTAAAGAAATCCATGATAAACTGCATAGTACCTCTGTTCGGTACATTTGTATGTTATATTAGAACAGGTCGATTTTTTTCTACAAAATCGTGTATGCCGGAAATGTTTAACGAATCAACAACTTTGCTAAGAGGCTATTGGTCTAAAATTGGTCTTATAAAAATGTGTCCTCATTTTTTAAGGTATCAAAAAAAGATTTTGTACGTAAACTCAGAACGAACAACTACATCTCTCGCTAATAGAAGAAAAATCTTTGTCAAAGCGTCCTGAAAATATAAATTCAAACAGAATTCGGTGTCTGGTAAAAATTTCGGTGAATTTCATCGGAATTTCAATGATAGTCTTAGTATAACCACTTTACCTGGTGACTTATAGTCACCACATCTACTCTTTGAATTTTTTCATTTATGAAACCAAGATGTTAAGCTCGAGTTTGATATGAGAGTTGAAGACAGAACTTTGTTTAAAATTTATTTCTCTATTATCATATATCTTCTTCTTCTTTACTGGCGTAGACACCGCTTACGCGATTATAGCGAGTTAACAACAGTGCGCCAGTCGTTTCTTCTTTTCGCTACGTGGCGCCAATTGGATATTCCAAGCGAGGCCAGGTCCTTCTTCACTTGGTCCTTCCACCGGAGTAGAGGTCTTCCTCTTCCTCTGCTTTCCGCGGCGGGTACTTCTTCGAATACTTTCAGAGTGGAGTGTTTTCCTCCATTCGGACAACATGATCTAGCCAACGTATCCGCTGTCTTTCAATTCGTTGAACTATGTCAATGTCGTCGTACATCTCGTACAGCTCATCGTTCCATCGAATGCGACATTCGCCGTGGGCAATGCGCAAATGAGCATAAATCTTTCGCAGAACTTTTCTCTCGAAAACTCTCAATGTCGACTCATCAGTTGATGTCATCGTCCAAGCCTCTGCACCATATAGCAGGACGGGAATTATGAGCGACTTATAGAGTTTGGTTTCTGTTCGTTGAGAGAGGACTTTACTTCTCAATTGCCTACTCAGTCCTAAGTAGCACCTGTTGGCTGGAGTAATCCTGCGTTGGATTTCCAGGCGGATGGAATCATGTGTAGAAGTACACGCATGTGAGGAAAGTTCTCTGATTGCCATTCACTTGGGAGTGGCCAGAAACGATTCTTATACATATGGCTCAAGCAGCGACTTTCGGTCTTTGACCAAGTATCCTCTTGGTGGCCTAAGAACATCCGTTTGAATGCGAGCTAAAGTGAGAAGGCGAAACATCCCCTGAATAGGGTTGTGCGCTGGGTTTGGGACCCGCCACGTAAAAAACACCCCCAATGAAAAAGCAAACACAGCCTCGGATCATATATACATCATACAATTTAGTCAAACACCCTTCATATAAGTATGATTTTAGATAAATAAGTTTTATTTCAGTTAGACCTTGAAGAGTGGGTTTCAGCTTTATATTTGTTTATAACTCATCAGCGGGCATCGCGGACTTTCATCTAGTATGGACAAAAGACATAAAAAACGGAGTAATCTTGAAGAAGAAGGTTTGGAGCATTGAAACAGTAACAGTTGAAGAATAAAATAAATTTATTTACAGGAAGCCAGAATCGTGGTAACTGTTGTTGTTAAGTTTAATTGAAATTGGCGTTTTGCATGTGTTCTGCCATATCTACAGCCTCCAATTGCCTTCTTAATTACAAACAATGAAAAGAAGAAGAAGAAAAGCAGCGCTCAAAAGGAAAAGGGATATGTGCAGGTTGTGCGAAGCAACTACTAAGCTGTTTAGTGTGATCGGCGCGTAGAGTTCACGACGAGACAGCAATTTGATGTGAACGATCGATATCAAAACCAATTTGAATGCGGTGACTGACTAAATGTCAAGTACGAAGACCGAAGCCTATACGCATTCGCAAATGAACTACCTACATAGTATGGAAAGCTAAGTGAGCGCAGCGGACATAAATATATGGAGTGAGGCCGCAGCGAAGCTTTCACGGTGTGTCTACTGTTGTTGTGGCACGTTGACTAAGCGACTCTGCTGTGACAGCTGCGCAGAAAGAAGCAAATGCAAAAATCCTGCAGCGCAGTGATGAACACGCTGAGTGCCGTTCAGCCGCATTTACATATCAATCTTTCCGCATGCGAACGCGTGTCTTCTTCGCTTCCGCGAGCAACATTTAGAAGATGCTATAAGGGGTTGTATACGCATACGCGTCTGATTACGGCGCTATGGCGTCCGGATGCTAATAAATTAGACTATCGATAAATCTGGCGAGTGCAACAATACATTACATTTTGTGTGTGAGCCGAAGTCAGTTAAGTCGAGGGAAATTGGAAGGAAGGCATTTATTTGGTCGCAGTTATTGAGCAGACCATAAATACATCAGGAGGTATGACCGACCACCGTCCCACCATGGGGCACAAGAAGCCGACCAGTGCGTAACTCTTTATCAAAAGGTATGCATTACAGCGCACGGGAGTGTTCGTGTGTGTGCGGTGCTTCAGCAATCGCAATTCATTGGTAATTTGTTTGGCCAATCATTTTGGTCGCAACTCTTCTTCTGGGGGGTTGACGGCGTCACTTAATGAGGCAAAACATCAAGCGACCACTACGTAAGCTGAGCTAAAGCCAAGTCGCGTCAGTCATGCCGTTAGCATGGTCAATTGTGCAAGCGCGCGAGATAGGCAGCACGGTGGCTAGGCGGGTAGGCAGTCATTCAGTCACTGGCTTCCAGTGAGCACCCACGGACAAGATTTGTGTCTTTTAAGTCTGTTGTTGCGGTTCGTACATGTGTGCGCTTGTGTTGTTTTTTAACTCACCTTCCGATATCAGCCGTTCGCGTATTTCCCACGCAAATATTGTCGGATTATCGCGTTTGTATTGCTCGATTTTCGAGACTACAGCGGGCGTAGCAACTTTTGGCTTTGATCCGCCGATTAAACCAGGTGGCCTCAATGTACCTGCAATTATAGAAATTAAACAGATATGAACATGAATAATCACGCACGATAACTGATCGATGGCTGGAAGGGTTAAGACAGTGAATTTGGCTTTTACAACAACATTACGCGTGCTGTTGATAAAATCATTCGAATTCGGTTCATTTAGTTTAAAGCGCTCATTCGTAAAATTTTCGAATAATATTTATTTTAGTTACGCAGACAGATATGTATCGAAGTTTTGTTGGCATGAACTACAAAACGAATTTTCATAAGCATACACACAGATTGAACTTAGAAATGATACAAAGGCTTTCGAGTCGTAAAAACGGATTTCATTGCTTTTTTTGGGTAAGAGCTTAGGAGTGACGTAAATCAGGAACTATATATAGGTTTGTTAGAGAACTTTTACCACCAGAAGTATTCTTTACCATTTTAAGGCAGTGGAAGAAATCAGTTTAAGATTCAGCTATCTCTCTAAGTCCTTAGCTGACTCTACTAGCAGAATTTTAGTTACAAGAGTTCAATCAAGCATTGTATAATGACCAAAGTAAGTTACGAAGGAAGTAAAGAGAGGACGCTTGATCAAAAATTTTATTTTATTTATTCTTAGTTAACTATTGTAGGATGCTCCTTGAAGCCCATGCAATTCCTATTTCGCCAGGCGTTCTCTTCAAATTTTCAGTTATGCAACAGGTTTTCCTAAAGAGGCAAACAGGGAGTTTTACGTTAGTCAGCGCACACCTATATAGGAGTGGCAATGTGAAATAAAGAATGACTACCAAAAAAATATACGTTTTATGACACCTAAAATATAGGTATAAGTAATAACGAGGAAATATGCACTGCTTTCTTGATAGTTTGATAGTTAGTCCTACATAACCGGAACCGGATTTATATTCGCACAAGAACTCGGTAGCATTCCTCAAAATTTTTTGGCGATATTGTTTGATGCTAAACAATTTTTTTTTATCTATGCAACCAAAACAATAAAAATAAGCGGGTCGGTTTATAATATATCTGTGGATTTTTGAGCTGTGACAATTTTTATTTACCTTTATATATGAGACCTTCACCACTTGTATTTATTGGCACCGCTTTGACCTTGATGTTCGACCTTTCGAACATTTTGGTGATTTTTTTATGGTTTTTGTAATGCTAATCGCCTGCGGCCCACCAGAACAATAAATACGTGAATGCTAATTTGTGCATATATTTTAAATGTTTTTGTTGTTTAATCGCATATATGCAATGTTATAAGTGGGAATCCAATTACCTATGAACCAATATAGATTGGTTGGGGTTTTACATACTGCTTTTACATACATATGTACGTGCGCGTTCGGCTTGCCCGGTAATTTGCACAAACAACGCGTTGGTAACCAATTTGGTTGCACATTGCAACAACTCAATGACACATTTGAATAGATATTAACAATTTGTTTACAAAAGGTGACTCGCCACCACCGATGCCGCCAAAGCAACAATGAGACAAAGCGCCACAGGCACACACAGGTGAACGCCACTACGCGTAGGAAAAAGCAAACTGTGTAAATGTTAAAAAAACGCAACAACAACAATTGAAATAGTATAAAGTCATAAAAGCTATCTAAAGCTATTCATCGGATCATAAGCTCTACAAAACGACCGACACAGCGTTCCAGTGAGCTCATGTGTACCCCCTTTAAGTATATGTATACATAGTACATACAAGTACGAGTATAGGTACATATTTGCTCGAGCAAGGGCGTTCCGCAATTAGACAAACTGACCGGGGTTTCTAAGGTGTGATCAGCAGCGAATAATTGGAGAAAGGTAAAACGGTCGCAGAGGTCCAATTTGGTTAAAAAAGTGTGCCTTCAACATGACCACCGCCACCATCACCACAAATAAATTGATTTAATTAGGCTACGAACTGCTGCCCCATCCACCGTATTCTTCAGATTTGGCCCTGTGCAAATTCTTTTTGCCTCCAAACCAGAAAAAATCAATCATTTTCAGAAAGTTGTGCAAAATGGTTAAAATACCGCTATGAAAGACTAAGACCTCAGTGTTCTTACTTAGAGAAATAAATCCAATTTTTCCGAAATTGAAATTTTCTATTTTCTACGATAAGACAAATCGGACCGCGCTCGTATATTTGCATGCATATTCGCATGCATGATACTTGCGAGCTTTGTTTACCTGCTTATGCGACCCTCCGCTCATCCGACCAACCGTTCATCTCCACGCTCTTCGGCACCCGCGCCCTATCTTCCGCAAAGTAAATGATAACTCATCGGAAGCTGTTGACAGCCGATTATTTGTACTTCAAATTAGTTTCGAGAACAAAAAGCAATAACAACTACACCAACAATAACAACAACGATAACTACAAAATGTTTGTTAAAAGTGCAAACATTGTCATTGCAACAGTCGTAATTGATGCCGCCGCGTAATTGCAATATGCTAATGCTTACAAAAACAACAGTGGAAGAAACTTGGCAGCAACAGACAAATCGCCGCCGCCGGAAGTTCTGTTTCGCACTAAATATAAGTATTTGTGCTATTATCGAGACAATAAGCGTACTGTAGCGCCTACATGCAAGCATGCATACATACATACATACACTCACACAGATAAATGCCGCATATCTGCTTATGACTTTAATCAGCAAAACATCTGGTGAAAAAATAATTACGTGAATGACTACGGGCATTCTCATTCAGTCGCGTCACATACGCTCACATTCACATTCATTCATCAAGCCGAGCTTCCGCGCGTTCACTCGTCCAATCGCCGCTCAAGCGAATTACCCTTACGAGTTTTGTGCCGATTGTTTGTTGTTGTTATTGTGTGGTAGATAGGTAGCAAGTGGTAATTAAAGTCAACAATTAGAAATCAGATTAAACGATTAAAATTATGTGAAATATATGCCATTGCGAATTCACGCTGAGAAAATGGAATTGGAAATGCTTTATGCTGAAAATATTCACTGGCTGATTGTGCATAATTTGCAAGCACTTTGAGAACACCAAATTGCATAGGTATTATCTTCGGTTTTGAAGTGTTTTTATTCAATTAGAGTTAGTGAATTTATAACTGTTTGTAGGGGTAAAGCATTTTATACCACAAAAAAGTGTGGACATAATCTCATTCTATAAAACCTTTCCAAATTGGAAAGTAGTGTCTGAACAACTATTTCCGTCTCTTCACGACTTTTTTTCTCTGGCAGTATCTTTTAAGCAGATCTGGTAGGTATCGGGCGTGTGCCGAGAGTCGTTCCCATTACAGTCGGACCTAAATAAGCGGAATGAGCATGGTTTTTTATTCGAACAAAGACTGTAAATTCGACAGCACTACTCCAAAACTAATTTACTCTTGGTGGTAAATTCTTAAGAAGTAAGGAAGGCCTAAGTTCGTGTGCAACCGAACATTTTATACTCTTGCAACATGCAAGAATCAACGCGGGGGAGATACCTTCACATGTAAAACGTGAACCAGAGGATCAGAATGTCAGCAATTTTATATGCGTACATACATATATACTATACGAGGTGTGTTCAAAAAGTATCGCGAATCGTAACTGACAGTTTTCTTCGATTGCAGGGGTGTGGTGCATCATGAGTTCTTGCCACAGGGAAGAACGGTCAATAAGGAATATTACCTGCAAGTTATGCGCAATTTGCGCGAAGCAATCCGCCAGAAACGCCCGGATTTGTGGAAGAACAAAAATTGGCTTTTGCACCACGATAACGCCCCTGCTCACACATCGTTGCTTGTGCGCGACTTTTTGGCCAAAAACAACACACTAATGATGTCGCAGCCACCGTATTCCCCAGATCTGGCCCCCTGTGACTTTTTCTTGTTCCCTAAACTGAAGAGGCCCATGAAAGGACGACGTTACACTTCTCTTGACGAGATAAAGACGGCATCGAAGGAGGAGCTGAAGAAGATAAAAAAAATGATTTTTTGAAGTGCTTCGAAGAATGGAAAAACCGTTGGCACAAGTGTATAATATCTCATGGGGATTACTTTGAATCGGACAAAATAGATATCCATGAATAAATAAATAATTTTTGAAAAAAACACAAAATTCGCCATACTTTTTGAACACACCTCGTATATAACTCATACACAGACCGACAAATTCTGTGTAAGATTTGTTAGAAAAACCAAAATCATTATACTACGTAGTATATGGGAGTTGGGGTAGTATCGACCCGATTTTATCCATTAACTTCTGTCATGCCACAGATTTCACATACAATCACCAATCATAGAGAGTCAGTCGGATGTTCGGAAATCCTAAAAGGAAAGTTTTCGTTCAAATTTATCTATTTTAGACACAAAGATACACTGTTAGGAGTAAAACACGCTCTCTTATTTTCATTGTGATGGCTCACATATTGGCCGATATATCCAGTATAAAGTTACCTGGAAGTTCGAAATCCTTGAAAAAAGGTATCATAGATGAAACAAAAATTCAAAAATACACTGAAAAATGTTTCATGGATGTTGTAAAATACTTGTCAAATAATAACAAGAATTACTACTGAAGAGTTCAAAGACCTAGTAGTTGTCATAAAATATATAGAGTCTTCGGTACACTCTAACGATGTTAAAAAAGCAGTGGAAGAAGGTGAGTTTAGTGTTAAATCAGTAGTAAATATTTTTAACAGAATGAAGGTCCCACAACCAATATGTAAAATAGAATTGATGTAAAATTCTAATCAACCAAAGAAAAACAAAACACATCCGATTTACAATCTAAAATATCTGCTCCATCGCAGAATATCAGTACCATGCATAAACTGCCAAGAGTATGGGCACACGAAAATATATTGCACCCTACACAGTGTCTGTGTGTTGTGTGGTGATTTACATCAAAATGTATAAGTTAAAAACGTGATTATTTTATTTAGAAACTATATTTGTATTGTTAATAGTTTCACGTTTACATTAAATCTCCCTTAACTAAGCTATTGTCCAAGCATATACTTCGCTGTGCAGCAACAACTTACTTGTGGCTCCCTTTACCAAAGGTAAAATGTCGTTGTTTCTATGCGATCTTACTTTTCAGGTGATCTTGCTGTGAGCAGCTTTATCATTGCAATTACAACTTCTAAAGGTACCGTAACACTTCAGTATTTTACGCATCATCTTTCGAATGTCACCCATCAAAAAGTTATGCTGTTGCTGTGCGCTCTTATTGGTGATAATAATGATAAGAGAATTGATATGCAAATGAACGTAAGCATTCCAGCATGAAGAGCCCAGCATGATCGTGCGTAGCATTCAAAGCAATTTATGTTATGTTAGCTGACCAATTCCTCTTATGTTAGTTGTTGCCTTAACTAAGGCTAACTTATATAAAGACTTAAAAACGAAATTGTTTGTCGGAATTCAAGCACGTCGTAGTCGAATGATAAATATTCCTCCTAGCGAAAATATTAAAGGCCCGTCCAAGTTTCAAAGCCAGGTAATATTAAAAATATTGCAACTCAAGGGCTCTATGCAATGTGGTGAGAGGCAGCACCGCACAAATGTAACTGCCTCGAATCAAATGGAAGCGTTGAAACTATGATTTTCAACCTTACCCAATGTATGACACAACTTATGTAGGATAGTAAATGGGTCTAACAGTAAAATCAGCTCCATCACTTGCTTAAGCTTGTCTAGTTTTTAAATAGATTTAAGATTTTATAACTTCTTGTTAGCCTTAAAAAACAAAATAAATAAATAAATATTGAAAAAATGGTCTTCTTATAATATTTGAGCTTATCAAATTTAGTTATTTAGCTGTATTGGTTTAGGAGTTGAGTGTGCATTAAACTTATTAGAGGGCGAGGTCACGTCCACTTTTTCAACTTTTTTGCCCATGGATGCCTCTTGCTACAACGATCCCTTGTACCAAATTAAGGTTTTATATTTTAATTTAGTCCTTAGTTATGGCTTTAAAGTGGTTTTCGATTAATGGCGATTTGTAGATTTGTAGACATGGCAGTGGCCCGATTACGCCCATCTACGAACTCGTAATTTTATTTGTACTAAGAAACCCCCGTATTAAGTTTAATTAAAATATATCAATTTTTATACTCTCGCAACAAAGTTGCTAAGGAGAGTATTATAGTATTGTTCACAGAACGGTTGTTTGTAAATCCTAAAACTAAAAGAGTCAGATATAGGGTTATATATACCAAAGTGATCAGGGTGACGAGTAGAGTTGAAATCCGGATGTCTGTCTGTCCGTCCGTCCGTGCAAGCTGTAACTTGAGTAAAAATTGAGATATCATGATGAAACTTGGTACACGCATTTCTTGGCTCCATAAGAAGGTTAAGTTCGAAGATGGGCAAAATCGGCCCACTGCCACGCCCACAAAATGGCGGAAACCGAAAACCTATAAAGTGTCATAACTAAGCCATAAATAAAGATATTAAAGTGAAATTTGGCACAAAGGATCGCATTAGGGAGGGGCATATTTAGACGTAATTTTTTTGGAAAAGTGGGCGTGGCCCCGCCCCCTACTAAGTTTTTTGTATATATCTCGGAAACTACTATAGCTATGTCAACCAAACTCTATAGAGTCGTTTCCTTCAGGCATTTCCATATACAGTTCAAAAATGGAAGAAATCGGATAATAACCACGCCCACCTCCCATACAAAGGTTATGTTAAAAATCACTAAAAGTGCGTTAATCGACTAACAAAAAACGTCAGAAACACTAAATTTTACGGAAGAAATGGCAGAAGGAAGCTGCACCCAGGCTTTCTTTAAAAATTGAAAATGGGCGTGGCGTCGCCCACTTATGGACCAAAAATCATATATCAGGAACTAATCTACCGATTTCAATGAAATTCGGTATATAATATTTTTTTAACACCCTGATGACATGTACGAAATATGGAATCGGTTCACAACCACGCCTTCTTCCAATATAACGCTATTTTGAATTCCATCTGATGTCTTCTGTGTATAATATATACATTAGGAACCAATGATGATAGCGGAATAAATCTTTACACAAATGCGGTATTTGAGCTGAGGGATTCCTTGTGGAAAAATTGTCGTGATCGGACTATAACTTTTCAAGGTCCCTGATATCGAACACGAAGAACTCAGTGCCTAATCTAACCTAACCTAATATTTCACCGAAAACATCGGTAAATCTCTCAGAATTTAATTCTAATTAATTTTACAGCAAAATAAAAAAATATGTAAATGACGGGTAATGAAATCCCGATTATCGCTTTATCATGCGAGAGTATAAAATGTTCGGTGACATCCGAACTTAGCCCTTCCTTACTTGTGACTCAAGTTTTTCCTCAAGTTAAAGCTTGCACGAACGGACGGACATAACCCCATATCTATCTCGATTAGTTTTAGGTGATATGTACAACCGTTAAGTGAACAAAACTATAATACTCTATAGTAACAGGTTGCTCGAGTATAAAAAACTGAGATCCTGTCACTTACATAAATATAAAGAAAGTAAAGAAAGCTGCTAAATTACTGAATTGGGAGAGGTAAAAATACAGTGATAGATTCTTTCAAGTCAAGAGAAGTGCTTCCTCCTTTACTATTGCCACAATGATCTGTTTTGGTACAAATATTATTTCTTATATATATATGTACATACATGATATTATTGATACAGTAAAATACTGCAAAATTAAATACAAATACAAACAAGTGTGATACTATTGACCTAAAAGTTGACAATGAAATAATAGAACCTGTAAAATTCAAAAAATATCTCGGCATTATAATTGAAAGCAAACTTAAATTCGATAAGCATATGGAGTTTACTGTACAAAAGATAGCAAAACTAATTGGGTTTGTGAAAAGATCCTGTAAATATGTATCTACTTACATAGAGGGTTCAAGAAAATAGTCTGCAAAACACTGATTGAATCGCACTTTATTTATTGTCCATCGAGTTTGTTCAAAGTGCCAAACTCAAAAATAGAAAAACTTTAGAAATTACAAAATACATAGATGCATTAAATTCATTTTAAATGAATGAAATGCTTTCAAAATTCAATATGTTAAGTATAAAATAAATAATATGTTATCACACCATCATAATATAATAATATTTAACATAAGATGTGGTAATGCATCGAAATATCTAATAAATTAGGTAGGGTGCATAAACGAAACGCAAGACATTATAACAAGAAACAAAAATAATTTAAAGTTACCATTATTTAGGACTGAAAAAGATAAGCAAAATCTATTTTATAAAGGCTTTAAAGATTTCAACGAATTACCGAATGAAATACAAAATTGTGTTGATTTTTCTGTTTTTAAAACACGTCTTTATGAATATTGTAAAATTAATTGGATTTTAAATTGTAACCTAGGCTTATGTCGTAAAAGTAATAATAAATAAATAAAAACATGTCTTGATGAAACTGAGGCTTACCATAGACAATACTGATTTTCTCGGAGCTAAGTATCTAAAAGAAATTAAATAGAAGATATGGCCCTGATATGAAAAATAACTTGTCTTTCTAGAAAAGTCAAGCCGAAGGTTTGGAGAAATGCTTAGGTTAATCAAAAATAATTTTCCGGAAACCTTAGGATAAAAGGACTCCAACATCTGTGAATGGAAGAGTAGGCATGGAGTATGCCCAGTATTCTGCGATATTAGTTAAAAACTGCGACCGTTATCGCGCCATGATAACCAACTCCGTCATGCCTGAAATTGCAACTCTTGACTTCGGTGACGTTTGGCTTCAAACAGACGGCGCCACTTGCCATTTGTTGAGAGGACACTTCGGTGAGCAGATAATTTATCTTTTTGGGAATGTCAATTAGCCATCAAGACTATGTGATATCACACCGTTAGACCTTTTCCTGTGGGGATATGTTAAGTCTTAAGTCTATACGGACAGTCCCGCTTCGATTCAGGTCTTGGAGCAAAATATCACGTTTGTCATTAACCAGTTACCAGTCGAAAAGCTCGAACGGGTTATCGAAAATTGGCCTCAATGAGGGGACCATCTGAGACGTACCCGCGGCCAACATTTGAAAGAGATAATCTTGGAGAATGGAATTCTTTTACATATGGAGGATGGAATCATGTGTAGAAGTTCAGAGTGAGTGGCCAGAAACGATTCATTTACATATGGCTCAAGCAGCTCACGACTTCCGGTCTTTGACCAAGTATCCTCTGGGTACCCTAAGAACATCCGTTGGAAGAAGAAACATCCGCTCCACAGGGTTGTGCGCTGGGTTTGGAACCCGCCACGTAAAAAACAGTACCAATGAAAAAGCGTAAACAGCCTCGGATGAGAGACCCCCTTTTTGATGACGACCATGGCAAACGAAATAAGGGATACGATTTGAGGGCATGCACCTGGAATGTCCGGTCCCTTAATTGGGAAGGTGCCGCTGTTCAGCTGGTTGATGTCCTCGTTAGAGTGAAAGCTGACATCACCGCCGTCCAAGAAATGCGATGGACGGGACATGGACTGAGACGAGTAGGTCCTTGTGGCATTTACTACAGTGGCCATATAAAGGAGCGCAATTTTGGCGTGGTATTCGTGGTGGGAGAGAGACTCCGTCGCCGAGTACTGTCATTCACATCGATGGATGAACGTCTAGCCACAATCCGTATCAAAGCGAGGTTCTTCAACATATCGTTGATTTGCGCCCACGCCCCGATGGAAGAGAAGGACGATGTGAACAAAGACTCCTTCTATGAGCGCTTGGAGCGCACCTATGAGAACTGCCCCTGTCACGATATCAAAATCGTGCTTGGCGACTTTAACGACAGGGTAGGCAAAGAAGGTATTTTTGGCACAGCAGTCGGTAAATTCAGCCTCCACGAGGAAACATCCCCGAATGGGTTGAGGCTGATCGATTTCGCCGGGGGCCGAAATATGGTTATCTGTAGTCCTACATTTTAGCATAAGAAAATCAGCTTCTTTGTAAAATATGGTCGGTCGAAAGCATGACCAACGATTGGAATTTAAGTGTGTTCTGCACAATCCATAAAAATCTGCGCCAATTACCGTGGGAAACCTCCTCATCATCGCGTATAAGGGTCTATCGAGCGTATTGTGTGAAAGATTAAAGCCCACCGTCAACAAACTGTGGCTTTAGACCTGGAAAATCAGCAACTGACCAGACATTCAGCATGCGCCAAATCTTGGAAAGGACCCGCGAAAGGAGAATCGACACACACCACCTCTTCGTCGATTTCAAAGCTACTTTCGACAGCATGAAAAGGAGCTGCCTTTATGCCGCGATGTCTAAATTTGGTATCCCCGCAAAACTAATACGACTGTGTAAACTGTAGTTGAGCAAGACCCAAAGCTCCGTCAGGATCGGGAAGGACCTCTTCGAGCCGTTCGATACCAAACGAGCTTTCACACAAGGCGACACTCTATCGTGCGACTTCTTCAATCTGCTGCTGGAGAAAATATTTCGAGCTGTAGAACTTAATCGAGCAGGTACAATCTTTTATAAGAGTTTACAGCTGCTGGCGTATGCCGATGATATTGATATAACTCTTGGCGACAGGTGCTACTTCGGACAATGTAGGCAATTGAGAAGTAAAGTCCTCTCTCGACGAATACAAGAACTCATGAGTCGAAGTTGCGAATTTTCAAGAGAAAGGTTCTGCGAAAAATCTATGATCCTTTGCGTATTGGCCACAGCGAATATCGTATTCGATGGAACGATGAGCTGTACGAGATATACGACGACATTGACATAGTTCATCGAATTAAAAGACAGTGGCTACGCTGGCGAGGTCATGTCATTCGAATGGTCGAAAACACTCCAGCTCTGAAAGTATTCGACGCTGTACCCGCCGGAGGAAGAAGAGGAAGAGGAAGACCTTGACTCCTTTGGAAGGTGGAAAAGGACCTGGCTTCGCTCGAAATATCCAATTGGCGCCACGTAGTGAAAAGAAGAAACGACTGGCGCGCTCTTCTTAACTCGGCTATAATCGCGTAAGCGGTGTCTATGCTAATGAAGAAGAAAAAGAACTGTGGCGTTGACGTTTCACCCTTTTTATTTATTCACTTTCACTAGTACACTGTTCCGGTTACTGGGAATTTAGCGACATGTGCCCGAAGACATGCCAAAAAGTTTTTAAACCGGAAGGGACATTTTCATTTAGTAAAACAGTACATTTTGTAGACTGATATTTCCATGTTTGATTTTTACTAAAACATTCCGCAGATTTTTTCGTTTATTTACAATAAGGAGCCTGAAAGTAAAAGTTGCGTGTTTGCATGCATGGAAAAGGTGATCGAAACCCTAATCAATGATGGAAAAATAAATGGTATTGCTAATGAGGCGTTAGTTGAACAAAACATTAGATATGCAATAATCTTAAAAGCAAAAGCACATCCAATGCTTTCATTAATAAATTCCTAACCTGGAAACTCGAAAATATCCAATTTTGCTAAGATATCCAGGGCAATAAATTTCGTTTATACTCTAGCTGTGTTATTTGTTTACAAATATCTTGAAAGATGTTGTTTAAGGAGTTAGATATCATGGAATTTATCTAGAATTTTATAGTAGGTTTCTGTATTGTACCTACCCAACAACTTGGAGACAGCGCCTTGTTGTGTCAGCATGTGTTGGGCCAAATCGTAGCCACGCAAACCGAAACGAGAGAGTTCCAAGAGGCGATGTTGTGACATTAGGGCATTGAGCGTTGAATGTGGGGCTGAATGCGCATTTCCAAAGATGCTACCCAAACTTGGAGCATTCGCAATGCCCGGCGGTATAGAGGCAGGTGGAGCGGCTGGTAGTCCCACTACAAGGAAGATAGAATGAAAGGAAATGGTGAGACAAATAATTGAAAAAAAGAAATAAACGGTGAAACTGTAATTATGAAGAAGATTTGACAAAAAATGTGTCAGTGCGCTTGCAATTTGCTAAAGTGTGAAACCTCATAGGCCACCACAAGCCCTCCTGTTACTTCACTTTTTTTCAAAAGTTTAATTTGCTTTTACGCGGAATTTAAACGAGGCATCACAGAAATTCCGCACATTGCGCGCCAACACCAAATCACTACAAATTTGTTCCATTGCACTGTCAACACAATTGTCTTTGAAGTTAAAGTTGCAACACTCGTAAGGAACACAAGCAGAAAGGGTAAAAGAAAAACCGCCCGTAACACTAACACATACCATCAGAGCGCAGACGGAGATAGTAGTAAGAGTCCGCAAAATACTTGAGACAGCATATGCGGCTAGGAAAAAACTAAAAATGGTATAAAACTAAAAATCGGACGCATCGCACAAAATAATCGATACGTGATCATGGCTTGACGAGCCACTAACATGTCATATATGGGCATAATAGAGTGCTGGCTATCAAGAAGTCGTCATCGCGCTTTCGAATGCCGCGCCACAACAGCATGGCATCTTGAACGTCGTCATAATCATCTCCCAATGTGCGCACGAGTCCCCCAAGTGGCGGGCGATAACGCGACGCATCCATAACACTTGCCATTCTACTCATTATATGGCAGCGCGCGATCTGCAGCCACTAACCAACAGCGGTGTTATCAACGAGTTGCGCGCATTGTGTGGTCCACCACCACAGGTCGCGTAGTCATGTTTTCGGTGCTAATTTCATCACTTGCTCGGAATTTGAGGAATTCTTGACAAGTTCCAAATACCGACGGACTTCGTCGATCAATTCATTGTCATTGTATGGCAGTTGGCCGGGGTCGGCACACATACACAGCAACGCGCCGTGGCGCGCAACTTGCTAAATAAAAAACCGCCAACGAACCAACGCGCGTCCATCTAAATCGCCCGACGTAGGGCAATCCATATTGGCAACAGTTCGTTCGTTGCTCAGATGCGAGTAATTTAGTAATTCCTGGGATGTAGAAGCTTTTATGTACAATTTGACATTTTATCTGATCGCAAGAACTGCTCACATTTTAACACTTTTTTGCTAATTCCAAGTAGCAACAACAAGTCTGACGGCTGACGTTTGGTTGTTTAGTTGTTTGACTGTTGGCTGCTGGCTGCTGGTTATTGGCTCGCCGTTGCATTGCTGGATTGCCGCATTTGTCGCATGAATGACCTGCGAAATGCGTACGTTGCAAATTCCTTGGCTTGAAGCGTCGTAGTCGTGCAGTTCACTTCAATTCGGTTAAGGCAGATAAATGTGCAATGCTTGAGATTTTATGTACCTTTTTGTATAAGAAATGTTTTGATTTCGGATTGCATAAGCATTAAAAGACAGATTTTTTAAGCCTGGTTTTGTGATTTCTAAAACCAGTGTTGTGGTAGTAAGTTAATACTTGAAGTTCGGTATCGGCTTGTAGTAGGGTATCGGCTTAGTAATAAAAGAGTCTTCAAAAGAGCTCTCAATATCTACTTTGAAGACTTTGATACTAAAGAGACATTGACGTCCTTAAAAGTGTTGCTGTTATTGTAACGGAAAGAGAACAATCTTTGTATATTTTAGAGAACGCAGCCGAATTGGCAGTCTTTGGTCGAATAATATACCAAATCCGTTTTAACTTTCGAGCAATTGTGAATTTGACCAGGCTTCACTTGAATTCAGTTCTTTGTTGCTGTAGCCTTTCGTCTATAAAAGAGTTCCATAGTTTTATATTGCGGTGAGTGAGGGGAAACTTCTATAGAGTCTTTATAGCTCAGGACATTTTTTTTAATACTTTTTATTATATATACATACATATGTACATATATTGTATATAAGGGTTATAGATATATATATAGGGTATAAGAAAATATGGAAACCAATCGTATATTTCAAGGAAAAATTTAAAATTGTAGTGAATATATATATTTTTTAAAGCACCACATCTTTGTTTTAAATTTGGAAGAATAAATAATTTTTAAATATCATGATTCCGTTTCCATTCATTCAGCAACTGCAAGTATAATTATGACAAAGTTTTGCTTTTTTAAATAATATTGCGAATCAGTTGCTTCGTTATCAATTCACTTAATTAAACTGTATTAGACTTTTGGGTCTTCTTTAGATGTCTTATTGATTCTTAAAATATTTAGAATCTTTCAAGGCTTAGAAGCTTTGTAAATTGCAATAGTGTGAATATTCAATTTATGATTAAGGTTATCGAGTTAATCCTATGCTTGACTAACACTAGGTGGATCTTGGAAAATTTGGTATTCCAAAAGAGTTTGCCATATATTACTAATTTCTGAAATTACCTACTACATTAAAATCGACATCTCACTTAAAGCTATTGCGTAGTATATTACTCTCTTTCGTTAAAGAATTTCCATTTAGTAATAAATATATGTATGTGTAAAGATTTGATTAAGCGGCACCTTGAATGATATTAGCGATTTATTTATGGCCGCAGGTCGTTTGATTTATTGTCTAAACGAAAACTCAACACTCTAATATTAATCAGCTGCTCACTGGTCAATTGGACAGCATTGTTGCTGCCGTTGCCGCTACCGTTGCGAAACGCATACTGCTTTTAGCTCTAATGTGTGGCAATGCAAAGCATATTTCACACTTGCCACAAATGTTGCAGGCGCGAGCTGCTGTCGTTGTAAATATGTAAGTAAGCGTTAAGTAGGCGTTCGCGCGCCATTAATACGTGCTTAAAACGCGTGTTCTTTTACTTATTTCTTTCAGTTTTTCTTGTTTGCCCAGCCAATTTGTTCCCTCCACATGTTTGGTCAATTGTTGTTCAGATGTATTCCTTGATTTATGCCGCGCACGAGCATCTTAGTTACCATGGGCTGATTCTAACTGACCCACCAGTCGGCCAACTGACTAAGCGACTAACCGTAGAGTAGAACGGAGTACTGCCGGTTTCACATTGCGTGGTCGCAGTACGCACATGGAGCACCGCATCTACACGCTTATGGCATGAATGCCAAGTTCAAGCGGTTGGTGGATGATTTATCCGCGCGTTCATGCGCAAGCGCGCACGCCTGCTTGTGAAAAGAAAATGAAAACCGAAGTTTACCGCACGCGTGCACTCTTACCCCTCTTCACTCGATTCGTGGAATGCTCATCACTGAATCGTTAAATCGGCTTAAGCGGCAACAACAACCCAGCTGTTGCGATTGCCACACCAAGGAAAAAGTTGTCTCAGCGGTAGTGGCAATGATGGGGAAACAACGGCAGCCACTCGCGATCAGCTACGGTTATTGTAATCGTTTCGCCACTGACAAGGTTACACGCATCCAGAAGCCGCCAACTTCCAGACGTCGCATTCGCATTGCAAAGTCGTTTGCTGCGCTGCGTACAAGCGATGATCACACCGGAATTCAATTGATAGTTTGATTTATTGCTACCGGTAATTTTTTTGGCTCGTCAGCTTCGCGCACACTCAGCGCTTCGAAAACCGTGTGTATTATCATTGCAGTTCATGTATGTGAGTGACTTCCCGTATGAAACCTCAACGCAGACGCACGTCGTCACCGTCCAACGTTTGCAGTTACAAATGCAACGAGCGTGTGCAACATCAGCAACGCCACGATCGTTTAGCGGTGATCTCGTTCATGCGTTTTGAGTTTTTGCGCTTCTGGTGTTTATGCCACATTGCTCTACTACTTCATAGTTTTCCAATTTATGTTCTCCATCTTCTTCTCCGACCGTTCGCTCTGTGTATGGCGCTGGTGCTAATGTGACCATCTCTATGGCAAGCTTGATGGTTTATCTTTGATGGTTTGTCTTTGCTACTGTTACAGTGGTCGTCATCGGTGTCGAGAGTTTGCGCTGCTATTTCATGTAATGAAGGTTTTGAAAAAATTATAAATTTTTCCTGGATCTAACAAACTAACTTTGCAATTTGACTTCGATAGAGATTAGATTTAATAAGAACTTTCTAACACCTGAAGATTAGATCAATTTTATTACTTCCAACAAATACTGTTTTGTATTTTGAAGGTCAATGGTCTCACTATTTAAATATTTCTTATTCTAATCTTTATATATAAAAAGTACGTGTCACGTTGTTTATCTGCGAAGGACTCCTAAACTTCTGAACTGATTTTAGTAAAATTAAGAACACTGGGTCCAGTTCGAACCAACTTAGAATATAGGATAGTTAAAACAATTCATAAATAAAGAATACAGTGAAAGCTCTATTAAATGGACACCCTATTAACCATGCACATTGTTGATGTTGATAACTACAACCTATCAAGCGGACAACTCTATTAATTCGTTATTTTTTTCAGTGATGTATGAACATATTCAAAATTAAACCTCAAGTACAATCCCTTAGATTCTTATATCAATAAAAGCATTTTCTCCTTTATTCGTAAATAAAATTTTCACTGCATTGAATAGTGTATTGTATGAATAATAGTATAAAATGTATACCGCAGCAAGGCGTGGCCGGACCTAATATTATATAAGGTCTAGTACAAATAAATCTTTATAACGGGTGATTTTTTTGAGGTTAGGATTTTCATGCATTAGTATTTGACAGATCACGTGGGATTTCAGACATGGTGTCAAAGAGAAAGATGCTCAGTATGCTTTGACATTTCATCATGAATAGACTTACTAACGAGCAACGCTTGCAAATCATTGAATTTTATTACCAAAATCAGTGTTCGGTTCGAAAAATTTGACAAAAAATGACAAATTTTGTTCAGCGATGAGGCTCATTTCTGGTTGAATGGCTACGTAAATAAGCAAAATTGCCGCATTTGGGGTGAAGAGCAACCAGAAGCCGTTCAAGAACTACCCATGCATCCCGAAAAATGCACTGTTTGGTGTGGTTTGTACGCTGGTGGAATCATTGGACCGTATTTTTTCAAAGATGCTGTTGGACGCAACGTTACGGTGAATGGCGATCGCTATCGTTCGATGCTAACAAACTTTTTGTTGCCAAAAATGGAAGAACTGAACTTGGTTGACATGTGGTTTCAACAAGATGGCGCTACATGCCACACAGCTCGCGATTCTATGGCCATTTTGAGGGAAAACTTCGGACAACAATTCATCTCAAGAAATGGACCCGTAAGTTGGCCACCAAGATCATGCGATTTAACGCCTTTAGACTATTTTTTGTGGGGCTACGTCAAGTCTAAAGTCTACAGAAATAAGCCAGCAACTATTCCAGCTTTGGAAGACAACATTTCCGAAGAAATTCGGGCTATTCCGGCCGAAATGCTCGAAAAAGTTGCCCAAAATTGGACTTTCCGAATGGACCACCTAAGACGCAGCCGCGGTCAACATTTAAATGAAATTATCTTCAAAAAGTAAATGTCATGAACCAATCTAACGTTTCAAATAAAGAACCGATGAGATTTTGCAAATTTTATGCGTTTTTTTTTTTAAAAAGTTATCAAGCTCTTAAAAAATCACCCTTTATATATAAATCTTCTGACCGTGTGTTTGCATTTGAACTGCTCCTAAACGGATGGACCGATTTTGATGAAATTTTGTGCGTATGTTCAAGGAGATTCGAGAATGGTTTAGATTTACAATTTGGTCCACTGGAAAATGTTTCTTAAATTATTTTTTCATTTTTAATCAATTGTTAATTTTGGAATGTTTGACCGATAGATGGCGCTACCATCGCAGTATCCAATATTCAAACCTTATATTGGCGCAAACGTGCATTAAACAAAACGATGTCAAAGTAAAAGGCGACATCTGTGGATCAAGTTTTTATATTGGAGTTTAACTATTGGAGGGGGTATCTTGACAGGCAATTTAAAATTGCAAAAGGTCTGGCATAAAAAAATAGCGGCATAACTGAAGAGTTGATAAAAAATTTGAGATATACAGAAATCTTTTCGAAGCATTGCACAGAGCAATACAATATTGAAACGGGAACGATTAATACATATATGCGTACAATTTCAAACTGATCCTTCCTGAAAAATAAAATTGCTAAATATTGGGAATGGTAGAATAGAACTGCAATCAAATACACAATGCAATGAATTAAAACTGGCTCATTTATCATTCGATGAATAATATACCACGGGCATCCCAAAAGACTGATGCCATAACCTTGCCAGCCGATTTTTTTGTCTTTCCACGCTTGAGAACCGTTTCTTAATATGCAGTCCACCAGGCTGACAATCGATTGGACTCGATTGATTTCACTGATGCACAGCCCAAATTCAATAGTATTTTTACCCCAAAAACCAATTCTTTCTTAACGCACGAAATGCTTTTTGATTCATCTTTGTTACTTCATCAAAAATGCGATTATTCCTTAACTAATACTTATAATCTAACTAATAGAAATCATATAGATGGTATTAGTAGTACTACCTATGTATCAGCCACAGTAAAACATAGGCGGGTCCTCTAGTACATTATAATTTTTTATTTTTGAGTGAAAGGTTTATTTTAGCATTATTAGTTTGAACCAATTCAGTTGAAGTATTGTACTATTTGCATTTTCACAAGCACCATCAGCCGCCATAGATAGGAACAATTAGTCATCTCTTGGAGCCAAGACGGGACTATAATTTCCGAAAAGAGCTCCCGAAGCATCTGACGAACCACTATCGGGAAGTTCTGGAGATCCTCGTCAATGGAAACAGTGCTTACATGTTGGTCAGATTAGACGACTTCCATTATTGCATCTATATTTTCTATAATTGATCTTTTCGAGTAATTTTCGGTCGCCTGTATTGCGCTTTCACCAGGAAGATTTGAACTTTCAACATGTCCAAGGAAAATGTTTTGAAGATGGAAGGAAATATGTTATTCTATTTTGTTCCACAGAAACACAACTAACAAAATTTTTTAGCAAAACATTCCCTATGGCTCTATGGAAATGTAGCTGTTGACTGTTTGCTCTGAGATTTTTTAGTTATCTGAGATATATAATAAGCCATGTCTCAACTGGTATTACGGGGTATATTCAATAAAGCTTTTTTTTGTGATTACAAGAACACTTAAGTTTGCCCCAAATGTATCAGCAGAGACTTTTGAACCTATCACAAATTTATTGAGGCAGCTATTATCAATTCTGGTCAATTTGCCTAGTTCACCGAATGTATGACCACCCAGATATTTGAACTTTAGTCGTGCGAAGTCCGACAGTGGAGAAGAAACTGTATACTCGTATATGTTTCCTTTCGCCATCGACCATATAACTTTTATCGTCAATACTCTTAACCCCACTGGGTTAATACGTATCATTGAATGGTGTCCAGTTAAAACTTCTAGATTTGTGGCAAAATAATCCTTGCTTAGAGCAAGTAGATGAAATTCTTTCATAACATTTCAATTCTGAAGGATTCCGTTTACCGACAAATTAGAGCATAACCTAACAAGAGGTTCTTCGAAAAGAATTTAGTTCTGGAAAATAAAAGTAAAAATCAACAACAAAAAACATGGTGGAATGTTGCCAAATTATAAAGCGCATCGATATGGAAACTTAAAGATGACACAGTGTGTGTTTGTGCCATTCGCACATCAGTGGCAATTTGTTTTGCACAAGTACGTGCTGTCAAATAAAATTAATTCCACATCGGCGTTCGGTCGTCTTCCCACCGCCGCCACAGTCAAATAATGGCAACACCAACACCAACAGCAACTGCACTGCAACAGTTCTGCACACCACACACCACTTTTATTCGCAGCATTCTTCCTACTAAGCTGCCGCGCGACCCACTTTGCAACGCTCTTGGCAATGCTGCCGCTCAAGCGCACCTCGTCGCCAATTCAGCTACAACAACAAGCACAGCAACAACAACAGCAGCAGTCAGTGGAGCTTGCTAGCCTATCGGTCTCTTAGTCGGCTCACTCGTTGGTTGCCGCGCCCGCCGCGCTCGTCTGACCAACCTACTGGGATCGCTCACATGTCAGCGCCGAGGGCTGCAAGGGGGGCACGCGCTGAGGTAAGCCGGTAAAATGTCACAGCATGATGGCAGATTCAGTTTACTGACTTTGAAAGGTGTTGGAAGTTGCACAATAAATAAATAAATTATAAAACTTAAGCTTAAAGGGCGAATGCAATGTAGACTACACCAAACACATAAGCATACATACATATATACATGCGATTGTGAGTTTGTGTGCGTTTTAATGCGAACAAGTACGCGCAAACATTGCTTGTAGTTGTTACACACACGGGTTTAGAGTTACCATTTGCCATATTCTAGGAAAGTGAAAAGAACTGTGGACACTCAAACCGTTTTTGCTGTTGCTTTGCGTTCTCGTGCTTCTTGGTGATCCGTCGTTATTGTCAATGTGGTCAACAGAGTTGACTTGTTGGGCTTTGTTTTTACCTTTGCTACGTTTTTGGGCGACTTTATTGCATAACAAAAATATTTTGTAATAAAATGCATATTAGAATGAAATCATGATAATTGACACTCGCTCAGAACAATAATGGTTAAAATCGAAGTTAACATATGGCAAGATGCCGATCATTGCTAATTTCTGTGGGATTTCACAGTTAAGTAGTGGGATAAGCGTTTGACCATTAAAAGAAATTGGAACAATACGATAGGCTGGCTCGCCAAGAATTGAAGAATCATCAAAAGAAGCACCGTTATTAGAAAACCACGCTCTCTCAGTTTCAGTAAGATAACTTACATATTGGCCGATATATGCGGAATAAAGTCACCAGGAAGCTAATTGAAACATTGACCGGTTTTAATTAATTTTTAACACACAGACATAATATTATCAGGAAAGAATACACATATACATATATGTGTTATACTACTGTGAGGAAAAAATAGTAAGACCCCATTCGTCATAATACATTTTTCAAGGTTGGTATGACTATCAGTGACATCTCTGCCAAATGTCACAGCAAAATAATAATTAGTGTTTAGTATACGCTTGTCCTTCTGAAGTACATATGGTGCCTTTGGCGACTTTTACGATGAGTAAAATTGTTCAACAAAGAAGTTCCATTAAATTTTGTGTGTAGAATCAAATTAGTGCCGAAACGTTCAAAATGTTGGAAAGGGGCTTCGGTGATAATTGTTTGTCGCAAGCAAATGTTTTTGATTGGTACAAGTTGTTCAAAGAGGGACGAGAACGCGTTGACGACGAACCACGTCCAGGACAGCCATCAACATCGACTGATGATCAACACGTGAATAAAATAAAGGAATCTTTGCTTCAGAATCGATGATTAACAGTCAGTGATCTTACTGGCATCGTTGGAATGTCGGAAGGATCAGTGAAAGATTTCATTTTGAATGATCATTTGGGTCTAGGAAAAATGAAAGCACTATTGGTCCAAAATCACTACATTTTTTCGAAAAATAGAGTCACGTTAACGTCTGTGAAATAAGGCTTTCCGACTACCAGGATGATATGAAGCGTATTATTACTAACGATTTGTCTTGGATCTATTCTACGACCCAGAAACAGACGATTAATCGGCCGAATATTGTGGCAAAGAGCAAACAGGTAAAAATCAAGGTTAAGTTTGACAGTTTTCTTCAATTTTCGAGGTGTGGTGGTCTCCGAATTCTTTCCAACTGGCCAAATTGTCAACAAGGAATACTATTTAACGTAATAAAGTTTCATTATTTTTGTGTGTACGCTCCGAGACCCTAGCAAAGACTCGGTCCACTATCTTGTTGCAACGAAGATACGCATCCGCTTTTTGCAGCAAAAACCGCACGACATCAAACACTAGGAAGGTCCGACGTCGAGAAACTGCAATCACAAGAGACAGCCGAACGATTTTCTACTCGACTTTCACTCTTGCTTTCTCAAATCATTCATTAGCAACTTGGTAGAAGCGAACAACGACAGCATTTCAAGCTCTTTACGTGCAGGTGCAAACGAAGCCATTGGTTTTCGTAAAAGGCAAAAGAACAGTTGGTACGATGAGAAGTGCCGCATCGCATTGGAGAGAAAAGCCACTGCTTACATCGCAACGTTACAATCGACCATGAGATAAATACACTAAATAATGAGAGTTGAAGAGGGAAGCGAGACGCATTGGAAGACAAAAAAAGATAGCCCGAAATGCGTGAGTACGCAAGAGTTTGACAAGCTAGTCGACAAGGGTAATGCTCAAAAATTCTACGAAAAGATGCAGCGACTAGCAGAAAGTTTCAAGACCTTAGCATAGTCCCAGAGGTGATCGAGTGACTGATGCTCAGAGTATACTGAAATTTCGGAGCGAACAATTCAGAATGCCAGTGAAAGCATAGAAGATGAACCCGATACCCCAGTCGATGACGATGAAACGTACGTTCCATTGCTCGACCATGAAGAAGTTCGAACACCAATTACTCGCCTGAAGAACAACAAAGCGGCAGGGACCGAGGGCTTCAGTTTCTTTGTAGAATATGGTCGGACGAAAACAAGCCTGACAATTAGAATTTAAATGTGCTTTACCCAATCCACAAAAAGGGAGACTCCATAACCTGAGCCAACTACCGAGGGATTAGCCTAATCAACATCGCATATAAGGTTCTATGGAACGCACTGTGTGAAATCTTAAAGCCCATCTACAACAAAGTGATTAGACATTATCATTCGAGCCGCAGAGCTGAATGGAGAAGGTACAATCTTTTACATTTCATTGGCTTCAACATCCGCGCCGCTAGTTCTGCTTTCTTCAGGTTGGATAAAGAAACGAAACAAATGTGTCTGGTAGTCATCAAACAAATAGTCGTCGCATCCGCGACTAAGCTCCCATGTCACTGTTGAGAGTTATAACTTGGAAAACGTAGATAATTTGCGTTAATCAAAACAACATAGTCAGCCTCGAAATGCAAGGCAGAATAATTCTTGCAAACAGGTGCTACTTCGCACTGAATAGGCAATTGAGAAGTAAAGTTCTCTCTCGACGAACAAAGACCAAGTTTTACAAGTCACTCATCATCCGCAGTCGATGGAAAGATGAACTGTAGGGGATGTACGACGACATTGACATAGTTCAGCGAATTAAGAGACAGCTGTCGTCCAAATGGATAATAACACTGCAGCCCCAAGGGTATTCGACACAGTACCCGCCGAGGGACCTACCGGATTTGTTGGAATCGGTCAAGTAGGAGGTATGTGATTTCTCCTAAATCAGGGCGGCCTCACACCCATATAATAATACAATACATATGCATATGTATGTATGTATATCTTCGTATAGGGAATACTCGAATTGAAATACTATGTATAAACAAAAATTAAAACGAAATAATGCTGACAACTGTTATACCTATTGGTCTCAATGCTTCATACTGAAATGTGACGTAATTAAAGTCATAGAAAAACTTAAAAAATGAATAAGACAAATAGTGTAAAACTCACTATATGAGCAAGCAAAAGAACATTTAAGTAAAATTGGTGCTCCACTAAACAACCGTGGATAAGGATAAATTCAGGAATAGAATAAGACCTTTCCAATCCAAAAATAACATGGGACCAGAGACTCAATGTCAAGAGGCGCAAAAGCTAGAAGATGTCCGTACATTTATCATAGAAATTACAGACACCTTATAGTCGAAGAATGACACGGTATGTTTCTTTTCAAAGAGGATAAAAACCAGTACTAATTCCAAATCCAGGTCCTATGTTACTACTAGGCTCTAGGGGATATATATACATATAAATGTGAAGCTTCCAAATTATACAAAATAATTAAAGTCTAAAATAACTGCAACATTGGTTTGAGTACTCACCTGTTGGTGACAACGGCACTGTGGGCGCCACATGTGGTGGCAGCGCTACCGACGGCGGCTGACCAATGCCGTGTGCCGTTAAACCGGGTATAGGAACATGTGCTTGCATGGGGAGCGGAAGCGTTGTAACGCCACCGGCTGTCGGTGGCAATGCCCCGCCCGCCATCACTGGCATCACAGATAACGTATGTTGTTGGGGTTGTAAATTTTGTTGTTGTTGTTGATGCAAAAGATGTGACGGCGGCGATTCCATGCCCACTCTAACACTATTCAACAAATTATTTTCATGCGCACTGGATGCAGCATTGGACGAACACATTTGTGGATGTCATCAGGCGAACGCGCGGAAGCCAACACACACACTTTCACACCCACGTGCTCATACAGGCGATTACGAGCGCAAGCGGCGACGATAATTATCCTTCTTTTGCGGGGTTTCAAAAGCGGTCTTTAAGTTTTTGATTTCAAAAGCGCTAACAGTGTGCTCGTCGCGCTTTCAACTTCCAACGCTCACACACGCTAGCAAAATATCGCTATCGAATCTTTACTTTTATCACTTCCGCTTCCTGGGCACTTTTACGCGCTTTAGCGACAAACCCGAACAAAATTGCACTCTATTATCCGCGTTTACTTGCGTTTTGTTGGCGCCGTCGGCAGTTTTCTCGTTCTTCGTTAATTTTTCTTATTTACACTCGATTTTACTTTGGCTCGGCAGCTATCCGAGTTGTTACGCCAAGGTGTTAACTCGCGGCGCGTCCGTAACGAATACTAATCACGCAGGGACAGCTTCCTCCGACGCCGCTGACCGTCGCTCAACCAAGCGCCACAACTCACTCAATGCGCTGAGTGGAGTGCAAATGTATGCAAGCGAAGTTTGCTTGAGTGGAACCTAATTAGCGGCACAGCAGTTGAAAGAAAGTCAGCGCTTGTGTTGGTGTGTATGTTCTTGGTGGTGGCAGCCACTTGTAAATGTTTAAAATGTAAATTAGGAAAATCATGTGCTTGCTACTTTTCTGTATATATGTGTGTTTTGTGTTTACCGTACTGTTGTGTTTTTGTTGTGTTTGGGGCTTAATACCACCGAACAAGGTGACTTGTTGTAATCCATTGGGTAAATATATGCGAGCACATACTCGTATTAACATAGTTACTTGGACCTCTTTTACGCACACCCTACTGCGACTTTGTGTGGCTGTTTCAGTGGCTTAAATAAGGGAAAGTAGTTACAGTAAAAATTTAAAAATTATAAAATTTAATTTATACTTCGCGGGTGTTTTCGAATCGTTAATTTTTTTCTGTAAGTTGGTAGTACTGTTAGTGACATCTATGCTAAATTTTACGTAAAAATATTCATTAGTATTTGAGATACTCGTCGTTTTGTGAGGCTCTAAAAGTGAATTCTTCGATTTTTACTATGTCAGAATTTATTGAATAAAAAAGTGCGATAATGCGCCATCTCATACTGCATTGGATAATTACACAATATTTTCAACAATATCGTGCCATCTGATTCACACCTGATTGGTTTTGACTCAATTGAGAATATAAAAGCTGAATCGAAGAAGGCGTGATGGCCATCACGACGGAAGATTTTTCCAACCGCTCTGATGACTGGAAAATTCGTTGGCATAAGTGTATTGCAGGGGGATGGCATTACTTTGAAGGAATTTAAATGGACAGAATTCACCTTTTAATTTGATCGCAATAGTACATATACAGAATTTATATATCTAATATATATAGATCAGTCAGTCCTATAGGCCCGCCGTTCGACACTCGAAATTATTGACTAAAAATTTAATTGCTCAAATGGCCCGAAATAAAAAAATAAAAGAGATTTGTCGTAGGTATAAATTGACATTATATACGATATATGTACGTAATCAGACCATTGCTATTGTCAGAGCTGAGTCTTGCACAAAATTATTTCAGAAGAAGTCTCTGCATGATTTAAAGGGTTACATCTACTTGTAAATTTATAAAAATCGAATTTTTTACTTATGTATCGAATATACATATATGTACTTGAAAATATTATCCAAAATTTTTAAATTTATAAAGCAAATAGCTTGGGAGATATGAGCACGTTTGTAAGACTTTTCAACTTAGTGTAATAGGTTATCAAATGTTAATTTCAGAACCGGTGAAGAAAATTTCTCCAAAATGGCTGGACTGGTCGCATTGAAATTTTGACACAACCTTCGTAGATATATTTGACAGATAATAATTAAATGAATACGATTTTTTATATTAACTTCTATTTTTAAAAAAGTATAAAGATTAAATTTTTCCACAAAAACGATTCATTTTGCGATGCCGCCATTTTGTTAAAGATGAAAATTTTGACTTTTCCTTCGAGGTGAGGTCAGTGAGGCGCTAAAAAAAATAAAAAAATTATTTTAACAATATACTTATTTAGAGAGCAAACAATTTGAATAATGGGCTAAGGACCCTAAAATATATTTTATCTAGAACTTATTTTTTTAATCTCAATTGTCCTAACCATTTAAACTGTTACCAAGTAACACTATTCTTTAAAAATTACGATAAACCGATAATTATCAATCCAATAATAGAATAATCTTAAGGATAACCGTAAAAAGTATATATTTGAACCAAATGTACACACAAACAAACAGGTAAGCTCAGAAACTGAACTACAAGTATTTCAAGCCCGTTTGTTTAAGTTGAAGCGAATCTAGTAAAAAGAATTTTAGTGATGCTTTCCAAGCATTGTGCAAAGTAGTAAACATTACACAGCGATATCGTTTTCTTCCCAGAAAAGAGCAATTTGAATTCTATTCGTTGTTTTGACTTAGCAGATACATAGGCTGCTATATATATTCCTGGACTGGGCACCACTAAGTGTTGCCAGGTGCAATCTGACATTTCCGTTGGAAAGTTTGACATTCTTTAGCATAACATCACTCAGAACGTTTTGTCATTTAATCGTGAATTGTTTTATTTACAGGGAATTAAAAAATTCATCTCGGCCAAAAAATGGAATTAACTCGTGAACATTTTCGTGCGATCATTTTTCACAACTTTCGACGTGGATAATCCACGACAAGAGTGCATCGTTGAACTAAAATCTTTGTATGGCTATGAAGCACCATCCCATAGCACTCTAAAAAACTGTTACAACGAATTCAATCGTGGCCGACGCTCGCTCAAAGAGGAATTCCGTGAAGGTCGTCCAAAAACAGCCGTTGTGCCAGAAAACATCGATGCCGTACGTGTACTGATAATGCAAGACCGTCATGTAACATATCTTTAGATAGAGGCATGCCTATGCATTTCTCCCACCAGCAAACATTCGATATTGCATGAACACCTGGCCGTAAAAAAGGTTTGTTCTCGTTGAATCCCGGCCAATTTGACAATCGCTCAAAAAAAGGCTCGTGTGGATTGGTGTAAAGAAATGCTGAAAAAATACGATCGCGATTTGTGAATGCTATTGAGTTGACAGTATTTGACTAGATTTAAATCGGAGTCCGCTCCAATTAAGTTGACCCTACGATTGGAGCGGACCTTGTAAACGGGGAATTACATATGTATTAAAATAGATATACATACATATGTACTGCAATATTCTAAGATTTATTTTTTCATTTTATATCGGGTATAATTTGATGTCTAATTTTATTGTTCTAGCCGTTACGGCTTTGTAATCCATTTTAAAATCCAATTAGAAAAATAGTTCTCATTTTATGCTACTTCATGGAGTTCATAGAGATACACACCTCAGAGATTTAAAAGTTCTAAACATACATAAGTAAACACTAACGCTGTCTTACTTTTGCAGCGACTATTACTTACTATTACAACTTGGTTTTAATAATATCAGGTAAAGAATTTGGAATAATTTTAAAAATATGTGATTACTTCTGATAATCCTAACGTTTCTGAGAGCTCTTTCTTCTGAGATGTTTTGGGCTAGATAACCAATCTCTTACAGCGTGTGACTCGATTCTGTCTCAGTTTCTCACTTTTAATTCCTGGAACATGCTTGGCCTGCGATAATTCAAAGAAGTTGTGGTTTAACTTGATATGTTATGTTATATGTTATGAACCTATCAAGGTCTTCTGCGGTAATTATAATAATTTTTTGAAATTTGTATCAAATCGATTTTATTTCAGTCACACGACCGAATAAATTCATCCCTCTATTAATAAGTTAAATAAGTGATTCAATCCATAGCAGCTGAAAATGGAAGTTAGTTAAACATTTGGGCAATAGATTCACTCATTGTCTAACTGACATAGGAACGACAATGCATTTGCAGTTGTTGTTGTTTCTATGTATCCGTACATCCTCTTAATTCACCGACTATTGCTTCGCTGGATTATTGATGAAAATTGCTAATGTGAACAAGCACATTTATCCAAAATCAATTATTGCGGGAAAGTATTTAAGCAATGAAGAGTAACCTACAAAGCTTACGATAGAGAAAAATAAAAAAACATTTAGAAAAAGCTGAAAGAACATAAAATGTAGGACCACCGTCGACAACTAACGAAATAGTGTTTTTGTCCGGCTATGGAAGTGTTCAACATATAGAGCGTTGTAAAAACATGTGTTTAAAATTTACTGTTAGAGTCAAAAGATTTAGCTCAAAAGTAAATTTCTATTAAACTAATAAATGCTAGAGAATGTCAGCTAAGAGTGAATAAATGACAATTATCCCAATAGTGTCCGCTGAGCCATCGCGTACTAAGTGGCGCCAGCGCAAGTCAATTCGTTTGCAGTGATCATTTTGGATATTTTCCTTAAAAAAAATTTCTTACAACTCCAGAAATTAATAAGAATTTAAAAAAACTGGAACCAAAAATTGTACACATCTTTTTTTTTGTTTTTTTACTTTTGATGAGGTAGTGTAGGTCATTTATCAGAGACAATTTGAACGAAATATTATCTAAATAATGTCCGTGTCCGGTCATAGGAACGAATTTACGTTCAGTTATAGGAATTGTTTTTGTTTGTAAACATTGATGAAATTTCTTCGGTAATTGTAATGGAGAATTTCACTGTATTATATATATACATACATATACATATATGTATATAAATATATATATACAATACTATATATTTATACCTACTAAAATTAGTTACAATATTAATGAAAGAAATAGTTACAATATTAACTGGCAGTGTGAAGTGAGTTTAAGTTAAGCAGTACTCAAGCAAAAACAAAGCTTAATGTCAGTTTAGTAGCTGCAAAAGCCTAGTTTGGCATAAATTTTAAGATAGCTGGACCTGTGTGGGCACAATATGATCATTAACATATTGATGATCCCTGTGTAGGTATGTATGTATCTAGTAGTTGCGAGTGTACATAATTCAAACATATTTTGGACTTTGATTTTAGAATTTAAAGAAAGAAAAATAGCGTAATTAAATTATATGAAATCGGAAATGTTTAGTTATTGTATTTTTATACTCTCGCAACAAAGTTGCTAAAGAGAGTATTATAGTTTTGTTCACATAACGGTTGTTTGTAAGTCCTAAAACTAAAAGAGTCAGATATAGGGTTATATCTACCAAAGTGATCAGGGTGACGAGTAGAGTTGAAATCCGGATGTCTGTCTGTCCGTCCGTCCGTCCGTCCGTCCGTGCAAGCTGTAACTTGAGTAAAAATTGAGATATCATGATGAAACTTGGTACACGTATTCCTTGGCTCCATAAGAAGGTTAAGTTCGAAGATGGACAAAATCGGCCCACTGCCACGCCCACAAAATGGCGGAAACCGAAAACCTATAAAGTGTCATAACTAAGCCATAGATAAAGATATTAAAGTGAAATTTGGCACATAGGATCGCATTAGGGAGGGGCATATTTGGACGTAGTTTTTTTGGAAAAGTGGGCGTGGCCCCGCCCCCTACTAAGTTTTTGTACATATCTCGGAAACTACTACAGCTATGTCAACCAAACTCTATAGGGTCGTTTCCTTTAGGCATTTCCATATACAGTTTAAAAATGGAAGAAATCGGATAATAACCACGCCCACCTCCCATACAAAGGTTATGTTGAAAATCACTAAAAGTGCGTTAACCGACTAACAAAAAACGTCAGAAACACAAAATTTTACGAAAAAAATGGCAGAAGGAAGCTGCACCCAGACTTTTTTTAAAAATTGAAAATGGGCGTGGCGTCGCCCACTTATGGACCAAAAAGCATATCTCAGGAACCGCTCGACCGATTTCAATGAAATTCGGTATATAATATTTTCTTAACACCCTGATGACATGTACGAAATATGGGTGAAATCGGTTCACAACCACGCCTTCTTCCCATATAACGCTATTTTGAATTCCATCTGATGCCTTCTCTGTATAATTTACCAACCAATGAACCAATGATGATAGCGGAATAAAACTTTACACAAATACGGTATTTGAGCTGAGGTATCCCTTGTGGAAAAATTGTCTAGATCGGACTATAACTTTTCAAGGTCCCTTATATCGAACACGAAAAACTCAGTGCCTAACCTAACCTAACCTAATTTTTCACCGAAAATATCGGTAAATCTCTCAGAATTTAATTCTAAATAATTTTACAGCAAAATAAAAAAATATGTAAATGACGGATAATGAAATCTCGATTATCACTTTATTGTGCGAGAGTATAAAATGTTCGGTGTCACCCGAACTTAGCCCTTCCTTACTTGTTCTTTATACACCGATGCTCAGAGCATACTAAAATTATTTAGGGAACGCTTCTCCAGCATGCTGAATGGCAGTGTAAGCATAACGCCTGGAGAAGGTGAACCCGATTCCCCAATCGATGACGATGGAGCAGATGTCCCATTGCCGGACCATGAAGAAGTTCTAATAGCAATTGCCCGTTTGAAGAACAACAAAGTGGCGGGGGCCGATGTATTGCCGGCCGAGCTATTTAAACACGGAGGCGAAGAACTGATAAGGAGCATGCTTCACCTTCTGAGATAAGTCTCCTAAATATCGCATATAAGGTTCTATTGAGCGTATTGTGTGAAAAATTAAACTGATTGGACCTTATTCAGGTTGCTTTAGACCTGGAAAATCAACAACCGACCAGCGCCAAAGCTTTAAAAACATCCGTAAGAAGAGAATCGACACACGCCACATTTCGTCGATTTCAAAGCTGCTTTTGCCAGCATTTATGCCGCGATGTTTGAATTTGGTATCCCCGCAATACTAATACGGCTGTATAAACAGACGTTGAGCAATGCCAAAAGCTCCGACTCTCTTTCGTGCAACTTCTTCAATCTGCTCTTGGAGAACATAATTTCATCTGCAGAACTTAATCGAGCAGGTACCATCTTCTATAATAGTGTACAGCTGCTGGCGTATGCCGGTGATGTTTATATCATTGGCCTCAACACCCGCGCCGTTAGTTCTGATTTCTCCAAACTGGATAAGACAAAATATCTCCTTTCATCAATCAAACAGTCGTCGCATTCGCGACTAGACTCCCACGTCATTGTTGACAGTCATAACTTCGAAGGTGTACAACCTCTATAAGTCACTCATTACTCCCGTCCTGCTATATATGGTGCAGAGGCTTGGACGCTGACAACAACTGATGAGTCGACGTTGCGAGTTTTCGAGAGAAAGTTATATACATATGTATGTATATATAAATGATCAGGATGACGAGAAAAGTTGAAATCCGATTGACTGTCTGTCTGTTCGTCCATGCTAGCTGTAACATGAGTGACAATTGAGATATCACGATCTTGAAATGTGGGTTCTTAGGAACAAAAAAAATTCGAGTTCGTAGATGGGCGTAATCGGACCACTGCCACGCCCACAACTCGCCATTAACCGGAAACGTATAAAAGGCCATAACTAATCACTAAATTTGGATATAAAACTGTAATTTGGTACAGATGATGCCAGTAGCAAGGGACATCACAATGACGAAGCTTTGTGAGAGCTGGTATTAAAATTGGACAATGGGCGTAGCACCGCCCACTTTTTGGTGAAAGTGCATATCTTGGATCCCGACTAACTGATTTCAACACCTTGTGAAAGCCTTTTGAAAATTAGCACGATCAATAAAACGGGATAATGCCCTGCCAAAATAACTCTTCAAGCCAATAGGTACCGAATATTTGGACCCCAGGACCTATATTTGACTTTTGCTCGAAAATATTGGTCATTATGTGAAATATATGACTGAAATTAAGGGATAATTATATCTCTTAATATTATCTCTTATAATGTGTATGTATGTCGAAAATGTGTTGAATCGGACATATACTTCCCTTAGCCCCAACCCGGTCTTAGGAATCTCTCACTTGGGGGAAGTGAGATAGAGATGATCAACAGTGTCAAATTCCTGGGTTTGATGCTGGACTCCACTCTGCGATGGAAACAGCATGTAAACCTGAGCATGGTCAAAGCGAAAAAAGCTTTAATGGTGTGCAATCGACTGGCGGGAAAGTCCGGGGGCTATAAGCCAAGGATCGTTGGGTGGTTGTACACCATGATCGTGCGACCGATTATCACATATGGGGCGGTGGCATGGGCCTCAGTAGCGTCTCAAACCTCGGTTAAGACAAAACTATTGAAGCTACAGCTTCTAGCCTGTGTCTTCATGACGGGTGAAATGCGAACCTGTCCAACGGCGGCACTGGAGGCTTTGGTTGAACTGACACCGCTTCATTTGGTTATCGGTCAGGTAGCCGAGCACGCACTTCTGCAAATAACTGCGGAGGGGTGTGGAATTGGCAAGGTAGTCTCGTCCCGGAGGATGGAGAAGATAAGTGGCCGCTTACCATTGGCCCTCCTCCCGATGGACAACACTACAAAAAAGGTTAACTTAAGGAAAAGATTTAAGGTCACCCTTGGCAGTAAAGACGAATGGGATGATTCCAACCTCGAACTGATGCTAAGGAATAGCACGCTAAGGTGGTACACCGATGGCTCGAAAATGTCAGAGGGAATCGGCGCAGGGATTGGGGCCCACGCACTAAGCTCTCCATACCCAACGACGAGCTCGCCCGCTCCGCAGCCTCCACCAAGATGTTAGGACCCGAACCCTTCATGGGGGTGGGTCCCCATACGAAGAGAGAGCTGCTCCGTAAGGAAGAAGAACTCACGGTATGAGACATGCCAACCTGCTAATGGGGGGTTACAACCTGAAAAGGTTTAAAACGGTAATAAACCTCCCAAGGAACAAACTCAGGTTACTGGTCGCATGGTACACTGGCCACTGCAAACTGAATAGGCACATGCATAGCATGGGCCTATCCTCTGGTGCAAGTTGCCGGTTCTGCGATAGGGAGCCTGAAACCCCGGAGCACCTGCTGATCGACTGCACAGCAGTCTGGAGACGCAGGGCGAAGGCCCTTGGATCGATATTTCCGGATAGGGATCACATTGCCTCACTAGCACCCGGCAAGCTGTTGGATTTTATTCATGCGCTGGGGCTGAGTGAGTCAGGAGAGGGCACAATAGACCAAAGGTCGCAGTGCATTCCTCAACTTTCATTCATTCATTAGCCCCAATATACTTAATATAAAGGTTTTCAAACTTCCGGATGACTTTGTACCCCATATATATGGGCCTATATGTAAGTTATTCCAATGAAAATAAGAGAACGTGTTTATTCATAACAGTGTATCTTGTGCTATATAACTAATGTCAGGATTTTCGAACATTCAGCTGACTTCACTCTGTTTGATTGGTTTTACACCTGAAAGTATTTCCCTGGCTTTGATTCTTGTAAGTTGTAAGAGTATAATATGTTCGGCTGCACTCGAACTTAGTGCTTCCTTACTTGTTTTGTTATGTTTTTAAGAAAAATATAATTCTTTATAATGTAATATTTCTCCAACCTTGACATATTTTGGAACCAATTCATCTCATTTAGCACAAAAAGCTCTGAAGTCTTCTTCGCGTTTAAAAATTATTGTTGGCATATTGTCAAAGTAACAATTTTTTAAAACCAATATATTACAGCTACAACAATACTTCTAATTATTTACAATAAAGGGGCTGTCGAATAGTGTGGCGCATAGCGCCCAGCTAATTGCTTTAGTCGCTTAAAAACGCAGCATAATTATCTTTTTCCGTAGCAAAACAAAATGTCGACGAGCGTAATGTAATAAAGGAAGAAGAGCAACTAATAAAAAAACAACAATACGCTTACTGAAAAAACTCAAAAAAGTTGAGCGTACCATATAAAAAAGAGATAAAAAGGCGCTTTGAAAATAATATGAAAATCACTCAGAAATGCAGTCCAATTATGAGTTTCGAAAATTCTCAAAAAACGAAAAATAACTCAACTACATTTGTAAAAATTCACTCAAACACATGAGCATAACACAAGCGCTCACTCAATTACTCACTCTTGCATATTGCTTACCTGTTCGAGCGCATATAAACCGGTTTGCGGAGCAAGGTATCTGATGATAACTAATTGTGGGCGTGGCTAGATCGCATACGACTATGTGCGCCGCTCACGCCTATTTCGAACTAATAACGCCAGCTCACTCATTCCAGCAGCGGCGTATATTCACCAATCCATCAGTGCATTAAAGCCTTCCTCGGCAAAGTTGTGTTGTCTGCTGTGGCGGATGTAGACGAGCTTCCAGCGTACAACTTCCAGCAGTGTTGCTGGCTGCGTGCAAGCGCGCTATAAACGCGAGCTGCCAAACCGCGTACGCGAGCGCCTAATCGTCACTTGCCAATTGCCATAGCAGCTCGACCAATGATTAAGCTTATTACTGATTAATTAAATTTCTTTGCCAAACTAAATTTATTTGGTGGTGTTTTTTGTGTATGCGGTTGTCTATATTATATATATGTAAGCGCGCGTTGGTGTGTGTGTGCGCTTATGATGGATGATTGACAATGACAGCGGTAACGGCGCAACCCGGCCTATTATCGCCACAATAAATAATCGTTGTAATAAAAAGGAAAAAAAGTAAAAAACGGTATGTAGAGAGGCAGGCAGCCGGAAGCAGCAAGCGCACAAGCATTCTTGCGTGTTGGTTTGGCGCAATGCGGCGCTGTAAATTTTACTTCACAATTTTGATGAACGTATATATATTAAGAAAAGTTTTTGTTTTTGCTTTTATGTTGGTTAATACACACTTCCAATATTTTACACGGCTGCGTGACATACAAACAACTCTTTGAGCGCGTCTTCTGAAGTCAATCGTCAGCGTAGCTGTTGTTGAGGCTTCTTTTCCTTTCTCTTCTCATCGTTCTCCCTCTCCAACTGCCGTTTATTTAATTATTTAAATTGAAGTTTTCGTTTATTTTCTTTTTCATGTAGCTATTAATTATCGACTAAAACAATAGCAGCAAAAATAACAGCAAACACAATAAAAAATGATGGTTTCAGTTGTGAAGTTAACCGTTGGCTTCGCGTTAGCTGCTGCGCACTATCCTTATTGTACTTATTGTTATTGTTATAATTTTGTTGTTGTTATTATTACCTGCAAGTACTTTAACAGGAAAATGTTATTTCAACATGTTCGCTGCCGCTATTGAAAAAAGAATAAAGGAAAAGAAATTAAAATACAGACACATACTCATCTTTATATACACATACATATGTGTGTATATGTATATTTCAATTGAAGGCGCTCGAAACTAGAGTGAAACGCGCAGAAGGTAGGCTGCTTGTGTGAAGAACCATTGTTCGGTGAGCTTCCACCTCCTTGACTTCCTTTGCTACGCGTGTTGAATAGATAGCGCCTCCATATTAAGGTTATGCATGGTTGAGGCTTTTTAACACATGCAAGCATATTTACATATGTACATATATCAGTATTATATACTCACTATGAAAATGGAGTGACTTGGTAATTTCCGATGTTTAGTGTAATATTTGGTGTTTAGTAGTGAGAAAATGTATGTATATTTTATATATTTGTGGTATATATGTATGTATGCGTTAAATGGGTTTTCAATTCAAAAGTCTCTTAATTTTCATGTGAAGGAACAAGTAACCACAATTATTTTTAATTGATCAAAAATTACAAGCATTTTATTTAATATAATATATGTATGTATACACACCAATATATACAAATTTACATATACAGCCATGGACACATAAATAGCACACTTGGTCATCAAATAAGAAAACATTTATTTATTCCTTAGGTTTATCACTTACGGATTTAAAGAGGAATGCGTTTTATTTTAAAAATTATTCACTTTAATATAACTATAACACTGAAACAATAAATATTTTATTATCGCCAAAAAAAGACGAAAACATCAATATCCTATATGACAGCTTGGACACATAAATAGCACAATCTGAAAAGTGGTTAAAAAAAAGGTAAAAAAATGTATAAAAATTATTAAAAAATTGCAAAAGATTGTTCATTTCGTTAGTATTTTATACTATATCCATCATTTTTAAGCATCCGCTCACATCTCTTCTGCATGCTGTCCACCAGTTCCTGATATCGTTCCTTTGGGATTGAATACCAAGGCTCCTCAATTCCAGCCCATAAATTATCAAAATGTTTGAATTTTTTGCTTGCTATTTTGAACTTTATATCAATTCATAAATTTTCTATTGGTTTCAGGTTTGGTATATATGAGTGTATTGGAGAAGCTTTTCTTTTAATTATGAGAGTCATCACGTAGTTAATACACAAATACCGAATTTCACGGTTTTAAAACTTTAGCAGAATGGCTGACGAATTTTTATGTTAATATTTTTTGTGATTTGACATACATAGGTTTAGACTCCTTGCAAAACATTTCGACATTTGTAAATAATACTAATATTAAATAGCTATCAGTGTCTTCTCTTCAAGTAAGAACTTTTTTTGACGTAATGTCATAGTATCTTTCTTTCACATGATAATCGAGAGCAGTCTCCAAAGGACTTTCCAAATTTGCTAGCATCACCTGACCAAGCTCCATAAAAATGTTTATGTTAAAACGTATTTCTTGTCAGAGAGAGTTAGTAATTGCTTTTTTAAATTTCATGTTATACGAGACAATAATTCTTTAATATTTTATAAAAGTGTTGCTCAAATTTATGAAATTGTAATTGATTCCTAAATATTTTTTTAAGATTAAAGCAATCGTTTTGTGCAAGAGGCTGAAAGCCATATGCCATACAAATTGCTAAATTTATCATTAGTATTCTGTTTAAAATTACCACGAAAGGTTTACTTGTTAATAAAAGATATTCCACAAAAAAAATATTTCCTAATAAACTTGCATGGAAAACCAAACAAAAGTCCTAAACTTCGAAGTTGCTATGTTATGCAGTAAAATTTTGAAAAAAAGCAAGATCGTTCATTTTCACTAGTGAAAACTTTTGGAAAAATTGCAAATTTGAGACTTATGCCGAATTTACAAGACTCTTCTTTCAAAGTTAAGTAAAATAATGAAAATATAGCTAGTATACGGACAGTTCGTTATTAAAACTGTGGTAAAGTGGGTGAGAATTCTCAATAATTTTTCAAATCTAAGCTAATTCAAATTTTATTCGAAAAACATACTCTCTTAAGCTGTGTGATGTATGTATATGTGTATGTTTTAATCATTATCATTGAAAATCGTTTTATTCTGCTTAAAATCTGCCTTTTTTTTGATTTTGTTATTCGGATTCTCTTTGCTATTTTGTTTGGAACGCCCATCTGATTTGGCTTTTAGACAGTTCATAAGTCTTATTTAGTGGTCTTTATTAACACACCAATTGCAAGCACATACATATGTATATATTTTTATGTCGAAAGTTAATTTTACGAATTTTAATCGACACTCCAAATTATGTTTAGAGAAATACCGGGGTGAGTTACGATGCTCTTGCTATTGTAAATAAAATGGTACCGTATTAAAAAGGTTTATAGTTTATGATTGTTTAAAATAAACTTTGGTAAATTATAATAGAGGAGCGAGCACCGATGAGATGTATAAAAATAAGTTGGTATCATAAAATAAAAAAAAATTAAAACTTCAAAATAGTAAATCGTTTAAAATATATGTAAAATTGGATTAAATAAACTTGTTTAATCAATTCATGAGTTATTTACTGCTAACTTTTTTGAATAAGTAACAAATGAAGACATTGGAGAAGAGGCGCAATGAGCTTATCAGTGAATGGGTTGAAGAAGTTTCTGTGGGGTAGGGTATCAATTGTCTTCTAACGTTCTAGTGCTGAACTTCGACTGCGAGATGCTTCTAACCTAGAATAGAATGCAGGAGACTCACTGACCTACCAGATCTTAGATATGTTTATATTGTCGCAACCGGTGCAAGGTGAAGTGTAAACATGCAGGCATTTTTCCCCCATTGTTCAGTTTTTGCAAAACCGATATTAAAATATCTTTGGTGAACCTGAAAAATTTAAAAGCGATAATAGGCGCAAAATAATATGACAGGCTTAAAGCGCTTACACAATGTACCGGTGCTCTCAATTGCCCAAGTGGGATCCTTATTGGCCTTTGAAATAGGATTGATATTTTATTTTTTAACCTAAAAATGGCAGATCAACCAAGCAATTATTTATAAAATGGTTGATTTTGTCAAAAATGTCCATAATGCTCCCGTGGCACCTAAATTTTACTGTGCGATACCCTGCACCGATTTACGGTTACTTATCTTCATTACGTGCTTAGTCACCCGGATTTTAATTCATTTCGTCATCCTGAAAGGATTACTATCATATTTGTTATATTATAAATTTACTTCGCGTTCGAGATCTTTGTATTAAAATCAACTGAATGAACTGAAATGATAAATAAGAAATGAATTTAACTAAAGATACTAAATTGAATATAGTTTTGTATATATGAGAAAATCATCAACCATAAGATCACTCTTATCAGGATATGAGGTTTCGCTCAAGGTCTAGACCAATTTCATGCAAATAGACTTACACGATGTAAAACCCAATGGAAGCTTGAAATCCCTAGATTAGGTAATTAGTAGTTCGACTACATGTCATGGTGAAGCGTGATCCGTGATTCATAAACTTGTTTCCAAGTTTAAAAACGACTGATCCGGCCCTTTTTGCTAAAAGATGTTGTCGGTACAATGACCTAAGGTCGAAAAAAATTGACGAAACGACGGCGTATAAAAATTTGATCATTCAAACAACTTGTAGGTTCTTTTATGGAGAAAGAACTATGTAGAGAAGGAATCGGATTATTTGTCTCCGAAAAATCGCGCAAACAAATTTGAAATACATATGTAGTTTTGTGAAACACGTCTTTTAAAGCTGTCGAAATATGATTTTTTTTAATTTCTCGCCAGGTGTGCACTGAGTATATCCGTGTCATGTGGGTAAATATAAAAAAACTCATAAAATTTGAAAATAAGCCAAAGCTGCAAGTCCTTAAGGTTTCAAACACTATTTTTGGCAACCTCATAGTAGAACATACATATTTATACCTCAATTATAGATAAAAATTAGTCTTAAGAAAATATTTTTTGTTTTAATTATACACTTTATTTATGTACTATATACCACCCATATTATAAATAGAAGTAATCTATGTGTAATCAATAGCCCATATGTACTTATGCACACCCTATATAATCAGAAGCTTTGGCTTTCTACCCTGCAAAACAATGAATGCCATGAGCACCCACGACTCAATGAACGCGCCTCAAGCCCGAATGCCTCCGAGCGTTTCATTAATTCGCCTGACTGTTGCAACGACTATTTATTTATTTACCATTTATCCGGCCACAGACATCATTCGCTCCCTAGGCTAATGTCCGCTTTTAGTGGTTGTTCTTTGGCTCTTGCGGCTTTTGCGTTTAGTGATGGCGTTAGTTGCAGTGGCGTTCCGGCCGGTTGGCGAGTCAGTGGTGGTTCTAACGCTGCTCACCCGTATCTACACCGAGCTGCCCATCTAGTGTGAGCACATGCATGCATATGTATGTGGATGTGGCTTGGTGTTCACTGTTAGGTATTAAAAACGTTTTTTCCTTTTTTTCTTTCGGCTGGCATTAACAATGGCTACTTGGGTCAGTGGCTCGTAACGAATTACTTACGATATAACAAAAAAGTTATAATAATAACATATAAACAATGTTTTAAATGGAAATACCAACAATAGCAGACAAAAAGTTTCCTTTGTTTTCCTTTGCAGCACATTTCACCCACGAATTAAAATTTCGCGTGTATATTTTCCATATTTTTTACCAAAATGTTTCTTACAACATGTATGTGTTTGTAAAAATGTGACAACATCCGCGTACATACAAGTAAGTATATGCGTGGTAATACAAAAAGTTTAGTATTTTTCAACATGTGGTGAGAGGAAATCGGCGAGCACATGCTTACGCCCTCATTAGTTTGCGCATTCCAATTGTTTCGTTGGAATAATTAATATTTCGGTTGTTCGGTTGTAAAGTTTGGAAATAAGGGAATCGCTTTCTCCAGCGGTACATAATATTATACATATTTTCCTACAAAGAGTAACGTTTTCATGTTGTAAAAAAGAAATAAAAATGTATTGGTTATTGAAATAAGTTCCTTAAATTCTCCCATAGACCAGGCAAACTAAAAAGTGCTTATGCTTTTTCTTAAATAAAAACAATTTTATGTTTTCATCATATTCACTTCTAAAGAGAATTCTCTTGAGTTAATCATCGTGCAGAATAGATCGCAATAACTCGGCAAATACTGAAGCATCATCGTTTCACCATCATTGACTGCTGAAATGGAACATTGTCTTGATAAAAAGACATCATCAAAGGAGCAGTTTTCTACCTTTCATCTGCTAAAAATGCTAAAATCGCTATATAGTATTCGTTTAAATGGCATCTTATGAAAAAAAATGACTGATTAGGAAATTTCAGTAAAGCAAAATTACGTTATTATACGCAACAATTAAAGTAATTTACGCATAATAGCTTCTCAATTAAGTACTGTTGGCTTATGCTGAGGACTCCAATATTTGAAATTTAGCCTTTTATAAGTTATACTTGGCTTGAATGGTTTCGGTGTTCATGAAAGATTTAGGTTCGTCTACGGATTGCTGATTATCAGGCAATTAATTTCAACGAAGACCATAGTCATATATACATTCATTGATCTCAAACAACATTTCCTGAATAAAGTTTTCAACGATAATCGGTAATACGAAAATCAGTCCCATCAACTTAACCTCGGACGAGATTATTAATTTTACAGTTTTATTGATATCCATTTTTAAATTAAGTGGTAACATTTCCCTTATAAATACATATCTTCTTAACAGATAAAATAAGAAAGCATTTAAATATTTTTCTGATGGCAACCGATAAATTTATCTTTTACCTAATAATCGGCCTACACTATGAAATGTTCTAAAAATATTATACACTAAAGGTCTCACGGAAATATATTGCGCTAACAATGTCGTTGCAGTGAGTACTACTAGTCTATTTTTCTTCAAATTTCTTTTAGCACTAGTGGTAATTTGGAAGGTGATGTGAAACCGGAGAGTGTATTTCTAACATCAAAAACTTTATTAAAAGCCTGCTCAGCAGTGATTTATAAGTGACTTATAAATTTAATTTTTGGCATTAAATTAGAAAGTACATATATGATAAAAAATTTGTAAAAGAGATTAAAATAACCTGAACTCCTTTTTGGATCCAACTAGTTTACGAATAATAAATAACATTATAAAGTTGATGAACTATTCGCAAACTAGATTAATAATTTAATTTCATTCCAAACAACACAATTCCAGTTTTTAAGTAGCCAAAAGCTCAGCTAAATCGCATTTTATTTTCGACAAATTAACATATTCTTACAAATTAGATTTATTTGAAAAAAAAAAAAAATTTAAAATGAATAAGGGTATTCAGTTTTTCAAGAAGCCCCATCAATTAGTTAGTCGGTGCGTTTTTGATAACTGTCACCAATTATGAGACATCTCATTAGGAATTCAACACATCGACACTTGTGGTTTTTTTATTTTGTGAGAGAGGATCGCGAAGTTAAACAAGAATTCCAAGTGATTATCGCTCATTAAAAGCGCTCGATGCTTGTCATTAATCTTCGGCTTCTTGATGGAATATTTATGAGAGTTTTTAAGTCAATCACTTAATTAACAAATCAATTTATTATAGTAGACAAATGTTTACTATATTTTTCTTTGTTTTCTTTTGCTGGAATACAGATTTTAGTAAAATTGTGGTTTGTTAGAGAATACTATGTATTTGTATTACACAATGGACTGTTTGAAAATTCCGAAACAACTTTTTTATAAAGAAAATTAAAAAAGTGGTTTGAGTTATTGAAAACTCTGACACGATTGAACCGATTTTTGATGCATAGCAGAAAAACTACGAATATTAATATACCAGAAAATTTCATTTAAAAGCTTAATCTATAAATAATTTATCCAAACACATAGAAAAAAGTCTAAGCGAAATTTTAACAAATATATAATAATACAAGAAAAGTTATAAAAGTATTCTTTGTTTTTGGTATTTCCACTTGCAAGCTGATAATGTACTATATAAGATCTCTTCTAACAGCACGAATATTATAGAGACAAAAACCTACTCTTGATATGCTCAAAAGCTAAATGTTCGGATTAAAAAATCGTTTTATTATCGATTGCAGCTCTGAATTTAACTGTATCGCAGCTAAGGTGTTATTATATTACTAGATTTCATAGCGAAATCTGGAATAAAACCGATAGGTTCTCGAGGAAAGTCTCACTTCAAAGCTGAGAAAACTTTGCCGGATCTAATTGAGGCCCTAGTTTGATATAAATTTTTGCAGCCAAGACTATTTCTTTATATAATTTGAAAGATAAAATATAAGAAATGATTCCCACATATTGTATTTCCAAAATTGTATAAATAAATCGTTAATAGTTATGCATTTCTTTCATGCGTACAACTCCAAAAATAGTTGCATAATTCTTTCAGAGCACTAGAAAAGAGGAACTGGATTGCAAAGATGCAAACGACTCAGGTCATCATTCACATAATCTTGATGTGATCTTTAATACACATTGAGACAAACAAATAAAAATATTTATTATGTCGCCATCAAAGTAATCCCCACTAGATGTAATACACTTATACCAACGATTTTCTCTCTACAGCTCTTCAGCGATGTTTGTTTTATCTCTTCGATCGACTGAAAACGTAGCCAAATTTCGTGACTTGACTTTTAATTTGGTAACTCTTCTTTTTCTTTCTTCCACGATTCCAGCTGTTTCCGACTGATGTTCTCACGAAAACGCCTCAATAGAATTGCTTATCGACCGTTTGTCCCTTCAGAACAAATCTATGATGCAACAAACCACAAATATCGAATAAAACAATAAGCATCATTTCAATTTTTGAGCGGCTTTGGCGTGGCTTTTTGGTTTCGGCTAATTTTTTTCCTCCATTCCGATGATTCTTGACTTATTTCCATGTCAAACTCACAAACCTATGACTCATTGGCCGTGGGATTGGAATTCGCACGATCAAGCATGTCCAAAGAGACCTGTTTATAGTACTCTTTCATGTTTTTAATATTGTACCACTTGTAGGCGTGTGCTTTTGATAAAACTGAATCAACGCAAGCCTTTTCCAACATTCGCAATGATTCCGCACACGAAATTTAGTTAGAAATACATACTTTTTTTCGTGATATATCGGTCAAAGTGTATGGTCAGCAGTTTCAAGTGTGCTCCTTAATTGGTGTTAACTTACGTGAATTCCAGGCTGTGGATGCTCGCAGGCAGATTAGCTGGAGATCCTCAGCATCGTTGACACCTCGCGTACAACAATTTACCACAAATTGGTGTTTAAAATCCATAAATATTTGATTATAAAAACATAGAATTATAAAATAAAACAAATTTAATAAAAAAAAACTCAATTAATTTTCGCGGAAAAATTCTCCTTCGCATATCTGAAGTGGTTATCAGCTGTTTCTTTCACACGACAAATCATCTGTCTACGCCGGGTTGTAAGTGGTCAGGATCATTTCATTATCTACACTCACAGTCGGTGAAGCAGTTGATAAGGCAGTTCAGATAGCTTAACGTGAACGCTAAACGTAAAGAAACACTGCACGTAAGTGTTTCTTAAAAACAAAAAAAAAAAACAAAAAAAAAATAAATAAATAGTAAATGATAAAATTATGAGCCAAAGCGATATCCGCGCCCAGAGACAACGCGAACAAGATGCACGCCGACTCTCCATCCAGCGCAACAATGCGTACTTTTCGATCAGGTCTCAGAGTGACAGTGAAAGCGTTAGGTCAAACTCATCGTCCACTCTTCAACCTCCTCCAAATTTAAAAGTCCGACCTTGTTTAATGTCAACGATTCCAACGGCAGAGCTCGTGATGGCTGATGTTGTACAAGTACAAGTTGAGGTCGGTGCATGCTCTGACTCTGGCAACAAAAGCAAAGCGCAAGATAAGATAACCCAAACACCTAAAAAAGTGGCTATACAGACCGGAATGGATCGGTACATTACCATAAAGCGTAAGCTTAGACCGCAAAACCCAGCAAACGCTTAGATAAAAATAAACCGAGGAAATGCATCTGAGCCATTAAGCACTTATCGATTTGCGCTTTTAAGTGACAACGTTGACAGTGAGAGCAACAAAACTCCTGAGAGTCTTACAAAAGTCACTAACCCTAAACCACCGCCAATATACGTAAGAGAGGAAAACTCTGGTGCTCTAGTGAAAATATTTACTCAACTTATCGGCAATAATAACTTTCACATAGTTCCGCTGTCGAAGGGAAACATTCGAGAAAGCAAAGTGCAAATATACTCCGAACAGAACTTTCGTACATTGTCTAAATATTTAAATGAGAAAAAGATTAAATTTTACACTTAAAAGGGCGAGGGGTCTGCAAGTTGTTATCAAAGGTATTGAGCCAAGTGTTGAACCCATGGAAATCCACGAAGCACTTAAAGATCACGGTTTTAACCCCAAAAATGTTGCAAATATTTTTAATAAACACAAAATCCCACAGCCTATGTTCAAAGTTGGCTAGAACCAGAAAACAAACAACTTAAAAAAAATTGTGTGCACCCCATTTACAAACTTCAATATTTGCTACATCGTAGGATAACTGTGGAGGAACCGCATAAAAGAAACGGCCCTGTACAATGCACCAATTGCCAAGAGTATGGTCACACCAGGCCCTACTGCACACTTCGCGCAGTGTGTGTAGCTTGTGGAGAGTTGCATGATTCTGCCACTTGCACGTCAAACAAAAAAGACCCAAATGCCAAAAAGTGTGGAAACTGCGGTGGAAACCACACAGCAAACTACAGAGGATGTCCAGCCTATAAGGAGCTAAAAAATCGGATCAACCAACGTGTGGTTTCCGAACGCAATAATAATGTACCTAACGTTGTATCCTCCAATATTAATCCGCTGATGGCTCCATCAAAAACCGTCAAAGGGGTATCGTTTGCAAACGTCATAAAATCTGGCCTAGGAAAACCCACAACCACAGTAACTGCGAGTCTTATTGAGCCGCAAGGACAGCAGCCCAACGTTCAATCCGGTAGTCAATCGAATATCGAAGCAATGATAGCGTCAATGCAACATAGCATGATGAATTTCATAACATTCATGTAGAACACAATGCAAGAACTCATGCGAAATCAAAACACACTGCTGCAACTGCTTGCTAACCAAACTTCAAAATAATGAGCTCGCTTAAAATTGTTTTATGGAATGCAAATGGTATACTTCGCCATAAACTAGAGCTGTCAAAATTTCTCAACGACAAGAAAATTGATATAATGCTCCTTGCAGAAACTCACCTAACCAACAAATACAACTTTAATATACCGGGATATATCTTCTATTGTACGAATCATCCAGATAGAAAGGCGCATGGTGGAACTGGTATCATAATCAGGAGTCGCATTAAACACCATTGTTTAATTGGAACTGCTGAGAGTTATCTGCAAGCAACATCAATATGCGTGCAGACAAAGCAAGGCGACATTACTCTGTCCGCCGTTTATTGTCCCCCACGTTTCACGATTACAGAAAAGCAATTCAAAGATTTCTTCAGTTCGCTGGGAGAGTGCTTTCTTGCTGCGGGTGATTATAATGCGAAACACCCTCACTGGGGTTCCCGGTTATGTAATCCTAAAGGCAAGCAATTATATAACGCCCTTATATGTAAAAGAAACAGACTGGACTATTTGTTTCCTGGAAAGCCTACATATTGACCCGCAGACCCGAAAAAGCTGCCAGATTTAATTGACTTCGCAGTAACTAGGAAAATTCCTCACAGCCTTATTACTGCGGAAACAAGAGCAGATCTCTCATCGGACCACTCACCAGTTCTCTTCACTTTGCGGCATCAGTCACATTACCCCATATGCTCACGTCAAAAGCTACAAACTGGTTAAAATACAAAAAATACATCAGCACGCACATAGAACTTGAACCAAATTTAGATACACCGGTGGATATTGAAAACACCATCGCAGCATTCGAATCAACCATTATAACAGCCGCCAAAATTTCAACTCCTCAAAAAGGTTATATGGAAAACAAAAAGCACAGCTTAACTAATAGGGAAATTGAAATACTAGTATCACAAAAACGACGCCTACGAAGGGAGTGGCAGGCTCATAGATCACCAGCCTCAAAACAACTGTTGAAAGCGGCCACACATGCACTGACGAGAGCCCTCAGAAGCGAGGAACAGAGTGTGCAGTACCATTATATTCAAAAGGTGTCACCAACTAGTACAAAGCACCCGTTGTGGAAAGCACATCAAACTTTAAGTGCGCCAATAGAGTGTGAAATGCCAATACGTGACAATAATGGCAAATGGGCTCGGAGTGATGCAGAAAAGTCAGCAACCTTCGCTGCTCATCTAAAAAATGTCTTCCAGCCAAACCCAGCCACTAATGACTTTACACTTCCAACCGTACCCTATTTGATAGAATCTGAGCCAGTGAAATTTGTATCTGAAGAGATATCAAAAATAATTATGGAGAAATTGAAAGCAAGAAAAGCTCCTGGTCACGACTTAATAACTCCAAAAGTGATTATTGAGCTACCAAATTGTGCTATAATCTGCATCTGTATGTTTTTCAATGCAAGCACAAAACAAGCTCACTTTCCTCAACAATGGAAAAAGTCAACTATAGTGATGATACCTAAACCTGGAAAGGACAAAACGCAGCCATCCTCCTATAGACCCATCAGCTTGTTACCCTGCATGTCGAAATTATTTGAAAGACTTCTTATGCTCCGAATTAAGCCACATCTTCAAACCCACAACATAATACCATCTCACCAATTTGGGTTCAGGGAAAAGCATGGAACGCTCGAGCAAGTACATAGGACCACATCTGAAATTCGAACAGCTTTTGAAAAGCGGGAATATTGCTCTGCAATATTTCTTGATGTCGCACAGGCTTTTGATTGAGTATGGTTAGATGGTCTTATGTACAAAATAAAAACGCTACTCCCGCAAAACACTCACGAACTGTTTAAGTTCTATCTCTATGATCGAAATTTTGTAGTACGATGTAACACCACTACATCTGAAGCCCAAACGATTGAATTTATGTATTAAATCGAGAATATCTTCTAGGCGAATATTTATTTTTTATTTTTTACTCGAAAAATATTAAATTTTTTCTAGAAAAAATCGACCATATAAACTATTTATAAATTAAATTTACATGTTAATAAAATTTTTTTAATGCTCAAATTAAACGTCTGAAAGAGTAGTTTTAGGGATACACAAAATGCAAGTCGACATCCGGGGTTCCAAAGCTAAAAACTCTCTCAAAATGTATGGAAACTCTAGTACGAGTTTAAAGCCCTAAAATAGCTTCAAGTAGTTAAAAAATTATTTCAAAAGAAGTTTAAATTAGGAAAGGTATACCACTATATATTAGAAAAAAGTATATATAACGGCAAGTTTTTAATGAAATCGAATCGTTATAGAAAAAAGTTATGCAGCACTATTTGTGTTCTATTGACAATTCGTTTCATAAAAATGAAAATGAAACTGAAATGATTTTGGGTTGAAACCTGAGCCGTAGTAAAATCTTCAACGGCTTCTGAATTTCTGGTTTATTGGAAGTCTGGAAGCCGTTTAAAACCCTGTAGAACCATACATCTAAAAACTATACGAAATTAATAATATTTTATATAAATAAGGTAGATGATCTTTCGACATTTGTAGTTCAAACAATTACAATTCTAAAGGTAACAGCTTAGATGTTTCCCGAAAGAGCCGTAAATACCCTAGATTCAAATTCGATATTTAAAGTAACATTCTCTTCATAAAAATAGTTAATTTTCACAGTTTAAAATCGCAAAATAAAGAGGACACCAATAATTCACACTACAATATGTCATTACACTATTTATATTGTATGTTTGTACGTATGGAATATGGAAAATGTATAGATTTGTTTGTAATGACTTCAGCAAATCCAGCTGTCAATCTGTTAGAGCCAAAGAGAGCCAAGAGGTAAGCAAAATAAAACAATACTTGTCTGCGCAAATCTGATGTAGTCGGAGCAACAGCAATCGCAAACAAAAAAACAACACCAGCTCAAACAACGCGTCATATATAGTGATGAGCGGTTCGGTAGCTGAGTAATCGGTTGACGACACAATACCATTGCCAGCGAGCGAGTGAGCGAGCAAAGCAGAGCAATTAAAAGTTGTTGGGCTGGACGCCGCCATTGCTTGCCAAGCAACGCGTTGACAAGTCCAACAACGTTTGCATGCATGCATATGTGTGTGATTTGCTACAAGTTAGGCAATAATGAGTAAAATAACAACAACAAAGTCAAATGCAACAGGCAATTGCTACTGTTACAAGCACAACATGTAAACAAGAACAAAAAAAAACGAGAAAAACAACAACACAACGCCTGCTGAATTTGAGCGCAAAGCTGTAAAGCAAAATTGCGGCAAGCGGAAGGGAAGTGTATACGTCTACAGTTAAGTAAAGCCCATTGCGCCCGCCGCCATTGCTGGGATTTTTTAGCACACTCGTTGTTGTTCCTGCTCTTTAGTGTTTGTTCTTGTTGACTTGTTGGTGAATATTAAGTGTATTTAAGATACGCGCGCGTGTGTACGTGTTGCAAGCTCTGCCGCCTGATGCTTCGCATGCCTCGTGCACACACCACTAAATCGCACTGCGCTACCTTAAGTCAGGCAAAAAAAAAACGAACAAGCCTTGCAACTGAACAATCAAGCAACATGGTGTGCGCGCCCGTTCGACCCAACGCTTGTGCGGTGTCATGGGACTTGGAAGACACACTGTGTGTGCATGTGTGTAAATATGGCTATACGCTAAGGCGGCGAGCGCCATGTTTGGCTCAAACACGCGACTCCATACGCGCACCTGAAACTTTATCTTTGCTCTGTTGGCAGCGCACAGCAGTAGCTGCCGTGCTTATGCCTCATCGTATGACGAAGTAAATTGTAATGCCGGTAGCTAATGCGGTAGCTGTTTGCAGTCTCGTAGTTGCATTAGCCAGTGCGTTCGCTTGGCAAAGATCAAACATCTTGTGGCGTTGTACGCAATTATACTACATGTATGTTCGTGTGAAAGTGTATAGCAAGTACGTTCGTGCCACACTCGCCGTGACAGTAAGACGGTCAGCAGAATTTACTATTCCTCGCTTGTTGCATTCAAGCGTTTAGCCATGCGACTATCATGTGAGCTGCTTGCCTGTTAGCCGCTGGTCTCCAGTAGCAGGCTGTTGCTGGCCCGTCTCCACCGTCCGCATGTGCACCCAACTATGCTTCTCTTAATAAGGTCACTCTTAGAATTTGTGTTCAATCATACAACACATTTGTGCTCTCCAGCGTATTGGTTGTCCTGGCGTGCACGCCTTGTGGCCTATTCCCCACAGTTTTGCGTATATGGCTTGTAATTGTGCTGTGATTTGGCTTTGCCGTCGGCGTTTGCCTTTGTTGGACGCCATTTTATGGCAATTGTACGCGTGCTGCATATTTTTCGAGTGAAATTGTTTCTAAGCCGCTGTTGTTTAAATCAATTTTATTGCACAAAACAGTGGAATAGTTAATCGGTATAACATTAATTACTGTTGCAAATATGGCGCTGAGCTATTAAAAACCTAGCTCACTGCTTTTAATTCATTCCATTCGCAAGCTTATGAAATTATAGCGAACTACTTAGCTTGTAAGGCATAATTTCGGTCGCGCATGAATTAAGATCGACCGTAGATTCTTATCGCTTGACATTTTTACATATGCCTCATATATATTGAAGGCTTAGCAATATGAGTACGCGTCCCCAGTTCAGCTAATAGTACTTACATATGTAGCAGTTCGTAAGAAAGAGTATTCTAAAAAGTCAATTATCTAATTAAACGCTGCGAGCTTATGGACTTGATGCGGATAGCTTTAAAATAATTTATAGGCCTATAGAGTTCAAACAACCCTACGGAAATGCTAACCACAACGCCATTTTGAATTTTTTATGCGATGGCATATACTCGTAAGCATATGTATACTCTTAAGACTGCATAAATACAGCTTTGCACTTAATTGTAGCTCTAAAGGTTTTCCGGAGGCTGAAAGATGAGTTGGGTTACCGCATCGTCGAGCTCTATCCAGTGGTATAATCTCAGCGCTGATACCTGTGAAGAAGTTATGGGTAGGAAGTGAGCTGTTTTACGCATTTCTGAGAGCAGCTTCCAGCATCACTTTCGATCAATTTCAACGAGATACCGCATAGTTACACCAGAACTCTCCTGTCCTTTTGAGTTTTACCACTGGCTGGATGGATTAGTCATCAGTTTGGATAGCTCTGGTCAATCTTGAGCATTTGGACAGTAGTAAAATCCTGCTGATTTGAGATAAATCGTAAATCTTTTTCGTTCTCAATAAAATCCGGTTACGCGAAATGAGAGAAAGAATGTCATCGGAAGATGCTTGAAATTAAATGAAGTACAAGTATAATCAGGGCCGCCGAGAGAATAACCGGGCCAAGAGGTAAAATGGTGGGTGCCCCACCCCTGCAAGAATGTTTCTAATACTTTATAAATTTTATTAATTGTCTTTCCACTTACCACTTCAATGAAAAAAATAATATTCGCAAAATAAGTATTTTTTTACCTTGAAATCTTTATCCCTCCCTTAACTGGACATCGGCAATGAAATAAGCTACGTATAGTTATGGACTGGGTATGACAGTTCCTGCACTCACATTAACAAAAGTGATAAAAATAGAGAGAAATTAAAACCGTTTCATCACTTTGTTCTCAGAGCGTTTGACAAAAAATTGTATTGGTTCGTGACGTCATACTACATATTTCAAATTGAATCTTAAAATAATTTTTAGTGAGATAAATACGTGCTATCAATGTCTTTATTCTGCCTAAGATACCCTATTTAATTTTCTTGTAAATTTTTTAATAACTGGGTGTACATCAATTGGTACCATCCAGAAAAGTGGAGAGTAAAATTTTATAAAAATCATGCTTATTTCTTAAAAAACTAAAATATACTACAGAAAACAAACAATTTTCAACGCACCAAAAATCAGAAGTGCTCGAAAATCAATTTGCAACGAAACTTCACAAGCTATGCAACACGCACATGAAACAAAACGTAGCAAAAAATCAATGAGAAACAAAGTTTGCCGATTTCGGAACATCAGCAATAACAATAATAATAACATAAACAACAAAAATGTATGGAACCCAATGAAAATCTGGGTTCAGCAAATAAGTATTTTTTCTGCACGGAGAATTTTTGTTTCTTTTATTTCTCTTTCGCATTTTATGAGCTACTGTTTCTACGGTGCGATATTGAGTGACGGGAGCACAAACTGTGATTCTCCCGCTGTGACCCGATTAATTTAAGGCATTTTGCGTTCTCACTGCACTTTATTTCGCAGTGCGAAGGTCTGCTAGGACTAAGCAGCAACTTTGTGGAGGAATACACATACATACTATATATGTATATGTCTGTGAGTGTTGACATTCAGAAGCCAAAGTTGTGAAGTGCTAAATACGTGAAGTCACAAGCAGTCAGCCGCCATGTACTTAGCGGGAGATAATCGTAGCAGCTAAGAAAATACGCTACATCTTTGTTTGGTTATAGAGTGCGACCAGAAAATTTGTTAATAAAAAAAATATTAATTAAAATATTTTATATGAATGCGACTAAAATCAGTATTAAGTTACCCTTCTTTTCGGAATATTAATTTCATTTCAACGGTAACGAATTAATCCGTATGGTCTCCTGTGGTAATGTATATCAAGTATGTATTTACAAATATGTATTGGCTGTTTTAGCCATGCATTTTTTTTAAGGATGCTAAACTGGCATTCAGTTCGACGACTGCTATAGTACAGCCAAACATTTTATTACAGCAGTAATAGGTTGTTATATTTAAACGACTTTATTATATCGAATGTGAAACTGTAACTTAGTAGAAAGACATTTATAAGTTTTAAACTATTTACGAATTCATGCGACACTTTAATCGTCTCCAATCAGCATGCATTTTAGATATTGTGTAATAAGACATATAATTATCAATAGAAAGAGATGAGTCTGACAAAAATCGTACATTTGATTTTTTAAGGATCACCCTAAAGTATTTACATAGCAATCGGTGTACTTTAGCGAACCGATTCAGCTGATAAAACGTCCAATGGAATGCCAATTTAACTTGTGTATAAATATCTGTGGACTCATTTTAATCGATAACACGACAGCATATCAGCAAGTTAACTTAACAAAAACAATAAGTACAACAATCGAAGTAAAAAAGTGCGTTGATTAAATAAAAAATGCCAAGTTCGTGGAAAATCAGCGGCAATATTAATATTGAAATTGGCCACAAATGCAGTTGCAATCGTTGCGAAAGTGGCCAAATTAAGAGGGATGGTGTGCAACGATACCGGGGAAGAAATGTTTGATTGTCTGTGTATGTCGGTAGCTGACACTCCTGGCAACCTGCAGTCATAATTACAACACAAGTACCACACACCAACAAACATGTGGCGATCAGTGTTGAGTGTTCGCTGTAACAGTGTGAAGCTCGTGAAGTCGCCATAGTCGCATTGAGGGAAATTAAGTGAGTTCGTTTCGAAAACAATTTGGCATTGCGTGTTTGTTGAAATGTTGCATTTTTTTTAACTTTTTTATTACTTTTCTTTTTTGCTTCTCTCTTTTAACTTGCTGCACAAACAAGGAAAGTGTAGGACAAATGGGCTGCGTCTGTGCGCAAATAGTTGATCTGAGTTAACTTTTTGTTGTTCTTTTTATACTCTTGCAACCAGTTGCTACAGAGTATTATAGTTTTGTTCAGCTAACGGTTGTACGTATCATCTAAAACTAATCGGGATAGATATAGGGTTATATTGAGTAAAAGTTGAGATATAGTGATGAAACTTGGTACATAGATTCCATACAATACAAAAAAAAGAATCGAGTTCGTAGATGTGCGTTATCAGACTACTGCCACGCCCACAAATCGCCACTAACCGAAAACATATAAAATGCCATTACAATGCACTAAATTAAGATATAAAGCTGTTATTCGGACCAGAGGATGGCATTAGCAAGGTGCCCTGAGGGAAACATTTTTTGAAAAAGTGGCCTGGCCTGCCTTCTAATAAGTTTGATATATATCTCCTAAGCCACTAAAGGTACAACAACCAAATTCTCTCAACGTTCCAGGAGTTCCTACCATGTGAAAATGATGAAATTAGATGAAACCGTACTGTTCAAAACTACTAAAAGCGCAATAAAACAATAACTAAATATATCAGAAACGTAAAAATTTACCGCCGAGATGGTATGAGAAAGCTTTATGAGAGCCGGTGTAAAAATTTTACGATCGGCACCGCCTACTATTTGATGAAATCCTCTATCTCGAGACCCGATTTATGGTGAAAATGGGCGAAATCGGACAGTAACCACGCCTTCTTCCCATATAGCTCATTTTTAAATTCCACTTGATTCTTTCACTTTCGAGTACACAAATCAAAAAGTAATTAATATAGTGAAATTAAACTTTGCAGAAATAATGTCCTTAGTAACGGGTGATTTTTTTGAGGTTAGGATTTTCATGCATTAGTATTTGACAGATCACGTGGGATTTCAGACATGGTGTCAAAGAGAAAGATGCTCAGTATGCTTTGACATTTCATCATGAATAGACTTACTAACGAGCAACGCTTGCAAATCATTGAATTTTATTACCAAAATCAGTGTTCGGTTCGAAATGTGTTTCGCGCTTTACGTCCGATTTATGGTCTACAGCGATGAGGCTCATTTCTGGTTGAATGGCTACGTAAATAAGCAAAATTGCCGCATTTGGGGTGAAGAGCAACCAGAAGCCGTTCAAGAACTGCCCATGCATCCCGAAAAATGCACTGTTTGGTGTGGTTTGTACGCTGGTGGAATCATTGGACCGTATTTTTTCAAAGATGCTGTTGGACGCAACGTTACGGTGAATGGCGATCGCTATCGTTCGATGCTAACAAACTTTTTGTTGCCAAAAATGGAAGAACTGAACTTGGTTGACATGTGGTTTCAACAAGATGGCGCTACATGCCACACAGCTCGCGATTCTATGGCCATTTTGAGGGAAAACTTCGGACAACAATTCATCTCAAGAAATGGACCCGTAAGTTGGCCACCAAGATCATGCGATTTAACGCCTTTAGACTATTTTTTGTGGGGCTACGTCAAGTCTAAAGTCTACAGAAATAAGCCAGCAACTATTCCAGCTTTGGAAGACAACATTTCCGAAGAAATTCGGGCTATTCCGGCCGAAATGCTCGAAAAAGTTGCCCAAAATTGGACTTTCCGAATGGACCACCTAAGACGCAGCCGCGGTCAACATTTAAATGAAATTATCTTCAAAAAGTAAATGTCATGAACCAATCTAACGTTTCAAATAAAAAACCGATGAGATTTTGCAAATTTTATGCGTTTTTTTTTTAAAAAAAAGTTATCAAGCTCTTAAAAAATCACCCTTTATATTCCACTTTATGACCAAAAACTTTTGAAATCCAACCAAAACTGTTCACGACGCTGGGTACCGAATATTTAGACACCGGCACCTGTAGATGACTTTTGTTAGAAAATATCGGTCAATGTCTGTGATATATAATTGAAATTCAGGGATAGTACAGGTATCCCTCGAATAACACGGTTAATTGGTTTCGTGTTATTCGAAATCGTGTTATTTGAAATTTAAAAGGTAAAACTTTATAAACGCAATAATTTTTAAATTACATATGTTCAACCACTGTCACTCTCCAAAGATTGATTTGTTTTTCCTTGAAGAGGTAGAGGATCCTTAAATTTCAATTTTTAAAAGGAATTTTCGCGGCTTCGTGTAATTCGAACCCCGTGTTATTCGAGGGTTGTCGCAATTTTTAACCGTGCTATTCGAGGGATACCTGTACTTCTCTGACAATGGGATGTATGTATGTTAAAAATGGGTTGAATCGGGTCAATACTTTCCTTAGTCCCCATATATGTATGTTATTTAATATAATGATAATCGAACTGCCGGGTGACTTTGTACCGCATACAACGGCCAATATGTGAGTTATCTCAATGAAAATGAGAGAGCATGTATTAGGAAAAATAGATAAAATTTGGTGGATACTACCCCAACTTCCATATACTACAAATGTATGTATATATGCATAAAATTGCTTGGATTTCGATCCTCAGGTTGACGTTTTACATATTAAGGTATTTCCCTTGCTTCGATTCCTGCAAGTTGCAAGAGTACAAAATGTTCGGTTGCACCCGAACTTAGCCCTTCCTTACTTATTTGGTTTTGTAGTTGTTGGAATTGTTTTCGCTGTTGGCAAACCAATTTGATGCGGTCGGTAGCGTCAAGTATTGTTGCTTACTGTCAGTAAAGCGATCTCATTCGACATATCTTCGCATATTCGCATTTGCGTCAACATTGATTTTAGCTCAAAGCAGCACGGCAGCACACTTGCCACATTGCTGGGATATGCGACAACAAGTGACTTTACGGGGCATCTCGACAAGCAATGTAAGATTTCTAAAAACTGCATTGCCAGCAATATTGCCGATGGATGCTGCACTTTGTTAATGGTTGTGTGCCAAACTGTAATATTTTTTCTTGTGTTGAGTTGGGGCGAAAAAAATTTCCTTGATGTAAAAAAATTTTATATTTTGCAGTGACAAATGGAAAGAAAATTTTTGGCAGAATTTCAAAACAGGCGCAGCAAATGTGACATGCGAGTGCTCAATGCTTTATGTTTTGTTGAGTAAACGGCAATTTAGCAAAGTAATATTCAAAACAAAAATTTTAACAAAAATATGTATATAGAAAATTATAACATATGTATGTAAATTCAAGGTTGATATATAAAAGATAATTGGTAAATAAATATTATGCAAAATTATTTGTCTTAAAATATAAAATTTTATTTTAACAAAAAATAGAATATTTGTCAAAAATAGTATTTTTTTTTCATTCTCCACATACATTTTTGACATCCTCATAAATTTTTAAACGGTTCAAGACCTCAAACATGCGCTATATCAGCTCGAACATATATACGTACCAAGCGCCATTTTGAGATTGGTTATATCATACTATCTATATGATAGCAATTACCCGCATAGAAACATTGCCAACATCAGTGGCTATGTATTTGACAGATGGTTAGCAATGTACATTGCCTGTGGAGATGCGGCGTTATACATAAAACCAACAGCAGAGTTGCACGTTTTCAGTGTAGTGTGTTTTTATTGTTTGTATATTGGTTGTTATAGAAATTATATCCTTGTAACACGTTGTTACAGAGTATAATAGTTTCGTTAACCTGACGGTTGTATGTAAAACGTAATAAATATGTATATAAATGGTTAACACCTATGTAAAAAGGACCATAACTATGCACTAACTTAAGCTATAGAGCTGTAATTCGGTACAAAAAGTGGCGTTGCCGCCTCCTATAATAAGTTTAATGTACATATTTCTTAAACCGTTCAAGTCAAAATAATGAAATTCGTCAGAAATAAATACTGCCGACAGTGTGAAAACGAATGAAATCGGATCATAATCTCGCTCACTCCCATATAACGGTACTGTTCAAAACTACTATAACCGCGATAAATCATTAACTTAAAACTCATCTTTTTTATTGGCGTAGACACCGCTTACGTGATTATAGCCGAGTTAACAACAGCGCGCCAGTCCTTTATTCTTTTCGCTACGTCTCGCCATTTGGATATTCCAAGCGAAGCCAGGTCCTTCTCCACTTGGTCCTTTCAACGGAGTGGAGATCTTCCTCTTTCTCTGCTTCCCCCGGCGGGTACTGCGTCGAATACTTTCAGAGCTGGAGTGTTTTCGTCCATTCGGACAACATGACCTAGCCAGCGTAGCCGCTGTCTTTTAATTCGCTGAACTATGTCAATGTCGTCACATAAGTATGAATCTCAAACAGCTCATCGTTCCATCGAATGCGATATTCACCGTGGCCAACGCGTAAAGGACCATAAATCTTCCGCAGAACTTTTCACTCGAAAACTCGTAACGTCGACTCATCAGATGTTGTCATCGTCCAAGCTTCTGCACCATTTAGCAGGACGGGTATTATGAGCTTCTTATAGAGTTTGGCTTTTATTCGTCGAGAGAGGTCTTTACTTCTCAGTTGCATACTCAGTCCGAAGTAGCATCTGTTTGCAAGAATTATTTTGCCTTTCAATTCGAGGCTGACATTGTTGGTGATGCTTACGCTGGTTCTAAGATGGACGAAATTATCTACGACATCAACGTTATGTCTGTCAACAGTGACGTGAGAGCCAAGTCGCGAGTGCGATGACTGTTTGTTTGAGGCCGATGATATCAATATCACCGGCATACGCCAGCAGCTGTACACACTTATAACCTGACGGAGCTTTTGGTGTTGCTCAACGTCAGTTTACTCTGCCGTATTAGTTTTGCTGGGATAACAAATTCAGACATCGCTGTAAAAAAAGCAGCTCTTTTTCGTGCTATCGAAAGCAGCTTTGAAATCGGCGAGGAGGTGGTTGGTGTCGATTTTCCTTTCACGGGTCTTTTCCAAAATTTGGCGCTCTGGGCATCGTGTTGAGGTCGATCGTAACGTTACGTGGTAGGCAGCCTGTTTTCTCTCCGCTGCAACACGGCACTCCTCGTCGTACCAGCTGTTCTTTTGCATTTTCCGAAAATTTTCCTTGTTTTTGCTGGCTTACGTTTTTTGCTGCACAGAGTCATGTGCGAATCTTGGCTGCAATAATATAGTGGTCCAAGTCGATGTTAGGACCTCGGAGCGCACGCACTTCTAAAACACTGAAAACGTGTCTTCCGTCTATCACAACATGATCGAATTGGTTGGTGGTTTTTCGATCCGGAGACAGTCAGGTGGCTTGATGAATTTTTTTATGCCTCAACCCATTTTGGAATGTTTCATCGTGGAGGCTGAATTTACCGACCGTAGTGCGAAAGATACCTTCTTTGCCCACCCTGGCGTTATAGTCGCCAAGCACGATTTTGATATCGTGGCGGGGGCAGATCTGATAGGTGCGCTCCAAGAGCTCATAGAAGGCATCTTTGGACACATCGTCCTTCTCTTCCGTCGAGGCGTGGGCGCAGATCAGCGATATGTTGAAGAACTTCGCTTTCAAGAGGATTGTTGCTAGACGTTCATCCACCGGGGTGAATGACAGACTCGGCGACGGAGTCTCTCTCCCACCATGAATCCCACTCCAAATTTGCGCTCCTTTATATGACCACTGTAGAAAATGCCACAATGACCTATTCGTTTCAGTCCTTGCCCCGTCCATCTCATTTCTTGGACAGCGGTGATGTCAGCTTTCACTCTAACGGGGACATCAACCAGCACCTTCCCAATTAAGGGACCGGGCATTCCAGGTGCATGCCCTCAAATCATAGTCCTTAAATCGTTTTCCATGGTCGTAATCAAAATGGGGGTGACACATCCGAGGATTCTTTTTTCTTTTCATTGGGTGCGTTTTTTGGGTGGCGGGTCCCAGCGCACAACCCTGCGGAGGGATGTTTCGTCTTCTCAATTTAGCTCACCTTCAAACGGATGTTCTTAGGCTACCAAAAGGATACTTGGTAAAAGAACCGTTTCTGGCCGCTCCCAAGTGAATGGCGATCAGAGAACTTTCCTCACTTACGTGAAGTTCTACCATCCTCCAAAACTCCAGGGACAATTAATTTCACCATCGAGATTTAGACAACTTTATAGAGCCGTGGTCAAAATTGGACAAAGGACATAGAATGCTGTTCATGGCATTATTTTAACATTTATATGATGCAGTGCAAATATCGTATTGTAATTGTAAATTCCTTTTGTTCGAATCAAGAAGCAATCAATATAACAGAATAATTCTTTGCACAAATAATGCCTTTAGAGTATGCCACCTAATGACTTAAAATTTTTAAAATTCAACAAAACCTCTTCAAGACTATAGGTGTCGTATATTTGTAGCTTCGCGTGCTTTTCGAATCAGTAAATTTTTTCGGTAAGTTGGTAGTACTGTTAGTGACACTATGCTGAATTTCACGTCAAAATATTCATTAGTATTTGAGATACGCGTCGCTTTGTGAGGCTCTAAGGGTGAATTCTTCGATTTTTACTATGTCTGAATTTATTGAAGAAAGAAGTGCGCGAATGCACCATCTCATACTGCATTGGTTATTCGTGATCATTTCGCCCCATTTTCAACTAATATCGTGCCACAACCACAGCATTTATCTGATTTACCTTCTTGTAACTATTCCTTTCAGCAAATTCACATGATCACTCCGAGGACACCGTTTTGACTCAATTGAGGATATAAAAACTGAATCGAAGAGGGCTTTGAGGATTTTTCCAAATGGTAATGACTGTACAATTCGTTGCGGGAGGGGATTATTTTGAAGGAAATGAAATGGACAAAATTCACCTTTCAATTTGATCACAGTAGTATGTATGTATATGGTATATTAATTTTCGTTTTTCTAATAAACCTTAGGTCAAATATCAGTATCGGTGTATGTGTTGTGTATATATACATATATACGAACTTTAAATATATATATTTATACATATATATATTAAATATATATTTAATATTGAAAAACGAAAATCATATACCACACATATGTATATGGTATAATTGGTTGCATTCCGATTCTCTGGGTGGCATTTTGCATCTGGCTTTGATTCTTTGTTGCAAGTTGCAAGAGTATAAAATGTTCGGTTGCACCTGAACTTAGCCCTTCCTCACTTGTTTTTGATGTTGTTGTCTTTCCATTCCATTTGATGCTTGCAAATCTGTCGCTCGCAGCAATTGCAATACTTGCCGCCTGTGCGCTTCCTCAGCTGTCTTAGTTCTTCTGTTGCTGTTGTTATGAGGTGTTGTTGTTACAAGTTGCAACTAGACAGCTATCCAGCTACCGCAAAACCGTCGAAAAGTTGCGTGCCCATAGGTATTCTGTGTAATTGCGCACCAATTGGCCTTATACGTGAGCACCGACACACACATTTATATAAAAAAAAACTGTAGGAAATATATACATGTATAAAAAAAATATATATATATATCCCTTCACACATTCACCATTGTGCATGGCAGTGATTACATATATGTGTGTCTGTAGGGATGTAGCTGCTGTATTGTGTCAGCTCCTGCGGTCTTCTTCGCATGTCCGTCCACTCCTTCGTTCGAATTTCGAAATCTACGGAAACATGAAATTGTTTAGAAATGCATTTTACGTCAATCTGAACGAATTCTGATTTTTAAATTATTAGCAACATGCAATCGTTAAATAGTTTTTTGTGCTACCTCAACTCTTCTTCGTTTTGTGTGACTCCAACACGCAAGCGGTGGAAAGCAAATTGTAGCGTTGCAGCGGCTTAAATGCAGTTAGACAGCGTAAAGGCAAAGTTGCAAGGTGCAAATACATATATACATATATATACGAGTAGATGCATGTTTATATGAGTTTGTAAGTACTCGTTGTGACACAGAACAATAACATCTAAAGAGGTATTTGTGGATCGATCAAGGAAATATATAAGTAATTAAGTGTAATTCTTTTTGTTGGTCACTATTATACTTTTTGGTTTTTGATTCTGGATTCTAAAGAGTGGAGAACTACTACAAAAATAATCCAAAGAAAGCCAACATGAAGTTCTGAAATTTGTTTCAGAGTATTACAAATGCATTTTCCGCTTTCCAGACCAATACTTACAACTGGTACAGAAGTACACAGTTCACCGGATATCACCCAGAGCGATTGGGCTAAAATAACGAATTAATAAAAGTGTCTAGAAAAAGTAGTAGTTATTTCGACTTTTTCTTCCTTTTCACCTCAAAATCAAAATGTCTCTTGAGGACCGAAAGTAATAATAAGACTCCTGCTATGTCGTCCAAATCTATGATGAAAAGTTAGAATACCAAGATTCCCATCAAGTTCGTCCGAACCTTTTTTGGTGAACAGACGTCAAGGGTAACGCTCGTTGATATGAGTTTTGGTATCTTCAAAAGAAATATTGTTATTATAAAATTTTAAATTCGAGAGATGCCAATAAACTAAAAGCGACTCCCGAGCTTTATGTGGGATTTTGGAATTGGAGTTAACTTTGATTCACAACGGTTACATTAATAAAAAGTGCGCACTTTGTGCTTTCCTAAAAAGCCAGCAATTTCTGCAACGTAAATTTGAAGATTTCAACTATTTACCGCTATGCATGATATTGTGCGCTGACCGCGACATATAATTTACGAAGGCTCTTCTCTCGTACAACTGCAATCGTTAACCCTGATAATAGCGAATGCTAAAGAATTGCCAACCCGTGAAAACTTAGCGAACCGTTATAAGGTTAATTAAATGCACCAAACGGCAAGTGGCAAGTGGCAGCGCAAGCATGAACTAACAGCCAGTGCAACAACAAAAAGCAGCCGTTGAAATTACTCATTACAAACCGGAGCAAGTCAAGGAGTGAAACAAGGCGGGCGCAGCAGCGGGGGGAGCGGGGAGAATGTTTCTTTTATGAGTGTGCGTATGTCTGTTTGTGCGCGTCGTGTGGGTAGCAGCAGGTGGGAGTTGGCTTTTCGCCAAACCTATAGCCGAAGACTGTAAACTCCAATGAACGCGCAGGAAATGTTGCAGGGCGTTGATGATGGCGATGCCGACGCGGCGCAAAATGACATCGTAACGGCAACGCGACGCCTGCGACAGCGGTGAAATAGCCTCTTGCGTTTTATGTTTTTCCCTGATTTTCCCCGACTCCATTTAATGTGATTTTTTGTGTGTGTATGTAGATGGTAGTAAAATTTCCAAGTTGGTTTCATGAGCTCATGCAGGTCAACTGACAGTTGAGCGGAGTAGCGCCGCGCCGTCAAAGTGTCGGTGCGCCGACTAGTCAGCGCGCAGTGCAGCGTTGCGCAGCTCATGGTCCGCAACGAAATTGCTTACCTTTTAATAGTGTTGCCATTGGACGGCAACAGAGGAGTGCGACAGGCGTACATTGTATGGTAAGTGTGTTTGTGGCTCCACCAAAAGTATCAAAAATGGCGCTAAGTGCCGCGTCATTTGCATAAAAATGTCCGTGTAGACTTCTTTAGTCACCCGAATCTTTTTGAGCAAACCATGAGGAACGCGATATGCGATTAACATTGCTGCTCTCATTTATAGTTTTTGCTATCCTATTATATGGCCGGGTAATTACACATGTGTAAGCGTGTGTAAGTGTGTGTGTTGGCGACTTTGTTGTACTTTATATTAATGTGAAGTCTTTGCGAGTAGTTAAAAAAATTTTCTTTTGTGATTTTTTTGTGAATGTTTCGGTGTTCGGTATTTGAGTTAGTTGGTAGTTGGTAGGTTGACTGCTTGACTGACAAACTGCATACTTGATATATTGTTAGTTTGTGTTTTTGCAATTAGCATGTAGCTACCGCAACAGTAACGGTCTGTGTTAATTACAGTGGGTTGTGTGAAATTAGAATGAATATTAAGTTTGCCACGATGTTTATAACACCGAAAAAGAAACGTTGGAGACCGTCTTAAATATACATATACATATGTGCATATGATCAGCGAGATGAGCTGAGTCTATTTAGCCGTGTCCGTCTGACCGTCTGTCCATCTGTATTCCTTCGAAGGTTTAAAATATTTTGATTCATGGAGCAAATATAATAGAAAATCCTCTACTTGCAATTGGGGATTATTAATATCAGAGACGGTGCTCGAGGCACGCGCAGCATCACATTTCTAGATTGACTACAATGGAAGATCTTTTGTACTGATTGTTGGTTTCTTCAGACCCGCTTAATTATTATTGAAGTCCACAACATTAAAATTAGCAAAAACAAATATTAAATTAGACGAAGATATGAAATTGTTACTTTCAGCTGAAAATGATACAACTGTCCTTCCAATACTTCTGGCTCCGATAAAGTTTCTTTTATTTAATGTCGTGAGTGTAATTTATTATTAAAAACGAAAAAGTTTCATAAAAAAAATATATTTTTTTAATATACTTACTTTTTTCGAAGTTAACATATTTTTAAACAATTAAAAGAAAAAAAAGAACTGATATTATTCTATTCGTTCTGAAGTGATTAATGATTCCGTACCACATTGGTCATTTCGTCGACTGTGTATCGGTTTGAAATTTTACATAGTTTTATTCTACTAAAAAAGTGTGCATGCATATATCGGAACCGCCGATATTGTACAGCTACAGCGAATTTCACCAATACAAACTGAACGATCGGAATATATGTACATGTAAGAAAAAAATTTTCGTTTGACGAGGTATCTTCAAGAGATTTGTCATAGATTCTTATCACATCTCTACAATTTCTGAAGAAATTATTCAGATCCAAACAATATAGCTTATAGCTGCCATACAACTGACCGATCAAACTCAAGTCTTCTTCTTCTTTACGGGCGTAGACACCGCTTACGTGATTATAGCCAAGTTAACAACAGTGCGCTAGTCGTTTCTTCTTTTCGCTACGTGGCGCCAATTGGGTATTCCAAGCGAAGCCAGGTCCTTCTCAACTTGGTCCTTTCAACGGAGTGGAGGTCTTCCTCTTCTTCCCCCGGCGGGTACCGTGTCGAATACTTTCAGAGCTGGAGTGTTTTCGTTCATTCGGACAAGCCGCTGTCTTTTAATTCGCTGAACTATGTCAATGTCGTCGTATATCACGTACAGCTCATCGTTCCATTGAATGCGATATTCACTGTGGCCAATGCGCAAAGGAGCAAAAATCTTTCTTAAATAATTATCAATGTCATCGCTACAAGGTTGTTCAGATCGGATAACTATGTACCATATAGAAGTAGCATATAGCTGCCATACAAACCGGACGATCGATATCAGAATAAACATCTTTTTAAACCTTCTTGTGCTATAAGCGAGTAAAAAAGGGTTAAGTTCGGGTGTAACCGAACATTTTATATTGTCAGAATCAAAGCTATGGAAATACCTTTTTGTCACAAGGGTATACAATTATCAAAGAAACATATTTTCCGTATCACAATGATATATCGTATGTATCTCACCGATAACTCGATATTTTCGGCAAGAAGTCAGCCATACGCACTGTAGTCCACATATTCGGGAAGTGGTGGTTGGAACAGTTATGGTCCGATTTTGGAGATTTTAACACTTGAGATGAAACTATTTGCGTAAATTTTATCCGAATATATCTATTGTTGCATTTTGGAAAGTGAAATGGAAGTTAAAATTGTCCTATATGGGAAGAAGGCGTGGTTGTAATTCGATTTCCCTCTTTTCGGTTGAAATCGGTTAAGCAGGTCCTGAGAAATGTGATTTCGCCTAAAAGAGGGTGGTACCACGCCCATGGTCTAGTTTTGATACCGGCTCCTATAAAGCCTCCTTGTGACATCATGGATGTAAAATTTAATGTCTCTGACATCTAGGGGAATATTCAGCAGAAGGGTTGAAAAAAATGTGTCCTGTACAAATTTGGGTGATGTAGCTATACGAGTATATCTATGTTGATGTGTTTTAAGTCATACAAACAACTGAAATATTAGCTTTGTAGCAACAAGTTGTAATAGTAGGTAGTATATTTGGAGGGTATTATAGGTTCAGAACAGGGGAAAATAATGCTTCATGTTTGAAAACTGTTTTTAAACTATGGTTTCTTTTATTTTTTAAAATAGTTCTACGAAATATTTTTTGAAGTACTACCTTACCCCAAAAGCTGTAAGACGTTCTTCACCTTCATTCGAACATATTTCTGGACATAAAAAGTAACAAGAAAAATTGTAGCTTTAATTTGCTTTATGGATTCAAAGAATTGGTTTCCTTTTTTTATAAATTTTAACTTTTGGAAAAACATGGTTTAAAAAAATGTATTCCAAACTCACGAACGAATTTTCAAGTCTCTAATCCTCTTCTTTACCAAGTAAAGTACTGCTAAAAAGTTCAAATTGTTTCAGCAAAGAAAGATTCCGAACTTAAAACCTTCTGTAAGCCTCTTTTTAGTAATTTTAAGATATATAATTACGTAAAAACCCTAAAAATATCAAAGTTAATTACAAATGTATAACAAATTTCAGTTTATTTTGTAAAAAAGAATACTTCAAAATGTTAATCATTTTATAGCAAATCTCCAGAACTTATAATAAAGGCGTGGTACGAAAGTCAAGCTGATATCCGACCCGCACCCAAGTTATGTTGCTACAATACTTTACTATCGTATATAGCTAGAAAATTTTTCGTCGGCCGATGTTTTTCATAAGTAGCGTTTTTAACTAAAAGGCGACAAGATAAGGTCCTACAGAATTTTAGTGGAGTACGAAAGATTATATTGTCGCGAGCAAAGTTTTGACACTAAATTTCATTTAGATTAATAATTTTTAATAAGTCTCTTCGACACTTTAATGACCATCTTATGAGTTAACCAGGCTGAGCACGCCATTATGAATCGATGGATCGTGGATCCTGAATACTAACATCCCTTAATTTCGTGAACCAAAAGGCAAATATACATGGTGTATGTATATTTATGTATATAAACTTTAGATATTGTAAATTATATAAGAAATCTTATTAGCTGATTCCGAAAGCTTTTACTGTTTAAATTACTATACAGCTCAGCTGAGTTCTCTCTGCATTTATGATGTGAGGTTTAATTTAAAATAGATCAACAACTCGCCATTGGTTGCCGAGAGCTGATTGCTTTTAGGTGAATGCAATCTTTTTTGTGTAATTGACAGAAAATATCAAACCTAGATCCTTAGTATTATTGGTGCGTACTTTTAACGACAATATTGCGGTGTCCTTTGATGTAATACAGACATCAGAATGCTCATTGGCCGCCTGTGTCAGCTTAAACCTACTTTGTCCGCCTTATTATTAATAATATTAAGATTATTCGGTAACACGAACAGAGATTGCAACCACTGTGTCTCCAAGTTAATGTGTATAGTATAACTTGAATTCTTTGTATTGCTGTTGAACTGCAACTACACACAAAAACGACAACAATAATAATAATATTAATAATAGCTATGGGCTATAAGTGGCGAAAATGCTTCATTTGCATTTGTATGTGTGTAATTATGCGTAAAAGTGAGTGTGAGTGTAAAGCAATTGTGGAATTGTATGCTTATATTCATCTATGTTTATATTCATCTATAGTTATATATTAATAGACGCGCACTTGTGTAAGGGTGCCTGCAGAGTGGAAAGCCAAGCCGAGCAGAAAGCCGATTTTGATCAGCGCTGATCGATTGTAGCTACTGCAGAGTGGAAGTTATACTGATCTGTTCTGTTTTATTTTTTGTTTCGTAACAGCTTCTTTTAACATCAAAGGATTTAGTTCGAATCTCATTTCATTTACTTCCCGATAGATGAGGAAAGCGTCGACATAAATTTAGCTGTGAATATATGAATTGCGGGTATTTACTAAATTCTAATGAATTAGGGAAGGGAGGATGGAGTCATGTGTAGAAGTTCACGCAAGTGAGGAAAGTTCTCTGATCGCCATTCACTTGGGAGTGGCCAGAAATGATTCTTTTCCATGGCTCAAGCAGCTCACGACTTCCGGTCTTTGACCAAGTATCCTCTGGGTAGCCTAAGAACATCCGTTTGAAGGCGAGCTAAAGTGAAAAGGCGAAATATCCCCTACTTAGGGTTGTGCGCTGGGTTTGGGACCCGCCAAGTAAAAAAACCACCCCCAATGAAAAAGCAAACACAGCCTCGGATGAGAAAAATAATCGAGCTGCAGAACTTAATCGAGCAGGTACAATCTTTTATAAGAGTGTACAGCTGCTGGCGTATGCCGATGATATCAATATCAACACCCGCGCCGTTAGTTCTGCTTTCTCCAGAATGAATAAGGATGCAACGCAAATGGGTCTGGCAATGAACGAGGGCAAGACGAAATATCTCCTGTCATCACACAAACAGTCGTCGCACTCGCGACTTGGCTCTCACGTCACTGTTGGCAGTCATAACTTTGAAGTTGTAGATAATTTCGCCTATTTAGGAACTAGCATTAACACCACCAACAATGTCAGCCTGGAAATCCAACGCAGGATTACTCTTGCCAACCGGTGCTACTTCAGACTGAGTAGGCAATTGAAAAGTAAAGTCCTCTCTCGACGAACAAAAGCAAAACTCTATAAGTCGCTCATAATTCCCGTCCTGCTATATGGTGCAGAGGCTTGGACGATGTCAACAACGGATGAGTCGACGTTGCGAGTTTTCGAGAGAAAAGTTCTGCGAAAGATTTATGGTCCTTTGCGCGTTGGCCACGGCGAAAATCGCATTCGATGGAACGATGAGCTGTACGAGATATACGACGACATTGACATAGTTCAGCGAATTAAAAGACAGCGGTTACGCTGGCTAGGTCATGTTGTACGGATGGATGAAAACACTCGAGCTCTGAAAGTATTCGACGCGGTACCCGTCGAGAGAAGAAGAGGAAGAGGAAGACCCCCACTCCGTTGGAAGGACCTGGCTTCGTTTGGAATATCCAATTGGCGCCACGTAGCAAAGAGAAGAAACGACTGGCGCGCTGTTGTTGACTCGGCTATAATCGCGTAAGCGGTGTCTACGCCAGTAAAGAAGAAGAAGCATGGACTAGGGAATTTCCGTCAGAAGTTGTCCTTTGAAACGACAGGTATTCTATATATTGTTGTATCACATTCAAGGTAATTCCTTGTGAACAAATTTTGAGACCAACATTATAATGAGCTATGCATAACACGATTCGGCGCCGAAAAACTGGTTTTAAAATAGTTTCGCATAAAAATGTACGCACACATTTGAGGCTGACTTCTCGCTTTCGTGGCTTTGAGCGTCCACTCTGCATACACCCTAAGGTTTCCATTATTTATAACATATGTATGTGGAGTCCGTTTTAAATGGTTCCCATTGTTGTTTCGTTGGCAATTGTTGTTACTGTTGCAGTAGCAATAGTTGTTGCTGTTGGTATTACTGCACCTTGGTTGCGCCATTATTAACGCAAACCAGACGCTCTACCATGATCTACTAGCGCCACCAGTACCGTCACCGCTGCCACCCGCACGCTGTCATTATGAATGTATGCAAATTTTCGCTAAATTACATTGCGGTCCGTTATAATTGCCTTGGTGCAACGCCAGCGAATGCAAATCATGATAGTTTCCGCAAATCAGAGTATGTCGGAGCATCCAAGTTGGTTGTGAGAAAAGGGAGTTGCAAGGCGTTAAGAGGTGGCGTTTGTTTGCAAAGCATGTACTTATGTACGCATGCACATATGCACACGCTCATATAATTGCGGCTTTTGAGAAATCGCTGCTGTACGAAACGGCGAACAATTGAGGCGATCTTTATCGTGACTGGCTACCGGCAGTTAGCATTTTGATGGATTTATAAGTGAATTTGAAAAATAGAAAATGATACTAATGAATACACATACATGCATGTATAATGTATGTACAAATACAATTTCATTAGGAAAATGTTTGTAGAAAATTGTGGAAAATGGCCGAACTGAAATCACATGCCTGCACTTAAGGTTGTAGCGCACCAGGAATTCGAAATTGTTGAGACTTCGTTTAGGAGAGAGAACTCAAGTGTTGCCAAGTTGCCATTAGATAAAGACCCGGGTCTAGGCAGTTACCTACACAAAGCTTTTAGAATATGCCTTTTAAGCTTCCAAAAATATAGCACTGACATCAAGGATGAAATATTTATCGCCTTACGTTAAGAAATATTGTTAACATGAAGTAAATGGGTAACTTACGACATTTCGACGCAAACGGAGACGATACCAGGGTTGACGGTGAGTAACTGTAAACAATGTTTGAAAGAAGCAGCCGAAGCCGCCAGCTATGGCCAAGAGCACAGGGAATACGTTGTTTTGTCAATAGAAACAAGGGTTTCTATGATAATGGGATTTTTTAACAATCTTCAAAGTTAAAACAAGTTTTCGAACAAAATGAGATATGTTTGACTTAAATCGAATCATTTTAATTTGGCTAATAAAACATTAAATATGGAGCAAAAATAGTGAATTTCTTTTTACAAAAGCCAAATGATAAAATAAAGAAAAACTAAAAGTGAAAGTGGAATTTTTGTCAAAAGAACCCAAATACTTGGTAAAAATAGTGTAAACCATTGAGTGAGATACTACTTATACTTATGTCATAGTGGCTCGATGTGAATAATTTCTTCGGAGATTGGACCTTAGCTTCATGCAATAACCTATGAAAAATTTTGTAATCGATCGGTTTATATGGCAGCTATATTCTGTAGTAGTCGGAGATAGGTAGGTAGGAGTGTAGCCCTGTAGTCTTTCGGGTTCAATTGGCTGTGCCATTTTGAGGTTTTGATGAAGCGAGTAATGTCCGATATGCTTTTTGTAGACATCCATTCATGGTTTGGTTCTTGATGGTTTCCAAGTGTTCTGTGTCGGATCTGTGATAGGGCTGAGCATTCACAGAGAAAGTGGAAAATTGTTTCCTTGTTCCCTACTATTTCGCAGCCTTGGCAGATGTTGTTGTAGGGCATACCCATTTTGGATACATGTTTTCCAAATGGCCAGTGCGCTATTATGTTAGCAGTTACTCTGTAAATACTTTCCTGGGACCTTTTTAAAAAATCTTTAGTTATTTTCTTGTCATATGTTAGTCATAAGTTTAGTTATATTGCATTTTGTTATGTTTTTCCTTGTAACTTGTTGAAATTGTATATTGATGTCTCTTTTGATCGATCCTAGCCGACTTGGTAGTAACTCTGCCTCGGATTCCTTAATGAAAACTCCTGCCTTTGCCAATTTGTCGTGGGCGAGGATAAGGCCAGGAGCGCCACCTGGCTATCTGTGTATATTACTACTTAATGTATCCTCTCGTAGCTTTCCAAAGAGCTTCGCAGGCCTTCTCTATTCTAGCGGAGAAATGTCCAGATCATCGGAAAATACTCCCGTGCCTACTCCGCAGTCCATGTTGGACCCGTCGGTATGGACTGAGATGGTATCTTTCTCCCCTATTATGCCTTTTCTCTTTCCCGTCTAGAGGGTATCCTCACCTGGAAGTATCTATTGAAATCCAGCATTGGGAGAATGTAGACTAATTTATTAACGTTGAGTTGGTTTAGGATATCACTACTTGTATGTCTATAGTTCTGTTAGTTCTAACTTCTTAGTTATTTTATTCTTATTTCTGAATATGCTGCTAAATAAAGATGCAGGACCACATTAAGCGTGTCAGTCGGACATAACTTGATTGCACCAGTAACACCTACACATGCTGCTCTTTGTATTCCATTTAATTTCCTAATGTTATATTGTTTTTTTGGCCACCATACCAGAGCTCCAGATGCAAGCTTAGGTCTTATAACAGCCGTATACACCCATGTCCCAACTCTTGCTGACGATTCTCCTGCAAGTGTAGTAGGCTATATATGCTTTATTTATTCTGTTTTCTATATTTATTTTCCAGGACAGTTTGGTGGCAATATCCACCCCCAAGTATTTAGCTGAGGGGGATAGAGAGAGTGTTGTACCGTTTAGTACGGCAAGTTGAAACTGGAGGATTTTGGTTCAGCTTGTGAATAGCATCATTTTTGTTTTATTAGGGTTAACACATAATCCATTGTTCTTAGCCCATAGGTTTAACCTGCGTAGTGCTCTTTTCATAATCTTGTTGACTGTGAAATGAACATGCCTGATAGCAACCACACTACATCGTCTGCATATGCTACTGCTTTCACCCTTCCACCGATTAGTTGGAGTAGTATTTCGTTCAGCGCTACAAGGCGTATTTAATTTTCTTTTTGTCTTCTGACAGGCGTAGGTAGTCAGCTGCGTTTGCCAGTGGTTCTGGTTGACCACCGTTGTCACTGTTAGCTGACTCCCAGAGAAATGCGTTTTAATAAGAGATTCTCCCGCAGAGGATTTTCTTCCACCATTATATAGGCAGTATTCATGTGTTCTTTGGATAACATTTTTCTCAGCCTAGCGGATTCTCTGCAACTTTCTATCGATGTGCAGAAAGATCGCCATGCGTCACTTTTAGCTTTCTTGACTGTTCCACCAAGGAGGAGGCTTTCTCGTTTTCAGAACTGTTAGCACAGTGAATTTATTGAAAGTTTTTGTTAAAACTTTTTCTAACTTCTGAATCGAGTTTTAGAGGATTACTGATACTCTTATTGCCGCCTTTTCCAAGGCATTTGGTTGCTATTTTAGTAAATTTTTCCCATGCTGTTTTTCTAGGGTTTCGATATTTGAGAGGAATACTGAATTTTTTGTGAATGATGTAGTGTATCCAGGAGTGATCCGACATGAAAGGCTCATCGCTCATAGAAAATGTGAGTTGTAAACCCACCTTCGTCACAATAAGTTGGAGAGAGGTGCTTGATAACACCTTGAGTAACGAGCCTGTGAATGTAATGGTCTCACAATGGAGAGTGTCAACGGAGCCCTCCTAGCCGGATCATAGTATCAAAAGATGAGCGCTAAAAATAGTAGTCAAGCAATTCCCTCCCAGACGCAATCCAGGGAACGTAAAATGGGATACCTACCGGCATACGCTAAGTAGAAATGTGGTCCAGGACTGGAGAGCAGGCTGCCTGCGCTAGACCAGTCCATCATAGACGCATACCACTGCAACTGTTCCCTAATGACGACCACTAACAGGCGCAACAGACTTTCAGATTTTAGGAAAAAGGTACGGAGGCTGTTTAATAAGGCGAAACATACGGGGGTCTGGAAAGAATATGAAAGCAACCTAACCTCATATAACAAGGAGATTAAGTCCAACTCGGTCAAGGGGGCTATGGCTTCGTTTGATAAATTCAAGTCTCCGGGAGTGAACGGAGTCTTTTCAGCAGTCTTACAACAGGGAGAGCAAGTTCTACCGCCACATCTTGTTCGGCTGATGAGGGATAGCCTTGTACTGGCGTACATTCCTGAAACATGGAGGACCGTGAAAGTGATCTTTATACATAAAGTAGAAAGGAAAATCCTTCATGCCAATTAGTCTAGCTTCATTCTTACCAAAAAGTATGAAAAAGAACATAGATCATGATCTGCGTTACTAAAAGGGTTGTCTTAACGAAGAATTCTCAGCCTCAGCAGGTTTAAATATGCAATAAACCTCCCTAGAGATAAACTCAGACTACTGGTCGCATTTTACACAGGCCTCTGCAAGCTGAAGAAGCTTTTATACAACATGCGCTTAGCTTCTTGCGTAAATGGCCGGTTCTGCGACAGGGAGCCTGAAATATTAGAACACCTGCTAATTGACTGCACAGCAGTCCTCAGACGCAGCTTTATGGCCCTTGGATCCATGTTTCCAAATAGGGATCACATCGCTTCGCTGGCACCCAGCAGAATACTGGACTTTATCAATATGCTGGGGTTAGGTAAGTCTTTGTGATTTAAGGTAGGGGACAATAGACTTAAGGTCGAGGAGCATTCCTCGTTTATTAATCCATCAATCAATAATTGGCTCATAACGCTGGTCATTTATGCATACTAGTACATATAATGTTTACTTTATTGAGTCTGCGTAGTTTCCTTTTGGGTGTTCAGGGTATACAAATGTAAAGGAAAACATGATAAAAATTAAATCTATTGAACATATTCTTTAAATTACTTCCTGCTGCAAAACAACTTTTCGAATGGCCATCTCTCAGTGGGTGGGATGGACTGTTTGAATTTTTTGAGGCTTAAACTTAACATACTCTGAACAAGTTAAGAGCCTTCTCTCTTCCCGACGAGTTCCAAGATTGCATCGGAGTCGATTACGGTTCTGCATACTTTGCGTACACAATAGACAAATTTGAAAGAAGTTCAGGTGATGATCCAAGTAGAATCCAAACTGCTAAACAAAGAAATTACCCGCGCTAATGAGTTCAAGGTAAAATCATTTATGTTGTTAAAGTGACAACCAGTTATAAAAGCGCTTAAGATCATTTTGAACTAATTATCCTTTTTGTGCCATATTCCGCGCAATTTTCTCGCATTTGATTTGGTGTTGAATTTTTGTGACAAATTTCGCACCCATCTTTAGTTAGACAGCGGCGACATGTGCGCGTGATTTTCGTCTGATAAAACCGCGTCGAGTCGGCTTTTGTCCTCAACGCACACGCATAACTGCTTTTATTTCTTTAATTTACCTGCTGCCTGCTTACTCACTTACCGACTAACCTCCAATTTCTTGCCTCCGACTAGTTCACACATAGTATGGCTCTGTTTACTTACCGCTGCAACCTTTTCACTTCTGCGGGCTACACTACAAGTGGACTGCATATGCGGCACGGTTTTCCTGCTCCTTTTGTAGTTCCATTTGCGTATCGTATCAGAAAGTAATAAATCTCCGGTTGATCTGTCGTAAATCTTGGAATGAAATCTCGAGCCTCTTTTATGATTTCCCCACATAAATCAAAATTATCTGACCATTGCTGCGGCTAAAGTGGCTACACCAACAACGGGACACACTGTAATTCCACTATTTCAGCCGCGCGCTCACTGGTTCACGCTTAGTCCACTTGAGTTACTTTCGTTGCGCGTAACTTTGTCGCTCCACCGAGTTCGTCGACGATGATGATGACTTTGTGCCTTTCGGCTTGTTAACTTCTGTATATGTGCGGCGCTCTTGCTGGGGCAACATTTTTATTTAAATGTATTCACTTGTTTGGTGTTCAGTGGTATCAATACGTGCAACCGTCTACCTCGCGGCAAACGCTGATAACGTGCTCAAAAAATGGGCACCTAAAGGCACCTTTTAAGCGTACAAAAACAAATTGAATAACTGTGCCCATATTCACACATATTTATGCAAATTAACTTGCGCATGCGCTTACAATGTTGTCGTAGTGTTCGCATGCGCTAAAAAGAGCTTTGAGATATTGGTACCCGAAGTGTAAGATTCCACACTAATTTCAATGAGCGTGAAACTTAATTATTGCTTTCGATTACTTCATATGCTGGCTTGATGAATGATCAAAAACAGATCTGGAGTTGGTGGTTGTTTAGAACAAATTTACGTTGCAGATCTCTTTTCAAATGATTTTTTTTTTCAATAAAAAATTAGTTAATCGAAACAACTTTTCGGGTTCGGTGTTTAATACAGATTGGAATTAAAAATGAGAAGCTTGTTAAATTCAGTTCCTTTATGTTGCAATACGAGAACTTGGCTACTGGTAGCTAACCAGCAAATTTGACGAAAATGGCAAAACTTTCGATAAATGTGATTCCAACAAAAAGTGGTATGGTTCAGGGTTCCTTTACGGCAACAGGAGAGTCTGAATTAAAAATAATGTAGATTTTTGGAAATAACAAATAAATCAGAATTATAACAACATCCTCAAAATCCTATCTAAGCGAACATTTCTATCAGATGTGGTTCTCCGACTATTTCGACCTGTTTCAAAACTGGAAATAATTCGATGAAGAAATTTAAGGCTATACTCCGAAGACCGTGACAAGTTTTCAGAAAGCTGATCTAATTGGTAGAAATTCTAAGTATTCGTAAGTCCCCAGCATTCATCTTTTCATTATTGATAGTTACGCTCTATTTTATAATATTTGCCATCTTAATAACCTAACGTGACGGTTTCTGACAATGGAGGTATCCAGTTATCATCTTAAAATAAAAGGCAAAATACTACAAGAAATTTGTTTATTTATAATTAAGAATAATTTAAAATTTTCATTTTATCTTCTTTAACCTTCTCCCTTCACTCTCTTTAATATCTTAGTGATATTGCTCACCTTTCTTTTCACTCACATCTCCTTAATTTTCTGAAAAATAATCGAGGTCGAATGACGAAAATGTAGCTTTAGACACATTCGGAAACCTAAAGCTTGAAACATAAAGTAAGCAAGTGATAAGTTTGGGTGCGAACGGACATTTTATACTCTCGCAACTTGCTCGAATCGAAGGGAAATACTCTAAGGTGTAAAACGAATCATATAGAGTAAAGTCAGCTGGATGTTCGAAAATCCTGGTATGAGTTATATAGGGGCTAGGACGAGTTTTGGCTCAAATTTATCTATTTTAGACACAAGGATACACTGTTATGAGTAAAACACGATGTTTTATTTTCATTGAGATAACTCACGTATTGGCGGATATATGCCGCACAAAATACTCGGAAGTTCGAAATTTTTTTATATTAAGTAAATGGGGACTAAGGGAAGTATTGCTCCGATTCATACCGAGAGGCTTGAACAGTTTTTATTGGATATAAAACATTTTTTATCATAAGGTGCCGCACACTTATTCGTGAAAAGTTTTATCCCTTTATATTAATTGCTTCTTGATTTGTCTACTGGAAACTGAACGCATCAAGTGACAAGTTTAAGAAGAAGGCCACGTACTAAATTTTGTCGAAATCGCTTGGTCGAGTCCCGAGATATGGGATTTCATCAAAAAGTTGGCAGTGGCACACCAATTTAAACAGCGGCTCCCATAAGCTTTCTTATACCATCTAGGCGGTAAAATTGTATGTCGCTGACATGTTTAGTTATCGATTTATCGCGCTTTTAGTAGTTGTTAACATTACGGTTATATGAGGAGTTAGCGGGGTTATCCTCCGATTTCGTGGCACTGTCGGTAGAAGTTCGTATAAGATTTGTACTCAGCAAATTTGGGTGTTGTAGCTTAAGTGGTTTAGCAGATATGTACATTAAACTTCTAATAGGGCGGGGCTATGCCCATTTTTCCAAAAAAAGTGGTCCACAGGTGACACTTGATACTGCGTTTCTCTGTACCAAAGTGCAGTCTTACATATGTCTTAATTTAGTGCTCAGTTATGGCACTTTATATGTTTTCGATTAATGGCCTAAAGAATCTACATACCAAGTTTCATCGAGATATCTCAATTTTTACTCAAGTTACAGCTTGCACGGACCGACGGACGGACAGACAGACAGTCAACCGGATTTCAACTTTTCTCGTCACCCTGATAATTTATGTATATATCTATATATATGTATGTATATCTCCTATATCTATCTCGCTTAGGTTTATGTGCTACGTACAACCGTTAGGTGAACAGAACTATAATACTTGTACTCTCTGAAAATTCTAACTGTTTATAACCTGTTAAATGTATCCATCAAACGTTCACTATTGTCACAATAAACCAATTTGTGCTCTTGGACAAAATATGAAATAAACTGCTTTTTAAGATATTAATGTTAGGAGGAAGAAACTCCCGGCAAAAGTAAGTTCGTGCTTTTGATTCTTTATCCAAGCAACTCAGTTACGTTATAGGGAAGATTCAAGTCACTCACCAAATAGTTTAGCGCGCTTTGGGAAAACAATTTCGAGTAATGAGACGAATATGTAGCAGACTGCAGCTTTAGGTGTAAAAGTATATGAATTATGAATTTTGAATTATATCCTTTCACATTATACGAATAAAAGTAACAATCATCACTAAGGTTCTTTACGCCACAAAATAGGAAATTATGAAGTTGTTCATCACATCCTTATTTTAAAATTTTGCGTTTTGCAAAATAACCTGGGGTTCTGCAGTTTTTGAATAATGTATTTATTTTTTTAAACAATTAACTACATGAAAATTAGTTGAAAACAGCCAACCAGGATTTTTGTTGCAGACCTTTGTAATTGGGGTATGACATATCAAAACTCGTATAGATGTACATATGCTAAACTTATTCGCTTACCTTCCTTTAATTCCTGCTGAGTAGGCTAATAGTAGTATGCTATAACCATTGATCTCGGCATTGACGAATAATGGTATATTCAAAGGATTAGAAGAGTAACGCAACCAACTCACTGTATACGGTAAATGAACGTCGGTCAGCAGTATTAATTATCTAAAAATAGGATTATGACACAACATGATTAACACTAACTTTGGTTGAACACTTTCGTTCGATATAAAGAACTTTGGCGAAACTTAAATTGGCGAGCGGTACCAGATGACCATGACTACTTTTTCTGTCTAAAAACTGTGATAGATTGACATGGAGCAGATTAAGCTTAAGAAGAAAGCGCAAAGAAGGTAGAGCATGAGATGTAAGCGAGGTTAAATTTTTTTATACTTATAGTCAGTAAACTTCCACTTTGCTTTACAGGTGAGTGTCATACTCATAAAACTATTTATATTACTGAGTACTGAAGAGCAGACTTTATTAAAATATGTGATATATCTGAATATTGAAAAATCTTAAGTTTCCGTTGGATGCAAGACAGAATACTTCGCAGATAATAGTGTTTCCATGGCTACATTTTTTATATTATTTTATTTATTGGATCTGCTTTTGTGTAAAGCCGAACAAAAAGTCATAAAATTTTAAATTTTTTTTTTAAACTAGACAGACGCAATAAAGTTATTGAGTTGCTTTTTAGCATGCAGGCATATATCTTCTTTTAAGGCGTGTTTGATCGCAGGAATGTACCAAAGCATTAGCCAAAGGGTTTGGGTGATCTTAGAGTTTAGATTTACAAGTACATTTAATTCTACTATCTTCTACTTCTTTCTTTACCATAAGAATACCAAGGTCTTTATGGATATTTTCATTGCGCATATACCATGGTGAACACGTGATTGTCCTAAGCATTTTCGATTGGAATCTTTGTATTATATCAATGTTAGTTGCCCAGGTCGTACGCCACAGTTGAATGCCATACATCCAAATCAGCTTTATGGTCGCATTATCAAAAGCACTTTATTGTCTAGGCTAAGTTCAGAGTTTTTATTTAAAAACCAATTTAAATTTGCGAATTGATGCGTTGGTCTTGTATTATTTACGTGGAGGAAAGGAGATACCTTTGATAGTAATACTTTTTCAAATATTTTAAAAAGTCAGAGTAGAAGACTGATTGGTCTGTATTGGACTGACGGCTGTGTTAAGTCTTTCTCTTTATCTGTCAAGATAATCTGCGAATTTTTCAATGAAATTGGATAGTATTCGAAACTAAGAATTGCAGTGAAGAGCAAAGAGAGCACCTCTATAACAATAATTGGTAACTCAATTACCTTTTTTGGCGTAATATTATTATGTCCCGGCGACTTTTTTGGATTAAGTTCTTTTATGATTCCAATAATTTCAGAAGGTGAAGTCTTAAAAGACTCGAGCGACTCTTTGGCTGTGTTGGGTAAGATTGACAGCTTAAAGCTGTTCTTTTACAAAATAGGTTGAAATACCTTTTCTATGTGATTTGCAAAACAATTAGCCTTTTCCTCATCACTTCGAACCCAATTTCCACCCAAGTCTCGTATAGGCAAGTTGGAGTCAGTTGGTGGCTTCATGGACTTTTGGGCTTTAGAAAGGGAATTTTACTTTTTTGAATTTGAACGAATATGATGTTATTCCTATCTATAGGTGTGATTTTAGATATTTTTAAAAATCATGAATAGCTGGCAACATAGTTGTAATTGCTATTAGTTGGATTCTTAATTACTGGTTCACCTTTTATTACTTTCCTATGGATTCAGGTAAGATAACATTTTTAAGTTGAGGGCTTAGTGGATCCCTCCTAAATGGTCCATATATGTATGTATAACTCAAGTTAAGCCCATCAGGCTAATTCCTTTTTCAATCCATAAATTGATGCCTTTTTGGTTCTGTTGCTTCTTTTATTTGTGATGGGTATTCTAGTGTCTATTTTTCCTTGCTTTCTCTGAAATCATTTAACTAGTCCAACATATTTTGTCAGATATTATTATTATACTAAGTATATAGTATAAAGACCATAATAGACCCAAGGCCGCGGTGCAATGTTCATGTAATAATCTAAGGATCATTACATATACATATGTATCGTATGTCTCACCTATATATCAGTAGCAAATTCAGAAGTGTAAGTTAAATTTAAGAAACTTCCTGTCAAATGACTCTCATTCTTCTGCACATAATTGCACATCTAATAAATAGATTACGCTGCCGTCTCTCCGAAGTTATGCATCGTGGTAGTTTGTTTCGTGCCAAGTATAAGCGACTGTCACACTCGAGTATATGTTTATGTTGGTGTCTGCTAACGAAATCACAGTAGCGACTTACAGCTGGCAGGGCATCAAATCAAAAGCCTGCATTTAACCGCACAACTGACAATCCCCTTGAGTTCCGCCTCAAACGGCTGTGGCCGCAAAATAGAAACGAACACACATTTTTTATGTGTGTATGTGTGCCTGCTGTCAATCGGCGCGTTTTCAACCTGCCAGTGAGTTGGCTAGCCAGCATGGCAACTCGGCAGTGAGTCGACCGACAGTTGCATCATGCAACATGTGTCTAATCAAATTTGCCATTTGCTTTATACGCTGTGCTGGAGGAAGATATTTGCGTTTTGTGTGGACGAGCAACCCCAAGTGGAATAGCTGCTAACGCTGCTTTCTTTTTTTGTTACCGTTTTACCTTTTCTGCTTTCTATCAGCACTTTTGTCTCAGCGGTATGTGAAAAGTAACTGCTAATTGTTCACATTTCTGCGTCAGTGCGCGGGTGAGCGACTCTTCCAAAATTTTAAAGAAATATTGTATAAAAAATAAAAAACAAAGAAGATAGGAAGGGATAAGTTCGGGTATAACCGAACATTTTATACTCTTGCAACTTGCAAGAATTAAAGCCAGGAAAATGCTTATGTTTATGTAATAGGCTTCAAAGATAAGGTACCAAGCACCAATTTTTGCATACGATCAATGTCTTTTTTACATGGTTTTTTTTGGAACTAATCTACCGTATAGCCGCATAGGTGTATATGTATAGTATATGTATAAATTGTGGAATTCAAGAACAATTTTCGCCACCAAACTATATGAGTATTATCTCCAAGATTATATATTTAATTAATTTTGAAGATATCTTACATACATATTTACTGATATTTGCCGTAAAGACTTTACCGTAGAATTAGGTTATATACGAAGGAGGCGTGGTTGACTTTCGATTACGCCCATTTTTATACTGTATATTAAAATGAAAAGAAAATTTTTTAAGCGAGTATAGTTTACATATATAGCTTTCAACTTTTAGGAAGATCGACACCGTCCACTTTTTAAAAATATTTACACAAATAATTTCGTCATCGTAATCCTTTTGATATAATATACTATACAAGTATGTACATATGTATATAACACTTAATCTCCATCTTCACTAGTTTTAGGCGTTACAAACAACCGCTAGATGTACAAAACTTTTATACTCTGTAGCAACATGTTGCGAGAGTATAAAATACAAGGAAAACAATTCTTATAACAAAAAATAAAAAACCTTTAACATTGTAATTGTAGAAAGAGGGAACGCAGAAAAAATGTTTTAGAACTGTCACCGCTTACACAGTTGTTGGCTGCACGAAAGCCACAACTTCTCAGCTGTACATCAGCATTTCTCTGTTCTGCGGTAAGTCAAATTTGTGACAGCAATTATCAGCTTCACTCAGGCTTGGAGAGTGTCTTTTTCGTTGGCTTCAAGTGTAGTATTAACTTTTTTTATGAAATTTTCTTTTTCGTCAAGTGAAAACTGTTGTACAAAACGGAACAAAAAACATTAAAAACACATCTCACATTTCTACGTATATACAAACATATGTATAGTATGTATAACATATTCAACGTTAGACCCTGCACACACACATCCTTATGCTTGTGTGTCATTTCGTGACCCGAACAAATTATTAATTATTAAATGAGTAAAAATATAATATAATTGCGGCTGTGGTTCGATTTAATTTTTGGGACAAAAAGCCGAAACTAAATGAAATTAGCCACAAAACAAAAGCGACAAACAAAAACAATCGCACACACACCTACATATGTATGTATTTCTCACACACACGCACGAATTTCATATGCATATCACTTGTGTGTCTATATGCGTATCTCGTGAGTGCGCTCACCCGTTTGATTGATCTGGCAGTTGGTGCGCACCAGCGCACACATATAAGCATAAATAAACACACACACATAAATACGAACATCAAATGGCAGCTTGAGATTTCCTCGACCAACTGCTTCAAAAGCGCCACATACTTGCATGTGAGTTGTCACTGAAAAGAAGAAAAAACTAATAACAACAACAAGTGATCCAACTACAGAAAATCATCAGCGGCAAAAAACATAATAACAATAACAACAACACATCAATAGAAAATAACAACAACATCAATAGTAAAAAACAAAAAACAACATTAGCAAACACAAACAATCCCTCTAAAAAAATGTGAAACTAGGAACGCGGTTGCTAACGAAGTCCAACAACAACCGACTAGCCGCCGAGCGGGAGATGAAAGCTATTGCTACGCATAATTAGCACGCATAGGCGGCCAGCGATCAGAGAGGCGTGCCGCATTATTAATGTCTTCCTACATGAACAGCGATCTGCCCATACATGACATGTGTGCGATTTTGAAATTTCCAATTTGGCGCTATTAACGGTCAAAGCGATAATGGCCAACGTAACGCAAGCGATTTTTAATCACACGTACGCTCACCACTACACAGACATACACGCACTTAATCGTAGCTCCGACTGGCTCTTGCCGCGATTCCAGTTAGTGGCAAGAAACTAGTAAGTCGGGAGAATTAATATATGTTAATATGTTTGAGAAAGCGGAAATAAATTGAAATCGCCAGCATTTTAAGCCTTATTGGCATGAAAATGTGTGTGGTTTGAATGATTTTGATGTCCGTCGTAGGAATTCTGAGGCAGTTATAATTAATGAAGTATTTTAGCGAAACCAAAAATATTCCCCAAGAAACTAAGGAATTCTGCCGAGTTGCTATTCCTTAGTCGGATAAAATTTCGGGTTCATTCCGGTTACGTAGTCCATACTGTCTTACGTTTTTATAAATTTTTCTTATGGTTTTATAAACTACTTTGAGTTGGATGGATCTAATCGTATTGCGCTCATGTTAAGCGGGGTCCTTCGATTGCTTGGCCTTTAATCTCTTTAGAGAAATCTGTACTTTCCAGTGAAAGCAACTGCCTAAGTCTGAGCCAACAAAAATCGGTGTGGTCAATAGATCTTATTCTATTTGAGAGTATGCAGAAACTATTCTTCAGCAAATAGAAGCATGGCTCCTTAGAATATCCAATTAGGTTCTACAGCTAGCTTCAGTTCAGTAGAATTGTCCAAAAGATCTAATTAAAATACTGAGAAAGCCTCAGCCTTTAAGCTAAACATAAGCCATACAGTTACTGCAGGCTTGTTCGGATATGAGAGGATCAGAAACTGTTAATGAAGAAAGAGAGGTGAGTACTTAGTTTATTGTCTATGCAGATGTAAAATATTAATACGGAATTATTAAAAATATATACTTTCTGTCAAGCATTTTAGATTGAGTACAACGTTTAATGTTGTCTTGATCATTTTCTGTTCGTTTGGTCTCCGAAATATTGAGGCAGAGCTAAAACTTACTGTAAGTCAATTCCTCTGCCCGAAATGAGGTGTTCTTCACGACTGATATTTTTATACGCTTGCAACATGTTGCCACAGAGTATAACATTTTGTTCACCTAACGGTTGTATTTATCACATAAAGCTAATCGAGATAGACATAAGGTTATACTCGTATACATATATATAAATAATTAGGATGGCGAGAGGTTAAAATCCGGGTGACTGTCTGTCTGTCCGTGGCGCGCTCTCTAATAGCTTTAATGTACTTATCTTCTAGACCGCCGAAGCTGCAAAGCCAAATTCATTAGGACTACTTCCGACAGTGTGAAAATATTCCCATATAACGGTACTGTTAAAAACTACTAAACGAGCAATAAATCAATAACTAAAAACGTCAGAGACATTAAATTTTACGCCCAAGATGATATTAGAAGGCTTTATACGAGCCAGTGTAAAAATTGGACGTCGAACCACCCTCTTTTAGGTAAAATGGCATATCTCACCTGCTCAGCAGATTTCAACATAGTTCTGTACGTAGCATTCTTCAAACATTCTTATTTGCCACTGAAAATATGCGAAATCGCACTACAACCGCTTCCACTTCCCACATAACAAAATTTTAAATTCCATCTGAATATAACAGGAAAAAACTTTTCACGAATAATAAACTGTTCAAGCCTCTCGGTACCGAATATTTGGATCCCAGTACCAATAGTTGAACTGTTTAACTTGGTATGTCGGTGTGTCAAAAATGGGTTGAATCGTGTCAATACTTCCCTTAGCTTCCAAATAGCTAAAATTTCGCGATTTTCGAACTTCCGTGTGACTTCTTACAGCATATATCGGCCAACATGTGAGTTATCTCAATGAAAAGGAGATAACGCATTTTAATGATCATAACCACTCTTATAAGAAACATATAATATCCGGATGACTTTACTCCACATGATGGCATGTGAGGTACCTTAATGAATCTCAGGTAACAGTTTATTGGTATGTTGTATATTAATAGTTGGCAAAAATAGATAAAATCGGGTCGATACTACCCCCAACCCCATACACTACATAGGTATAATTATTTTCAGCTTTCTAAAGGTATCTGGTATCTTTAAAAATTACAAGACACTGGTTGGCGGGTAGGTTGTAACAACAACAAACAAAGATCTCAAGACCAGACCTTTAATTCGGCTTTTAGTTCACATGTGTATGAAACTTCAGCTCTAATTTTCCCACAGAATATCTTTAATTTCTGGAACATCCGTGGTAACGTTACCTTGATTTCTTACTGGCGGAAGATTAACTTTCCTTTTTATACCCACCATGCCATTCAATTCGCCACTTAATTAACTCGTTTGCAACATTGCCATATTTATTTCTTCACACATTTCCGTTCTCGCATAACGCAGACCTCGTTTGCTATGGGACAATGGTAACGAAACATATAAGATTACTATCAATATTTGTAGTGTAAATTATTTTTACACTTAAGCGAGAAAATCGATTGAAGCTCATTACATTCTCAAGCTGACGACATTAAGTTTACGCATGCGCAGTGCTATTAGTGTGCGTGACAGCAGTGAGGCTGTGCGAGGCACACAAAGTTGTCATACACGCAAACACAAAGGAAGAAGGCGGCGCGCACTTGCAAAAAAGGCAGCAAGTATGAGAGAAGTGATGACGGTCAACAAACTACAACCAGCAGATAAATACAGAATTTATGACTTAATTTAACTCGAACGTCGACGAGGACAGGCTGGAAGCAGAGCGGACTACCAGAAAAATAAAAAGTAGTAAGAGCAAAAGCAAACACAAATATAGCGCGCACAGGCTTTTAGCGACTGCTGCGGCGATATTGAACGAGAATGAAGCCAATAACCGAACAAATGAAAGATTTCGAGTACGGCAACCACAGGCGGCAGGAGCCTAAGCGGCGCTGTACCGGATAGCGACAAAAAGCCCAAACGGAAACTGACTAGGGAAGCGCATACACCAGCGCGGAAGCGCAAGAGGCACATTTGAGTATGTATCAATGTATATACGTATATGCCCAAAAATGGGCGATTGAACGGGCGGACACGTTTACATTGGACGACGCGCAACGTTCGCGGTACAACCACGTTTGCGCGTGTAATTCTCGAAAGGACGCGTGTCCATTCATATATTTGCGACACTCAAAAAAAGCTGCAAACACTCACAGAGAACGCGTTGATGGACAAACGCAGGGATGGATGGCCGACAAACCGTCAGCGCTGCCGGCGAGTATGAAGGTTGATGTCTCTATTAGGAGATGCGATGCAAGCGCTCGTTCGCCAAGTTGTTGCCAACTGTACGCGCTGACTGTCACTTCAAGCAAATGTATGTACACACTCATAGCCGGTCTTGTTGCGCTCCAGATGCTTGCTGTGTAAGTGCGAATGCGAGTGCGAATTAATTTATCGGTTAATTTTGTTCACAAATTGCACATGGGCGGCGCGGATGGCCTACAATAACTATCTATCTTCTCCGAGTCCAGGTTTGCCGTTGGCTGTTGCATCTACTACCATATCGATAGCCATTGCCAACGCCATTACCATCAACGCCACAGCATGGCAGTCTCGGCGAGTATGCGCACATTCCATAAACGCATCACCATTTGGTGCGCATTTTCCGCGGTTACGCTTGCAACGCCTCTGCCCAGGCGCACTCCATTCGCAGTGCGGTTGTTGGTTGCGTTGCTCTACCAAGTGGTGAATTTATGCGCGTCATGTGTATGAAATAAATTTTATAGCGAATTACTGGAGCATTGCAGTTATAACAACAACAAACATTATTTAACGCCGCAGCAATCAATGCATATTGAAGCTGCTTCCACCGAATGTATGAATGGAAAGCACATGTACGCGCTCTACACAATACTTCGACAACAATGTTGGACCGCGTTCTGAGTATGCGTATATTAGAAACTGTGCGCATAACTGTGGCTTATTAAAATGCATTTCGTGAGCCTGTTTTGCTTTGTAAGCACTGTGATCGCTTCCGGCTTTTGTGCTACTATAATATTAGTGTTGTAAAATACTCGTTTTTGCTTATACGTTGCATTTACCCCTTTATAGGTAAGCAGAGTAACCACATTTTCACTGCAAATGACGATTAACCAGTTTGAAGGGAAAGGTAAGATTAGGTACAGCAAATAATACTGTAAAAATGTCTGTGTACGGTCAGCGAATGCTGTTACGTACACCCTGCAGAATTATACGCATCAGAGTCGTCTATGTTGGGGTAAAATAGAAAAAATCACAGCTTTTGCCATCGAGGGATACGAGTTATGTCAACAATTTTCCCAATTCTCGAAAAGAAACATTAAGAAACATTGCGTGTCGATCCTCTTTTCACAGGTCTTTTCCAAGATTAGGCGCATGATAAATATCTAGTCGGTTGTTGATTTTCCAAACTTAAAGCCACACAGGTAAGGTCTAATCAGTTTGTTGACGTTGGAGTTTAATATTTCACACAATACGCTCGACATAACCTTATATGCGATGTTAAGGATTCTTATCCCACGTAGTTAGCGCAGATTGTGGTTCTCCCTTTTTGTTAATTGGACAGAGCCCACTTAAATTCCAATCGTCGAGCATGCTTTCGTCCGACAATATTCTACAAAGGAGCTGATACATGCTTCATATCAGTGTTTCGCTGCCGTATTTGAGTAGCCGAAAATCCATTGGCCCCCGCCACTTTGTTATTCGAACTTCTTCATGGTCGGGCAACGAAACGTCTGCTCCATCGTCATCATCCCTGCCATTTAGCAGGCTAAAGAAATTTCACTATGCTCTGGGCATCAGTCTCTAGATCACCTCTTGACGAAGAGATTATTTTATATACATTGCGTTATAATTTATTATAGTACAAAATTATAAATAATGCTATTAAGAAATATATAAGCATTTGCTGATACAACAAAATTTCTCAGCAAATTTAAAAAAATACATACATATATTTATAACATATGTACATTTATTTATTTTTTAAAAATTCAGATGTTTATAGAAAATACACAGTTCCCTAGCACCTGTAACATTATTTAAGGAGCATGATTATTTATTGGTTACCTTTATTTAAGTTGATGTTTCTAATTAGTTTCATCTTCAAAATTTTCAGGTAAATTCATTGCTAGACAAACTGACGGCCAAAAGTGATGCTGAAGGATTTAAAAAGATACACCTATTTATACATACCTGGGTGTATGTGGAACGATGCTTCTCATATGTTTAATAGCTCAGTAATGGAGCACGTAATGCATATCTGCGATGTGGTAAAAAATTACCGCAATTTATCTCGCGCGCCTAATATGCTCAGCAGCGCGGCAGGTAAGTCAACCAATGTTTGCATAATGCATAACGCAGCATCGCGTCAAACTGGCTGCGTATAGACGTGTATGAAAATAAAGCATTGAGGAGTAGTGAAAAGGAAGATGCTTAAAACCAAAAATAACAAAAAAATTTCAATGTATGTGTGTTAGGAGATCGCTCGTGTGGATTATGTATGTATGTATGTCTAATAGCCTTTTCTAACACACATGCACACAAATGCGCTTGCTGGATATTTTTAGTTGAGATATGTATAGACGCGCGGATATTGTTGGGAGGTATGGAAAAGAAAGTGTTGTTCAAAATTGCGCGTCGCCACTGCGCGTTTGTAGGTAGCAGAGCAAATACAAGCTCTCGGCCGCTTAATCGCTTTTATCTCCACACAGCATCGCTTACATACAAGTGAAACGTGCTCATGGGTCCAACGCGCTCCTACTACCACCAATACTACTTATCACTTGCAGCCAGCATAATCAGTGTCATCGCAATGGGCATCAGTCACACACACATCAACTTAGTGGCATTGTTGCACCTTCAGCGGCATTTCACGTTTTATCGATTCTCGTCTTTTTAATGCGATTTTGATAAAACGCTTGCGATTTGTCAATGTTATTTATTTGATTGTTCTTGCGCGTTGTCACACAGCATTTTGGTTTTTATTTTTGGTGAAAGATTTTTGATTCCTTACATTATTTTTTTTAGTGGCGCAACATTTCTATCTTCTTTTGCGCCTTCTATTGTTCAGCGATTCGCCTTAGTTCGGCGTACAAGTGTTTCAAGCCACAAAACAAATGGTCAGTGCCTTTCAGTCTCATTTCGCCACTTCGCGCAGGTAATCTTTGCGTCCTCCTACCTGTAAGCAGTTTGTTGACTCCACTGTGTCTTCGGTCACTTGCACAATTGGTGTGACCCTGCAGGAAAGTGTGTTAAATAGTATCGAACTGGTTGGGGTAACATCATGTTCAATCCATATAATATAAAAGTCTGAGGAAGTATCACGATAACCTGGGCGACCCAAGCCTTGGACCGATACAAAAAGCTTTCAAATTTTATTACTGTTCGACATACAAGGATTCTTATTCGTTGTTGTTGTAGCAACAGAAAATATTTTATTCATTTTTTGCTTTATTGGTGTAGATACGCTTACGCGACTATTGCCGAGTTAACAACAGCGCGTAGCCACTGTCTTTTATTTCGCTGAACTATGTCAACGTCGTCGTATATCTCATACAGCTCATCGTTCCAACGAATGCGATACTCCCCGTAGCCAACGCGCAAAGGACCATAAATCTTTCGCAGAACCTTTCTCTCGAAAACTCGTAACGCCAACTCATCAGATGTTATCATCGTCCATGTCTCTGCACCATATAGACTGACGGGAATAATGAATGACTTATAGAGTTTGGTTTTTGTTCGTCGAGAGGACTTTACTTTTCAATTGCCTACTCAGTCCGAAGTAGCACTTCTTGGCAAGAGTTATTCTGTGTGCTGGTTCCAAGACAGACGAAATTATGTACAACTTCGAAGTTATGACTGTCAACAGTGACGTGAGAGCCAAGTAGAGAGTGCGACGACTGTTTGTTTAATGACAGGAGATATTTCTTCTTGTCCTTGTTCACCATCAGACCCATTTTCTTTGCTTCCTTATCCAGTCTGGGGAAAGTAGAACTAATGTCGCGGTTGTTGAGGCCAATGATATCCTATCATCGGCGTACGTCAGCAGCTGTACACTCTTAAAGAAGATTGTACCTGCTCGATTAAGTACGGCAGCTCGAGTTATTTTCTCCAATAGCAGATTGAAAAAGTCGCACGATAAAAGTCGCCTTGTCTGATAATGGTGGCGCATGGTGGATAACTGGTCGGTTGTTGATTTTCCAGGTCTAAAGTTACACTGATAAGGTCCAGTAAATTTTTTGACGGTGGGCTTTTAGCTTTCACACAATACGCTGGTTAGTACCTTATATGAGATGAGGAGGCTTATTCCACGGGAATTGGCGCAGATTGTGGAGTCTCCCTTTTTGTGGATTGGGCACACTCAAATACCAATCTTTGGGAATGCTTTCGTCCGACCATAGTTTACAAAGAAGCAAATGCAATGAACTTATATGTTATTCGCCGCCGTGTTTGAAAATCTCGGCCGGCAATACATCGGCCACCCCCGCCTTGTTTTTCTTCAGAAAACATTTCCAGAATAATTTTGAATGCCGCTGCGTTTATAGTTCTATTGGATGTGCCTTTTCATCGGACTATTCGGCTGTTAGCACTGTTTCGGTTGCCCAGGAGCTAAATGTTGATTGGAGTTCGATGTATTGATGCCACATGAGGTAAGGCAAAAAAATAATTTCCATTTGCGAATTTCCGAAGGGATGATTACTGGTGAAAAAATGGATGACTTATGACAACGTCAAGCAGTCAACATTGGACAGTAGGACAGTAATTGTGTTTCACCAGGTCAACAACATACTATACACTCAACATTGATTCCTCAGAATATCCGGGAGCTTGGACGAGAGATTCTTAAACAGGCTTCTTAAAATCCAACCTGGTGCAAAATGATCAGTGTAAGTTCCTCCCTACAGACTGTGTCAGTTAAAGGTGAATCGCAGTTTTTTGGCAAAAGTGTCAATGATTTTTATGATAAGGGCATTATATGATTACTCACAAAGCGCAAACAAGTTATTGAAAAGAACTTCGTAAATATGACCCAAATCGGATCATTCTGACTATGCTAACCTTGCTGATGGAAAAAGGACCTTTGAACTGTTTGAATTAATATTCGTCAACTTCTTCGATGTATGAACACAAAGGTTATATCATTAACTTCTTCTAACTTTTTCGTTCGATAAATTAATTTCAACAATATCCAGAGATTTCATTCCATAAATTGAGAGGCAATTTCCTAGCTCTTATTTATTTATTTGTGTTACTGCTTACTGTTTCATTTATTTCCTACAGGAACTTCGATACAACGAGTGTTTCATGCACAACTTGATGCACACTTGGTATTCCCATGCAGTACTCTCATTCACTGTGCGTACTGTTACTTGTCATTCGCTACGAAATATGTTTAATAAACGTTTACAATGCGATAATGTTTCATTGCTGACACTTTTCCGATAATAAAACATATTCATTTCTTCATTTCATTCCATTTTAGTTTTGTTTTTGGTGGTATTGACAAGCGAAGGCATGTCATTCAATTTGTTTGCTGCGTATTATTAATGGGCGGCAATTTGTGAAATGTTCGCGTAGTTGTTGGATGTCACAAAAAGGACACTCGTCACAAGGCATCCTATTCCAGGAAATTCCAGTTAAAATATTCAATTCTATGCGCTATAGTTGATAGTAAAGTTGAGTTATTGAGCATTTAAAAGTAAATAAATTGAGTTATCAAATGTGTACTTTTGCAACAATTTGACTTTTGACGGTGATAAATGTGCGAATCGAATGGAGAATTTTTCTAAAATTCTGATTTCAAGTTAGATTTAATTCATTTAAGTTTTTCTGTTTCAATGTGCTGCAGCATTACATTAACTCATTTTCTTTTTTATAGTTGAAAAGAATTAGTCAATTTTCAAATGAAATACCAGGTAGCAGGACAATTGAAAAGACCCCGGCTTATTATAGTAAAACAATTTTTTTTTGGTAAATTTTCAGATCTGAGAATCGTAAATAGTCTCTAGAGAACAGATCTGGATAACCTTGGCGATTTTGCGGCGATTTCGTCCTTCAGACAGTCGAATAATGCTATGTAATATTGGCTCTTGATAGACCTTTCCTTTTTCAAAGTAGTCAATACAAATTATTTCATACGCACCATTCCATACAGACACCGTAAACTGTTGCGTTTTTGTACGCTTTGGAGCGGGATCAACGTGTGCAGTCCTCTCGGATGACTGTGCTTGGACGTTGGAGTGAAATGATGGAGCTATCTAATGTCACAGAACCGCCCCTTTTGGGCGCCCACTACCTTCACACTCTTCGGTTCTCATTTACCATCCTTGATGGTTGACTTTCCTAGAGTAGTGTACGAGAATTCGTCCTTTTTCCTGTCAAAAAACAATATTTTATCAACACGCAAAATTTCTTTCTGTTCATTTCTTTCACAGTAACAAACAAAAATTATTTCTGATAAAGATAAAGCAAAAAACACCTTATAACTTCGGTGCATTTCTTAAAGCATAAAAGAGTATGAAGATGTTGTATCGAGATTTAAGTCGGTCAGTTTGTATGACAACTTATGGTACAGTGGTATCTTCAAGAAATTTCACATAAACAAGTGGGATGAAAAATGAAGTGATCTGCTAGATTTTCACCGTCATTACAGTTAAATTCAAGTGTACGGTAACAGCTCGTTCGCACAACAAATACTTAATTCCGTTTGGCATTTCAACTTCTTTGCATAATCAGAAGTTAAGGCCGAAATGTTCATAAATTTTTTTTTATCAAAATCTGAAAGTATATACATACATACATACATATGTAAACGATTACATTTCGACTTGCAAAGGAGCCCCACCTATCGTCCAGTTTTCACACCGGCACCTTTAGAGGCCTCCCATGTAATCTCTAAAGTAAATATTAATGTCTTTGGCCTATCTAGTTTTTCATTTATATTGCTTTTAGTATTTTTAAACAATACCGTATGTGGGGAGTGAGCAAGGTTGTCATCTGATTTCATCTATTTTCATACTGTCGGAAGAAGTTCTTATAATATTTGTGGCCACGCCCACTTCTAAATCCTGTAAATCAATAGAAGATTATAATTACTCATGAACTCACGAAAACCAGCCTTTTTACATAACCTATTATAGCTAGTACGAAACGAAAAGAGACTTAATGGATTATAAATTGTTTATGATCCGGCACAACTGATTGTTATTTGTTTATGATAAAATTTATAATATTTAAAATACAATTATGCAAAGTGATATTACTTTTTCTGCAAAAATGCTTATTTTGTATTTACGAATTATCATGGCATGTCCTACTCGGACGCATTTATCCAAGTATGTAAATGCTAATTCTTGCCAGCTAATATTGATGTTACTCTTACATAATTTTATACAAACATACATTAATATGCTAATTTTCTCCTACATTAGCTATTATTTTTTTTCAAATGAAGGGGTTTCACGCTCAATCCATTAATATTGAGAGCAGCACAAGAGTTTCCAAAAAATACTTAACACAACCCCATCATTATCAAACATCCGAATAATGCAGAACAATTACAAAGCGTTTTTGTTTGACATTCCTTTCAAAAATTTAGACCCACAAACATATTTTAACATTTCTGCCAGTTGATTAATGAATTCACCAAACTCAACAGTAGCCGTGCTGAAGCGCTGACCAGAAGCAGTGTAGGCAGCAAAGGAGAGAGTGACGCGTCTTCACAGTTCCAAATATTAATAAGCAAAGGAGTAGGCGCTGCAAAGTGTTTACGCTTGCTGGTGGTTTTTGCTGTTGTTGCTTTGTTTTGAAAATTGGTGTTGAGCTAATTTATGCATTAGCAGGTGCTCAAAGACAACAGCGACAGCAGCTAAACTAATAATGGTCATTCAAAGTCACTCGCTGGCGCGCGGTCATCCTGAACATTTTTTTGGGACAACATTGCAGCCAATACTCAGGCGAAAGGTGCTTAAGCTGCACTTTGGATTTAAATATATTCCACATTTCAAAAAGTTTCTGTTCGATAAAAACATTTTACTTGAAAAAATTTGTATGCCTGTTTTTGTTGTTAATACGCGCGTTTCCTTATGAAGGATACTGCTCTGTAGTTGAAAGGGTTGCTGGCGCATATAATTTTATGTTTACATATCCTTTTCATCCTTGTTTTGTACGCTCTCACTACAAGCGCGCGGCGCGCCTACAAAATAGGGCTAAACGTTAAGTAGCGTTGCTGCCGTTGTATCGATCCCTTCAACAATTCATCAAAAATGCGCTTATCACAAAAACTCTCCGGAAGGCGATGCCAAGACAAAAACGTGCAAGCAACGAAAACACAACCTAAGTAAAAGCGGCGCTGAGTGAAGTGCCGCGCAAAGGTTACAATCCTGCCGCGCGTGTGTGCAGCTCCAATTGACGCACCTTGTTGGCGCTCGCTTTTAACCAAACACACAAGCAACGCACTCGCCGTTTATCTAACGGGCGGTCGCTGGCTACGACAGCTCGTATGTATACGCTCTAGGCACTTTCAAATTAGAGCTGAAAGGTCAATATGATTGTGGCCAACAAAAAAAATTTAAGTGCTTACAGCAAATTTATTCAAAATATAACAACACACAATATTGCTTTTTGTTTTTTACTAACAGCCTCTAAATGTTGCGGTAACATTTTAATAACAACCTTTGTAGCCCAGCGGAAACTCATTCGGGCTATGCCAACACACAACTCGTCGGCAGGTGAGTTTTTGACGAGTGCGTGAGGGCATATGCGCGCGAAAGATCCTTGTTAAAATCTTTTGACAAAAAGGTGACTTGAAATTGTTGAAGAAATAAGAAATTGTATAATTCAATATGAGCAGCTATGAAAATTAGCGCGTAAGTATAGGCTTTAAACAATCGCGTGCCATAAGCGGCTGGCGGTTGATCGTGGAAAACAAAATTAAACTAATACAACTAAGCGCTGTTGCTTTAGTGTGGCAGCAGGCGAGCGTAAAGCTGCCAAGCATTTTGTGGATTTGGTGCTATAATAAACTGCTAAGTGCCGCGCACACTATATTGTATATAGAGCATAAATATTTACTTGAACAAGTACATATACAACTAAAAATCCATTTTTTTTTGTTCCAATTATTATTATTTTTTTAACAAAATAGTCTTCGTGTTGTTAATTTGTTGTGCAAACGGAGTCGCCTCTCCTTTGTCCAATCGCATCCGTTGCTTCCAGATCGTGTCTAAGTGTATTTCATTCAATAAAAGAAGTTTTTTTCCTCGAATTGCGTGATTGCTACAACAGTTTCATGTTGCTTGTGTGTGCACGCGTTGTAATTAGTTGTATTTGTTGTAGTTTAGATGGGCCGAGCAGCAACTTTCATGTCAGTCATTCGTTCACTGAGATAACGCAATCGGTTAGAGACACATGCCTACATATGTTAATATGTATAAAAATTACAGTTGTTCTTGTAAGATAAAGAAAATTTTCGGTTACAAAAAGTCAAATTAATTTCATACTTATCTAACACTATGTTACCTATATATTTGAAGGTTTTGTGTTCATAAAGGTAAAATAATCAATCTGCTTTACAATCTTGGTGAAAAAAATACATTTAATCGAATATTTAAATTTGAGGTTATATTCTCACCAGGCACGAAATAAGGAAATTGTTTAAATAAATCGCAAATAAAAAAGATTTATCACTGACTGAATCTTTTGAAACTCTTATACACAACTCAGCTCAAACCTATAACAGTCGTACGCAACTACACTAGACGGTGACTGAGAACTTATCGAAAGTCATACTTAAGCGTCGTACAGATCTCCATCTTGATATGGCGAAGTTGGTTGGACAGGGATATGACGGAGCAGCAAACATGTCAGGGCATTTAAGTGGAGTGCAAACCAGGATAAGACAACTGTATCCAAAAGCACGATATGTTCATTGCGCTAGTCACCGATTGAACCTTGCGCTTTCTAATACTATGTCATTACCTTCAATACGGAACTGCCTTGGTATTGTCAGTGAAATAGCAAATTTATTTAGAAACCATTCAAATGCAAACACAACTTTCCAGGACGTTATACAGAAGCACGCACCAGAAAGCAAAAAAAGACGACTTGTTCGCCTTTGTGAAACAAGGTTTATAGAAAGGCATGAAAGCATTATAAGCTTTGTGGAGCTTTTCAAATTCATTGTACTAAGTTTGGAAATAATTTCGAGTAAGACATGGTCCATTTCGACTAAAGCATCAGCCTTCTTACCAGCGGTAGAGAAAAGCGATTTTTTGCTTAGTCTATTCGTCTGTGAGCAATTGTTCAGCTTAACGCTGCCACTGTCTGTGCAACTCCAAGAAAAATCTATGGATTTTGTATCAGCAATGAACCGAGCCAAAGAATTAATAAGAACTCTGCACCAGATAAGAGAAACAGCGGATGGTTTTTTCAACGATATTTTCCAAACAGTCTAAAGATCTTTTTGACATAGATCTTGTAGTGCCTAGAGTGACTTCGCGTCAAACTACTCGTGCTAATCCACCTTGCACAACCCCTGAAAGCCACTTCAGAGTTACAATATTTATTCCATGCGTTGATGCTCTGATTCAAAACATGACAGAACGTTTATTAGTGAATGAGGATATACTCTCGTCATTTCAAATTCTACTCTCAGGTTTTGCTGCAATTGATAATGCCGAAGAATTAATAAATTTAACTATTTACTTCGAGGAGCAAATATCAATGACAGCATTAAAATCAGAGTATCGATTGTGGTGTGCCAGCTTATCAACAATAGATCCAACCATAGAAGTGTTGAAATTACTGCAACATTGCGATGCAACGTATTTTAAAAATATTCACTACCTGCTTACAATTTTATCAACTCGTCCAGTGACGACCGCTTCCTTCGAAAGAACTTCTTCAACCTTAAAAAGAATAAAAACTTCACCACGCAGTGTGATGGGCAATGAGCGGCTGAGTGCACTTGCTGTTATTGCAGTGCACTGGGATATTAAAATAGATCCAGATGAAGTAATTAATGATATGGCAAGCAAGAAGAAAAGAAAAATATTACTTATTTAAGTTACAACTACCAAATAATTTAAGTAATATGTATATGAATTTATATTGTTTTTTTTTAATAAACAGAAAATTTAAAGTTTATATATGTTTTTACTTCAGCCCCCCCCGAAATGAAAAGCTGGCTACGGGCCTGATTCTCACAATATGTTGCACAGAATGCCACTGTATCAATGTACGAAAATTCAAAACCACTGAAGAAGTCGCCTAAAATAAGCGTCATCTAGACATTGATTTTTACTGTAAAACGATTTATTTGCGCAGAGTACTAAAAAGGTGCCATTGTGTACAAAGAAGCACATTGAATTACTCTCCAATTTGACAAAGGGTTATGCCAATTGGCCAATGGAGAAATAGAGAAATATTTTGTGAACAGAGGTGGTTTTATTTGTTAACAGCGTTAAGCATGCTGGTGCGAAAGTGATGGCATGGGGAAGTTTCTCGTATAATGCCTTTGATTAACCCATTTACAGCCATTGGTCGATTTATCGACCAGCAAATTTGAAAAATCACCAAGTCGAAAATGAACGAGATCTGCGTGAAATCAATAATTTTATGCGATTTTGCAACTTTCTGAATCCGTGGCTAAACGGCTCAATGTAACAATCTCAAAAAATGTTAAGCATCGAGTGTTTTTTTATTATAATCAAAATAAAAAGTTGAAATGAAATCAATGCGGTGGATCTAGGTGCGGCCGAAAATGGGTTAAATAAACCATAGATCAGCACGTGCACATGAAATATTGGAAAATATTATTGTATTTTATGCGGAGTGGAATTTGTCGTTATAGTAGTTGTTTCAGCAAAATAACGGCCCAAAAGAAACATACAAGTAAATCTGAGAAGGAAGATCGTAGCCTGCTCAATGGCCTGACGTCAAACCCATAGAAAATCTATGGGCAGATATTAAAAAAAAGTATTGCTGATCGTAAACCATCAAACATAAGGGAATTGTGGAGGATAATCACGAGCCATGACAGCAAATAAGATATTGTGATCTGAAGGTTGATTCCCTGCCATACAGATATGCTGAGGAATAAAATATTGCGGTTACTCAACTAAATATTAAGGAAGCTAACTTATATACTATACTAGTAACAATTTGATAATGTTCTTATTTATGATTTGATATATTGAGTTTTGTTGCATTCTTATTATTTTGAACACCCAACCCTTGAGGGTTTTATTTAAAATTATATTTTCATGTTTCACTTAGTAGTAATCTTAATATATAAAAATCACGTGTCACATTGTTTGTTTGCGATGGACTCTTAAACTACTGAACCGATTTTAATGAAATTTTTAACACTGTGTGCAGTTTGGTCCAACTTGAAAGATAGGATAGTTTATAACTCTCCTTATAGTCGCATTATTTATTTATTGCAAATTATTTGTTTATTATTAGCAAAGAGCTATCCACCAGTTGGTGGCGCTAAGAGCGGTATTGAGTGCGGTATGTTACAGTAGATGGCGCTACAAACATTAAAAACATTAAATGAAAATGCGTTGTTTGAAGTTTATATTATTTGTGGTAAAGTTATATGAGTCTATGACTTCCAAAAAAAAATAAAAATTGGGCGGGGCGAAGTTCGCCGGGTCAGCTAGTAAAAATATAAAAATTAATAAACAGACTCCATAAAGTGAACAAATCGGGGATAAAAGAAATGAATAAAAATGAAGGTGAATTGAAGGACACCAAATATTTTCAATACAACTGTAGTTACAATATTTAAGAAATTTAGTTCAGTTTAAGACAATTTTTCTTTAAAATTTGTATTCTTTAATAGGTGCATTAAATGGAATATTTTTCCTGCAATAATTGACTAAAAGTCAAAAGTCCACAACTTTTACTCAGAAAAAGTTCCACACCCACTTCCTGGCAATAAGGACATTCCATAGCCATCCTTGTGTTGAGTAAATACTCAACATATATATATGTATTCGGCTCACGAATGCAATACGATAATGGCGTCCGCGAAGCGGTCAAGCCCATATTGCAACGCTCACATTCATATTGTTGCGGCCAATGGTTTTTACTTGCTGTCAGAGGGTTTTTCACATGCACCAAATGTTGTCTGGCTATTAGAATGGTGTCCTTAATTGAATTACCCCACAGAGTCGTGGGCATAAGCTCATGCGGACTCAACGGGAACAAAGTCACCCTTCAAGCTTCAAGTGTTTTTATTGGTCACAAAAATGAGTAGATAGCATAGCATGCCATGGCATATCGTATTTGTGCAGACCCATCGAATAGAATAACTAACTGTGCATGAGCAATGATCGATATTGCGAACACAGCTAGAAAATATGCATAGATATTTAGAATTTTTGAATATTTTTGTAAAAAAGGGTTATCATTTGTCGAGTCGATTTTTATACTCTCGCAACAAAGTTGCTAAGGAGAGTATTATAGTTTTGTTCACATAACGGTTGTTTGTAAGTCCTAAAACTAAAAGAGTCAGATATAGGGTTATACTCGTATATACCAAAGTGATCAGGATGACGAGTAGAGTTCAAATCCGGATGTCTGTCTGTCCGTCCGAGCAAGCTGTAACTGGAGTAAAAATTGAGATATCATGATGAAACTTGATACACGTATTTCTTGGCTCCATAAGAAGGTTAAGTTCGAAGATGGGCAAAATCGGCCCACAAAATGACGAAAACCGAAAACTTATAAAGTGTCATAACTAAGCCATAAATAAAGATATTAAAGTGAAATTTGGCACAAAGGATTAGGGAGGGGCATAGTTCGACGTAATTTTTTTGGAAAAGTGGGCGTGGCCCCGCCCCCTACTAAGTTTTTTGTACATATCTCGGAAACTACTATAGCTATATCAACCAAACTCTATAGAGTCGTTGGAAATCACTAATAGTGCGTTAACCGACTAACAAAAAACGTCAGAAACACAAAATTTTACGGAAGAAATAGCAGAAGGAAGCTGCACCAGGCTTTTTTTTAATTGAAAATGAGCGTAGCGTCGCCCACATATGGACCAAAAACCATATCTCAGGAACTACTAATCTAATTAATTTAACAGCAAAATAAAACCTAACTCCGTTAAGATTAAAATTGTAATTTAACCTAGAATAATGGCATTTAATCGAATGTCTGTCTGTATATACGCAAACTAGTATTTCAGTTGTTGAGATATCAATCTGAAATTTTGTCTCCCTAAGAAATTTGACAAGCCTCATTATGGAAGGCAATAATGCAATCTCTGCAGATATTGCTCAGATCGGATCGTTATAGCACATAGCTGTAATACAAACTAAAGCATCGGAATCAAGTGCTTGCATGAAAAACTTTCCTATTTGATGTGATACCTTCAAGACATTTGTCATGGATACTTCCCAATTCCCGAAAAAATGTTATATTTGGACTACTGCAATATATAGCTTTCTTACAAGCTGATCGACAAAAATAACATAAAGATATTTTTATATTCCGTTATATTATTAAAAAAAAATGTGAAGAGTAATATAGCTTCGTTGCAGACGAAGTTAACGTTTTTTCTTCTTTAAAGAAAATTACGACAATAACTATACTAAATGCGTGAAAATAATTACCTGTGAGCACTTAACACTAAAACCACTAAAAATATTGTTTTTTAAAAAACTATAGAAAATAGCAAAACTTGTAACACAGCGCCACCTAATGTGAGAAAACAATAAAGATTAAAAATTAATTTTCATACCAAAAAACTGTTATATTTTTTTTATTTAATAAAAAATTTATTTTATTTGGGCTTATAAAATATAATTAGATATGACATTGACTTGAAGGAATACATAATTATAATAATTTAACTTTCAATGAGAGTCCTCACACGCTTCTCTTAATGCGAGTTTTTCAGTAGCAAAATCATACCTTATAAACAGAAATATGTACAAGAATTGTACCAAAGAAAACAGGACTTTTTGAATATAGCGCCCCATGGTGGCGCCATCTACATGTCGACTTAGATTCTGCTATCTTTATCGATTGTCCAGTGATTTCATGACATTTCATCAATTGGAAGTGAAGTTATTACGTTTCAAGTGTCAGTATCGGTGCGAAAATGAGCTTCGAACAAAGAGCCAACATTAAATTTTGTTTTAAAATTGGTAAAACTTTTACTGAAACGTTTTAATTGACGAAACAAGTTTATTGCAATCATTGCCTATCCCGTAGCAGAGTGCACGAGTGGTTTCAACGTTTTCAAAGTGAAGTCGTGAGGACATAAATGACAATCAACATGTGGGTCAAACAAAATTCGTGATCTTCGGAAGTTCCATCGAAACTGTGCGTGAATTCATAAAAAGAAGCCGAAATCATCATTAAAATTCATGGAAATGAAATTGAACATCTCTAGAACATCGATTTATCGGATTTTGACCGAACATTTGGGCTTACGAAATGGTGTGCACGGTTTGTTCCACACAAATTAACTGACGATCAAAAATTGCTCTCAACGATCGACGCTTGTGACCGATTATTTGACAAAAAATTACATTTTAACCATTAACCATTTGTTCTGTTTTCTTTTAAATGCTTTTTACTTTGAAACGCACCTTGTAGTAAACATTTGGCACTAGTTCCGTACTAGAAGCTGCATGCTTAGAAATCTCTCAACCAATTTTCGGAATAATCTGGCGTATCATTATCGTTCTTTTCGGCCGAAGCTGGGTAAAACTTTGGAGTAATGCGGTTTAGGTGATAGTCATTGAACGGATATAAATCAAGGTACTTTTGATTTAATTATACGTGACTGTCGTTAGTATAGTTGTTCCTCTTATCAATAAGTTTAGCTGGCATGGAAGTTTTACGAGACTTAGCAACTCGAAACGCAAACAATGGATGAATCGCAATGTTAGAGACAGTATCATGTGAAATTCTTTCCAATCGTTAGAATTTGTCAGTATCTGGTGAATTTATCTTCATTAAGGTCCTGAAATTTCTAGCTTTACTAATAATCTTTTCAAGCTTTTACACATTTTCTGAGATGAACTTCTTATGCGTCCTCCAAATTTAGACAAATTTCTTCAAGTGTATTCACAATGCAATTGGCCACTGGAGGACCGTCTGTAAATACAACCTAAACCGATTATATCTGCTGCCACAAAAAACCGTTAGTGTGGCGCAATGGCATTCTAAAACGGTATTTTAACTTCGCCTAAAGGGGGGAAAAAAGAATGCAAATGCCTTATTAGAAATGCAAATTTGTCGACGACTGCAAAAAGTATTCGCAAAGCACTTATATTTTGATACACATATACATCTATACGCACATAGTATATGACAAACGGAAGGTGAAACTCTTGAAGAAAGTAAACCCATCGTACGATACCTTTCAACAATAATTGGCTCAACCTCGGAGTCCTTGTATGCTCATTCCCCTTTCGTCCTGTCATGTTTGTGATGCATACAAAATGAGTGATTCGAGTGCTCGCATGTTTATAGGTGCATAGATATGTTCATGAATGTATAAATATATGTGCTTGTATAAACTCACTTTGCTTGCCATGGGGTCACTTCGTCATGACGACAATAAATTAAATGGCATTGCATACTTTTTGCCTTAATTCCAGCGAACTGTACTTAGTCAATGGCAATTTCAGCAATTACATGTACATACGTGATATGCTCAGGGTAATTTCTCTTCGAAATTGTGAAAATATAAATATAAGAGTGGAAATTCATTGATTAATTACACATTTTTCTATATTTTTAATCATTAAAAAGGTATAAAAATTGCTTTTCACCTACTCTTTTTCTATTAAGTCTAAATGCAAACATTTTGATTTACCACCATTTCAGAGCTCATTTCTCTGTACCACAGTATGACATCGATGAATCGCTTGCAATTAATCGTCTATTGAATGTCAACTTATCCATCATATGAGCGCTCAGTTTCGCTTGCATGTCTGTATATTATATGTATATAAATATATATATATATATACGAGTATATGTGTGTGTTTGGTTTTGCGAAGCATCCCACATCACTTTGTCAACAATCTCGAAAAGTCGCGTCGACAAATTTTCGGTGGCAGGTTACAGAGTGCCGCTCATTGTTTGCCATCGCTAATGAGGACACGTACGCGACAGGTACATAATTCTTTCAAAGAAAAAAACAGAAAATGGCATTTTTCAAAGTCTCACATCGACAATCTCACTTTTAACTCATTGAGATGCACATACCGACTTTTGTATAATAATTAGATAGTATGACACACAGCAAATAGTAGAGAATGATTTACAAATACAATAAATTATGGGAAGTTTAAGTTATTAATTGCATTAATATTGATTTTTGTAACTCTTTCTAAGACTTATCTATGAATCATTAATGCGTAGTCTCTACCTATGACGGCATTCATACAGGTAGCTGATTGGAAGAGACCAAACTACAAATACAATCAAAAGTCTATGAATAATATTCGATAGGTGTTTTGACAAAAGTAAAAAGTTTCTTGTTAATCAAAATCTAGCTCAATCTATTATCTTATTATATATTTAAAAAATTCTGATTTAGTACTCGAACTCTTTATCAGTTGGAGACAGTCTCGTTTCTAGTTTGAATTTCATATAATCACCTTTCTTCAGAGCAAACTTCTACATTATTGTAACCAAATTGATTCAAAGTTACCACGGCTTGATACAACTTGAAAGATAGGATAGTTTATAAGTCAATTATGTTAAAGGTCAAAATAATTCATAATTTAGAAGTAAGAAAGGGTTAAGTTCGGGGGAAACCGAATATTTTATACTTTCACAACTTGCAAGAATCAAACCAATGAGATGCCTTAAGATGTAAAACATCAAACAGAGGATCGGAATCTAAGGAATTTTATACATACATACTTATATACTCTATATAACTCATACACTGACCGACATATTCGGCATATGGTTTGTTAAAAAAACTAAAATCATTATGTGCAGTATATGGGAGTTGGTGTTGTATAGAGCCGAAAACATTAACTGTTATCATGCCACATACTACAAAAATGTTCTCAGGGTTTCACTAAGATACTTAGCAAAGTCTAGTGAAGTTTTCGCTCTATTGTATTCATTATAGGCACAAAGATATACAGTGTCTTAACTACTGAGTAAAACATGTTCTGTAATTTTCATTGTGATAACTTACATATTGGCAGAAATATTCAGTATAAAGTCAACTGGAACTTCGAGAATTTTTATATTAGGTATATAGCAAGGCAAGTATTGACCCGATTCAACCCATTACACCTAATTACTATTATCAGGGAAGGATTTTCTCTGAATTTTAATTGCATATCTCCCGCACTCACCGATATTTTCAGTCAAAAGTCCATTAAAGATACTGAGCCCCACATATTTGGTACTTGGGGGCTTGAACAGTTTTGTTTGGATTTGGGTAATTTTTGATGATAAGGTGGCATACTTTCAAGGAATTCGTGCGAAATTTTATTCCGTTATTACAATTATTTCTTGACTTATGTACTGAAAGGCGTGGTTGTAGCTCGATATGATAAAAATATCATCTGCTAAATTTAGTCGAAATCGGTCGGTCGGGTCCCAAGATATGTGATTTCACCAAAAAATGGGCGGTGCCACGGCCATCTTCAAATTTCCACACCGGCTCTCATAAAGCCCTCTCATACCATCTCGGAGGTAAAATTTAGTGGCTCTGGCGTAGACACCGCTTGCGCGATTATAGCCGAGTTAACAACAGCGCGCCAGTCGTTTCTTCTCTTCGCTAAGTGGCGCCAATTAGATATTCCAAGTCCCTCCATGTCCATCCACCAATTCTTTTACACTTGGTCCTTCCAACGGAGTGGAGGTCTTCCTCTTCCTCTGCTTCCCCCGGCGGGTACTGCGTCGAACATTTTCGGAGCTGGAGCAGGCCCGTAGCCAGCTTTTCATTTCGGGGGGGGCTGAAGTAAAAACATATATGTATAAACTTTAAATTTTCTGTTTATTAAAAAAAACGATATAAATTCATATACATATTACTTAAATGATTTGGTAGTTGTAACTTAAATAAGTAATATTTTTCTTTTCTTCTTTTTTGCCATATCATTAATTACTTCATCTGGATCTATTTTAATATCCCAGTGCACTGCAATAACAGCAAGTGCACTCAGCCGCTCATTGCCCATCACACTGCGTGGTAAAGTTTTTATTCTTTTTAAGGTTGAAAAAGTTCTTTCAACGGAAGCGGTCGTCATTGGAAGAGTTGCTAAAATTGTAAGCAGGTAGTGAATATTTTTAAAATACGTTGCATCGCAATGTTGCAGTAATTTCAACACTTCTATGGTTGGATCTATTGTTGATAAGCTGGCACACCACAATCGATACTCTGATTTTAATGCTGTCATTGATATTTGCTCCTCGAAGTAAATAGTTAAATTTTTTAATTCTTCGGCATTATCAATTGCAGCAAAACCTGGGAGTAGAATTTGAAATGACGAGAGTATATCCTCATTCACTAATAAACGTTCTGTCATCTTTTGAATCAGAGCATCAACGCATGGAATAAATATTGTAACTCTGAAGTGGCTTTCAGGGGTTGTGCAAGGTGGATTAGCACGAGTAGTTTGACGCGAAGTGTCAAAAAGATCTTTAGACATTTGTGATGCTGTTTGGAAAATATCGTTGAAAAAACCATCCGCTGTTTCTGTTGTAGTTTGTTGTTTTAACGGTTAGCTAATCCCCGTTAGGATGGTAAGGGTTGTTTGTGTTGTCGTCGAGATCATCTATCGGTAGGCCCAAGAAACGTGCTGTTTCGACGGGGTCGGATCAAAGGGAAGAGGGTGTTAGATGGGTGGGGTTTGTGGGGCATGCAAAGAGGTCGCCAGTGTCATGCGGAGACTCGTTGCATGCAGGACATACATAAATACCTAATGTCGGGGTCGATTCTGGATAAGTTGGAGTTTAACCTGCTACAGTACCCAGAACGAAGTTGCGCTAGGGTCACTCGCGTTTCTCGCGGCAACTGGAGCTCTTCATCTCCAATAGGTGGTGCTTTGACTCCAAGAACGCCATTCACGGGAAGGGAGTCGGTGAAGGTGTTAATGGCTCCACTGTGAATGGCGGTCAGTGCCTGTCTGAAGTCTGTAGCGTCCGAAGTGCGGTCGGCGTACTGTACGATGTCGTCGACGTAGTCGAGGAATGACCTCTTGATGCTCCTTGGAGGCGGCTCCGCTCCAAGCAGATGGCTGCAAGGGTGATTCCTACGGAAACACCCCAGCAGGAACTGCCTGGAGAGGAGTTCATTATGCTCCTTTACAAGAAGCATGCGCGTCTCACTATGGAGGTGTTCGATGGGAGACATCAAGAGACATCCCGTCGTAGTCCGGAGTGCTGTGTTCTGGCAGGTCTGTAGTTTCCTCATCTGCGTGCCACTGCATCCAGGCGACCATATCGGTGCTGCGTAGTTGAGGACCGGCCGGCCGATTGCCTTGTAAGTTGCCAACAACGTTTCTTTGTCTTTTCCCCATGTGCTGCCGGCTAGCGACTTGAGGATCTTGTTGCGGCTCTGTACTTTGGCGATAATCGCGGTCGTATGGGGAGAGAAGGAGCATAGACTATCAAGGGTTACGCCTAAAATTTTAGGGTTATTGACAGTCGGAATTTTGACGCCGTCGACTGCAATATCAAGCTCAAGTCTATACTCCTTCGTCCAGTTTGTGAATATGGTCGCTGTGGATTTGGTGGGGGAAAGTTGGAGATTCCGTGCAGTGAGGAAACGAGAAAGGTCGGAGAGGTAGCTGTTCACTTTCGAACACATGCCATCGATTCCATTGCCCGACGTCAATATCGTGCAGTCATCAGCGTACGAAGTTATGGAGACCCCCTCTGGTGGTTGAGGAAGTTTCGAGATAGAGAAATTAAACAGTAACGGGGAGAGGACACCACCCTGCGGAACCCCCTGTTTAATTCTTCTAAGTTTAGATGTTTCACCTCGAAATAGTACGGATGACTGACGACCGTTCAGATAGTTCATGGTCCACCTCTTAAGCCCTGGAGGGAGAGTGGTTTTTTCAATGTCCTGCAGTAGCGTTGTGTGGTTGACCGTGTCAAAAGCTTTTGACAGGTCCAACGCTACGAGGATCGTTCTTTCGCAGGGTGGTTTCTGGTTGAGGCCACGAACTATCTGGGCGTTTATGACGCTAAGTGCTGTGGTGGTGCTGTGCACTTTGCGGAAACCATGCTGGTGGCTGGCTAGGCTCAGGTGGTAAGTGAAGGTCGGGAGTAACAAGGCCGCAAGTGTCTTCACTACTGGGGAGAGGAGAGTTATCGGTCGATAAGATTCCCCTTTGTTGGCGGGTTTCCCAGGTTTCAGTAGTGGGACCACTCTTCCGACTTTCCACACATCGGGTATTTGAATAGTGGTGAGCGACAGGTTGAGGACCTTGGTGAGATATTTTACTTCCGTCGAGCCTAGATGCTTTAACATTAGCATGTTGATTCCGCTGTTTCTCTTATCTGGTGCAGAGTTCTTATTAATTCTTTGGCTCGGTTCACTGCTGATACAAAATCCATAGATTTTTCTTGGAGTTGCACAGACAGTGGCAGCGTTAAGCTGAACAATTGCTCACAGACGAATAGACTAAGCAAAAAATCGCTTTTCTCTACCGCTGTTTCTCTTATCTGGTGCAGAGTTCTTATTAATTCTTTGGCTCGGTTCACTGCTGATACAAAATCCATAGATTTTTCTTGGAGTTGCACAGACAGTGGCAGCGTTAAGCTGAACAATTGCTCACAGACGAATAGACTAAGCAAAAAATCGCTTTTCTCTACCGCTGCTAAGAAGGCTGATGCTTTAGACGAAATGGACCATGTCTTACTCGAAATTATTTCCAAACTTAGTACAATTAATTTGAAAAGCTCCACAAAGCTTATAATGCTTTCATGCCTTTCTATAAACCTTGTTTCACAAAGGCGAACAAGTCGTCTTTTTTTGCTTTCTGGTGCGTGCTTCTGTATAACGTCCTGGAAAGTTATGTTTGCATTTGAATGGTTTCTAAATAAATTTTCTATTTCATTGACAATACCAAGGCAGTTCCGTATTGAACGTGCTTTTGGATACAGTTGTCTTATCCTGGTTTGCACTCCACTTAAATGCCCTGACATGTTTGCTGCTCCGTCATATCCCTGTCCAACCAACTTTGCCATATCAAGATGGAGATCTGTACAACGCTTAAGTATGACTTTTGATAAGTTTTCAGTCACCGTCTAGTGTAGTTGCGTACGACTGTTATAGGTTTGAGCTGAGTTGTGTATAAGAGTTTCAAAAGATTCAGTCAGTGATAAATCCTTTTTATTTGCGATTTATTTAAAAAATTTCCTTATTTCGGGGGGGGCTTCAGCCCTCTAGCCCCCCCCCCTGGCTACGTGCCTGAGCTGGAGTATTTTCGTCCATCCGGACAACATGACCTAGCCAGCGTAGCCGCTGTCTTTTAATTTGCTGAACTATGTCAATTGCGTCGTATATTTCGTACAGCTCATTGTTTTATCGAACGGGATATTTGCCGTGGCCAACGCGCAAATGAACATAAATCTTTCGCAGAACTTTCTTCTCGAAAACTCCCAACGCCGACTCATCATTTGTTGTTACGTCCACGCTTCTGCACCATATAGCCTGACGGAAATAATGAATGACTTATAGAGTTTGGTTTTTGTTCATCGAGAGCACTTTTACTCGAGAGAGCAATTTCTTTTTCAATTACCCACTCAGTCCGAACTAGCACCCGTTGGCAAGAGTTATCCTGAGTTGGATTTCCAGGCTGACATTGTTGGTGGTGTTTACGCTGGTTTCTAAATAGACGAAATTATCTACAACTTCAAAGTTATGACTGTCAGTAGTGACGTGAGAGCCAAGTCGCGAGTGCGACGACTGTTTGTTTGATGACAGGAGATAAAGGGTGATTTTTTAAGAGCTTGATAACTTTTTTTTAAAAAAAACGCATAAAATTTGCAAAATCTCATCGGTTCTTTATTTGAAACGTTAGATTGGTTCATGACATTTACTTTTTGTAGATAATTTCATTTAAATGTTGACCGCGGCTGCGTCTTAGGTGGTCCATTCGGAAAGTCCAATTTTGGGCAACTTTTTCGAGCATTTCGGCCGGAATAGCCCGAATTTCTTCGGAAATGTTGTCTTCCAAAGCTGGAATAGTTGCTGGCTTATTTCTGTAGACTTTAGACTTGACGTAGCCCCACAAAAAATAGTCTAAAGGCGTTAAATCGCATGATCTTGGTGGCCAACTTACGGGTCCATTTCTTGAGATGAATTGTTGTCCGAAGTTTTCCCTCAAAATGGCCATAGAATCGCGAGCTGTGTGGCATGTAGCGCCATCTTGTTGAAACCACATGTCAACCAAGTTCAGTTCTTCCATTTTTGGCAACAAAAAGTTTGTTAGCATCGAACGATAGCGATCGCCATTCACCGTAACGTTGCGTCCAACAGCATCTTTGAAAAAATACGGTCCAATGATTCCACCAGCGTACAAACCACACCAAACAGTGCATTTTTCGGGATGCATGGGCAGTTCTTGAACGGCTTCTGGTTGCTCTTCACCCCAAATGCGGCAATTTTGCTTATTTACGTAGCCATTCAACCAGAAATGAGCCTCATCGCTGAACAAAACACGCGCGCGAAACACATTTCGAACCGAACACTGATTTTGGTAATAAAATTCAATGATTTGCAAGCGTTGCTCGTTAGTAAGTCTATTCATGA